>NC_081828.1:98933137-99628377 GCF_030867095.1 Alligator mississippiensis
GGACAATAGCAATAAAATTATCAAAGTTAATAAAATAGCCCTGAAGCTAAACAGTATGAGAACATAATTAAAGTTCAAGGTAGTTTCCCTGCTTTAGAGTCAATGTGTTTATACAGTGGTTGTTCACAAGTCCCTAGTTGTCTCATTAAACGTATCTGTTCTTAATAAAATGAGAAGGGAAATGGCACTGCTTCACTTCATCTGCTTCCGGAAAGGACTTGTCCAGTATGCAGTGTTCCCTCTAAGATGCATGCGCAAGTAAAAATCTGGCCGGGCACCCACCTGGAGAGGAGCTGGGTGCGAAGTGTGGCAGAGGCACCAGGGCCAGTGTGGGACACTTACCGATGGTATGCTCCTCATGCAGGGCAGGGCAGGCAGCGGCTCCTCCCTGAGGCGAGGCGGGGACAGGGATGGGGGCTGGGCCTGTGGGCTGGCACAGGCTCCGCTGGCTCTGGGGAACTGCTCCGTGGGCTCCACCAGCTCCAGGAAACTACTCCACTCCCCCGCGTTGGCCTGGGGAGCAAGGAGGCACGTGGTGTCAGGGCCGGGCGTGGAGTAGATCCCCAGAGCCGGTGGAGCCCACGGAGCAGTTCCCCGGAGCTGGCAGAACCTCACGCAGGGCAGGCAGCAGCTCCTCCCCAAGGTGAGGCAAGGCAGGGACGGGAGCTGAGGCTTGCGCAAGCTCCACTGGCTCCTGGGAACTGCTCCGCTCCCCAATCCAGATACCATGTGCCTCGCTCCCTGAGGCGATGGGGGGGGGAGCGGAGCAGTTCTGAAGGACTCCTGTTCCCCAGGAAAATAACCCAAATAAAATATCTGCAATTTATGTGGATGGCCAGCCATCTTTCTAGATGTGGCACAGACTTCTGGAGTCTGTAGACCAGTGACCCTCAACCAGGCTGCTCCAGCACCCTGGGGTTTCTTGAGATCCTTTCAAGGGTCCTGTGAGGTACCACATAATGTTAACACTGTTGGGTATGCAAATATGATTCACAAAATAAACCTAGAGATTTCACATAGGAAGTTGTAGTGTTAAAAACATTTGGCTGCTTACGGATATCACCCCCCCCCAAAATAGCACTTTAATCTTGGTGCCCCTGCACCAAGCGCAGTGCATGTCCAGAAGAAGCACTGCATTCTATTAATTGATTGTGTCAGCCCACAGCACTCCACTGGTCTGCTCTGGGCAGCAATTACCATGGAGAAGGGTAGTGGCCAAACCCTGCCCGCTCCCTCCTGGACACTTACTTTGGGTCACTTACCGGCGGACCACAACATGCCAGAAGGGGGAGGCAGGACCAAAGCGGCACAGTCATGGACCACTACTCCTTTGACGGAACATTGCCAGTATGTTACACTATTTACACAAAATCCAGTAAAAGCTGAGGGTAGATTTTGACCAGTGTTTTGTAACATAGGTATGTGAAGGGAAAATTAAAGCAATTATTAACTCATTAGAAGCAGCTTGATGAACTGTACTATGTGGGAAATTTAAGTCTCCTGAAGATTTTAGTGACTGAAGAATACTCAGTGTAACAGGAGGGCGTCCTAGGGTCACCGTGGTCTCCCCTATTTGCCCTCTGTACCGTGCCAAGCTACCTACAAGCACCCTCAAATCTCGCCTGCCACGACTTTGATGTCATATATATTTTATAGGGAGGCTGCCTTTCGTCCTCTTGGGCCACAGTTCTCCTTTTATCACTACTCCCATTCCTGTATTGGGTGTTCCATGCACCCCAGCCTTATGGGCTGTGCGTGGCTCCAACCACCCCTGTACCATGCCCCAAGCCTCACAGATGTAGCGGACGTTCTTTGGTTGCACTTGATGCCTCACTGTCACTTGGGCTCTCTACAGCCGTTGTCTGTCAACGGCGCCCCACTGGGCATTCGGGTTCCACACGACCTTTTCTCATCCCGCCTTACCGGGCACTCAGGGTCAGCACACTCCCGCTGCTGCGCTCTTTTTGGCGCTCGGGGTCGACACACTCCCAATACTGCCCTTTTGGACTTAAGTTGGTCGTTGTCCCCTTCTCTGGGGCCTCTCGCTGTGCTGCCCCCCCTTCTCTGGGGCCTCCTTCATCCCCTTATAGCCTCACCCACAACCTCCGGTTACAAACAGCAAACACAAAGCATAAGCCCCTAGGCTGTAACATAAATCTCAGCCCCCTGGCTCCAACATTCTTCCTGCCACACCAGGGGTGCTCCATCTCTCACCATCTCAAGCCACTCGTGTATTCAGGCTTCTCATTACTCTCTCCAGCAGAGCTCCTTCTCCCTTAGCTGCCAGCAGGGAATTGCCTCCTGGCCTCCAGCCTGTGATATATATAGGAGCCAGGCCCTGCCCCTTCTAGTCAGCTGACCAGGCAGGTGTGGGTCGCTAGTTCACTCTGGTTACCCCAGCAACCAGTACCTGCATGGTTATTCCAGCTCTCCAAGTAGCAGGCACCTTAGTGCCCTGCTATACTCAGAAATATTGTTTGTTTTTTGTTTGCTCATTTCTCTTTTTTCCTCTTTAAGTTGGGCATGTGGTCAAGATATCACTTCTGGTTCTTTGTGTGTGGGAAGGGGGTTTTGAAAGTCTCTTCTGTGCAGTCTAACTAGACCATATGTGACTCAGCTGTTCGGTATGTCTTCCTCACTGGCTGGACATTGATGATGAATCCAGAGTGAAATTTTAAGTTTTTCATGCCTATTGAATTGGCATATCCTGGGCATTGAAGTTTGGCCCTTGGGATGGAATAATGTTAAGGTTCTTTTAATGTGCAAAACAGATTAAGTGTAACCTTGGAGTTACACTGGAGATAGTGTAGGCAATACATCATAAATGGACAGTGAAGTTCTCCTAAATGAGAGGGAGCCATCTCAGTGGAGATTTTTAACTTTCTTAGACTGCATTGTTGTAAATGCTAAAATCTTGTTGTCTTTTTTTTTTTTTTTAATAAAAAATCTGCTTCCTGTTTGTGTATAAAATAATTGTTCAGCAATCTTTTTTTCTTCTTTCCTGTTTGTTAATGGTTTAAGCTTGCAGAATTGTCACTACTCTTGGAGAGGATTAGCTTCTTACCATCTGAATCACTAAAATAGCTACATGGTAAATTCCCACTGGTTAGACCTGTCTTCAGTGCATTTTCACAGGTATTGTTTCAAGACATACCAGAAGATATAAGTTAAATCAAGCCTCTGAAACTCATCTAACATGACCTGAAACACATTAATGTTTAGAGATGATGCACAGGTGTTAAAGAACCCAGCCTGACTGGAGGAAAACATTTGATATGAAGTGTGAGCAGGGTAGTCAGTCTTATCCTCGTCTCTCCTTTATACTCACCTGCCACAACTTGAATGAAAGAGAAAGAAAGGAGGTTAATGCTTTTTGTTGTTCTTGGATGGAATAATGCCACCCTGATGTCAAATGCTCACAGTGCAAGTTTTATTTCCAGTTTAACAGTGGTGAGATAACAACATCCTTGCCAGTTACTTCATTGGCAGAAGGTAGTCAGTGTTACAATCGGGAAATCCTCAAACTAGTTACTTTGTATGTGCTGGGTAAGGATTCTTTGCCGCTAATTATCTCATTAGCGGCATACACTCTCCGCGTCCCTCATTCTTCACGGGTGCACAATCCTGGGAGTAGTCCCTTGCTACTCCCTCTCTCAATCTGTTTTCCCACTCCCAGTTTCCACAATCCCACTGGGATCCAGACTTGGAGATAACCTCAATCCCCCTTTCTCTCACTGAGGAGCACAGTCCCTCCTTCTTAGAGGTCCCGGTGGATCTGCCACCTGGCATCTCAGTCTTTCCCTGCACTCACCGGCACAGCAGGAGTTGCCAGCAAGGTAGTCTCCTTCGCCACTGACCTGCCACGTCTCTCAGGGATCCGCCGCCCGGCATCTCCGTTTCTCCCACACTCATCGGCACAACAAGGTTCACAAGAAGGCAGATCCCTTTGTCACTGATCTGCCGCATACCTCAGGAGCTTCACTCACCTTGGAGTCTTTTCATCTCTCCAGTAAGTAGCCTTCTTTTCTCTCCGGGAGCGTCACTACTCCTCACTCTTTTGATGCCCGAAGGCAAACAGTCTCTATCCCACCGCCATTTTTATGCCTCATTCGGCGGGCTAATTGCTTGGTCCTATCCCAGGTGTGCAGTCCCTCCCACCTGGCAGAGTTCATTGTCAGGTCAGTCTGGCCCGACCTTGTCTAAATAACAGGACTCTTGCCTGAGTCCCTGTTACATGAAGGACTAATGATGATTATTTACATGCTTGCAAACCATTAGTAGAATTATCAGCCTTTTCATTACAGAAATGTGTTTGAACTTTGATTTGGGTAGAGATGATAAGCCTGTGATCACCAGTGGTTCCCAAACAGCTGATGGGATTACATTTTGCATGCTACATCTTATTTTACCCCACTAAATAGTATTAAACTAGTGAACTGAAAGCTTCCCTGATTTCCTTTTCCTACATAAATAATTGAAGTAATTGCCGCAGAGATGTTAAGCAAGTGGTGCTTAAAAAAGTGATACAAAGAGCGGGACAAGTGGTCCATTGGATTCAGATCCAAGACCAAGATATGGCCTGTTGTGACGTGAACTATTCAGTGGAAATTGAAAAACCCCTGATTTATCACTATTAAGAACATATGGAGTTTTGGCAAATCTTGAAGACAGATGATATCCATAAAAGCTACATTTTCCTTTACTAGTTTAAGGTGATAGTAAAAAATTATTTCATCTCATAACAATACAATCAGATGTCAAATAAGAGAGAATGACAGCTGAATACCCAGAATAAAAGGCCCTGATAACTCACTATCCTTTTCTATAAAAGTCCCTAGCACTCGGTTAAATATAGGATTTTGTGAGGCCTTATGGTCTGGATTCCAGGCCGCAAAAGCAGAGCAGCTTCTGTTAATCTGCAAAAGTGTCCTGGCACCACATCATGCCTTCTTTCCACTTAAAAAAAAAAATCTGTTCAGATCAACATAAAAAAATATCCACCAAGAAAGGAATGAAGGCATCTTTGCATGTTAACTTGGTTGGTGCTTGAATCCTGGTTGGTAGCACTGATATGTTTGTAGCTGTGTGGAAACTTTGAGATGTGTATATTCTTAAAGAGGTCTTAGATTTAAAGACCTTAATTTCCACTGTTCTACACCAAAGTTAAAGAAAAGAAAAAAGTAGCCCGAAAAACAAATAATCTGAGATCTGAAAGGGTAGGAAGTTGGTACAATAGATCCCTCGTATATATTGCCATTTGTTCTTTCTTTTTCTTTAATTCAGACAGAGTATTCTGGAGTATATTCCCTCTGTTCCACTCAGATTTCCCTCATTGATTAATGAAGTATTCTTGCAAGCTTTTCTATAGCTGCAGATAGTGTTTGTTAGGAATTTATGGGGAAGGTATGCAACTTTGAGAAATAGACTGGCTCATTACCAAAATGCCTGCTACAAAGAGTCAGTCTCAAATACTGCAGTCATAAAATACATGTATAGCTACCAACTTTTGCCCTAATTCAGCCAAGGACTTGTCATGAGGAGGTGACATGTTTTTAGTGTTGGGATCTTATTGGATCATTGTTAATGATTAATTTGCAAGTAATCTGAAGGGATTTCAGTCTGCACCTCTGAAATGGTGAAAAGAGAAAGGACCTCTGTATCTTCCTTTGGTTAAATAGCTGAAGTTCGACATCCCCCGCATATTGCACAAATCCTTAATTGACCTCTACCTACATCAGCAGTAGCAAACATTAAGGCCAGAATTCCAGTTGTATCAATGCTGCTGTGATTGATGCTGTTCTACTGGGTGATTTTAAGAATGCTCAGTAATGAAGTCTTCATTCATTTCCTAATGGAAAGCTGCCCTTGTTGCAAAAGCCACTGCTAATACTAACTGCCATCTTGCCTGTCATAATAGAGAAGGAAGAATAGATTGTTTTTAAGAGCTAGTGCAACTTTTTTATCTTTGTATTCTGCAGCAGAAGACCGGGTTGGTGGAGTTAAAAACTAGCTGCAGTAGTTCAACATCATCTCTGTGGGCAATGTATTTGTTTCCCAAGTGATCCATGTACCACCTTGTATATGTGCTGTTGTAGAAATGGAAGTATGGTTTACAGTATCCATAACAGAAACATTTTGTGTTTGTGAAAAAGTTGACTGTGATCGATTACAGTGTAGAAAGCTAATTATTCTTACAACCGAGATGACAGAGTAGAATACTGAAGAAAAGTATTACTAATTATTGTGCAGGCACTGCCTAATTTCTGTGCCATTCTTTAATACACAGTTTTGGAAGTGAAGCACTGAACACTCTAGGTTTCAAGCCATGGAAAAATATTTTGATTTATAACATAAGGCAGCTACAATATATAAAAATGTCATGGAGCATGTTTTACTATAGCTTGCCACTTAACAGGAACAGCAAGAGAGGGTTGTTGACCAAAGATGAATAGTCAGGGTATTTGTACCACTCGGAATATGAACACAATTAAAATATCCCTTTCTTTTATATATGAAACAAAGGTTTCCAGTATTCTGTGAACTTGTTTAAAAAAAAAAAACAGTTCCATGGAAACAAGTACAATAGCTTCATAGTAAGGGAAATTCATGTCTCCCAAAGAGCAGAGAGGAAATTCCACATTTGCAAGCCTAATACAAATGGCAGTTTTGTTGCCCTTTAAGTGGTAGCTTCTTTTTATAGATGCTTGTTAAAGATGAACCATTTAGTGCCCTTTGATGCATGTTAAAATATTGGTTTACAGAAATATTAGGTATGGGTAGTCAAAAGGAAATGCTTTAGCTGGAGAGAAATGTGATTTTGCCGTTAGCCAGAGTTTGGCTGCTTATTTACACAGCTGCTTTGAACACCTCTCTCCTAATCTCTTTAGTTCAGAGATTAAAGCAGTGTGCTGTGTGTTGACATGTCTGAATAAAGCATGCCCCTCTTCTCTCTTCCCATGCTTTCGCACTCTCATTTGACCAGGAAGCAGGTGGTGTGCAGCTGGGTTCAGTTTTGGGTTTTGTGCTTTCCTCATGGTTTCTTATAAATAAGATCTGCTTTCACTGGCATCTTACTGACTTGGAGTTGACTTGTCTTGGTTTGATAGTTAAAGTGGTTTTTGAAGTTGCCCTCACTAAAGTGAACATAAGTAATGTGTAGATGGTGTACAAAATGCCACAAAAGTACTTGATTTGCTTTCTCAAAAAGTGGGAAATGTTTTTCCTTGTAGTCCCCTGGCCTCCCTTAAATACTAAAACTGTTACAAGGCAATATGGAACTAGTTAATCTGAAGCAGAGACCTTTGGGTCATCAACTAGGTGGGCACAGTTGATTATTTAAAAAAAAAATAAATCCAACTGTTATTAATCACACATGTCCCTATATCCAGTTGTAGCATAGCTAGGAATAGAATTGAGTATTCCCTTTTCCCTTCAGCTTCAGGAATTTATCTGTTCACTGGAGGTGAGGTAACTTTATCTTTTTCTGGGAATGGGTTATGCTGCCTGTTTCTTTAGCTTGTCGGGGATGGAGAAAATTACGGACTTTCTGTTGACTCTGACCTCATCTCCAGAATAACACATGTGGTTCAGCTTTGTGTTAGGGGACAGGCAGAATGTAAGAGAATTTCTTTTGAGGTTATGCTTGTCTAGTAAAATAAATTGTGCTCAAGCAGTAACTAAACAAAGAGCCAGAAATGTACTAAGCTCCATACTAAAAAATGTACTAAGCAGATAATTAAATTTTAATAATTTGGATTTTGTCTTTGGCTTGATAGAACTGAGTAATGACTTTCTAAGTTCTTGTCAAGACATCCATTTATGTTGTGGTAAAGTAAAAGCTATGGGACTCTGAGAGAATACTTGCTGGAAAGTTTGCATACAGCAGATGCAAATGAAGCAAACATGTCCAAAGTGTAATCCATCTGACTTGGCTTAGGAAGGCCATGTTGTTCATGGTCTCATCTTGAATTTTTTTTCTTAATGCATGTCTGAGGAAAAAAGGATTTGTCAGCAACCCTAGAAAAACAAATTGCTAAGCAGTCTCAATAAAAAAAGAATAAACAATTCTAATACTAAGGCTCATAGTATAAGGCTCCCTTACATAGTAAGGGAAATTCATGTCTCCCAAAGAGCAGAGAGGAACTGTAAACTGGAGAGAGAACATTGCATATATACTTTAAGTATATAGATATAGATGCATAGGAGTAACATATTCAAAAGCAACCTAGTGGCAGTTCTGTTAAATGAAAGTCAATGTAACTACATCACTTTAGAGAAATGTTCACCATGTTTAATCAACCAACTTGATTTTGCTTATATGTGACACTGATGGAACTGGTTACTTAGATCAGGTCTGCAGCGCCATGTCATCTGGCCCATGGGGCTCCCCACAGGTCTATGGGGTGCCCCAGGCTCTGCACACTGAATTGGGTACCAAATCCCAGCATGCAGGGCTGAGCAGGGGAGTGCCAGGCCCCAGTGGGCATGTCCACACAAGCACACACATGCCACTTGCTCCGCCTCAAACCCCTTTGAGGCGCAGCAGCAAGCACGTGCATGAACAAAAAAATGTACCCCACACTGCAGACTTGCAGCGCAGGAAGAAAATTAGACCCCTGGATATCCAGGGGTCTAAAAATTTGATGTTTAAAAAAGCGGAGCAGGGCACAGTCCCTGACCATGCCCTGAGGCAACCGGAGGCTAGGTCCTCCATGGAGATACTCTGGCAGCCAGAGCGTCTCTATGGTTGGCCCTCGCCCTGGTGCTGAAACACACAGCCAGCCAGGCCGCTTGTTTCAGCACCAGGGCTCTGGTGCTGGTGAGTAAGGGGTCAGTGGGGCTGGAGGAGGGGGGAGGGGACCCTGGGGGGGAACCCTGATGGCCCCGCCCAGTTCCCCAGCCCCCCCCCGACCCCCACCAGCCCCCTGAGGCCCCCAACCCCTGCTGGGGCTGGCCCCTCCCCCCAAGAGCCCCCCTAAGGCCCCCAACCCCTGCCCTGGCCAGCCCCATCCCCCCAAACCATACTTCAAAAAAACAAACAAACCTGGCACCGTGTGGCTGACTGCGCCCTGCCTGCACAGTAGGGGGCAGGGTGATAGCCCCAGCGGCCCCAGCCCAGGCCCTGCTGCCCCCCTGTGCTGCCCCGGAGGACTCTGCCAGGAGGCCCTGGAGCCCCCACCACCACCCCCCTCTGCTTCTAAGGTAAGCAGAGGCTTTTTTTTCCCCATTTTTTTTCTGTTCTTTTTCTGGGTTGTTTTTTAAGTGATAGTGCCTGGGGTTGTGGGGGTAGCCATGGGGGCCTGGGGGTGCAAGTTGGGAAGGTGAGGCTGGGTGGGACAGCCATTGGGGGGTCTGGGGGAGCGGGGGTAGGGCTGGGTGGGGCAGCCATTGTGGGGGCTGCAGTAACTGGTGGGGGATGGGGCCAGGTGGGGCAGCAGCTGGGCGGCTGGGGTGGGGCATGTGGGCCTTGCAAGAAAGGTGGTAGCCCCTGTGGGAGCCATTTGGCCCCCGTTGGGGTGCCATACCACTTGTGTGGAGGCTGAACCCCCTTGTGAGAGGGCCAAACCCCCTGTTGGGGGGGGCAAGCCCCTTGTGTGGGGGTCATCGCTCTGTGGGAGTGCAGCCAAACGTATTCATGAATTCATGAAACATGTATTTAGAGTTCACTTCATTATTATGATAAGAGAGTAGCTTTAACACTGTAATCAATAAAACATTGTCCAACTGATCGCTGTCTCTCTCTTGCTCTCTTTCTGTATAGTGGTCTTTTGTTTTACTTGTGGAGGAACATGGATTTTGGGGTATTTTACAGAGTGACTTCGGGATTTTTTTTATCAGACTCCAGTTTTCCAGTATGGAACACCAGAATTCCTGCTACGGAGACCAGTGGCAGGACCCTGCTTGCTCAGAGCTGGCACCTTGGACCCATCTGGCTGTGGCTGACCTCCTGGACAGATGGGGCCAGGAGGACATGCGTTGACAGTTCAAAGCAGGGCACCACACCCGGAACATCTTCCAGGTGATAGCTGCCCAGATGGCTGGGCAGGGGGCACAAATGGTAGTAGTGCTGCACAAAGGCCAGCCCTGCAACCACCATCTACTGGCAGGTGGCCCAGAGGGGCAGATGCCTCTACTGGCTGTGCAGTCCCCATCCAAGTCTGGCAGGTGCACAGCAGGTCACAGCCCCAACTGCCAGACTGCTGAAGTGGGTAGAGGGTGCAGGAAACTCTCAGGGAGGGCTGCTTCAGCAGTCCAGCTGGCACAAAGGGTAGTGTCCCCAGGTACCAATTGGCTGGGCCCCAGAAGCTCCTGAGAGCTAGTAGCCCTGAGCTACTTGCCAGGGCGGCTTTTTATACTGCTGGGGCCAGGACAGGGCAGCTTTTTATACTGCTGAGGACAGCACAGGTGCTGGCCCCAAGCTCTAGTTCCCCCTGGCTGAAGATCCAGGAGGAGCCAGGCAGGGTTTTTTTGCCCCAAATGGCACAATTTGCTCCACACCAAAGTGCATGTACGAGTACATGCGCTGAAGCAAAAAGCCCTGGTTCAAATTTGCACCGCTTCTATTTGAGTTGCTGCAAGCACATGTGCTTGCATGTGTGGCCGCGCCCAGTGGGAGGGACCAGTGCCAGACTTCCAAGGCACGCAAAACTGGCACCCTGTCCCTAAAACCCAATCTTAACGTATCTCAAAGAGCCCTCTACTAATTGAGAGCAAGTGTTTTCTGGGGCCAAAAAAATAAAAGCAGAAAATGTTAAAAATGGCTTATAGAGGACTGCTGAAAAGGTGGATTGGAATTTCTTGCAAACAAGGCAATACTAGAGTTTGATCTTCAAGGCCTAAGGGTAGACATACTTCTCTTTTGACCTACCCATCCAATATTCAAGAAATCTATGTGTTTTACACCTGCCACTTTTATGAAATTTTGGGAACCAGGGAAAATACAAAGAGGTTGATGATAACCTGACCTTTACAGTTCATTTGCTCCTTTTAAGCTTTTTTTTCTCTATGCTTTGCCTTTGTTTGTCTTTAGTCAGTTGAATAATTTTATGCAGTGAAAGGTGGCAATTGCATGGGAAATAAACACTGATAAGTGAACGTCAGGGATTGGCAATCTTTTCTGAGCAGTGGGCCAAAATGACAGCGCTTATTCTGAGGCACGCTCACAGTTCCAACCTGGCCATTACCACTGCTTCTCCCCACCACTGAACTGCTGCTGAAGCAAGTGTGAACCAAACACTGCAGAAACTATCACCTTCCTCCTTCCACCCAGCCAGATTGCCAACAATATCCAGTCTTCACAGGCTAGATGAAATCTGGATTCAGCCCACAGGTTGTAGGTTGCCAACCCCTGGCTAACACAGTCCATCATTTTGGCCTTTGTTTGTTTTATCCCTTATTAACTTTTCCGTTAGCACTAACAATAAATGGATCCAAGAAATGCTTTTTAGTAAAACTTGCAAACAGGAAACTAACATGGTACAACCATTTACTGCTTACATAGTGAGGGCTAACAACTCTGTGGGATGATCCATTTCAAGAGTGTACCTTGAAATATGGTTGTCTCACTTTGTTTTGTCTCCTAGATTTTTCTCCAATTAAAATTAATTGTGGCTTTCTTCCCTCTCTCCTTTGCCCATAAACAGTTGGATGCTAGGCTTTAAAAGTCTGAATATTGCAATAATAATACAAACAAGCAAACAAACCCTGCACCCTGTCCTTCCCAGCAATCTGTCTCAGTATCTCAGAAGCTTTGCAGGGAGGCCATTTGTTGTATCAGAGGCGTCTATATCAAGGAAGGAGTTGACTAGCCAAAAACTGTCATTAGGGAGTAGGGCTAGGGACAGACATTCAAAAAGCCTGAACCTGAATTGGTTCAGCTTTTGCAGGTTAGTCTAACTTGACCAGGCAGATCCGGTTGGAAACTGGACAGACATTCTCTTTGATCTGAGGAAATTCAGGCACATGCCTTCAGTGGCTCAAGCTAGAAGCCGGAGGACACTAGAGCAGCCCTCCCTTCCCTTGCTCAGAGTTGAGCTGAGGGGGGTGTGGCTAGGCCCTGGCAGGACTCTCTCATTCAAGAGGTCTGCCTGCAACATCCCAGGATTTTCCCTGATGGCTGCTCAAGGGGTGGGAGAGTTGCCAGCCCCCAGACCCTTGCTAGCACTCTGAGGCAAGGGGTGGGGGTGGGGGGGTGCAACGCATGCATCTCTTGATTATACGGAGCTTTTCAATTTCCCTCCCTGCTTGTCATACTGTCTGCAGCAAACTGACAGGCAAGCAAAATAGCCCAGAGCTGATAAAAGTCTTTATCACCCAATTAGCAAAACAATAGCCTCTCTCCCATTACTTCAAACTCTTCTTAAACAGCTTACAAGGGGTGACCTGTTGATTAGCTCCAAAAGCCCTGTTCTGTCTACCTGCCTGCCCCAATGAAATTGGAGAGACATGCACATAGACGCCTCTCGGCATTAGCTAGCATGCTACATGCCTAGGGTCCATGCTGTAGAAGATGGGAGGGAGGGAGTGGGGAATTCCTGCCTGAGCAGGGAGCGGGGATAGGGCAGGGAGAAGCCAGCAGACCCTGCTGTGTCTGCAGTCTCTGCCAGAGCCTTATACAGCACTAGCTAGTATACCACATGCTAGCTATGGTCTGTGCTGTGGGAGAGGGGAAGAAGGGATCCCTGCTTAAGCAGCAAGTGGTGAGAGGGGAGGGGGCAGGAGGCACGGGGAAGTCAGCAGACCCTGCTATGTCTGTAAGTCTGTGCTGGAGGAGCTCTGCTCAGGGAGCAAAGGGGAGGGACCATCCTTTCTGTGGAGAAGAGAGCCCTGCCCAGCCCAGAGAGCATACTGGGGTACTGGAGGTGTCTGGTTTATCTTAAACCAGCAAGGGGTCTGGGACAGACATTGCATAAACTGGTTTAAGCCAAATCAGCTAAGTCTAATACTACATTCAACCAGGTTTATCTCAAACCGGTTTCAGCCATTTTCAAGGTGGTTTATGTGCACTGAACATCTGTTCTGTTACAGGTTTAAACCAGTTTCTGATCACTTAAACCAGTTTATGTGTAATGTCTGTCCCTAGCCCAAGAGGGAATTCAACAGTGCTCTGACATGCATGTTTTAGAGAAAAAGTTTTCTAATAACTGCTGTCTGATACATATTGCATATGCCTTTAACTTAAAAGAAAAAAAAAACAACCTTGTCATGACTAAGTTGCAGTCACTTTTTTTTTTTTTAAAAGCCTGCAGCGTATCTAGTACTTAAGATAAATTATTTGTTTAGTGTTGCTTTTCAGTTGTTAAGCTACTTGCATTAAATAAATGCTGGTTTTCCATTTTTAAAGTGAATGTGTTTTATTATGTCAGCTTTTTAAATGTGTATATATGGATAAAAGGGAAGCGGCTTAACAGCAGTAGGATCTTATTTCATTTTTGGAAATTAAAATATTTAAGTTAAGCATCTATTACCTTGTTTTACGGAAGTAGTTTCTGGTAGAAAATGGCACTTTTTTTTCCAAAAAAGAAAGAGAAGCCACACAAACTAAGCTATTACCTCTTCTTCCAAATCTTTTAGGATTTTATTTTTAAACAATTCCTACATCTTCAAAGAAGTTAGATAGCTCACTATAGTTGCAAAATTAATATCTGGTAAACTTTACTACTACAAGTGTGAGTTTTCCCCTGTAACTGTAATGTAAGCTTCTCCATTATAAGAACAAAGTAGAAAGAGTCTCTGACAATCCTGCTATTTGATCATGGTACACAGTACTCCTGACTTAGCCACTGCACTACTCCTAATGATATGCCTTATTACAATTACATTGTATGTTGCAGCTATACCATTTTATGTAATGGAGCTGGATCAGTGGCACTCAGTCTCAGAGGGGCGCTGTCCTAGTTTTTGCCATGATTCATTGTAGATAAATGAGTGATCTACTGTTCTGCCTTGATTGTCCAGGAATGGAAGGGTTGATTTTATATTTTGGTGAAATCTATTCTATTTAGTCTATCAGCACCTGTCCTTTGTAAGTGGAAGGGAAGTGGGGCAGTTCAAAAAAATCAAATTCCCATGATTTAGCTTTACTTACTGTAGAGTAAGAACGGACAGATGAAACTGCAAGTCAGTTGATATGCTAGCAAGTGCCAAGTTCCCACTTAAAACAGCATAATTGTTAGTCTGTTGATACCTATAGTGAATATCCAGGAAAATATTTCTGAAGTGGCAGGGTAGGCTTTTTGGATGAGTGGCAAGGACAGACATTTTGTACTGTAGCATTCTCACTCTCTGAGATTTGGCCTTGCTGAAGAAGCTTGAACAACAAAACAACCAGTGTTCAATGTTATTGTGTTACTCCTGGATCCTCCCTGCCTTGTCTAGTAAGCCTCTTGATGAGTATTTTCCTTAATAGTTTATAGAAGCAGAACAGTCTGAGATGCTCTGCTTTGCAGACTCTAGGCATCAGGCACTCTACACAAAAGATTAATTTAGTGAGGCTTTCCTTACATGAGGAAACATTGTTTCAAATTGTTTATTTTTCCTTCTCCCACCATTTGTGCTGGAAGCTTTTCCTTGTACTGTTGGGTTATCTGGACTAACCTTGAATTAGGCACACAAGCACTTATGTCATTCCTAGCATTAGTTTTATTCTGAATAGCAGTATGCCAGGATTTTTCCATAACCTGTCTTTAACACACAAGTGTAGTAAAAATTCATTTGACATCTTAATAGGGCCTTGATAAAATGGTAGCAATTTAAATTGGTGAGAGAGATCTGCAAAAACTTTTTTTTTTAATGTGTTTTTAGTAAATTATGCTGTTGGCTCAGGAAAGAACACAGACTATCAATACCTTACCCAGTGGGTGTTCATTGTAGGTGTAATGTCTAGTCCAAATGATAGGAACCTCAGTGGGAAACTGCTATTGATCTTATGTACATATAATTATTAGATTGGGAGAAAGAATTATCCTTTGTTTAACTGGAGAACCTCAGGCATTCTCCTGCAAAGAAATAAATATTGCTAATCCTGGGGTTTGAGCAGGAGTGTGTTTTCTTTCATTGGTCTTTTAAATATAACCATGCTGCATCCTTTCAAAAACTCCCAGAAGATTAAATCCAAAAAAAAGACAGACATTTAACAGAGTTCTTAAATCTCCTCCTCTCCCCTAACTCCCCTGAAAATCAACTTGTAATGAAAATAACCAGGGCATACATAATTTTTTTATGAACAATTGGAGGTTTTACTTATTACCAGTTGAAATGCTTGACTAATAATAGCTAGTTAAAAATAATGTACATTTAAGATAAATGCATCCTACATGTTCTCTAAATGCTTTGTTGAATTTGTACTCTGTACCAAAATAGTTAATAACACAGTAATTGTTTGTCAATACATTACAACAAATTGTAATCACCAGTGGCAGGGGAAATGCATGATTATTTAATGAGATGTTTCTGGGTCTTGAAAACGTCTGCTTTCATGTGGGTGGTCTTTTATTTTGTCAACGGCTGAGATCTAAATTGATTTAGCCATTTTTTGGGTGCTTACCTTAAGATACTTTGAAAGGCCCTTGTGTTCAGTGTGCAAGTGTTCGTCATTTTTAGCAAACCCAGATCTCCCTAGATATCACATGATGAGCACACAAACTGATAGGTCATTTTGCAAAAACACTGGTTCAGGTTTACAAAGGGGGTTTTAACATTCCTGCATCCCCACTGTGTGGCATTAGCCACCCAGGAGGAAGATACTGCACAAGTCTTGATCCAGTGATCTGATGCACCATGGTTAATGCAATGTTATAAATGAAGGATTTTGTTTCTGCTACGTCACTTTTCCAGCTAATATGTTATATGAAAGGTACAGTCAGATTTTTCTTGTTGTCATGCAGATATGAACAGATTTGGGTGCTGTTTCCTCTCGAGTCAATTCTGAATACAGCTTTATAAAATACTGAACATTTTTCTTGCTTTTAAATTGCTCAATCATTAATATTTCAGCTTTTAAAATATGTTTCATTTTCTATTCTCAGACTCTCTCTCGGTCTCCAGTAACGATGCCAGTCCTCCTGCCTCAGTAACATCATTACAGCCCCATATGATTGGTGCACAGAGTTCACCAGGTCCCAAACGTCCTGGCAACACCCTAAGGAAATGGCTTACCAGTCCTGTGAGGCGCCTTAGCAGTGGAAAGGCAGATGGGCATGTTAAAAAATTGGCTCACAAGCATAAGAAGAGTAGAGAGGTGCGCAAAAGTGCTGATGCTGGCTCTCAGAAGGACTCTGATGACAGTGCTGCTACACCCCAGGATGAAACTACTGAAGAGGTGAGTGTTTGGGGCAAACCTTTTGTGGCCTATGCCTGTTGGACATGACTTGGATTCTCAGTTTTGGTATGCTAGGTTGTACTGTAGCCTGGCAATAGATTTTCTTTTCCCATTTTGTTTTCTGTAAGCAAAGTAAATATGGCATCTCCTAAAACTCACCTGTCTCAAGTTTAGCACGACCTTCAGTTTCACAGATCCTTTGAGTAAATAGTAGGACTGAGTGATGAAAGCAGTCTAATTTAAAAATAGAAAAGAGAGGGAAGGAAAATCTCTTGGCTTCATATTCCATAGCAGAACTCCCCTTTCTCACAGTATGGAGGACTAATGTTCTGATAACGAGAAAAATTGCATGATTCTTTTTCCTCCTTTCCATTCCAAAAGAACCAAGGAGGCATAGGGCATGTGTTAGCTTGTTTGTTTTTAACTCCTTTGAGGCCAGATATTGCTAAAATGCAAGAATTTCAGACTGTTTGTTGTATTCTGCTGGATTATCCTGGGAAATAGTTCACTTTCTCTAATTGAAGGGTGGTTAGCATCTGTTAAATAATACCTACATAAGCATTCAGGAGAAGTAAAGCAAAGGGAGTGGAGAAGTCTTTCTACTGAATTTTTTTCCCATGTTCATAACTCATATATAAATAGGCCTTGGATCCATTTTGATACCATTTGGACCAAATTTCAGTTTTGTACATAGCCCAGGTTGAAGTTAGTGCCATCCTAATGTATTCAAGGAGACAGTCAGGTTTATGCTGTATTTTTTCACCTTTTACTTCCTTTAAATCTAAATATTGGTTATATTATCTAAATAATCTTATTACTCAGATTACAGGTAATCTTGTGGCCAGGTCACCTACCAACATTCTCAGATTAATTATATAGAAGATCAATTAGTATCTAATATAAACTTAAATATCTGGCATATTTTATTAGATTTAATGTGTCAGTTAGGGGATACAATAGCAGCTGGCAAGGAATGGACTCAGGCCTTAGCACCATAAGGGTGTGAGGGCTGCAAGTTTGGGAATAGCAAGTTTGGGAATAATTTGGTGCTCTCCTCAAATGCCTGGATGTAAAAATAAAACTTTTTCCTAGATTGTGAAATAGTATTGGCAGTTTGACTGGTCATGTTATTTCATTACTGTATATGGGGAATAGCCCTAAGGTCACAACTTTGAGGTAGACAAGAGTTGGTACAAATCATACCACTTACTCCAAAGAGAATTTAGTTTTGTTTTTAAGATAACTGATCTACCTCTGGGTTTTTTCTTAAGTATCTCTATTTCTACTCTTTTTAAAAGCAACAATGAATGTAGAAAAGTGTCAGAATCTCTCAGGGTGTAATATGGTTTTGCACAGGCGACAGTACTGCTTAGTTTGAAGACCTCTAACTTAGATATCACGTCTTTCCAAATCTGATTTAGGTAAATGTTAAACCCATTTTACAGATAGTACATGGATGGAACCTAGCTCCAAACTCTCTGGTTTTCCAGCATGTTCTCTGGTAAAAAATCTCAAGCTCTTCTGAGTTAGAATCATAGAAAGTTAGGGTTGGAAGGGACCTCAGGAGGTCATCTAGTCCAACCACCTGCTCAAAGAAGGACCACCCCAACTAGATCATCCCAGCTAAGGATTTGTCTAGCCGGGTTTTGAAAACCTCCTAGGATGGAGCTTCCACCACCACCTCTCTGGATAACCTGTTCCAGTGTTTTACTACCCTCCTAGTGAGACAATTCTTCCCAATATCTAACCTAAACTTCCCTTGCTTCAGCTTGAAATTGTTGCTCCTTGTTCTGTCATCTGCCTCCATTGGGAACAGTTTAGCTCCATCCTCTTTCAAACCCCCCTTCAGGTAGTTGAAGGCTGCTATTAAATCCCCTCAGTCTCCTCTTCTCTAGACTAAATAAGGTCAGTTCCCTCAGTATTTCCTCGTAAGTCATGTCCCCCAGCACCCTCACCATTTTGGTTGCCCTCCGCTGGACTATCACTAATTTGTCCATGTACTTCCTGTAGTGGGGGCCCCAAAACTGAACACAGTGCTCCGGATGTGGCCTCACCAGTGTTGAATATAGGGTGGAATAATCACTTCCTTTGACCTACTGGCAACACACCTACCAATGCAGCCCAGCAGTGGCGATGCGTAGGGGGTGCATGTGCTGATGAGCCCTGTCAGGCGATGGGCGGGGGGCGCAGATGGAGGTGTCCAGCTGGGGAGTTGGTGCGGTCGGCTATGGGGGATCCCCCCCCCCGCCCCCCATCACTGACTGGTTGCTGGGGGGGCATGTGCCCCCTGCCCCCTCCGACTAAGGTGGCACCAGTTGCCCATGCAGCCCAGTATGCCATTAGCCTTCTTGGCAACAAGGGCACATTGCTGGCTCATTTTCAGCTTATTGTCCACTGTCACCCCCAGGTCTTTCTCTGCAGAGATGCTGCCCAGCCAGTCAGCGCCTAGTCTGTAGCGGTGCATGGGATCGTTCAGTCCTAAGTGCAGGACTTTGCACTTGTCCTGGTTGAACCTCATGAGGTTCCTTTTGGCTCAGTCCTCCAATCTGTCCATATCACTCTGAATCCTAGCCCTATCCTCCAGCATATACACTACTTCCCCCAACTTGGTGTCATCTGCAGACTTGCTAAGGATGCACTCTATGCCATCTTCCAGGTCGTTGATGAAGACACTGAACAAAACTGGCCCCAGGACTGACCCCTGGGGAACTCCACTTCATACTGGCTGCCAACTAGACATCGAGCCATTAATTACTACTCTCTGAGCCTGATGCTCCAGCCAGTTTTCTATCCACCTTCCAGTCCATTCATCCAGCCCATATATCTTTAGACTGCCTGGGAGAATGTTGTGGGAGTTGTATGTTTTCTGGCTGCCATACCTATCTAGCTATTGCAAATTGCGTGCTTTTGAAGGGATTAGATTTCTGGCAGTCAGTCGTTTTCTTTTGAAGAGATATTTTCAGCTATTTCTAGACTTGTCAAGAGGGTTATGAACATTGAGTTGTCGGACTTGATCTACTTTGTGGTCCTTTGAAGGAGGTAAAGGAGTTTGAATGTCTTGATCTTTGCAGAGAGGTCGAAATGAGGGGCTAAGCAGTGGCACACTCTCCAAATCCTCCTCCTCTGGCATGCAGAGCTGTGGCGAGGAGGAAGGTGAAGAAGGAGCAGATGCTGTACCACTCCCTCCACCGATGGCAATTCAGCAACACAGTCTACTCCAGCCAGATTCCCAGGATGACAAGGTAAAAGGAAAGCATGGAAAAAATTGATAAGCAGAGAGAGTTTAATCAAAGAGAACTCTTTCTTATCTAAGAATGAGCACTACTGCATTAAATGTGTGTCATCTTGAAATGTTTAAAGCCTCATTGTGTCATTTTGGGGCATCTTGGGTTTGGCTACAGAGAAAACATGTAGATCGTATGCAATTGTACTGTTGAGTACAAAGCAGAAGTATTTTATAGGCAAGCTCAGAAGGCTCTTACACTGAACGCAGGGATGGGCATCTGTTTTGTGTGCCTATGAACATATAAACACAAGCCTAATATATGCACCCTTTCTAGTGTCTTCATTTTTTGTAAGCAGGGAAAAGTTAAGATTGGGAGCCATTGATTTTTTGAAATGAAACCCTTTTACCCTGTATATTATTCAGCAAGCAAATCTTTTTTTTTTTAGCCTTACCTCTGAAATGTTTTGTGTATCTTCTTTCATATATACAGGTTGACTGAAATTAGGAATAAAGGTACACGAGCTTATTTGTTAAGAGATACCATAGTTTTCCAAGTGTCTGTAATGAATTTCCCTCTACTATGACTCCACAATAGTTATTTGCATCCCAGAAATACTCAGTGTACTTAAAAGGAAGAAGCAGCAGTAGCCATCCTTTTAGATTGAGAGTAAAAGAATGAATCTGAAAATGCAAACGTGGTCATTTTCCAGTAGATGTGTAAATTCAGCAAATGAATCTTATTGTCTTGTAACACAGTTGTTAAAAAAAAAAATAAAAAAAAAATAAAAAATAGTCCTCCTCATGCATAGATCGAAGCCATTTATTTCAATTTTCAACCTGGGTCAGGATTTATGGGATAGTTAAAGAAGCCTGAAAAAAATTATTTGAAAATTGAAATGTTGATTTTCGCAGCACAGACCTTCCTTCTAATATCATTGCATCCCCACTGTGCTGCTTAAAACATACCAGTGTTGAAACCTATAGTATGAGCTCATTGTGAGTGAATTTTTTTGGCAGTTACTTACAGCTTTGAGTGAAACATGTTTTTGGCAGGTTTTTTTCCCCTCTCTCCTGCACTCATGGCGTTTTCTCCTGAGGATCTCAGTCATCTCTAAACAATCATTTCCTGAACTGCAGTGACTTTTTCCATATTCTGCATACATTAGTTTCCTGTATGTTTTCTGAACTAGAAACTATTGGAATACTGATATTAATGAATAAACACACAGGAAAACTGCAGAAATCCAATTAAAGATTTATTTTCTTCTGATCTTATGTAGTCTTTTGGGGTTCTTCCCAGTAGGTAGAAGATGATTGTTTAATCCTGCATATACTGAGGTAACAATAGTGTTGATGAGAACAGTGTTTCAAAATTGGTTCCTTCACCAGTGTAATATAAATAACTTTAAAACTGTCCCAGATTATTGTCTTTATTATAAAGATTTAACTTACACTACAAGTGTAGTTGTGCCAAGGGATAATACTAAAGCTAATATCAAAACTTTGGTAATAACGTTATACTGCCTTTATATTGAATCCATAGTGTGCATTGTATTTTCTAGATGTGACTCTAGCACACCCTCTTCTGTTGCAACATGGCATCCATTCAGAGCAGCCTTTTTAGTGTAATATTGGATCTCTAGTACCATGTTGAATGGTATACTTCAAGTGGCTTTAAACCTGTAGTCCTTGATTGGGTACCTATTGTTCATAAACAATGTTGGAACCTAAAGTTGCTTCCACTCAAGTGTAGACTTGACTGCCAAGGTTTATTTCAGTTTTAATTTGAACTACTTTCATATAGCATTCGGATAGCCAAAATATGAAAATACTAGCTTTTATTCTGGACAAACATCTTATTTTGGCAACTAATTTTAGAACTAGACTCCAGTATGCTTCTATTTGTTCTGAAGAGGTGGGCCTTAATCAGAACCTGAATCCAAACCCTACAGTGGTCATTCCAAATTGGACCTGATCCACATTCATAGCGCTTGGCTTTGGACCATAAACCTATGGTTGAGCGTGTTTTGTAAAACTGTTCAGTTACATTAGGGAATTGGGATAGTAATTTTTGACAACATCTGCCACAGACCCGTTAACTCTGGGCTTGCTTCATTTGAGGTGTATATGTAAGCGCCAGATACTGGCCATATTGACTTGTCTAATATCACTAAATAACAGAATCATATTCTTCATTAGCTCTCGTCTGCACAATATGTATTCTTCTGTTCGCACGTGTCATTTATCTACATATAATAGAAGCTTATGAGGTTTTTTTGCATTTTTTTGTCTAAACAGTATTGATGTTTCAAGACAGTTGTTATGATTGTGAAACTAATTGTTTGGTTTTTGTTTTCTCTTTTCTTTTTTTTTTCTTTTTGTAAACTTTGACTGCAGCATTATGTTGACTTGTGTTCTGTCTCTGCTTTGGCTCAGTTTCCCTATCTGTCCATTTAAAGTTTTACATACATTTCCCTGCTCACCCTACCCCACATTCCTATCTTGATAAGGCAAAAAAAACCCAAAACCCAGATCTGTATATTGTCTTTATTACATTATGGGATAGCTTATGCAACCCGATTTCTATTTTGGATATCACTGTAAATGTCATTTCTTTGTCAGCTGTGTTTTGGACCATTTGCAGAATTACTGAGTCTGTTTGCATGATGTGCATCTGTTTAGTCCTTAATATGAAGTAAGGTTCATATTATATCCCTATTCATCTTCCAGTTATTTAATGATACATGTAATATGCAAACCAGCAGTGGGTTTGCTAATTACTGAAGCTTAATAGAATGGCCCTTTCCCAGAATCCTTTGCTGTGAATGCCTTTTACCCTCGGTTGTAGCTATAAACTGGCATCTTGTAGCTTGTGAGGCCAGAGATCTTCTATACTCTGCACATACTATTGGGAAAAATGGATGGCACAAAGAATGGTGAGCTTGATTTCCCCCTTCCAATTTGAGTACTCTTCTCCAGCTCTTTTTAGAAATGTAAATATTCTTGAATTCTTCCTCTCCTTT
Organism: Alligator mississippiensis; assembly: GCF_030867095.1. Classification (NCBI taxonomy): domain Eukaryota; kingdom Metazoa; phylum Chordata; order Crocodylia; family Alligatoridae; genus Alligator; species Alligator mississippiensis. The sequence goes on from NC_081828.1 coordinate 98,955,705, forward strand.
CCCTTTTTTCCAAGGAGGTCTCTGTCTTATTTTACAATATATGTATTGGGATTATTATTGCAGTTCTTTCACATATTTCAGTATTGGAAAAAACGTATCCATTAGTTATAGACCTGGTTAGTCGCTGTAGTTTGCATTGCTGTCCTTGCAGATGTTAAAGGAGCTCCTAAGAATATCTCCTAGATCTGTAATCTGCTGTGAGGAACTAGGAAGTTGCATCTTGGGGCACTAAATTGATTTAAAAGAAGCATGGGCAGCTTTCATTATTCATTCCTATCAAGGATTATTTTAAAATTTCAAATTGTAGCCTTTTACTAGAGAGAAGGGAGTTTTCAAATTAAATCAAGGAAAAGTTTTGCTTGGGTAGCTTTATCTAAGAAATGTTTGAAAAAGATTCTTGAAATTCAAACATTACGAACTAACTTTGGGGCTGTCCTTTCTTCATTTTTTTTTCTTTCTTTTTTTCTTTTTTGTGGCATGGCGTAGACATCTTCTCGATTGTTGGTACGGCCCACCAGCTCTGAGACACCAAGTGCTGCAGAACTAGTCAGCGCAATTGAGGAACTCGTCAAAAGTAAAATGGTGAGACTGAGTAGCAGATGAGCATAAAACAGAAGCTAAGCCATGGTGCCCTGAAGCACTGCTCAATGAAAACTCTGACACATTATCCATGAGCTAGAATAGTTAGAACATGTTTCAAAAAGTAGTCTCATAGCTTCATATGACAAGTGGCATGTGTGCAATTTTGTGCAAATGATGTATATAGTAGTGGTGCTCAACCTTGGGGCCCCACAGGCCAAATGAATGGAATGTGGTATGTTTCTGGACTGGATCCTGCCTAGGATTGGTCCACAGGTGCCAACCTGTTTGGTGGCCCAACATCATGCTCTGATGTGGCCACATACCATCCCAATCCTACCATGCACCACACAAGCCAGCATGCAAAGCCACATTATCCATCCCACAGGGCCTCCCTACAGGTCCAGAAATTTGGCAAAGGAGTAGCCATTAATGCTGCCACTGCTCCCCCACCACCAGACCTGTGGGAATCCATATATACACGTAGAGAGAGATGATTTGTTAGTATAGGATAAGTTTAGGATCAGAGCAATATGCTTTGGAATTGCATTACACTCCGTGTACCCAGAACCTTTTATAAAGTTTTGTCAAAGTATAACTGGTGTAGGTTGCACAGAGTTAACCATAAAGGAAGCAAATAACCCAAGCAGAAGTCCCTACCCACTGGCTGTCAAGCTGTTGTCAGCTGGTAATGCTTTGTAGACATTGTGCCGAGGGAGAAAGAATCCTTCCCTTTTTTAAAAAGATTAGTGCTCTCTTGGCATTGTTTTTGCACTGGCTTGTTTACCTGGGTAAAGTGCTTCCAAAAGGAGAATTTAGGGCCTGATTTTTTGTTCTTTTTTGAGTGCAAGTACATAAAGATGCAGATAAGCACTCACAGGGGGGTTAGATGCTGAGATACTTGGGAGGGCCCCCTCCCTCACCCCTGTCCAATAACTAAAATACCTAAATTTGGGTACAGCCCCACCCCCACCCTTGGCTTCTAGTTGGAGATTATCTTTAGGATTTAGTAACAGCTCACTCATTTGTCAGGATTAACTATGTAGGGCTTGGTTTACAGTAGGCTGCTTTTATTGCATCCGATTTTTAGGGTTCGCAGGTGCTTTTTCCAAGCCTTTGCTCCTTTTTCTTTATTCTTTTGAACTAGCTTCAGAAAACAAGAACATATTTCCTTTATACATTTTGCCCTAGCTCAGAACAGTCCTGAATCTTTCTATGTAGTAACTTCTTCTATTAGCCTCTCTAGATTTTTTCATACTATTGTTTGGGTTCACTTTTTACTTAATTACACAGGAAAGAGGAGCAAACGGTTTTCAAAATGTAACCACCTAAAAATCCATGGCAGGCTTTAGTAAAATAAAACTGGCAGCGATTCATAATTTTTCCCTGATGCAGCCCAATACCACTGACTCTTTTTAGCAATTGCTTCATATAATCTCAAGCGGTGATGTCCTCATTTCATATCATTAGTCAATAAGTATCAGCTTGTTTTTGGGCAGTCTCTCCAGGAGGTCAAATCCTTGTTCAGTTTTTATTTATTGTTTGAAGGCTTCAGTGGTACATCTGATTCAGAAGGGTGTAGCCCAGCTGTATCTTGTGTTATTTGGGGAATGATGATGGATAATTACAACCAGGTCTGACCATAATGGATTACAGTTGAACTAACCAAATAAAAGCCTTTCACAATTTTTCTCTGCATGCTATCTCCCAGATCTGCTATCTCCCAGATCTGCCTTCTCCCCTATCATCTACCCTATCCCCCATTTCTTCCCCTCCCTCCCCACAAAAAAGTGGGGGCTCCAGTTCCTAGATTTAACATACCAGCAGGATGAGTTGCATCCCTTTGCTTGGTTTAACCAGGTTTATCTCAAACCAGTTTCAGCCATTTTGAAACTGGTTTACGTGCACTGAGCTTCTGTTCTGTTACAGGTTTAAACCGGTTTCTGATGATTTAAGCCAGTTTATGTTTAACTTCTGTCCCTATCCACAATGAAAATGCTAGCACTTGTGATTCAGTTAGCCTCCTAGGTAAGCTGTGTTGCTCCCTTGGCTTCTAGAGGCAATGTTGCTGCACCCATATTCAACAGATAAGTTTTGCCTCCAGTTTTGAAAATTAATTTTGAGAGCTACCAGGGACAGTTATTGAATTTAATGCATGTCTGGGGGGAGGTGGGAAAGGTATCTATAAATACAATTCATTTTGCAATTGGACTTGAGGCTCATGTAGCCCTTTGGTTAAATAAAGTGAAAGCCAAGGAGGTTGATGTTTGGAAGAAGATACCTTTTTTCCTAAAATATATATTAGGTGCTGTTTTTTGGGGGGCCACAGAATTGTTACCTTCTCTCTAAGTTGAAGTGAAAGGCATTTGTTTAGTCTTTAACTGATCTACTCTCCAAGATACAGTCATTGGCAAAAGCAGTCAAAAACCATTTCAAGAATATATGACTAAAATCCCTTTGTTTGGTTTACCTGCTCTTATCTCTGATTTCATAAATCCATCCCTTTTTAAGTTACCAGTCTCCCCAGTTGGATGGTCTGTTAAGAATGTATTATTGCCCTGGTTTTCAGGCTATAACCTGCATTCAAATGCACTGTGCTTGAAGCTGTAAAAATATGAATTAAAATGCAGCTCCTGCTCAGAAAAGCTTCTTGAGCATAAAAAAAAAACAAACTAGAAGGAAAATTGTATTTCTTAATTTCTTAAAGAAGAAAAGTATTTTTAAAAGTCCCCTTCTTAATATTTATGTGTAATACAAGGGATTTTAATTGCCCTAATTTTCTTCTAGTGGTCTCCATTAACAATGTCAGTGTTTGGCAACAGTTACTATGTTTTATTTTGTGTTTAAAAGGATTTAGAAAAAGCAACAATTGTGCTAACAGTATAATAAATGTTAATTTGTTAATGGCATCCCTTAAATGGCAGTTGTCTTCTTGATTGCCCGAGGTAACTTAAACAAAAAGGTTTGGGTAGAATTTCCACGTTATTTGCTGTTAATGTGCATTTTCTGTAGAGAACTGTATTTAAAGCCATATGTTATAAATTAAAGATCAAATTGCAACATTTGCTAACCTTTTATGAATGCATCCTTAGGCACTGGAGGATCGTCCAAGTTCCTTGTTGGTAGACCAAGGTGACAGCAGCAGTCCATCATTTAACCCATCAGATAACTCCCTCCTCTCCTCCTCATCACCTATAGATGAGATGGAAGAAAGGAAATCCAGTTCTTTAAAACGGCGACAGTAAGATTGGCCATTAAATATATTTTTCCCCATCTGCTGTTAATAAGGTAGTATTTATGGAGCCCCTGCACCATTTTAAAGTGTTCTGTGTTGAACCAAAAGCAGAAATAGTTCCAATTTTCCATTGCCTTTTTGCACTTTCGAGATCAGATGTTTGTTTCAGTTTGTCTCAGCTGTTGCTCAAAGAACCTTCCTATGCATAACAGATCCAGTCATAACTCCAGTGAAAAGTCCTGTTAAAAACATATCGGCCTCAGGCCTTGTAGAGAAGGATTCTGGGTTTTATGGATTTTTTAAAAATGTTTCTCAGAAAGCACATTATTTTTTCCAGGATGCTTTTCTTCTGTATGGTAAACTCAGACGGTAGTAGAAGAGATACAGAAATATTCCTAGTTTTGAAGACTAATCTTGTGTTCCATGAAAATTATTCAGTTTGTTTTATTAATTAATATTATGGTTTGTTTTCAGTGAGTCACATATTAGAATGTTTAAACCGTGATTTAATTATTATGACTCAAACAGAGCATCTGACTATTGCAGCTATCGTTTTTTAAACAGAAATAAGAATGCTCAAAAACCAAAGGCAGTGAAGCTTCCAAGCTCCCACTTAAACTGCATCTGCAATATGGAGGATGAACAGAGCTTATGTTTTTTTTTCCCTGGGACACAGCTGTATGCTTAAATTATTGCAGGTCACCAGGACAAGCTGGCCAGGTTGTGTGCTCTCACTGGCCATCTATTGGTGCAGAGGTAGCAATGCAGCTTAGAAATGCAATGTATGTAATGACTGAGCCATTCTCGTATTGATCCTGGTCAAACCCCAGGACAGTCAGGCCCAAGTCCAACACGACATGTATTTAAAGCCTGGTTGTACATAACCACAAACTTGTAAAGTATCATCTATCTGGGAATCCTTTTAAGAATCTTTAATTTTTAATGAGTCTGCCTCCTTGAACATTCATTCACTTTTTTCTTCTGTTTTGTAGCTATGTCTTACAGGAATTAGTGGAAACAGAACGAGATTATGTACGAGATCTGGGCTGTGTAGTTGAGGTATGTCTGTTCAGTCTTCTAAAGTGGCTTTAAAAAAAATCCCACAATTCAGGTGTATAAAGACAGAATTGAAGAGAAAACTATAGACTTCTGAAGTCTGCTGCATGGATGGATTTTTTCTGCAACTTTTTAAAAATAGACTAGAAAAATGTATCAAATCCTTTTCCATTTTTTGAGTCTCTTTTTCATTGCCCTTTGCAATGGATAGCACATGAGTAGCGTCTTTCACATGACCTCAGTGGGACAGTTCAAGTGAGCAGCCGTATGGATATGCTTGCATTCATGGCATCATCCCTTTAATTGTAAGCCACTTTGAGGAAGATCCATCTCTTCCTGCATTTTTGTATGCTGCCTTCACTAAGGAAATTCAAATCTGCTTAAGTGCTGGACATCCCAAAGCATTAATCTGCTTTCATGAAAAGCTGGAAAAGCCTGTAGGTGTCACTAGTATTGCAAACAAAATGTCTATATCAAGGCTCCAGATTCCATTAACTTAGCCCATTTTAAAGTAAATAGGTACCTTACCTGTGCTACCATTCGGAAGAGTTACTTAGCTTGAGTATGTTTTAGAAAGCTATCTTTTTTTGCTAAATCTAGATGTTTTCTTAGAAGAGTTGATTAACAGGTAGATCAAAGGTCATTTCTTAGATGAGGCATCAGCCCATCCCATTATGCTGAATAAATATCAGACACTGCAGGCCTCAGATACACTAAGCAAATAGTTACACAAAGGCTTGCAAATTAATTTACTTGCGAGATCTAAATATTACGCTGTGTGCACCCTATATCAGAAGTAACGTGTGCTATATTTTTAATACTAGTTTTTCCCCTTTAGTTGTCAAAATTTGCTTTTATTTTATTCTTAAATGAGAAATGGTATAGAGAAATAATGTTTTTACATTCTGGGTTGGGGTGGCCAGAGTTACTTACCCTGGGAGCCACATCCGATCCTCCACTGAAGTTCAAGAGTGGAAAGGGGGATGGGGCTGCTGCTGAGCAACCTGGTGAGAAAGCAGGGTGGGGGTACTGAGCAACTGGTGGGGTGGGGTGGGGTGCTGAGCGAGCATTGAGCTGCTCCAGCTTTTTCCCTTGGGGAGCCCAGTGCCTGAGCCAGCAGGGCCAAGAGAAGTGGGAGGGGCTTCGGTTTGGCCATTGTGGTTCCAGGTTTTTCTCTTTTTACTTTGGATTTCCAGCACTTCTTGTAAAATAACTTGTGAAGAAATTTGAACTGTTGGCTATCTAGATAACCACTTATTTTTCTATTATTTTCATTTCTCCTGTACAAAGTGCTTGTAAACAATTATGGTGATGAATAGTGAGAAAAGTCATACTTTTCTAGCATTTTTACAGAATTATGGGGTTAGGTATCTCTGAGAGAGAATTTTATTTTTTATAAATACTTTTCTAAGGATCTTATGATGTACATTTAGTTCATAATATTTTTTCTGTAAACTTGAAGGCTTAGCAGGCCAAATATGAACATTTCTGATTGCACTGCATTTGAGTACTAGGAAATGTAAAACCAGCCACTCTGATTTTTATCATCACAAAGATGCATTGAACCAAGCTTTAAATATCATGCCATAAATTAAGTAGCTGAAAAAATAAAGTTTTAATTCAAACAAAACTCCTATTGTTATTAAATTCATTTGTATTAGTGATTTAATTGTCTCTTGTATTTGTAAATATTACTGGTTTAGTGACTTAAATTTCAGAATGCAGTGGACAGTTTCTTATGCTCTTTAAAAACACCACCTCATGAAACATCTCTTAAGTCAGGATTTTTCACAGTGAATTCTTCTGGATGGTTGCAGGGTTACATGGCACTTATGAAGGAAGATGGTGTTCCTGATGATATGAAGGGGAAAGACAAAATTGTATTTGGCAACATTCACCAGATTTATGACTGGCACAGAGAGTATGTATGTTTTTAAACTTAAGAGTTATATGCAGTGCTTGCTGAAAATAATTTATGAATTCTAAGCATTACCAACTAAGGAACCAAATTAAATAGCTTTCAATTTAAAGTCACATGAATAAGTACTAAAAGCAACAAAGAGCAGTTATCCTAGTTTGTAATTTGAAATTTTATTTTTAGTAGGACTCTTCCTACAGGTATTTGTATAGAGGCTAGAAAAATATATCACATACTTGATTTATGGATCTGTACCTTATGCATGAATATGTGCAGGCCTTCCCTGGTGTTTAGATGATACAAGAGCTCTGTATTAAAGAGATGTGCTTGCTCAAAAGATTTTATTCTTTAATTTCACTGTCTAGTAAGGTTAAAAGAGCACACAAGGGATTTGGAGTAACCAAAAGGGAAATTTCAATCAAGTTCAACAAAAAGATTCCACTGCTGAAGAGCTATATTTAAAATGAATGTGTTTGAAGTAGTTTAGTACATTCTTTATATAGGCTTATGTTGCAGATAAGATACAGACTACTCAAGATCACAGCAGGTTAAAGCAGATGCAAAGTATTCAAGGCCAAAAATGTTGGGCAGGGGGTTGACAATACCATAAAATATGGTATAAAATGTCTTTTTTCTGTTTATCTTAGCTTCTTTTTAGGAGAATTGGAGAAGTGCCTTGAAGATCCAGAAAAACTGGGATCCCTGTTTGTTAAGCATGTAAGTAGCACTAAGATCTTGGGCAAGAACGTTTATATCACCTGGAAATGCTACAAACTTTATTTATTTTTTTAATATATCAAGGATCCTTTTGTGGAGCAACATGTGTAAGGATGGTCTTCTCGGGTCTCTTGGTCTCTCTGGTCTCTCAACCTTGAGGGCCTTACAGCTACCTCAGCCACATCCTTCTATCTCCTTTTATCATATACAATCTCCTTCCAACTTGTCACATCTTCGCCTATCCCTTCCAGGTCTGTTTTTGTTATCTTCCCATTGTTGCCTGGGTCACCTTGAAATCTGATATCCTCTACCTCAGTTTCTAAAGTCTTCTTTTTTCTGCCTTCTCTCATTGGTTCTCGCAGCATGCCCTGCTCTGTGCTCTTAATCTTGCTCAAGGCATCACATCTTTTGTAAGAGTCCACAAGCGCTTGTTTGTCTTTTCCTCCATACTCTGTTTTCTTATACTATATAAGAAATCAGTAAAATAAAATTTTCTAGAGCAGGAATCAGAAGCAGAATTGCACCTCCTACTATGCCACATGTGCATGGCAGGAGGCACAGGCGACTGGTAGGGGGTGCACGGGGGTGCATGTGCTCCCCCCTCCCCCCCCGACAGTGTCATCAGATCCAACCACACCTTATTCCCAGTGCAGCGGGAGCCTGATCTGGGTTTCCAGCCCAAGGAACGCCCTAAGGGTCCCCACAGCAGGGAGACTGCATAGGGTGTCCCCAGGGCTGAAAGCCTTGTCAGGTGATGTGGTTCCCAGTTGTGGGTGAATAACTGGGAGCATAACCTTTCCCACAACTGAGAACTCCAGTTGGCTGAGGAGACTCCTAGTTGCAGCAGCCTATGGGACAGTGCCATGGCTGGGAGTCCTGTTAGCTGCAGGATTCCCAGCTGTGGCAGTGCATGGTGCTCCCACACAGCTGACAGCTCCAAGGCACAGGGGCATAGGTTACACATGCAAATTAGAGCTGGATTACATAGTTATAAAAATGATTACACATTTTCCAGCTCTAACTTTATACCTGGTTGGAGCTTTTTAAACCATGATTGTTTATTTGCACGTGTAACTGGTCTAAATTAATTGTGCAGTTAACCAGCTAATTGTCTAATACAGATATCACATAGAGGGGAGCTTAGCTCTCTCCCTAATGTCAATGCAAAATCATTCCTGCAGTGTTTTCTGGTTTTGTATTCAGTCTAATTTGAAATCAAAAGCAATGAAGCATCTAAGAGATTTCCTTTGGTAGTGAAATTGCTCATCATGCATTTGTTTTTCCCCTCTGACTTTTTTTTTTGTAAAAAGGAAATAACTATGCATTTAGATATTGTAATATTCATAACCCATTAATGGTAACTAAGAGAAGTAATGCTTCATGCTAATTTTGTTTTAAAGAAAACAACAACTTGTGATTTCAAAATATTGTTCAAGCCCAATATTATTTGTGTTGTTCCCATGGTCTTGTTTGTGTCCCAGTGTCATGTTACACACAACTCTTGTGCTAGATACAAAACTCTTTGTATCCAAGTTGTCTGAGATATTAAATGGGCAACTTAGACTATACAGCTGGAAGGATCGCTAATGGTCATTTTAAAGAACTTTTCTTAATTCTTTAGATTTCAAGTGTTTTAGCTATTCTGGTGCTTGCTTCTGTGGTGTTTAAAAATGGTTTACTGGTGATTTTTCCTGCAGAACTAAACTTGCTGTGTTCTTTGTACTCAAAAACATGTTTACATTTTTTATGTTGCAGGGACATGGGAACACAGTATGGGCTTTTCACCTTTGGCTCATTTTATTCCATAAAAATTAGCACAACATATCAACATTAAATATTTATCATGTTTTCACATCTATATTTCCTTCAAATTATACCCATCTCTGGGTAGCTAGTTTATATATATATATATATATATATATATATATATATATATATATATATATATATATATATATATATATATATATATATATATATTTAACTCCTATTATACAGGTCCTCGAAATTCTTTGTAGACTTGTCTATTTAGTTTCCTCCTTGTGTCTCTTCTGTCCAATTTCTTGTGCTGGATTTGAAGTATAGTTGCTTCTTTGTTCTTGATTTAGTAAGACTGTGTCCCTTTTCATAAAGCAAGGATCTATTTCAATGTTTTATTGCTTTTTTATTGTACTTCTGTTCTGTGTATCACTTATTTCTGACTGTTATATATTATTGTGTCTTTGTTCATGGGGGGGTTTTTTGTAGGAAAGAAGGTTGCACATGTACATAGTTTACTGCCAAAACAAACCAAGGTCCGAGCACATTGTTTCAGAATACATTGATACATTTTTTGAGGTAAGTCCCTGAGTGGGTAAGTGAGTGTAATTTTTCAGGAAAGAGTTTGAATGCAGTTCCTAAACACTATAACAAAGGTAGATGGCATTAATCCATGTTTGTTCTTTCTGAGAGATTTATAGACAGCCTGCAGCAGTGAGTTTTTGAAATATGGATTTAAGGTTGTCAAGAGCACTTCTGTTCTGTAATAAATAGTAATGCAGAGCAAGAGATGGGCTACAGTGTTGGTCCTCAGCCCTTCAGGACAGCCTCAGGTGACCTCATAGGCAGAATGTGGCTCATGGAGTGCCTCTGAGCCACTCTGAGTCTCCAAAAAGTTAAAAATGAGGATGACAGGGAGAGCTTGCAGCCTGTGACTTGCTTAATATTTTTCACTGGTGAATTGATGCAGGTTGGAGACTACTAAACTATAATATGAATGCAGATACAGAAATTTGGTTTTGCTCTGCAGGACTTGAGGATCCTCAGAAACTTAGATGCTGTAGACATAACATAAAGGTTAAGTCAAAACTTAAAGCCAAGTTTTTGTCACATAAAGTTATCCTCCCAGTAGTTTATGTTCAGAACTTCAGCCAGCTCTGCAAAACAGCTCAAGCAGATTTAAATGAGGCAGAAAAGTTGACAGCCATTTAAATAAACTGAAGTAAATACTTTGAATTATAAAGTTAATCTTTTATGTGTTCCATATTTAGGCATAAAGCCTGCATGAGACACCAATTCTGTACTCACTCAGACAAAGTCACAAAAATCATTCTTACTTATTTTATTTAAAAATAAAAAACAAAATAACCTCTTGCTCCACCTTCAGTAAAGTAGGGGTTGCGTGGACTCTGTGGATGGGAGATAGGGCTCTTGAGAGAGTAAAATTCTAACCCAACCAGGGAGCAGCTGATTAAAGATCACTGGTCAGTTTGAGGGCTGCTCTTCCAACCACTTGGTTGAAATAGCAAGTGAAGCAACTGCACAGCACATCAGAGATCTTAGATCCATTTTGAAACTCTATTCCCTTTTCCTTTTGTGGCCCTCCCTGCTAAGTCACATGAATCTTCTCTCTTGCCCTTGTTGATTTAAAAAAGCATGGGTCTGCCCTGCCAGCAGCCCTTACCCTCCCATAGCATTGCCATCATGCTCATGCAGTGGACCCTGCAAACCTGAAAAATATAAAAGATCAAGTCAACGGTTACTGGTAAAGGTTTGGAAAGACAGAATTTGGAATGCCTGGACAATGAAGTGAAGAAAGAGCCATAAGGAAGTGAAGAGCAGGGAGTGTAGAGCTGGACAATTCCTTGTTTAACTGAAGATTAGTCAGCCCTTGTTTCTGCTCGACTGTCTCAACAGTAATACACACTGCTGTATTTATTTCCAAATGAATCAAGAAGACTTGAAAGCTGAAGTTCTTCTGTTTTTCTCCTTAGGACTTAAAGCAGCGCCTGGGCCACCGACTTCAGCTCACAGACTTGCTAATAAAGCCAGTACAGAGAATTATGAAATACCAGCTGTTACTAAAGGTAAAGTGATTTTTATTATATTTTCAGGGTAACCAGCCCTAAGAAAATCTTATTAGCCTTGTGGTGACTGGCTTTTTGTTTGTTTTTTTTAATAACACAAAATGTAAATGTTGTATGGGTTTCTATTGGCTATAAACCAATATTTTAAATGCTGTAATATGGCTACTTTTCTAACTAGTGTTTACATCTTGAATCATAGCAAACATCCTGAAGCAAATACCAATCTGGATTTAAGCCAGTATAAGCACAATTTAACTGAAGTCGCTGGGGCAGAGATACTGATCGTTTGCAAGGCTGTAACCCAGAGCGAAATATGATCTTATGTGTAGGAAATGGTTTAAATATATTGAATTTCATGGTTCCTCTGACACAAGTGTGTAATTTTATTATTTTAGCACCCTTGGTTGCTTGACAAAAGTTAACTGTGACCCTTCTAGCAAGGAGCCTGATTAATGACAAAATGTTCTTGAATCACCTGAAGGCATAAAACTGGCACTGAGAATATCTTAGTTATGTCATAAAGGGGAATCAATTTTTTTCATGATTTTTCTTATAATTTCCTTGATTATATTTTCTTTCATACAAATGGGATCCTGTTCAATCTTGTTCAGGGTTCTCTCTGTTCATCAGTAGTATGGACTCAAGCTAATTTAATCTTTTCCCTTACAGGACTTCCTCAAATACTCTAAAAAAGCAAATCTTGATACGACAGAACTAGAGGTATTTGGGCATTTTTCTTCTATTACCTTGAGTACTAATTAATGTGTACTACTCACTACTTCTGCTGAAGCTTGTTTGCACAGAGTTACTGTTCTTCCTTTTTTGCTCTTGCCTTTTAAACATGCTAACTACATTGTGAATCCCATATTCTGACACAGATTCCTCCACTGGAAAGCTTAATTTTTTTTAAATCTCTCCTTTCCTGTAACAGAGAGCTGTAGAGGTCATGTGCATAGTACCAAAACGATGCAATGACATGATGAACGTTGGTCGCCTGCAAGGATTTGATGTAAGTTGTTTCTTGGTTTTTAACCATGACAAATGTCTGATAATCATATGCTGCCCAAAGCAATTTGTGCAGGGGTGAGGGGCAGCTTCTTTTTGCTCTACCACTTTTCCATTCCCATTTGAGTGAAAAAAACTTTAAATCTCAGTCCTTCTCAAAAGCAAGCCAACTAGTTGCCACCTGCCTTTTAGGAAACTTGATATACTTGTTTCTCACTGATTTGATTTTTTTTCAGGTGCGATATGAACAGCTAAAACAGATCAATGGGGGATGTTTCATTTATTTCATCATCATTTTGACTGACTTTTTTGCATAAGTTTAGGCTAATTTTGTACCAATGAGTTGAAAGTGTTTTGATTACATGCATCTGATATACCAGTAATTGGTCTGTCAATAAATTTTAAACTATTCTGAACTCTTTTAAAGAAAAAGAAAAAAATCTTTGCAATGAGCTTTATTTTTCCTTTCCTCGGTAAATCTAGTTAGAAAAAAATTAATTAATGAACTAATTGAATTTGTTGCTTCTGTTTTTAGGGTAAAATTGTAGCCCAGGGTAAGCTCCTGCTGCAAGACACTTTCTTGGTCACAGACCAGGACACAGGACTTCTGCCACGCTGCAAAGAAAGACGTGTCTTCCTGTTTGAACAAATTGTCATATTTAGTGAGCCACTAGATAAAAAGAAAGGTTTCTCCATGCCGGGATTCTTGTTTAAAAATAGTATCAAGGTAACTGTTGTGTGTGAGCTTTGTAGGGTTGTGCAGTGGGGACCAAGGTAACCCTTTTCTGGTGATGACATTCCATGTCTTTAGCAATAAACCTTAAAAGAATAAAAGATCTTCAGCTCTGTCCTGATACCCCTTCCAAACAGTTCTCTGCGGAGCTTTGACAACAAAAGAGTCTTTATGTCAAGAATCTGATGTCTTCCACCTAAAATACCTCTTCATTTTTGTACTCAGTAACTTAGACTTGCCATCCACCAAGGGGCCTACCTCTCAACTCAACATCATACCCATATCTCATCACAGATAATAGCAGTACATGGCACTTAGCCTAGCATGTGTAAATCTTAAACTTGAAGGCAGTAACTCTTATTTCCCAAGACGACAATTTCAGCAAAACTCAGCTGAAATCAAATTTTAATGACTATCAACAGCACTGAAAACCTCACTTCAGGTTACGTCACATCACATCACTTCCACACACTAATCGCTCACACAGTAACTTAGCATGCCAAGCTTTCCCTGAGACAGTAGTGTGAGGTATAGGTCCAAGAATCTTGTTTGGTGCCTGGAAGAAATCTGATGGGGACTTCTAAGTAATAGGGTAAATTGTACTGCAAGTGGTTCAAGCCAAATCTGTATACCACAATCCATCTTCCATTTGTTTGGCAATATAGTAGAAGTCTTTCCATGTAGACTAAAGATTGAAGTATGAAATTGATTATAATATTCAAATAAAAGGCATCTTTTAACTATGCTGACCAGCATAGGTCAGTTTAATTGAAGTGCAACAGCCAGTAGCTCTTAGTTGTAGCGTCTGAAAGAGGATGCTATAGAATAAGATGCTGTTAGTGACTAAGTGAGATCTTAAGTACCAAAAGATGCGCATTCATTCTTAATCTTTAGGATTTTAATACTTTTTAACAAACATCTTTGAATAATATTAAGATGATGGTAATTTAATATGGTAAAGACCTGAGTGTTTCAGAGCTACTGGTTGGGGCTTCTTGGTGGAAGCTTCTTCTAATTCAATAGATGCAGTAAATTCTCTTTCATTTAAGGTGAATTGCCTTTCCCTGGAGGAAAATGTGGACAATGATCCATGTAAATTTGCACTAACATCAAGAACAGGTGATGTCACAGAGACGTTTGTTTTGCATTCTGCTAGTCCAGGAGTCCGCCAATTATGGATCCATGAAATTAACCAAATTCTGGAAAACCAGCGCAATTTTTTAAATGGTAAATCCTTTTACATTTCTCTTCCTGCCGCAAAACATTTATTAGGTAACCCCAACTACTTGCTCTTACGTATTTCATTTGATGTAATGTATAGATTATTCCAGAAGAATCTTTAAATTAAAAGAAAAAACATAATGCACCATAATTGCTTTATAGAAATAATAAGGGGTGCACCGATAGAGATTTTCGAGGCTGATACCAATAACTGAATTTTAAGAAGGCATATTGGCCAATACTGATCCAATTTCCAATACAGCTGCATCCAGCTGGTAAGTCTGTTGTGGTGAAAGGGGAGGGAAGTGGAAGTGGGGGGAACAGATCAACACCCCCCGTGGTGAGGGAATGAAATGGGGCTGGGGTAGTCGCTCCCAACTAGATCAGGGTGGGGCGCAGGACAGAGCTGCGGTTCATCTGAGGGGAGGTGAGAGGCAGCTCCCATTACTGCCCGTGGGAGGGCATGGGGGGGCATGTGCCCCCAGATCTGCATGGGATGGGACAGGGCAGGCTGCAGCTGTGAGCTGGGGCTGCTCCAGGCTCTTCCTGGTGGGGGGGATGTTGGGCCGTGGCAGCGCGGGGAGGGAGGCATGGGGAGACTACAGCAAAATTTGGGGTGGCGGCAGCCCCCCCCCCCCCCCCCCCCCAGCACCGCCACTGCCCACCCGAAGCTCAGCCTGGCCCAACCCCCCCTCCACCAGGAAGAGCCTGGCACAGCCCTGGCCCCAGCCCACAGCTACAACCTGCCCTGCCTAGCCCTGTGCAGAGCCAGGGAGCACACCCTCCCCTCCTCTCCCCATGCCCTCCCAGGGTATACACAGCAGCCCAAGCCACCCCCCCTCCCCTTGCCCCCCAGAGGAGCCACGGTTTCATCCCACGCTCTGCCCCAGCTGGGTAGCACCTGCCCCATCCCCACTTCCTCTCTCACTGCAGGGGGCATTGATCTCCCCCCTTCCCTCCCACCACAACAACTTACCAGCTACACACAGCTCTCCAAGCTGTTGAGCTGCACTCCTCGCTGCCTACATGCTGCCCTGCAGCTGCACGCTTGCACGGGCCATTTATCGGACAAATTATGGGCTATATCAGGCCAGTTTCCAATATAGTCCATTCTCTTTATATCAGTGCCAATCCAATATCAGACCTATGTATCAGTGCACTTCTAGAAATAATTGGGTTGCTGCTTTCCTCTGTTGTAGGGTAATAGAGTGTCCATCTTAAACCAATTAAGTCTTGCATGGGGAAAACCTAAGTAAAGGTTGAATACCCAAAGGTAACTTATGTCAGGTGAATTAAATCTTTGTTTTTATTATATGTTTTCATACAATAATGTTTACTATCAAGGGGAGCAAATCAGGAAATACTATAACTTGCCATAGATCTGATCTGTTCACTGATTTACACCCTGTTCCTGATTTTGAATTCCTCCCACTGTGTGCAGGATTTTTTTAACATTAAATAGTTTTTTTTACCAAAAAGAAAACAAACCACTGTTGGTTGGAAATGGGTTCTAATGGCTGGAGCACAGTACTAGGAAGCAGCTGTACTGGTATTTCCAAGTTGGCCATTGACTGCACCCTGTAACCAGAGGGGAAATGACATATCCTTGGTAATGGGCATGTAACATGGTCGGCCTTCCTTCATATAGGTGTCATACAGTATTAATGTCTGTAAAGCACGTTGCAGTTACTTCAGGAGAAATGGTGTGAAAAGGAATGTTACCTTCTTGATAAACTCTCAGCTTTGCCATTGAATGCATCCATCTTCACTTGCCTTTGTCTGTCGTCTTGGTTTTAATTGCAGCCTTGACATCACCCATTGAGTATCAGAGGAATCACAGTAGTGGTGGCGGTGGCAGCAGTGGCAGCGGTGCTGGTGGTGGCTGCGGTGGTGGAAGTAGTAGCAGCAACAGCAGTGGTCCCAGCAGCTGTAGCGGAATTACCAGTTCCAGCCGTAGCAGGCCATCCCGGATCCCCCAGCCTGTCAGACACCATTCCCCAGTCCTGGTCTCCTCTGCAGCTTCAGCCCAAGCAGAGGCAGACAAGATGTCAGGTATGTCCATTCCCAATCCCTCCTTGCCACTCCACAGCACCTCCTTAGAGACTGGCCTCAGCCAGGTAGACAGGCATCCTCTCAGTACAGAGCTGGATGGTCCTCGGAGAGAAACTGAGCAGATTCCCAAGATGAAGGTTATTGAGAGTCCCAGGAAGACAGCTGGAAGTGTTTCTGGCTCAGCTGATGGAGCCCAGAAAGAATTGCGTGGGAGCATGGAGGACAATCGCTCAAGGAGCAGCATAGGATCCCTAACACTTGGGAAGTCAAGGCCAGGAGCCATCTCACCACTGAATTCTCCTCTTTCAACGACTTTTCCTTCTCCTTTTGGCAAGGAAACTTTTCCACCCAGCAGCCCCCTGCAGAAGGGCTCCTTTTGGAGCTCCATCCCAGCTTCCCCTGCCAGTCGCCCTGGCTCCTTCACTTTCCCTGGGGACAGTGACTCCCTCCAGCGGCCGGTCCACCACCACTCTTCACACAGCAAGGACACAGACCGCATGAGTACATGCTCCTCGACCAGCGAGCAGTCAATTCACTCCACCCAAAGTAATGGGGTAAGAGCGGAGCACTTCTGTCCTGCGAACTCTTCTAAAACCTTCCCATGCTCCCCTTCTGTGCGTTACCATCACTCTCCGTACTAACTTCTGGCTCTCCAGTGCTGCACTGCTCTGAGATAATCAACTGTTCCAATATCCTTGTACATAAGCAATTAGAAGGCACGTTCTGTCTGGGTGTGTATACATAAAACATAGACCCTGTGACATGCATACAGACACCAAATTTCTAACAGTAGTTGAGAATTCCACGTCTGCTGAAAACATAAATCACTAGGCCGATTACTACTAACTTGCTTTCCTCGTTTGTTTGTTTGTTTTGTCTTTCTAATCTGAAGGCAGATCATTAACATACTGAATATGGCAGCCATGGAGTCTGTTCATGCACCACTGGCAGCATTTCTAAACATTTGAGTTGGCAGCTTGTCTTGGGTTTTTTCCTCCACACGCATCCAACCACACCTTTTTTCGTAATAGTTTTAACTTCAGTGAGACATCCACTTTGCATTCCTGTGCTGCTTGATTTTTTTCTCTCCTTTCATCCTTAATTGACTTGTGACATCTTTTTGACTCATCCTCTTTTAAATTCAATATCTGGAAGCTACCAACTATGAAGCTACCAACTCCAAACAAAAATCAACACAAATTAAAGCTGTGGCTATCACCCCCAAAACAGTAGTCTGTGGAGATATTGATTCCACTCTTCTGCCCCCTCCCCTCCATGTAAAAGGAACTATGTTAGGGCATCTGGAGATTCAGCATCCAAGTCAGCACTTTTTTGCTGGAGGAATGAGGGGGGGAGCAAGGTTAAAAGAATCCACATCTGTATTGATCGCTGAACAGGAAATGAGACACAGCAGTCACAGGCATGAGCAAGTTCAGGGCACAGAAAAGAAATGCCACTGTCTTTGAGTGTGATAGGCATGTCACAGAGCCTTTTACTAGTGCTTGGGTTTTTTCTCACTGAGTGTTATGTTTTTTAATACCTTGCAACTCCTACACAATGGCAGATCACCTAACCTGCAATACTTCTGTTAACGCATGCTCTTCTGGTTAGAATAACATAGAGCTCTCTCTTTAGTTTTTTCTTATCCTTGTAATAGCCTCAGAAGAGAAAAAAAATGTGCTTTGCATGTACTTTTTTTTCTGCCCCCTTGGTTTTGGTCTCCTGTCAAATTTTAATTTTCTCTTGTTTTATCTTGCATTCTTTTCTTCAGTGGAATGTTATGTTAATATGGTATCCAGGGTAAATGGATATCTTTGCAAATAATGAATAGGTTATAAATATAGATAACATAATGGTACTTTTATATGGACTTCAATGGTGGGGGGGTGGCTTCTGTCAAGTCAGATAAGTTAATTAAAATTCCTTTATTTTTTAATGGAATAACTTTGTTGCAAACTTTAAAAAGATGCCATCATTTCTGCTATCTTCCCGCTATAGCTGACAGTACCCAAATTATAAGCCTTCTTCCTCCCAATTAATCTTCTCTCTCAGCTTGATCATAGAGGTGGGTCATATTCTTGTGCTTAACATCTTTTACATTTTTTATAAAGATAGTGATGCCAGTTAAAACTTCTACTTCATTGTGCAACCAAGTAGTTGGAAGAAATAAATTCTGAAGTTTTAAGTCTACTTAAATTTGATTTGTGTGTGTGTGTACACATCTGCACACTCAGGTACAGTTAAACCATGTGCATAAGAGCAAGCATACACATGCATATGGGTGTATTTCATAACTAACAAAAGGAGGCACAAATCTGGAAAATCCCTTTAATGAATCTCTTTACTCTGGAATTTATGAATCTTTTTAAAAACAGCAGAAGGCGACTCCAGTTAAGTGGATTCTTGAGTACAAGGAATCCATTTTTAGTTAAACTTTTATATTGACTTCCTTTCCTATAGTCCCATATTTGGGGGCAGCATTATCTAGCAAAATATACAACAGAAGACTAGTTACTGTACAAGAGTGACTATTTTTTCTCAAGAGGAGATTATCTTCCTGTTGTAAGAAAAATATATTCAACAGAGTTAGTAGGCACAAGTTGCCACAGCCAAGTTGACAACTAAAATCCAACCATTGGTTTTCAGATTGATCTGTTCAACCTTGTTAATGAAATAAGGGCAGCTTGTGAGCTCATCCTTATCTAAGAATGGTAGTGTTTAGAAGGAGGCTTGGTTTTTGGTGAAGCAAGATCAGATATGAGGTTGTATAAATACCAATTCATGTTGAGAAATGGCATAAATGATATTATAGCTGTCTGTGTTGTTTTCTCACAGAATAGTTTTGTTCCCCTGCTCGCCCCTTTAGTCTTTTTCAGCAAGGGGTGCATGTATATGCATTCTTTGTGAATAGTTATTTTTATCCATTAGACAGCATTTCAGGGAGTACTGCCAAAAAAGCTTTGCAGAGTTCCATGTTAGTTTCTTGGACACTCAGTTGAAATTTGCTCAATTTTTATCAGTTAAAGGGAAAATTTTCCGTATCAGTTTCCCTATAAACTCAGCCTGGATACACAGTCAAGTATGGGTTCTCATCCTTTTGGGCACTTTCACAAGAAATGTAAAACCAGCAATTTGAAAGCCATCTCACTGAGCATATGCAACTCAGAATAAAACCTTGTTGTCTCCTCCATTGCTGGTTTACTTTATCATGCAAATAGAAGTAAAAAGTAGTGCAGAACTTAATCAGTAGTGTAAGCAGCTGTCACAGTACTCCTAGCGAGACCAGAGTATGTTGCAGTTCATCTGTTAGCTTGACAAATAAGTAGTGTGTCAACATTCATGGACTTTCCAAAGCAAGTGCCATCTGGTCATAAGAAGAAATAACTTGACAACTTTTATCATTTTTCAGGTGGAACTGTTAAGAGAATTCTCCTCCCCTCCCCCCGTAAATTTGAATTTATGAGAGATGTGATTTATATCACAAGTTCTTGGTGAGTTTCAGCAGCAGTTGTTGCTGATGCTTATTTCAAGCAAAAGGAAAAATTCAAGAATACCAACTCCATATGCAATATAAACTTTTAATAGGGTACAATCATAAGAATTGTGTTTAGTGATGACAATGGGACCTCCATATTAAATGGTATAAGGAGATGTCTTTTAAAAAAAAATTGCCCAGGAGATGTATTTTAAAACTAAACAGTATGTACTTTCTTATTTTGTATGTCTGTAAGCATGCCAGTTAAACTGATGGCCAACTTTATGGATTTCGGGGAGATGCTAGCAGAAGTCAATTAATTTGCCTTTTTGTCTTATTTTGTGTGTAGTGTGCTAGATCAGGGTAGCAGGTGGAGCTAGGTGAAGAGTGTTTACTCAGCTTTTATTACTTTGAAGCCCTAGCCTTAAAACTTGGTCTCTTTTTCCCATTTGAGTTCTGCAAGTCCTCATAATGGATAATCCTCTGTGCTGTAGCTTGCTTCTATAGGGAAGAAATGGAGGTGCAGCAGTGTAAAGAGATAAAAATAACTACATATAGCAAAACTTAAATAAAACTGACATCCAGAGAACAATAAATGGAAGGGAAGCCATCAGCATTTCTGTACCAGCTTTTGGGAACAATAGACAAACTACATGCTTAGGCACATATAGAGAAACATGGCAAATTCAAAAAGAAAAATCTTATATAGATTTATCTGATTACACATAGTGTAGTTTTATGGATTATCTCACCCTTGGCCAAAGTGCCACTGCACTGAATTTTAAACATCATACTTTTTGTTTTTGTTCCCCTTCCTTGCCTTCTTGCCCAATTGATACCCGCAGAGTGAAAGTAGCAGCAGTAGCAATATCTCCACCATGCTGGTAACACACGATTACACGGCAGTGAAGGAGGATGAGATAAATGTCTACCAAGGAGAGGTCGTGCAGATTCTAGCCAGCAACCAACAGAACATGTTTTTGGTGTTCAGAGCCGCCACTGAGCAGTGTCCTGCAGCCGAGGGCTGGATTCCCGGCTATGTCCTGGGGCATACCAGTGCAGTCATCATTGATAACCCTGATGGAACAATCAAGTGAGTGTCTGGAGTCCATTAGAAGAGAGTGTTGGGCATGCATTTCATATTACTCTTGGTATTTTACAGGGCTGGGGACATTTCCAGTCAAATAAAACACTGAACCTTTTAAAGCAAGTATTGGTTTGGTCTTCCAGGAGGAAATGAACATCAAGACTGAAGAATTCTTGGAGGTTGTTTTGTTTTAGCATCCATTCAATTTATTAATAAATTGGAAATTTGCTGTAGTAGAAGTATATAATAAAAAAGCAGTAATATAGTGCCTTTGTTTCAACCATTCTTCTAGTTCCCCTGAAATTGTTCCATATGTTTCAGGGGAGGCTAATTATGCTACTTGCTAATCTTGCAGTATAGAAAAATAAGAATCAAGAGAATATGAATGGAAATAAAAATAAGAAGTTACATTGAATTATTTAATGAATGCTAGGTATTTCAGTGGCGTAATTTACACTAGGATGGGATTACATGGGGTTATAGTATCTATGGTATAAAATACAAAGCAGGCAGAAGGAGGACCAACAGACAAATTATAAAGTTGAAAAGGTGGAAAGAAAGAGGGTGTATCCTGTGATAAATAGCTGTTCTGCAGTAACTGTTCTGTGTCTGCTCTTCTAAATTGAAGCTAAATCAAAGTAGCTTGTCTTTGACTGAAATTGCAGAAGCTGCTGTTCAGCTTCTGCTTACTGTGGCATTGGAGCAGAAACACAAACAGTTCATTCAAGTGGAGCAATTCATACTTGATAAGTCTTACCCTTTCCTCCATTTCCTTTACTTGGTATAATGTGTTCATCTGCCTATACTATGGAAAGCACTGTTTGGTCAAAAAGATATTTCTTCTCATGCTATAGTATTAAATAATCTATGGAGTTTTCATATTTTAGCTGAGGTAGTTATATTGGTCAGTATCTGAAATTGGTATAACAAGCCTGTTTTTTTATCTGACAATTCCCACAGCTTCATGAAATGCGTAGCATTTTTAGGAGAGGATTAAATCTTCTTGCTTCATCTCTTTGCCTTTAATTAAAACTGTAGTAAAACATATATTCTGAAGTTACCATCTTTCCTTTAAATTCACTAGGAGTGATATGTAGATATCAAAATTGACATTCTTAGAATGGAAATACTTGAGATTTGATGGTACTAGACCTGGAACTCTTTTTTTCTGTTAGATATTTTTCAACATTTGTATGTTCAATTAAAAGCATTTTTAATTCAAACTAATTAAAGAGCACAGTGCCCTTTCAGGAAGTCAACATCTTGGCATACAGCACTCCGTTTAAGGAAGAAATCTGAGAAAAAAGATAAAGGCGGCAAAAGGGAAGGCAAACTAGAAAATGGTTATCGTAAATCCCGAGAAGGACTTGCCACCAAGGTTTCCGTGAAGGTAATTATTCTAGGGGATTGTTATTTCACAAAAATGGCCCCTGGAGTAATTTTGCATTGGTCAATTTAATCTTTGGTGTAATCTTACTAATTTAAATATGGTTAGATAGGGAGGAATTTAGCTTTTCTGTGCGTGTCTTTTGTCAAAATTTAAAGCAGACATAAGTAATTGTCTAGCTTGGGTCTGTAATGCTTAATAGGGAGAGTGCAACAGTGCTGAGTTTGTGTTCCTAGGGCCTTTGTAGGCATGACTAATTGTCACCCATCACTAAGTCCTTTTTAGATTTGAATATAATTTTGCTTATTTCTTGGAAATAATTTTGCTTAATTCTTGGAATTTCTCCCTTTCAGCTTCTCAACCCCAACTACATTTATGATGGTAAGTTGTTTGAGTAATTAAAATTCTATGGTAATGATAGTTTGAGGGAAATATACTTTCCCAGTGAATTGTGTGATAGGACTTAGAATCCTTATCTGATGTACCTTGAATATTGGAAAGAACATTGTTTGCTGTCTGTGAGAATAGCAGTTTGCTTGATGCAAGTTGCATCAGTAATTGACTAATGCTAAGTGTTAAGAATATTTCAGAAGGAAGACCCTCTGAGAAATGTGCTGTCATATTTTTTTTTTTAGAATTAAGAAATGCACCTTTAGCTAGAGCTCTGAGCATACACCCAAAATTTAATTGAAAGTTTAACATAGGTATGTCACTGCATGACACTTATTTCAGATACAGAATCATAGGAAAGTAGGGCTGGAAGGGACCTTACAAGATCATCTGGTCCAACCCCCTGCTCAAGACAGGATCAACCCTGACTAAACCATCCCAGCCAACATGGGCCAAAATGCGCTCTTCCGTGTGTCTAAGGCATGAGCCAATCTGCAGGCTGGATCAGGCCCACAAACCCTCTACTCCTTCACCCCTCAAATATACCTGATCCTGCAGTTGGTCCAGCCAGTTTGGGACCTATGCTGCATGTGGTCACTGCAGCTGGTCATGGGCTGGCTGGAACAGGCACTGCATGCAGTGCAGTTGCGGAGCTGCTGTGGCAGACACTATGTGCAGTATGGCTTCCCCCTGGCTGGGCTGACTCTCATGCAACATCCATTTCAGCCACTCCAGGAACTGTGCTGCACACATCATGGATCCCAGACCAGCTGTCACAACCACTGAATCAGATATGCTAGAGTAGGGGATGAGGAGCAAGGGGGAAAGGGAGGGGGGCCCATTGGTTGGATCCAGCCCATGGACCAGCCCTGTGCTATAGGCATGTATCATGCACTGTGTGGGTCTGATCAAACCCAGGGGCAGCATCAGGGCGGAGTGGTGTGGCTCTGTGAGTTGGATCCAGTCCATGGGTCATATAATTGACACCCCTGTTCTAAAGTCTATGCATAGGGAAGAGGTAAGTAAATAAATAAATAAAGTGTAAGTGGTGCACTCAGCACTGAAGGTTAGTGAAGGCCAGCCTTGGTGGGTGGGTTTGGGAAACAATATTTCAAGCTTAGAATTCTCCTCCAGGATATCGACTTTTTCATCCCTTCGTGTTCATATCCAGGGATCATGCCTTCCAGTTCCTCAAATACAAGGGTTGAACCAGGTCAGGGAGAAGAGGGAGAGGTAGAGCCAGGATTTGGATCATTCTGGGGTTTATAGACAAAAGTCAACACTTTGACTCTTCCTACAAATGAACAGAAAACTTGAGCAGTTACTGAATAATTTGTTTTCTTTTAGTCCTCTGTATTAACTTCCTTAAAGGACTTAATCATCCTTCCTTGACGCACCTTTCAGATCACTCATGTTAGCTTTGACCTGGGGAAATTTGCCTTAGATATAGCATATGGTTCTCCGTAAGCTCTTCCTTTGTTGCTTAAGATATAATGAAGTCAACTGGCTTCCCCTACTTTGCTTAGTCCATGGGTCTCTCTAATAGAATGAGTGGAACTCTGTCAAGTCTTGAATGTTGGAAAGGTGGAAGGGTGGGTTGCCACATAAGACTTGTAATTAATGCAGTGCTTGATTTTGGAAAATGAGAGAGGTTGTGTAAAAAGGATACATAAGCATGTCAGTGAACTTTAATCCACTTATTTTTTATTTCTTCTTCCAGTTCCCCCAGAGTTTATAATACCATTGAGTGAGGTAACTTGTGAGACAGGAGAGACCATCATGCTTAGGTGTAAAGTCTGTGGTCGCCCTAAAGCTTCAGTCACTTGGAAGGGTCCTGATCATAACACACTAAACAATGATGGTCATTACAGTATCTCTTACAGGTAGGTTAATTTGGGTTCACCTGTGCCTTTGCGTTCAAAAAGAAAGAGTTCTGGCAAATGAGCAGAATGGTGTCTCTCTCTCTAAAATGTGTGGGATACTTGTCTTCAGTGCTGTCTTCCTTTCAGTCCCCATGTTGCAGACGAAACCAAGAATCCAGAGCTACCCACCCTGCAAGAAACGTGCCCGAGTTGCAGTAGAACTGGTTGATCCCATAGTGGCCTTGTCAGCTATCTGGGGCCCACAGATAAGGCAATCATGGAAGACAATCACCCTTGACTGCAAGGGATTGTCAGTGATCTTCCATTCTCCATTCAGTCCCTTCCCTCCTGCAGAAAGTCAGCAAACTTGTTAGCAAATTCAAGCTGGTGCTCTGACTATACATAATAAACTGCCCAGTTGTCCTCTGATTGTTCCCAGTTTGTTGCTATCCTGGAAATTGCACAAAGAGTGTTGGAAGGTAGGGCCAATAAAGGAACCTTAACACTTCTTCAAAGATTTGTGAATGAACTGAATCCTTAGCAAGTAACCTTACTGCAAAACAAATCTGAAGGAGTTTTAGAATAGGAGGTGCAGAAAAATGCAGTGAGGTATTGCGATGTACAAATATGAGGTTTCACTACAAAACGTTTGTGATTCCGTATCTTTGTGAAACACCAGAGTTGCCACTGGTGGAGTAGCTGTGGCTGTTTATCCGACCAGTACTTTAAAAAAAAAAACAACAGTTATAATTTAAAGAATGCCAGCATCCATTTTTGTCCCTTTCAAAACCCCTTAGAAAATAATACATCTGTGGTCACCGTGGAAGGGTCCTGATCATCCCATGCTAAGCAGTGATGGGCACATGCTACATCTGCTGTGAATCCCCCTGGTACCTTGCATGATTGATTCATACTTCTTTAATATTCTCCTTTGTTCTGCCCTGCTGCTGTTTAGATGTACAAACTAGGGGAACTGGCTGGCTGGTGATACATGAAGTATTGCACAAAGTAAACATCCTGAACAAAGAGAGGAAATAATATTGAGGGGTATATTGAGTAGTTCTTTAGTTGCAGGAAATTTAAATGTTATTTAAGCAGGTAAAAATTTTTACAGAGAAACAAGAATTTAGGGACAGAGAGCTAGGACCACAAGTTTCATGTTAAGTGGAAAGGGCTAATGGTGCATGTTACTTCTTTAGGCCATTAATCATAATAGCCATGTACAAATTGAATTTGAGGGCTGGTGGCATTTGTGTGTGTGTGTGTGTGTGTGTGTGTGTGTGTGGCTTCCCCCCACCCCAGCTTTCAAACAAGAGACTACAGGAGTTTGGGAATTGGGCACTGGAATATGTGCTGGAGACTAAGTAGCACGTGGAATTCACTAATTGATTCTGACTTGTTTTGCAGTGATTTAGGAGAGGCATCACTAAAAATCATTGGTGTGACCACAGAAGACGATGGTATCTATACCTGCATAGCTGCAAACGACATGGGTTCAGTTTCATCTTCAGCCAGTTTGCGAGTTTTAGGTGGGTTCATCTTTTAACAGTAGATGCTACCTTTTGGTTTCATCAGATAGTCTGTCTGTTTATTTTTTTTTATTATGTTTTCTTGTTGTTCTTAAAGAGAAAACTCTGGCCTTTAGGTTCATTACTCAGCCACAATTTTTTGCAAGACCACACAGATTTCAAAAGTCTCACGGCTCTCACAAAGGGTAACCCTCTGTGGTCAGACTTGAGTTTTCTAGTGCGGACTCATTTTGGCCCAATAAGTTGATGGTGCTGCATCAATCTCCATGTCTTGCATTGTCATCATTTTGGCTACCAATATCCATGTTCCAATATCAGAACAATAGAATGTTCTTTCAAATCTGGGTTGTTAGTCCAATCTGCAGAAAAATAAGAATATTTTAGTGTCTAAAACTTGGACAGCAAACATTAGTCATGCTTCACCTAGGAATTCTTTCTTGGTGCTTTTCAAGTAGGAAGTTGTGATGCTTAGTGAGGCACTTTAGATTTGTGTCTCTTCATTTTACTGATCCACTTAATTCTTAGGTTGTATCTTTCTTTGGAGTCTAAAATAAGACTTCTAAAAATGTATGTAGGAGATTAAAAGAAGACTATCAATATAAGAACCACGGCTTTACTGACTTGATTTTACCTATTGTAATTACATGAACTATTAGAACTAGAGAAACATATTTTTGGTTTACATACATTTGGTTTACATACATTTGGTTTACATACATTTGGTGTTTTTGTGATGCCCACAAGTTTTGGTAATTTACTTGTGTGTGACATTTACTTTTCTCTAGTTATGAGTCTTCCACAGTCATTTTCAAAGCTTTACAAGAGCAGTGATAAAACAACAGAAATTGGCATTTTGACAGCTGCACATGCATAGTATGAAAAACACTACATTCAAAAAGTTGTATATTTTTTTTTAAATGTCAGGAAGCAATGTTTTATTGATTTAGATTGCTAAAAGCTACTTTTTGCCAATTTTTTGCCCATTCATCTCTTTTTAATAATGAACCAAGACTTAGCACCAATTTCTGATGCAAAGTATACTAAGTGCATTACAGCAATGTCATTCTGAGGTAATAGCATATATATTGCAGGGCTGGAAGGCCTCTTAGCTGCAGCTGGTACTTCACAATCTAATAACATCCAAGTTACGTATCTGTGTTTTGACAGAGGCAGCTGTAGGGAAGTCCCATGAAGTCCTTCCCTCTGGCTTCTTCCACAGACATGCCAAGATACCTACTGCCTTCTTGGTTCCTTTTTGGCCTTTCCCAAAAAATGGGAGAGAAGTTATCCATAAAAAAACCAGACTGGAACCTTAAGTCTTGAGTTCAGTAGCCCTGTTCTCACATGGACAGCTTGCTTCCCTTTTTTGATCTCAGCATCTTATAGGGAAGTGCTCATTTTGTAAGCAGTGGCTCTAGTGCTTCTTAACTAAGATTCACTACCAAGCAAGGATAAGATTCTAACTTCTAGGTCTGCAGCACAAAGATTTTCCCTTTCTGCAAGGTTGCATCCTATGATCTTTGAAACCCATCCCAATTCATCTGACTTTTGTGGGATTTTATCCATCAGCACTGGAGTTCATCCAATCGAACTGCAGCAGGCTCCTGTCATCTCCTGTTTTCAGGTCATTTGTGAAATGACCTGTAAGAATAAGGCTAAAGGGCATTTATAGACGTGATTACCAGGGATCTGGGTTTTCCGTGTCCCACAGAAAAACAGGGAAAAAACCCAGATTTTCTCTTTTAACTGAGAAAAGGCTAGATTTTTCATTTTAATGAAGAAACACAGGATTTTCCACTTTTGCAAAGAGTTCTCTGCAGGCTGGCAGCATTCCAGCCTGTAAGGGACTGCGGGGAGTGGGAGAAGGGCAGTCAAGCAGGGGACGTCATGTGCATGCGCACATGGCCACCAGGCAGCCTGAAGAGCAGCTTCCATAGGTAAGTCTAGCAGAGAGGAGGGGAGATTGAAGCTGCCATAGTGAGGGAGTGAGTTGGGCAGGGCTGGGCTGGAGCTGCTACCCAACTCAGGTGGTGCGTGGGGCTTGGAGCCCAGGGCCCAGCTGCTACCCACAGGAAATTCTCAGTTAAAAGGGAAAATCCACATTTTTTTCTGCTTTCCCGTGGAAAATGGAAAACCCAGATCTCTGGTTATCACGTCTATAAATGCCCTGTAGCCTTACCTTTACAGGTCATTTCACGAGTGACTTGATGACAGGAGACTGCTGCAGTTTGATTGGATAAACTCCAGAGCCCCTGCAGCCCAGTGAGTGGGACCTGGCGCAGCAGAGTGGGAAGGGGCAGGGAACCACCACTGCAAACCCCATGCCGCCCAGTTGAAATGCCCCCTATTTGCCTGGCAGCAGCATGGAATTGTGCCCCTTGCTGCTCCCAGGCAGGCAAGGGGTGCCTTGCCATGGCAGTGCCGAGTTCCAAGCAGCGACGCCAAACTTCCCCATGTGGCTCCACTCTGTCCTGCCATACCAGGTCCCACCCGCTGGGTTGCAGAGGCCCTGGGGGAAGGCAGCAGGGCAGGGAGCCTGAGCCCACAGTGGGTAGGCCACACACCCCTCCCCCACCATGGGCTTGTGTCATGTCTCCCATGGGAGAGGGGGAGCCAGGCTCTGAACTCTGCTCCACTGCAGCAGCTGCTGCCTCCTGCAGGCAGCAGCTAGAGCTCAGGAGCTGCTGTGAGGGGCAGGGGGCAATGGACCCAGGTCCCTGGTCCTGTCACCCTAGCAGCTGGGGGCCTCCTTTGGCAGGGCTGGGGGGAGGGGCAGGGTGGAAGCTGTGGGTGGGGAGTGAGGGGCACCAGCAGAGCTGAGGGGCTGTGAGTGGGGAGTGAGGGCCCTGGACCTGCTCCCTGGTGCGTAAAGTGGGCAAGGGGAGCTCCAATTTTGCATGGTAAAAAAAAAAAACCCTAAATCAAATATCAAAATTTATAGGTACTTTGAATTTGTTTTATTATACTGATTGAGGCACTGATAGGCTTCCAAATTGCTTTAAAATTGTAAATATATCAATAAAACATTGTGTTTAGTTGATACCCATATATATAGTGGTGTTTCATTTTAATCTCAGATTTTAGGTTTTTTGATCAGAGAATTTGTAATTTTTAAACAGAGAAAACCAGGATCCCTGGTAATAACAGACTTATCTTCTGCTGTTGATATTAAGTTCTTAGTAAACCATCAAATCAGTGGTGAAATCAAAATCAATCAATCACCTTTTTAGGATACTTACATCTAGACTTCAAAGCAAAGATGAAAATAGTCATGCTGTGACAGATGTCATCTCCCCAAAATCTCCAAAGTAGAATATTAGTTCCAGTGCCCCTTCACTTGTTGTCTTAGTAACCTTTTAAATATTCCTTTCAAGTGTAGGTTGCCTAAATAGTGGATACATTTTTTTGTCTTTCTACAATTAAATTGTACTCGTCTTTCTCCAAAGGTCCTGGAAGTGATGGGATCATGGTAATCTGGAAAGACAACTTTGATTCCCTTTACAGTGAAGTGGCTGAGCTTGGGAGGTATGATTTTAACCACGTCATATTAATTGTAAAGGGTGGAAAATTCAGCCTGTGTGTATGTTAGTCTCTGAAAGCTGGAAAAAAAGTGTGTCAAAATAAGATATTCTGATTCTTTATGATATCTTCCTTGTAAACTACAAAGATGTCTAGCAATGATCAGGCATTTGAGTTGAAAACAGCACAGTTTTTTGCTGCTGAGAAAGACATAACCTACTGCTAAAATCTTACCAGGATTAGATGATACTTCCTCAGTATGAAATAAGTCTTGAGGCTGACACTGTACTTGACAGCTAAATATGTATTGCTAATGGATTTCTTATGAAAATTTACACCATTTCTCCAAAACATTTTACGTAAGCCGTAAGTGTGTCTTAAGGGTGATGATTGTACCATGTACCGCCTACATAGTTAAATGTTCTGGTTTGAGCAACCAAACAACCATGAATAACTTTGAAAATCAGGCCCGAGCCCAGATGTATTTAAGGGGTTAACACCCATCTGTTTTGCTTAGGTGTAGCACCATAGAAAGCATTTCTATATATTACTTTACTTCACAGAAAATGTGGAAGTATTTTTATCCAGAGCTAGTTAACAAACCCACCTCTTGTTGAACAATCCTGTACTAAAAATGTTGGAATATCAACAAACTATCCTATGTGTGCAATCTTACTGGACACCTTACTCATAACCTTTGCCCTAGTACAATTAGTACACAATTTTCAATCCTGTGATGCTGCTTTTGGGTAATTCTTTCCCTTGTAACGTGTCTTTCAGGGGCAGGTTTTCAGTTGTGAAGAAGTGTGATCAGAAGGGAACCAAGCGAGTAGTGGCCACTAAGTTTATAAACAAGAAGTTGATGAAACGAGACCAGGTTACCCATGAACTTGGAATCATGCAGAATCTCCAGCATCCCCAACTCATTGGCCTCCTTGATACCTTTGAGACTTCCACCAGCTATGTCTTAGTATTAGAGATGTGTGTGGAATCTTACTAATTTACTATTTTATATATACATACATGTGTACATACACAGACTTCATGCAGCTGACTTGTTTGACAAGCTTTAGTTCAAGCACTCCCACCGCCATTTTGAAGTGCGGGGACACTGATGCACAAGACATGGGAGGCTGCTGGAGTACAGTAATTACCATGCTAATTGAGTCTGCTCTGAACCGCTGTAATTACAGCGCATTGGAGTAGCCTCCACACTCATGTACAGGCACCAAGTATGTCTTAAGATTTTCCCAGGAGTTATAGCTATCTGTAATGAAAAGCCAAGAAAATACTCTACCTGTTTATAAGAATCTCTTTCACTGATTTAAATTTTATGTAAATGAGTCCCAATCAGAAGAGTTCAATAAGCCTTGCCTGCCAGCTTCATGGTTCCCCATATGTTAATTCTCTCTCTTGTGTGTGCCATGCTTTACATTTCTGAGCTATTCTGGGAGGGAGTAATTCCTCTCTAACATCCTAGCAAGCTCAAAAATTTAATGTTTTCCTGTTCAGCCCTGTACTTACTAAGCGGTTCTTTGTTTCATTTAAATGCAGCAAAAGCTTTTGAGGTTTTATTTGTAGCTGTATTGACATTGTTCAAAACTGGGGGCCAACTAGAGGTTTTTTCTCCATCTCTGACTTAAAGATGTTGGAACAAGATTTTCAGGTTGGTTTTGGATGCATAACTTTGTCTCAAATTGGGCCCTAAAAGTGGAGATACCCAAATCAGTTTTTTAGTCTTCAATCAGCTGCTTACTCTTAAAGGTCTGTTTGTTAGAAAGTCAATGGATTAAAATAGTTCGTAAGATATCACAGCTCTTTCATTTAAACTGACAAAGGGAGTTGTGAATCTTCCAATAATACTTAGAATCTTGGAACAGTGCTGTCAGGCTCCCAGAACACCGTCATCTTTTAATTCCCAAATGAATGGACTTCAATTTAAATACACCAGTTGGTATCAGCGCTTGTTTAGATGCTTTTATCTGATTAAAATAGAATCTTTTTCTTCTTTACTGCCCCCACTTCCAAAATAGACTTCAGATTAGTTACTGTTTGATTAATGAGCCCTAAGTGACATAAAACGCTTATCACTTGACTTCAGAAAAAAGAAGACTGCATGAGTAGTCAGAGTTGCTGCCTTTACCTTGAAAGGCATTTTTGGAATGCTAAAGTTAGCAGATACATTTTTAAATGCTAATATTTTGCTGTTTCATTTAAATATAATTCTTGTCCTTCAATAGGGCTGACCAGGGTCGCCTTCTAGACTATGTTGTGCGATGGGGAAACCTCACTGAAGGGAAGATCAGGCTTTATCTGGAAGAGATTCTGGAAGCTATACAATATCTTCACAACTGCAGAATAGCACACCTGGACCTAAAGGTGAGGCATGAATGTGACACTCTTGGAGTATTATCGCAACAGATTGTCATTACTGAAATGCCAGCGTGCACTTTAGTACAAGTCATGGTCTCTGTAAAAGTGCAAAGAAGTGGCATCCTGGAGCTACGAAGTGCTCCATCTAAGGCTATAAGAAGTGTGTGAACATTGTGCTTCTGATGACTTCTGTTCCCTCAGCTGAAAGTTTGAACTTCTTTTGCTGCTTCTTCCTTAACTTTCTGGTTATTCATCGTCTCTTTCCTTTGTAAATAATAGTTGGAGTTTTTTAGTAGTTTTTTTTTTCCACCTGTTATGGCATGCGGTGTAGTCCCAGTCCCCCTGTCCTACCCTCCCTTTATCCCAAAGAGGAATTTGCTGAGGAGATTCATATTCAAAAGTTGAGGTTCTGTCTCAAGAACAGCATTCAGGAGCTGCCAAAATCTCATCTGCAACACTTGTTCTTCCAAAACCTGTTCTTGGCCTTTCCTCTGTACCTCCCCAACTTGGGAAAGTAGAAATCTGGTGCTGAGACCATCCTCTGAGCAGATACAGCCTGTTTGACACTAAGGAGCCTTGGACTTGGTTCTCAAGGTGGGCAAAGGGCAAGAGAAAAACAGCCTTCTTCCCACCCCCACCATCTGCCCCAAATTTTCTCTTATCAGTGTGGGAGGGGCAGGAAACTGACTGGATTCCTGTATTGTGTGGAGTTCCAGATTAGAGCCCTCTGGGCCCAAGTAGGATGCACTTCCTAAATGAGGGCCAGTACTGAGGCATCTTTGCAAAAGCCCATACCAAGTAAGTAACGTCCTTATTTTGTTAATAAGAAAAAGAGTTAGCCCAACACTTCAGATCTCGAAACACAACAGAATTCCATCTTTCCTCCCTACCAGGCATTTGAAAGAGTTCCAGTGGGCTGCCACAGTTTTCACCATGTAGTTTGAAAGGACAGGTGTAAAACTGGGCTTAAAGCAAATGCCTGCCTACATAGCATAATAGAAATCAGTAGCTTTGAGGCAATCCCAGTCTTGAGAAATGTGCTGCATGTTTTGTCTTGAGGCAAGCTGCCAGGCAATATTCTGTATGTAGCACTGGCCAAAGTGTTAGGCCTTCCATCTGAAGGCCTCAGTATTGCAGAACAGTTGTGAACTTGTGGAGTGTTGCAGAATGGTTGTGAACTTTTGCAGTCATATCTGGCAAGACTGTTTCCTGTGTCCGTTACGGTACCAGCAACTAAAACATGGTTATCGCACATTGCAGTTGGCAGGATTCTGGAGACAGTTAAAGGTTCCTTAGGAGGTTGCAGGGGTGTGATAGAGCTGCTTTGGAGCTTTGTGGAATTGACTACAGTAATGCCCCAACCCCGCCGCATGCCGCCGCCGCCCCCCACCCCCCTGTCCCCCTGCCGTGCATAGCTTGTCAGTGTTTATTGTGCCCTTAAACTGGCAATGCTGATTGGGAAGCTGGACCATATTTACTCAAATCCAAGACAAGTGGTTGTTTGGGGTTTTTTTACCCAATCAGCATGGGTGGAGGCCTTGGAAAGCCATGTCTTAGATTTGGGTATCAGCTTGGGACAGATGGCGGCTCAGCTCCAGGCTCAGGGCTAGAGCTGAGTCACTGCCTCCTCCCTAGGCCTGGGCTGGCTCATGCAGTGGGGAGTTCAGGAGAAAGGCACAGGTCGGGCAAGGAGGAGCAGGCACAGGCATGGGGGGGCAAGGGGTAAGTGGTTGGGAGACAGAATGTGGGAGGGGACAGGTGGCATAGGGGCAGGCACAGGTGGAGCAAGGAGGGGCAGGCACTAGGACACGCTAAGGGGGTCAGGTTTGGTAAGGGGGAGGCAGGAGGGCAGGCACAGGCATGGAGGACAGCGGGTGGGGCAAGCAGGAGCAAGTTAGAGAGACAGGGGTCTGGCATTCCCCCCCTCCCCCCCATTACTGCTTTCCTTGTCACAGCAGTGGGGGGACCAAATTGAAGATGATCCTCCAATAATGATTCTATATGTGGAAAATTATAACAGATGTTTAGAATCTGATTAGCGGGGTCATCTTAAATTCGAAATCCTCTTGGATTCAGGTAAATACAGTAATACTGCAGCATTTAAATGTTTGCTAGACTGGCTTGAAAAATGTATTAAAATTTCCTTTTTATTTTCTAGCCTGAAAATGTTTTGGTGGATCAGAGCTCTGCTAAGCCAACAATAAAACTGGCTGACTTCGGAGATGCAGTCCAGCTCGGTACCACCTATTATATCCACCAGTTACTTGGAAACCCAGAGTTTGCAGCTCCTGAAATTATCCTCGGAAATCCTGTCTCCCTCACCTCAGATGTTTGGAGCATTGGAGTGCTCACGTATGTCCTTCTTAGTGGCGTGTCTCCTTTCTTGGATGAAAGCGTAGAGGAAACTTGCCTGAATATTTGCCGCCTAGACTTTAGTTTCCCAGATGACTACTTCAAAGGAGTTAGCCAGAAGGCCAAAGATTTTGTATGTTTCCTACTTCAGGATGACCCAGTGAAGCGTCCATCTGCAGCCGTGGGCCTCCAGGAGCCTTGGCTGCAGCTGGGGAATAGCAAAAGTGCTGACAGCATTGATACCTCCAGACTGACTTCGTTCATTGAGCGGCGAAAACACCAGAATGATGTTCGACCCATCCGTAGCATTAAAAATTTCTTACAGAGCAGGCTTTTGCCAAGAGTTTGACCTACCTTGAAGTTCTCTCTCATTCTCTTTCACGTGCCAATCAGACTGGAGATAAAACTTTCCTGCCAATCAGCTGATGACTTAAATTTTGAAAAGAAAAACAAACAGAGCCAATCAGCTGCTAGAATGTTTGTGTGACAAATGCATTCCAAGTAAGCCTGCACATAGTAGTACTTGGGACTAGCAATGCAAACTAGGCTGGGGTGGAGAACTATAAGCATTGTACTCTGCAAAAGGCAGTCAAGAACATGACAGTAACAGTATTTTATTCAGGTTTCTGCAAAAAAAAAAAAAATACTTTTTTAATAAATGAACAAGAGTAGAATTTTTCAAATGAACTTAACTGATGTTTTCAAGGTTTATTCAAGTAAAACATACCTATGTTTAAAGCACTGGTATTAACAAACAAACCAAGGACACTTACGACAAAATACATCTGGAGAGGACTCGCCAAAATGGGTGCCTGTTGATGTGGCTTCCATTTATGAAATCTGGTTTCCACTTGGTCCTAGAGCTTTCCAGTTGCCTCGCCTGTACGTATCCCACATAGCAGTGCACTGAGATCGGACTCTGCTTTTAAGTGCATCCAACCTCAAAATTTTTGCATACAAATAGAATGAATTGTTTTGCTCTGATCAAATGTAGGCCTTACTTGTACATAGACTGTTATCTGCCTTTGGTCTGTAATTTTTTTCTCCCTCTCTCCCTTCTACTTCCTCCCTAAATGGTGGTATGCCACTGTGCGGGTCTTCAGTAAGGGTCAGCTCTTGCTGGCCTATCAGAAAAGGACTTCAGGTTGGTGCACTGCCTGCCAATCTGATTGTCGGACAGTACACAGCAGGATGAAAATACTGTAAATGCACTCATTTGGGATTTTGTTTTATTTCATATCATGTGCAATGTTGTGGCTTTAACATTTTATGCAACTATTTATGATGACCTCTGTTGTAACTGTAATAAATATATAGAAAAAGCACATAGTATGGTGAGCTTTATGGTTTTGTTTGTGTGTTTTGGGGTTTGTGGGTGGGTGGGGAAAAGGAGTGTTATATCCCATTGTCATTATTAGTTTAGTACGGGGTCTAGCATAGAGCTTAGAGAGAGCCTAGTGAGTTTTAAGGAATGTCTTTAAAAAAAAAAAAAAAAAAAAGACCTATCCCAAATCACAAGCTGGATAAGAAATAGGATAACATTTTTTAAATGTATTATATTATTCAAATGCCAAAGTGTTACTTTCCCAAAAGCAGTCTCAGTAGTTACTACTTTTTAGAATTTTGAAATCTGTGTCTGCTTCTTTCTGTACAAGAATCAAATGGATTTTGTGCTCTTTGGTGAAGAAATATATTCGAGCAGTTGGTGATCATAAGGCTAGAACTTGACGCAACCAATGTAACGGTCTTACGTATCTGTTTTTAAGACTGAGATAATACTAACGTAAAGTATTTAAAAAGGAAAAAAAAGATGGTTTTCTTTGCATCAGTTCATATGGACATGTTGTCATCTATGTTTCTTTGTGTGAAATGCCATGTTTTACTAAGGAAAACGAGCCTAAATCACATGCTAATAAGATAAATGGGTCTTAAGCCATAAGCTGGCTGTGGTTAGTTTTAAGATTTGCCGCTTCCACTATATTCTATTTATTCCTTTTACATTTGTTTTTTTTGTTTGATTTTATAAAGTTGTATAGAAACTTTTTAAGACAATTGAAATCAGAACTGGATGTGTATCCTTACCAGCCTCATACCATTTTTGTTTTATGTATTATTTTAGTTAAATTTTTACTTTTATTTTGCATGTATATTTCTTTGTACAGTGACGTTATGTGTTTACACAGTATGATGTGATGTAAATATTTTATTTTGCCATCACATTTTGAAAAAAAAATTAAACATATTTGACATATTTGTCTGATCTCTCTTGTTTTAAGGCATAGCAATCTAGGGCTTGTTGTACTCAAGTGGAGCTCTGTGACAAACAAAGGTTTCTCCTAGAATTAAATTTGCCACCCACTATAGTTATTGAGTTTTTTTGTAGCACCCCAGTTTTGATGAGCTGTTTGAGCATGTGACTAACTTAGAAGTCTTAGTCTACTCTAAACCCGGGACTACACAGCATTTATAGCAAGCCATTTATTTATCAAAAGGCAAAAGGAGCCCACTAAGTTACATAAAGGGTATTGCTCCAGCCACAGTCCTACTTTACTGAAAGACAGTTATTATCTTCCATGGAAGGCTTTGCTGTAACAACTAGTATAACAGTTTTGCCCTGAATGTAATTTGCAATTCAAAGAGTAAGTTAAAGGTCAGTAACTCAACATGTGACATTCATGCGAGTCAGTGTATTGAACTGATTTTCAGGGTTGTCTAGTATCCATTATAAAAGTTATTTCCCTTGTTACCGCCCTTCATCCACTTCCCCCCTCTTCACCCCCAGCAAAAAAAAATTACCATGGAAATCTTAGCAATCGATGTACAGACTGTTCACTGTATTTGACCTTGGAAGGACCAGCAGCCTGATAGGAAAATAAAATAATCCACCACAACCTCTGTTTTGTTACAAAAGTTCATGCTTCTGACTGCTCCGTGACTACATATCCATCTTTCTTCTCAAGAAACAAGAAAATGGCCCACATCCAAGAATAAAAGTGGGCCAGGGTGTTAACCATACCAGAGTATGGGCAAATATTACTAACCTCACAGGCTTTCAAATGACAAAAAATAATTCTGATAAGCTAAGGCTATTGGCAGAGACCTCAAATTCGAGTACAGGCACCCTGCCCTGAGCTTCTGGAATGCTGCCCAAGTCTGAGTACAAAGGGGACACAAAAGCATGTTTAGTGAAAGAACTGACAACCTGCAGATTGCAATTGTGGTCAAAGACCTCTCAAGATTCTCACTTGGGTCATGCCAGCAGTTGGGTCTATAGGTATTAGTTAAGCTACTCAGATGCCAGCCCTAGTTCTGTGCTTCATGCATCTGGGACCAGCTCTGCAAACTGACTTAAGAGGGGAGAACTTGAGAGTGTACTTGAGTGATATAGAGATGGAGCTTGTGGCCTGAAGCCATGCTGTGGACAGGGGCTGACTTGAACAGGGGTTGAGGTGAAGGTATATTATCAGTTTTGTTTGGCAGAGTAACAGTTGGCCCAGTTACTGCCTGCCACCTGACCTCCTCATGGGTGAGGTGTTGTCCCAATAAGGTTTTGTCCCAAGGATCTCTAAGGCACCTCTAGTCCAGAGGTTCAAGTTCCATTTCCATAGCTTATTGTGCACATGCATGATAATGATCTGGAATGAGTGAAACGGGCCATGCCTTCTGTTCCAAGCAGCTCTGTCACTGCATTGGACATAAGTGTTTGGATCCAGCCTGCAACCAATCTGCTCTGTGCTAAGGTGTGGAAGACGTTGCGACTACCACATTGAGGAAAGCAACCATCCTACCCAGCCTCACCTACAAACAGCAACTGGTACCCCTGTAAAATAGGTGAGCTCTATTATGTTGCTCACTTTCCATCAGTGAGATGCATGAACTTGAGCACTGGTATCATGGATGGTGCTGTTTATGGAAATGTAAAGGGCACTGACTTGCATGTCATTCTAAGCTGCTGCTTAGCATTGTGGCCATATTTGATGTCTTCTGCTATAACCCTCCCTGTACAGAAACAGGTATGCCTGGTAAAACTTAAAGAACCCCATGGGCACATCTACACATGCAGGCACATGCAGCTCAAATAAGTGGCACAAATTTGAGCCAGGGATTTTTGCCTGAGCGCACGTGTCCAGACATGCACTTTGGTGTGGGGCAAGTTGTGCCACTTGGGGCAAAATAACCCTGCCCAGCTCTTCCTGGATCTGCAGCCAGGGAGAGCTAGAGCCTGGGGCCAGCACCTGTGCTGGCTCCAGCAGTATAAAAACCTGCTCTGGCAAGCAACTCAGCTAGCTCTGAGGAAGTTCTTGGGGCCCAGCCAATTGGTAGCTAGGGACACTACCCCTTGTGCCAGGTGGACTGCTGAAGCAGCCATGAGAGTTCCCTGCACCCTCTATTCACTGCAGCAGTCTGGCAGTGGGGGCTGCTGCCTGGCTATGAGCTGCTGCCACCTGCAACAGCATGTGGCCCCAAGGCTGTGTGCCTGCCAGACCCAAACAGGGACTGCACGACTGCAGCAGAGGCATCTGTACCTCTGGGCCAGCTGCCAGTGGGCTGTGGCTGCACAGTTGGCCTTTATGCTGGCCTTTACACTGCTGCCATGTGTGCCACCGCCCTGCCATCTGGGCAGCTATTGCCCAGAAGATGTTCTCAGTGTGGTGGCCTGTTTTGAATTGTCAAGGCATGTCCTTCTGGGCCCAAGTGGGCAGGAGGTCAGCCACCTCCAGCTGGGTCCCAGGTGCTAGCCCTGAGCAGGCTTCTCTGCCTGGGTCCTGCCACTTGCCTCCCTAGGAGGAATTCTGATGTTCCTTATTTAAAAACTGCAAAATCTCTGATAGAAAATCCCAAATTCACTCTTTAAAATACCCCCAAATCCATGTTCTTCCACAATTAGAACAAAAGGGCACTATGTATATATATATAGAGAGAGAGAGAGAGAGATAGTGAGTGATCAGTTGGGCAGTATTTTATTGCTATATGTACAATGTTAAAGCAGTTTTGAAGCCTACCAATATCTCTATCATCATAAGGAATTCTAAATATCTATGTGTTTTGATGTTTGTTTTTGGTTTTCTTATCACACGATAAATGTATGATTGGGGGATGTGGGGTTTGCAGGAGGGGGGTGGGAAGTAGTGGGGGGTGTGGAGGAATGTGGGGGATTGCGGGTTGGTGTGTGGGTAGGTGTGGGGGGCTGTTTAGGAGGGATGGGTCCCTTGCCCTCCACAGGGCACAGTCTCCTCACACAGCACATGTTCTGCCCCCACCACCAGGGTCCCAGCCCCCTTGTAGCAGCAGTGGCCATGGGGTGCTCAGGGCCTGCTGCTGTTGGAACTCTCCCATGGCACAGCCCCAATAGGCTCAGAGCTGGTGCCACCTGTGCTGCTCATTGTGGATGTGGCCCGGCTCAGTGCAGGGCCAGGCCACATCCACGCCAAGTGGCACAAGCAGTGCCGGCAATCGGGGTTGCGCCATGCCACAGGGGGGCTCCAACAGTGGCAGGCCCTGAGCACCCCATGGCCTCTACCCCCCATGTGGGGGGTAGGGGCTGTGTGCCCTGTGGGGGACCCATGTCCCTCTAACCAGTCCCCCCCACCCACACACAACCCACCCCACAGTCCCCCCAAACAAACAGCCCACACCTACAATCTCCCCCCCCAGTCCCTACTTACCCCAACAGCACCCTGGTCTCAATCCTTGCAGCACTCTTGCTTGCCCCAGCATGCTAAGGGTGTATGTCCTGCATGCTGGGGCAGCAGAAGTACATAGAGACGCTCTGGCCAGAAACCAGAGTGGCTCTCCGGAGAACCGGCTTCCCGGTTACCTCAGGGCATGCTCCAGGTCCGTGCCCTACTCCGCTTTTTCTTCCTAGGGTATTTTTTTGATACCTGGATATCCAGGTATCAAATTTTGAGCCCATGCTGCATAATTGCAGTGTGGGGAACATTTTTTCATTTGCAGCATGCCTCTTGCAGCATCTCAAACTGGTTTGGGAACCTGCAAAAGGCACGTACGTGTTTGTCTGGACGTGCCCCGTGAATCCTATTTCACCACAGGTGAGTAGAGAAGTTATTTTCTTTGCACAATACACTGATTCTCTCCTGTGGGGATATTTCATATGTAGGTGTCCACAGCAAAAGCAACCTAATGTTTGTTTCTATCCAGCTTCAGCAGTGTACTGGGACAAGGATGCAAGATATCCACCTGAATTGTCATGCTGAATGCCTTTGGTTTCTGCAAGGAAAATTCAAATCTCTGCAGAAATCTGGTGGTGCTATAATACGTTTTTGTAAATGCAAGAGGATATTCCTGATGTGTTGTATACTGTACAACATTATCATGAGAGGCCAAACACCTTTCCCTAAGATAACAAAGAGAAATTACTGATCCCTTGAAAAAAGGTGGTGATGAGTCAGACAGTAGTGCATTGAAGAGCACATCAAAAAGCTGGCTGAAGGTAGAACCCTCTGGTCAGCAGTGTCCATATCTGAAATAGGCAATTAAATGGGCTTAGTGAGTAAGAACTGAGCAGCCCATGTGGCACTGTGCTGATTTATAGTGAGTGGGATGATGTGGCTCTTGCTAGCTAAGAATTGTAGGTGGAATCTGAGGATTTAATGCTGTGGGAATTGATTCTGTGTTACTAACGGATGCTAAAATAAAGCGTGTACTTGAATTTCAGTTGTTAGGGGTGAGCATATTCTTGCCATGTCCATAAGGTGAATGCCTCGGTCT
Source organism: Alligator mississippiensis (assembly GCF_030867095.1). Lineage (NCBI taxonomy): Eukaryota > Metazoa > Chordata > Crocodylia > Alligatoridae > Alligator > Alligator mississippiensis. The sequence continues at coordinate 98,996,769 of NC_081828.1, forward strand.
TCTTTCTGTTATCTATAGGACAGTGACAGAATTCAACTCTTTTATATGCTTTTGTCTGTTGCAGGTGAGAGGTTTTGTGTAGGGATAACCACAGTGGGATAGAAGCTAGGATTCTTGGGCTTGAACCAAGAGATTTATCAGAGCCACTGCTCTGTCCATAAGGTAGTAGCTCTTAGCATTTTTCCTCTATGAATCTCTTTCAGCTGTGGTAAGGAAGTATTAACACTGAGGTTAGCAATGTTTAGAACTGGGGGACAGAACAAACATGTCAACAGTTCAAACCCTCCTTTATTCTAAAGGGTAGACAGAATTGGAGGGGGAAAAGTTGCTTGTGGATGAAATCTCAGTAATGGGAAGGGGTCATGGTATGGAAAAGTTAAGAACTGCTGTAGGGAAAACACTGGCTAGTGATAGGTGCTGTGAGGAAAGAGTAACAGTGTCAAGCCTCTACCAATAATCCCCAAAATGCCAGTAAATACTGATTTAAGGCACTGATCCTTTATATTGCTATAAATTCTCCATAGGTGGACTCCAGATTACCAATGAAGTCATGTAGGATCTATTCACCAGGTCCTAAGGCACTTAACCATCCTCTCCCCTTGTGGGCACTGAAATATTTTTTTTCTTTTTCTATTGATTGCATTTGCTGATGGGTAGAATGCCACAACTGGCCTTGGAGAGCTACATCTAATGTTCCTCTACTATGGAATATGCTGCAATGAGCTTGCTATCCTATGGTGAGGTTAAAGAAATGGGATGTGGATGACATGTAGCTATCCCTGAAGGTAAAAGGAGAAAATTACCTCAGATACAAGATGTATGTGAAAATCACAGCTCAGGTTACAAAACTCTCCATTCTAATAGAGATCAGACATAGGTATCCTAAAAGTGGGTGGTATCCACTCTGGTAAGTTGTGGCACAAATTACAAGTGTTCTCTAACACACAAGCATGCTATCCACATAGTACATTTATGTGGTTCTGTGGCAGGACACAGATTCCTCCCTCAACCTCTTCCTAGCCAGCATGGAAAAGGGGAGGGTAGCTGGGCAGGGATGGAGGAACCTAAAACAGCTTCCTGTGCAGCTGTTCCCCTCCTTCCCCACTGCCACTGCTTTCTTGCCACAGTGGTGGGCAGGAGGGGAATTTAAGATGACCCTCCGGCAATTACACTTTAGACATGAAAAAATATAACAAATTTATAATGTTCCATGTCTAGAATCTAATTTTAAATTACCTTAAATTCAAAGTCTCCTTGGATTTTTGGGTAAATACAGTAACATTTAGGGGAGGGAAAATGCTGGTGAAGTACAGAATAAGTAGTGTCTGCATTCTCTGTTTTTATTTTTTAAAATCCAGGAATTTTTCAGGGTTTATCTTAGAAACAAAAAACCAGGATGAAATTGTGATTAAAGGAAGAAAAGGGGAAAAATCAGTTTAAATAGGGGAAAAATTGGTGGTGAGGGAGTGAGGAAGGCTGGGACTAGAGAAGGGGCGAGGGGAGGGGTGCAGCCCGTGGGCCACTCCTGGGGCTGGAGCAGGGAACAAAGTGAGGGGAGCTGTGAGTAGGTGCAGGGGGGGTGGGCGGCTCTTGTTGCTATATGCCACCCAGGAGGGCTGTGGGCTGGGGGAGGTGCTGGTGCTGGGATCAAGTTCCCCCCACCCTGTCTGGCTGTGCGCCTCTCTCCCCCTCCGCCCAAATGCCAGGGCAGCCCAGCAGCAGGCTGCTGCAGCATGGGAGAGGGGCAAGAACGCAGCCAGGGAAGAAAGGCAGGGTGTGGAGCCATGTGCTCCCTGCTGCTGAAATTCCAGTTAATAGTTTTCCAGTTAGTAAAATCCTGGATAATGGGGATTTTACTGTATTGCTTTTTATGAAATGCAGCTTCCATACACAGGGGGAAAAAAGTAACTGTAAAATAAATTAGGTTTATATGGATTCCAGAGCCCTGTTTTCCTCCCTTGAAATCTACTCACCTGGTCCAACAAGAAGCACAGATATGATTCTTATTTTTGGTCAGTGGTAGCCACAGAAACCAATTCTCTTGCCTCCTTTCTCAAGTCAAGTTAAGTCAGTCCTGAGGTTGCTGTGACTGTTGGGGCACCTTAGATGCCATAAAAACCCTTCTCCACTCTGCCCTGTATTTGGCTAGCTTTGTGCACTCTGTCAGCTGAGGCTGTCTCAGACTCCAAAGTTAGTGCTCCCATATGTGGAAGCACTTTTCTGCTGCCCTCAAAAGTCATCACTTCTCAGGAAAGCAGCAAAACCTTTGGGACTGTTGAAAGATGCTTCCCACTCTGTCCTATGTTCCATTGCCCCTTTTCTTTCTCTTTTGACAGTGTTGCCTGTTTCAAGCAGGGAAGTGCCCAGACCATTAAAGATCACTTAGTTATTTTTGCGATTGGCTAATACCACCCAGTTCACCATGCTGGTCATTTCCAACACTTGTTTCCCATCTCCTCAGGCGCAGTCTCACAAAATTTTGTAATAGGAAGGGCTCCCTCCTGTCAACCCTAGTGGCAATACAAAAATCTCTCTGCAACCTGCAAGAAATGGAAGAGGTTTTATAGCAATTAGTTCTGGGTTCCACAAGGGCCCTTTCTAGACTGAAAATAATGCTCAGCTTCACCTGCAAACTCACACAAGATAGCAAAGTCAGTTGCCATGCTTACTTAACATTGCCATCAAACTCTTCTAAGAAGAGGTCCATTCTACTTTCTCTTTTCCTCAGCTCCTGGCATTATACAGTTCTCTGGTGAAGAGGAAACAGAGTAGCTGGAATTGCACGCAGCTCTTTCTACTCTTACTTCAAATCATAAGGCGAGGCATATGTTCACTGTATGAGTACTGCTAAAGGTGGGGGGGGTGTCAGTTTGAGCCCCTAAGATACACACAAAGGCATCTACAGTGCAATGCACCTCTGACAGCACACTCAGAGAAACTCCTGTTTAATGGTAAGTAACCTCTCTTCCATAAGTAAAAATGCCACAAGATTTCCAGCACACGTACACAGCCACCAGACCTGTGCGTCTACTCTGGAGGACTAATGGGACTGCATCATGCAAACCTGAAAAGTGAGAAGACACCTTACCATTTCTGCCTGCAGCTCATGGTAAATATAAACTCCCAATTAGAGGGGAGTCTTCATATTTAAACTCCACTGGGTTTTTTTTTAAGGAACCACATTTTAAAGCAACTTATTTACGTTTGCTGACTGCTGCAGAAAAAGCCCATTTTTTCATGACTTAGGTTCAGTTTGTCAGCTTTATAGAAATGGTGACTGTTGTCCAGCAGCGAAGAGATGTGAACAGAATGTTTGCTCTCTGCTAAGCTTTGCTGTCACACTATCAATGCTCTGCACCTACTTTTTTATTCTGTTCTGAATCTTGTTTTTGCTTTGGTTTAAAAATTAAATGCCAGTCAGCATCTTGTGTGGAAAGGCAGGTTTTTTAAATCCTCTTAAACTTTAAATAGATTGAGTATTTTGATGACATCAGTGATAAATGTTCCCCCTCCCCCCACCCCCCTTTTAAACAAATGCATCCAGGAAGCAAACGCAATAGAAAATTTGCTTTTAGTATTAAAGATTTTTTTAAAAACCATTTGCCTATCTGAGTACACTAGATGGCTGTTTTCCATGGATGGGTAGTTGCGGACAGGTTTTCCTAGTGTTGGTGTTTCCTAGGCCCTACTTCTACTTGAAGACCATATAGGAAAGGCATGGTATATCTCAGAGGTATGGTAATGAAGATGTGTTGCTTGCATTACAAATAAATTCCATTTTCTTCTTGAACTGTGGTTAAGTCAGAGGTGATGGTCATTACATTTACTGTGTTGCTCCTTGTCCTCACGCTTTTACATCACGGAACTGTTAATCATATATAAAAGGAAAATTGTTCCAGAAACTGGAAATGAAAATGGTACCATTTCATTTTAGGAAAGAACTGTCTTCACAGGAATGATTTGTAATTGGAGCACTACTGCGATTGTAGCGTTTTACACTAGGCAATATTGCTTGTAGCTTTCCAGCACCACCCTAAAGTCCAGTGGACTTGAAGGAGTCAAGTCCTTCCCCGTGCTGCTTCAGGTGTCTGCTCTTGGAGTTTCAAGGGTTTGAACTTTGCCAACTGTGAACCTTTTGACAAACTTCATTTTTTAATTGTGAGAAGAGTCCTTGTCAGGGGCAGAGTGGCTGGTTAATAGGCAAACACTCAGAGCAACTTCAGGCCCAGGAGCTTTGTTCATTTCATCTATATGAAATGTTTACTGTGCAGTAGACATTTCTGTGTCTACACATGTGCCCCTCTTAGACTGGAGTAAACTAATGTACTCTGCAGCAGGATTTACAAGCACTATCCTGCTGCAGAATAAAAACCTCTGCAGCAGCATATGTGTAGGTGCTGAAAGGGCTGGCTGGGGTTTGAGGATGCTTCAGTGTGGGGCCTGCCTGCCAGTTAACTTCACAGTGACACTCCCTCATGCTCCAGCCAGTCCTTCCAGAGCCCTGACAACTGGGGCTGCAATCCCAGGCACAGGTGCAGCTGTGCACCCAGCAGCAATAAACAGCAGAGCAATAAGCTACGGAGTTTATTGATGCATGTTAATAGGCACATGTAGATGTGCCCAGGGTAGAATACTGCAGCAAGGTGGGACCTGCTGCTATTCAGAGAACGTCCTTGGGAGAAGGGCAGGGTGGCTGGTCCCAGTGCACAGAATTAGTTTATAGGGTAAGAATTGCTTGTCTTTGGAACCAAACATTAACCTGCTCTAAAATGAGGTCCCCTTGCTCCCTGGTAGCTAGATGCAGGGAGATTATAGGGGTAAAAAGGTACCAACACCTGTGTGGCCACCAGCTGGCAACAGACCAAATACAATAATGTGCACAAGGAAAGATAGTGACATCTCAGACTCCACAACCCAGCTTTGTGCATGTGTTGTAGTAATGTTACAGAAAGAAAATAAGTGCTTGGGTGCAGAGTATTCTGCAGTATCTTTCAGCAAGAATCCATGTGCCCTGCAGTTATGCCACACAACAACCCACATTGGGGAAATTACTGTCTTTTTTAATCTGCAAAGGTTGATTTTGTCCAAATCCAGCTTTTTCTCCAGTGTTGCAGTCTGGGTATTTTTATAAACTCAGACTGAGTGCTTTGTTACTTGGCATGGAGTAACTTCCTGTTGCCTCCTAGACACACACATGCACTTGTTCATTCTTTGTGTCTGAGGCAATCCAACTAGAATTTGACCTGAAGTCTGTAGTTACTATTTCTGGGTCTCTGAGTGCTTTTCTGACACACTTTCAAACATGTGAGCTGACCTTACCATACACTGGTGTTAGGCAGCCCCTGTACTTAAGGAGAAAAAAAAAAAGGTGAACTTTTAACTATTTCCATGTTCATGCAGCATTCAGAAAATTACTTTAATCTGAGATTTTCTTAGATGCCCGAGATCTGGATGCCCTGTACCCAAATCATAGGAATAGTGTAGCTAAAATCTGATGTGCTGATTCAGAAGTTTGGAAGCAGCAATCTTTTTTTTGCCTCTGACACTGCAGTGCTATGATAGCAAAGGTGTGTGATTCTTGAAAGGGAGAAAATAGGACAGAGCAGCTGAGCAGAGTTATCTCTTATTCTGTCAGACACAGTGTGAGAGGCTTTCCCCTTTTTTAAAAATTAAATCTTAAATGAAACTGCTGCAGCATTCACATTGTGCAAGTCAGGGACCTGCTACATGCTCCGATTAAAGCTGGATAGAAACCAGCTAGAGTTGTTGCACATTTTCAAGTAATAACTTTGTAGCTGGTTGGCTCTCTTTACATCTGTATAGTCAATTTTATGGTGTGATAATTACTTTGCACATGTGGCTGGTCTAAATGTATTGCACAATTAACCAGTTAATTGCATAATATATGTACAGTAAAAGCTGCCCTATCCGGCATCTTACAAGCTGGCATGCTCTACTAACTGGCTTGCTGGCTTGTGAGATAAAGTGAAACCGGAAGTGCCTGCTATGTCACTTCCGGTTTCTCTGCGCCCCAACGGCCAGGAGCAAAGCAGCCTGTGCTGCCAAGCCCCCATGGCCCGGGGGTATAACAGGCTGGATGGGGCTGTGCGAGGCCCACAGGGCCTGCGGGATGGGCAGCAATGCAGCGGGAGAGACGACGATGCTGTGGGAAGGGCAGACACAGCGGGAAAAGTGGCAGCCAGGGCTGCTCAATTAACTAGAATATTTTGTTATCCAGCATCCCCCATTCTCAGGGGATGCCAGATAACAGAGCTTTTACTATAGTAGGGTCCTCAGAAATCAAAAGGTAGGAAATGCAAAACTCAAATGAATGCAGATTCTTTTTGCCCTTCTGCATCACGGGAATCTTAAATGAGATGATGGGTTGCCTGAGACCTGTGTGTGTGAAATTCATAACAAAAGATGTTCATGCAATGAACAAATTATGGCTCTCAGATGCCCAGGGAGCATAGTTAAGGTTGCATGTGCAGTCTGAACTTTGGTTTTTCACGTCTTTGGATTGCTTAACCATGCACACATCTTCGGTTCACTGTAGTTGGTCATTTAGGCTAGGGACAGACATTATACATAAACTGGTTTAAGTGATCAAAAGCTGGTTTAAACCTGTAACAGAACAGATGTTCAGTGCACATAAGCCAGTTTGAAAATGGCTGGAACTGGTTTGAGATAAACCAAGTTGAATGTAGTATCAAACTTAACTGATTTGGGTCAAACTGGTTTATGCAATGTCTGTCCCAGATCCTTTCCTGGTATAACTTAAACCAGACTCGCCCAGCATCCTGGCATGCTCTCTGGGCTGGGCTGGGCTCTCTGCTCCGTAGCAGGGCTGGCCCCTCCCCTCTGCTTCCTGGCTGGACCTTGGCAGAGACTGCAGATGTCTGCCTGGCTTCCCCCTGCTCCCCTGCCTCTCCTCTCCTCTCCTCCCCTCCCCTCCCCACTAAGCAGCAATCCCCCATCCCCTTTGCTTTACACAGATGCACAGCATTAGCTAGCAGACCACATGCTGACTATGGTCCATGCTGTGGCAGTTGGGACAAAGAATCAACAGGTAGCTGGTAATATCCCTCGGTTGTTTTCTTAATGGGGTAATAAACACTGAGTTAGGGGTGAAAAACACTGTTATCAATTCCCTGCTGGGCTTGTCAGAAGGGGAGGGAACTCCTCCCTTATCAGAGCATCTTGCTGGAGCCTGGCCATGCCTCCCTCAGCTCAGCACTATGGAAGAGAAGGGAGGGCTGCTCTAGTACCCCCCAGTTTCTAGCCTGAGACACTGCAGGCCATGTACCTGCATTTCTGGGATGTCTGTGAAGTTACAAACTGATTCAGCCTAGCCAGGTTAGACTAACCTGCAAAGATTGAATCAATTCAGACTCGGGCTTTTTGAATGTCTGTCCCTAGTCTTAGACTGAATATAGTGCCACTTTGAAGTAAGCAGATTTTCAGCTCTGGTATATTTACTCATCAGACTTTGTGAAAATGTCCTTTGTTAGTCATTGGAGATTAAATTTCTTTACAGATGGGCCTGGCTCAGTCTTTCTGAAAGCTGAAAACCACCTAATGGAAAAGCTATCTGTTTGGGGAAATCTATATTTCTTACCCTACTATCCCCAAGTAGGGTCAGTCAGCAAGGGTGCCTGTAGATCAGAGCCAGGCAATTATTTTGGGCGGATGGCCACTTACTGAGTTTTGGTAAGCCATCGAGGGCCTCATGACAGGCAGCCAGGGGCAGATTAATATTAATTTTCTAATTTTTTTAGGGGCCCTGCAGGCCAGATAGAATTTCCTGGCAGGCCACATCTGGCCTGCGGGCCACATTTTGCCCACCCCTGCTATAGATGTACAGGGAGGCTGCTCTTATGTGCTGTAATTATAATGCGTTGAAGCATGCTTGATTAATTGAGTCTGCTGGAGTGTTCTAATTAGCACATTCCAGCAGCCTCTGCATCTTGTGTATCAGGGTCCCCACACTTCAAAATGGTGATGGGGACACTTTAAAACTTGTTTGACAAGCTTTAGTTAAAGCACTCCGCCATCTTTTTGAAGTGTGGGGATGCTGATACATGAGATGCTATATGGGTACTTTAATTAGAGCTGCTTTTGTAGATGCTCTAATTAAAGAACCCACCCACACACACCCCCTCTGCAGCACATGTAAAAACACCCATAGTGAAGAAATTTTATTTGCAAGGATGGTGTCAGTGTGTTGTTCCAGGTTCAGTGAAGGAAGGATCAACTCTGACTATTTAACTGCTTCTATGGCCAAACTAGACAAATGCTGCACAGCAGAAAAAACAATTCAGCCGCATTATGTGCAACCCTGCAGTGCCGTTTTATCTGGCTTCCAAAAAGAAGATCCCATACATTCTGGTCTTTATGGAAGTAGTTAGTTCAGTGGTAGCTTTAGTTCAGTGGTGCTCAACCTTTTGACAATACAGGGCTGGTCCACAAGCTGAATTGAGCCCTGGGCACCCAACATGCCAGATTGGGTCTTAGGGCCTTGTACCACCCCCACCCAGTCCTCCATGCTGGGATTAGATCCATTGTTGCCCCCTGCTCAGCCTCACATGCCAGAATTGAGCCATGGAGCCCTGCATGCCAGGATTGGGCCCTGGTACTCCCTGCCTCACCCCACTGCCTGGCCCTATGCATGAAGTTCAGGCCACTGCACCACCCTGAGCACCTGATTTAAGACACAAGGCCATGTTATCTGGCCTGCAGGGTTCTCCACAGATCCAGAAATTTAGCAGCAGGGGAACAATGCATTATTATTTTAATTGCATTCCCCTGCTGCTGAATTTTTGGACCTTTGGGAAGCACCACAGGCTGTGTGACACGACACCAGGAACAATATCTGGCCTCTGGGGCAGGGGTTGAGTATTTCTGCTTTAGGTGATTTGCATGAAAGAGACAGAGAGTCCTCACAGATACAGAATCCTGGAAGGGGATTTCTGACTTCTAGTAGCAGTGGAGACCCTTAATGCAAATCTTCCTCAGCATTGCAGAGCTGCAAATCCATGTTTATTAGAAATAATAGCTATACATTCTGTTCCTCATTGGCTTCTTGTGGTGTCTCCAGAGTACCAGAGATTCCTTTCTCTCAAAAACAAGAGGTCAAACGGACAGCGTCTGATCTTTGTTTCTTCCGTTCTCTTCCCTCATAATTTCTACCACACAGTCAATACTAATATTTCCATTACCTTGAAATCTGCAGATAAAGAGACTGCAGTTTTTAAAAAATATATACAGATAACTGCATAACACAAGGCTACTTCACTATTTTTCAGTACTCATTTTCATTATTATTTTAATAACATTCACAATGTATTTCAAGTTGCCACTGAATTTCCAGGTTGCTGCATGGGAGTGCGACTGAGCCCCCATATCTTGATGTGGTCCAATTTGCTCAGAGTACTTGATGACTTGCAAGGAAGAGAAATACTGAAAGACTAGAAATTGGATTCCCTCTTCTCCTGGTCTTTGGAGAGAGTTTTTTTGATCTGGACTGAAAATCCCCAAAACATGGATCATAGACTAAAATAGCCAAAACAGACACTGAATTGCAACAGCAAGAGCCAAAGAAAGTTTGGAGTCTGAGTAGTTTTTGGATGTAAGTTTACAGCCTGGGTTGCCCACTTTCCCCCACTCTGCACGTGGAAGGTAAATCTGTTACTGTGAGAACTAGAAGTCCTTCAGAATCTACCTTGTAATCCAAATGGTAGGAACCTAAACAGGGTGACTTCCCACTAGGTTATAGGAAAAGAAATTCTGCTAGAAATTCTTTCACACTTAATCATAGACAGAATATTGGCAAGCAATTGTTGAGCACTTTTGAGCATGTTCAACTGTGCTATTTTATTCCTGCCTCCTATTACTACTGCTGTCTTCATAGTAGTCCTGTGTATCATTTTTCAGGATATCCAAGGGATGCTCAGCATTTTGCAGGAGGCCCTGCATCTCCAAGGCATCTTGGTGCCTCTCAATATTAATCCCGTAGGCTTCAGAGGCAGAAAGGGATAGTTATTCCCACTCTTTTATTTATGGTAAAGCAAGTTGCCCAAAGTCACATTGGTAGCATGTTGCTGAGCACAGAACATTTTGTGTGGTAGCAAGGTGCCTGAATTGCAAGCCCATCCTTCCTTCCTATATGTCCATGTGTACAGGCAGTTGATAAGTTAGCTCATCAAGAGGGACTTACTGAGATGAATAAGAATGAGCAAGGATTTTAACTTTGTCCATACAAAGCAGACAGCTAAGTCTGCTGGGAGGTGTAAAATATTAGCAATATAATTAAAATATTTACCTTGGCAACTTGTAATAGGAACTTCTAATTGCCCAGAAGGAGACATTCAGGGAGGAAAACATTTCAATAGCTTTCCTACTTAATGGTTCTTTAATAATTCAACTGCATTAAAACAAATATTAAAAGAGGCAAGTGCTTTTAAAAAAACCTCATGTATTTTGGCTGATTAATTTGGTTGCATGTTGCTTATTCTTGTACTGTCAGATATTAATTTCATATGGCTGTGTTCTTCAGTACTGAAGGCTTCCCAGTACCCACTAATCCTCAATGTCAAAATGGTCCATTCTTTTATACATATCATTTTTATATTTATTTGCATGATTTCCTTTCCTGAGAAACTGTGAAAGGTTTCTTGATTAACCAGTTTTTCTCACCTAATGAAAAAGAAGCTTCCTTTTACTTTCCCAAATACCATTAGTGTTGATAACAGCAGAAGTAATTCTCTGGAGTATTCCTTGCCGGGGTGAGAGAAAAGGGGTTAGGTCTTTGTACCTGAATAGGAAACAGAGAAGCAGAAAACATTTGAGAAAATGAGTTGACACTGATTGTGCTTGCTTTTCTCGGCTTCATTGTGTTCCAGTGAGGTTTTATGTTCCAAAAGTGCTTGGTATTTAACTACTACTGCTTTCACTTAAAATCTCACATTGCTATATTTCAAGATGACTGGCTGTATGGATTTTTAAAAAATGCTTTGATAACTGCAAGCTGCTAATGGGGGCTCCTTTTTGTATCCTAAGTACATTTCTCACCAATTTGTGAGATTTATTAAAATATGGTACCACAGTAGAACCATGACTGGTTGATTCTTGCTGTTTAGAAGGACCTAACAAGAATCTGCTAATGTGCAGATACACATTTACAATGAGTTATAAGTTCAGTCCTGCTTTTACTGAAGCCAGTATTAAAAATGCCCATAAGAGCAGAAGCAAACTGTATAAAACTGCTGCTTAATCCAGTACTGCTACCCCTTTCCCAAATTCACATGCCAGTTTCTATAAGACTAAGTTAATATTTAGCCACAAGCTAAATGGCAATTAATTAAATGTTCATTAATTAAACGTTTATTAGTTTATTACACTAATTTATTAGTGTTAACTGATGTTAACACTAGTATGGTAAGAGAACTGAAAAACAAGAAATGCTGCTTTATACTGTTCCTTCTGGCACCTTGCTTGAGTCTTCTTGGGGTAGCATAGAGTTTTGGGTCCTTGTGAGTCAATTTCCCAAAAAAGACTATGGACTTTGAGTATTTTCTAAGTATAAACTGTTTTAGTTGCATACAAGTATTTGTCCTACGATGGAAGCAGTGACTAACAGACTCTAAACAAAGCTCCCTTCCAGGAATCTCAGCTCACATGCCCAGAAATCTAAGCTCATGGTCCCAGCTACTGTGCACCAAGAACTACACTGCTGTTTGCAACCACCGCCTCACCACATCACTTTGGACAACCAAACCAGCAACAATGCCACATTTCTTCAAAGACATAACACTTGCTTGTCACCTAAGAAAGAGCTTGTAAACATCTGTGTGTGTGTGCGTGCAAGCGTACCATACATATGTATGTACAGTAATACCATTTGGTGACTTCTACTGTTGGCTACAAATGTCCAACTCGGGATCCTTAAAATTCTGGTTTATTAGGCGGATTGAAACACTGTAATGAAGTCAAATCATAAACCATGCACACACACAGTAGCGAGCTACAAATGTTTGGGGGGGTGGGGTGGAGAACCAGAGTAGGGTATACCTATCCTACAAGTGCTGGAATCTGCTGTTGATGACCAGTTGAGGCTTCTTCCAGTGTGGTGTTATCCTCCAGAAGGGGGTTGCCAGCTGGTCCTTCTGGCTGAACAGGTCAGGGCACCCCTGAGGGTCACTTTTCACTGCTTTTTATCTGTCCCTGGCAGACTTTGGTGACTCCCCAGTTTTCAGGCTTGCCCAATCCAGGGGTCGTTGACCCTCGTGGGACTTCCCCCTCGGTGGCTACTGGATGGCATCTGTCAGCCCCAGGGGTCATCCACATGTACATGCAAGTTTGGGAGTTCGTTGATGAATTTTGATTAATTTACCACTGTCATGAATAGGGCTCTGGGAGCGGTCGATCAGGAGATATTCAGCCCCAAAAGTTGGTCCCCAGCGTTGATTAACTCAGACTGGGGCTTCTAGGCTTTGAACAGTGAAGTTTAGAGAATTCCCGGTTGCTACATTGTCTCCTATTGATTTCTTCCGTTGGTTGACCTGCGGTTTCCATAGGTGTTAATGGCCACTTGTTACTGAAGCCTGCTACTGTGTTACGCATTCAATCACTGATTCACTTGCTTTTTCAGGGGTCTGCCTGATACAGGGAAGCAGGGGTTTGATTCTTGCCCTTGTTAACATTGTTACAGTGTATAACTTACTTCTAAAACTAAAACACGTTTAGTTAAAAGATGAAGAGTATAAAATATAAGCTACAAGAATAATGCCATGGCACACAAATAGATAAAAATACCAAAATACAAGGGGAGATACAAAATGCACACATACAAACTTTAAAACACAATTCCTTTTCTTATAGTGAAAAAAAGAGGAAGGAAGAAAAGGTAGAAGAGGAGAAACATATCCAAAGAGGGGAAAGCAAATGCAAGCAAGAGGAAAAGGGGCTTTCTGCTACACTACCACAACTTAATTATTACAATCAAAAAAAATATTGAGGATTTTCAGCTGTAAGATTTTGGTCAGTCCTTGAGGTAGAAAGGAGGAATCATCTGCAGACCTAGAAAATGATCTGTACTCCCCCAAAGCTTGAGACCTTTGGTCTGTTTCATCTCTAATGTATTTGTGTTAAAGTACTAAGCTGTTAGTCATGTTGCCATACTGCATCACACTTCGGATCCAAATCTGTTTCTCTGTGAGATCAAAGGCACCTTGCCTGCTCCAATGTCCTCCATCAAAAGACAAGCAGCAACAACATCAAACAATGCATGATCAAGTTCACACCCCAGCTTCAGCAGCTCACACAACCACAAGGCCACTGTTAAGGGTAGCAGCAGCAGCTTTCAGATAACAGCAGTCATAGGAGTGTGGGGGTGGACAGAGGGAATTTCCTTTTCAGTTTGTGAAAGAGATAAAAAAAAGGAGTTAGAAAGCAAAACAGGCAAATCTACCAACAGTGGCTGCTCAACAGAACAAACAGTTCTTAGTTTGTAGGTTGTAAATGCCCTAACAACCCAGGAACCTGCTTATATTTTATTTAGTTTCTTTTTTGTTTCATGTCCTGTTCTTAACTTCAAGCCAAGGTTATGAAAGCTGGGTATCCCCTGTCCTTCCCTCTCCTATTCTTTTCATAGATTCATAGACATTAGGGCTGGAAGGGACCTCGGAAGATCATGGAGTCCAGCCCCTTGCCCCAGGGGCAGGAAGTCAGCAGGGATCATAGGATCCCAGCAAGATAAACATCCAAATGTCTCTTGAAGGCATTCAAAGTAGGTGCTTGAACCACCTCCAGTGGCCGTCTATTCCAAAGCTTGAGGGCTCAGACCGTAAAGAAGTTCCTCCATATGTCCAGCCTGAAACGGTCCTGGAGGAGTTTGTGACCATTCGACCTTGTCATCCCTTGGGGCGCTCTGGTGAACAGACATTCCACCAGATCCTGGTGAACACCCCTGATAAAATTATAGGTGGCCACCAGATTGCTCCTGAGCTGCCGCTTTTCCAGGCTGAAGAGTCCCATGGCTCTCAGCCTCTCATCATAAGGTTTTCCTTTCCAGACCTCTGATCATGAGCATGGCTCTCCTCTGCACTCTCTCAAGCTTCTCCACTTCTCAAGCTTTCCCTTCCCTATTCTTTTTTTCACACTTGGCCAGTGTTGTTTTAGTGCTGCTATTGCATGGCATGAACTTCCTGCACCTCAGTGCCTATTATTCAGCCTTCTGGTAAACTGCATCTCCCCTGATTTTACCAGAAACTAAAAAAGATGTTACTGTGTTAACCTGGTCAGAGGTGCTCGGTTCTAGCAGAACAAACACTGCAGGCTGTTCTAAAGGCCATAAGGTTCTCTTTTCACCAGGTCCCCAGGCTATGGCCTCCAGGGTCTGACTAGGACTGCTGCTCATGCACAATTCCTAACCTCAAGTTCCATTGGTAAGCAAATGGAGTGGAAGTGAAGGAGTGAATCAAACCAAATAAGAAGAGCGAAGCCAGGTGCTAGTGGTTGAAGTGCCCTTATTGAAATAGACCTTCATGGCTGAAAAGATATGGGGAATTGTGCAGGGATGAAAGCAGAGGAGGGAAAAAGAAAAGAGGTGAAAACTGGAAGAGTGAAGAGGAGGGATAAGTGAAGAGAAAAGAAAATGAGGAGTAGGAGGGGAAGAACAACAGAATAATTGGTCAGGAAGAGAGAGCTATAAAAAGACGGCACTAGCCAGAAATGAAATGGGAAATAAATATGGTGAGAGAAATTCCAAAGAGATTCAAATCTGCATAAATGCAGATTAAGGAATAAGATGCAGGATGCAGCAAAGACAGTAAAAGTGAGCATAACACAGCAAACACAGTTTACCCACCTTACCCTGCAGTGTACTGCCCTGTAGGGCTGTGCAAAGCATTGGTTGCTGGTTTGATTTGGAGGAGATTCCGAATCTCCAAATCCAAATCGAATTGAGAGACCAATAAAAAGGTCCAAATAGATTCAAAGCCTCCAAATCAGTTTGGAGAAGATTTGGAGATTCAGGCAGTCCCTGCTTGCCGCTGCAGGGAGCTAGACCCGGGCTCCATGCCAGTAAGTAGGGAGCTTGGGGGGGAGGCTGGAGGAGAGGGGAGGGGACCATGGGGGGACCCCCACCAGGCCCCATCCCTTGTCTGCTCCTCCAGACCCCATGAGTACTCCCTGACTCCTGCCTGCTCTCCCAGCCCCGCAAATGGCTGCCCCATCTGGCTCCTGCATCCTGGCACTTTAAATTTTTTTTTTTTTTTAAGCAAAAAAGCTGTGCACTCACCAGCTGCTACAGTGGCTGTCAGGGCCCCTGGGGGCATGTGGCAGAGCCCCCCCCCATGCAATGTGGGGCAGTGGGGGGCAGCAGGGATTGCCCCCCTCCCCCGGCCTGGCAGGAGCTGGTGAGTGTGGGACTCATTTTTTTTTTTTGTAAGTGCTGAGACACTGGGGCTGGGGCTGGGGCTGGGGCTAGGGAAGCAGGTGGGGGATGGGGCCTGTCTGATTCAGGGATTCAGCCGATTCAGCAGCAGCTGAATCTCTGAATCAGATTCGACTGAATCGATTCAAGGCAGTGATTCGAATCACCAAACTGAATCACTTTTGGCCGAATCCAAAGAAATACTAGCCACTTCGTACAGGCCTACTGCCCTGCTTTCTCTGTCATTTTAAGGAGAAAGGAGATAGAACAAAGGGAAGAGGAAGGTTGATTGAAAATAAGGAGGTTGTTCACCCCTTGTTCCCTTTCAGCTACTAATACCTTCCCACGTACTTCAAAGACCACCCCCAGTAAACGTTCCAGTTCCCCCATAGAGAGTCTGATACAATGGCCCATTTGAAAAATGAAGGTAAGAGTGCAGATAAGCATTTAAAGCTAGCTGAACAATACTTATGATAAATTAAAGAAAAAAATCTTTAGTAAATGGGCACAATGAGACAGAAAGAAGCCTCAGCAGGGTTGCTGGTATACAGCCAAAACATCCAATTGGGTCTCAGGGAGACTAGAGCTTAACTTTTGCATTCTTGAGGTACAGACTTATAGGAAGGATTAACAGCCATAAGTGGTTTTACTTCTATGTGTGCTAAATTTCTTAATGTTACAAGCAACAATGCCACCAAAAAAAGGAGTGGGTAATTTTATGCACAAGTATGTTAACTTTACGCCATGTGAAAAGGGTAATTATACCTTGCATGAAAGGGACTGTGTAAATTGATAAATGGAAGAGTCAAGAAAAAGTTATAATTTGTTCCCATTTATAGCACTGTACAAACACACTCTACCGTAGGCCAAGTGTTATAAAATACAAAGCTTTAGGGTATCCTCAGGAGCAGAAGACTGGATTTGATGGAGTACTGGATCAAGCCTTTGTTAATGATACTAATAGGAAGACATGAGTCATAAAATAAGTCAGCTTAGTCTACTGCAGAACAACAAATATCATTTAACTAAACTGAGAGAAGGAACAATCAAGAACCTCCTTAAATGAGTTTGCTTGACCTTATTTTAATTTACCTGCTGTTAAGTAGGTTGTGTTTACATTTACCCCACTTTGTGGCCTACATTTCAACAGAGGGATAGTCTTGTATCCTGACTCTCTTTCCATTCAAAATCACAAGGTCCCTGCAGAAAAATCAGTAACTACAGTTACATAGATGAGTAGTACTGAATATTTGTGTTGTTTTCAGTTTTTAGATGAGTTAGCATTTGGAAAGGAGTAGCCAGACTGTTTGTCCTTTGGTAGACTACTACAAAGCCCCCCCATATGTCTGCCATGGTTGATGGACCACAGTTTGAAAATTGTTTGACTTTTGGAGATAAGGCGACAATGTGGAAGATGCACAGGGAGGTAACCAACTTGAACTTTATAAATAGCTGAGTTATGCTTGATTTTTTTTTCTTGTGGCTTATGTATGGAGAAGCATTTGCTGCCTATGAAACTTTGAAAAGCTTAACGGAAATGAAACAGGAAGTCTGATCCTTTCACAGTTCGTTGATCTGTAAAGACGAGCTGAGTCTGTGAAGATTAAGTCACTACAACTGACAAAACAGCTTGCTGGAAAGAAACCTGTTTGGGAGGATCCCCAAGAAAGGCGATGCAGAGAGGTCTGGACAAAGTGGCAAGCAAGAGCAGACAGCAGTTTGCTGAGTTTGAAAGAAATGGCAAGGCTAACCCATCATCAAAGAAAAGTGTGGGTGAGTTTGTTGCAGTCTTACTCAGGATCCCTGTAAACTATAAAAAATGTTGGGGATTGCGGTCTTATGAGCACTGTTTATGGATACAGTTTGATTCCTTTTCATTTCAAATGTAACAAAGATGAGCTAGAGGGAAAGTACTCAACTGTGAATGGTGGATTGGAGAAATTGGTGGATTGGAGCTATGACTTAACCCTGGCACGTTATTAGCTGGCTGGAAACAGGTTTGTCACTGTTCTTACTGATCTGTTACAGTAATGTCCATGTCTTTTCTTAAGTTGCACTTGATCTGCTGGCTTTGCATAATACCTGTAGAAGAGTGAAACCAGACAGACAGGAGTGGAAGAAATAACAATGGACAAAAATGGAGAGCATGAGTTCTTCTTTTCTTCAAAAAAGACAAAACACATCTATTGCCTAAAAGACAGTTAAATACTTTAATAATTGCCCAATGTATATTCCCATCTAAGAAACACCCACCTAAGAAACACCTGTTCCAATCTAACAAACACCTTAGTTGCCTCAGTGATGCTGTTTGGTCATTAATGGAAGGAGAGGTAGTTTAGGCAATTGTGACCTGAGGAAGTAGCACTCAGGAGAGCCTCCATAAGGAGTTCCACAGTAGAGGCAGGCAGGCTTATGGAAGACATTTCTTACAAGACAAAATATACATCCTTTTCAAGTATTAGTGTACAAAGCTGTCTAACCATCTTACAATCATACTGGCATTGCTATCACTCTTTGTATGCATCTGGACAAGGACTTGGAGCTCTGGAAACCTGAATACCATAGTGATGAATTCTGTTTATAGGTAGCGGTCCTTAAAACTTCAGTGTTCTATTAGTATTCAACTGGAATTATAGGAAACATTGTTAAATCTTAGCTATTGTTCTTAAGAATGCCTTTTGCAGAAGTTTCCTTCTGCCTTCCTATTAGTATTGCGTATCCTTTTGATGAATGCATAAATGCAGTGGTGGTGATGGGATTCTATTATATATTTGCATGCTAGTGCTTGGCCCCCTTGTGGTCTAATACATTTCTTTACTAGCTTCCTTGGATGGTTTTTCTTAACTTGTTCCAAGGGGTTAACTTTCAAGCATGTTTTCTTAATTCTTCTTGGCATTGCACAGCCACAGGACACTTCCAGCTCCCACCCAAATTGAAGTAGAACTGACTTTTCACTTGGAAATTATTTTTCTCTTTTTGTACCAGATGACCCTGATTTAGACCTAGATTACGTTCTTTGATTAGCCATGACATGTTAACTTTTTCTTGGTTAACAGTGAAGCCTGATTTTATAACAGTTGGGCCTTGGCATCTAAACCAGTAATAGGGTGGCATGCCTTTTAAGGTAGGTCAGACTCAGCCTTGACTGTACCTACATACCTCCCAGACCAAGGAGCTTTCCTATAATAAGGAACAGGAAGTTGGCTGAAAAATATACTGTCAGAGACCTGCATGGAAATGAATGAAACTCTCCTGTAGTAAAGCCAGATTAGTGGCAGGAGGTGCTAGAAGTCTTCTCCTAAAAGCTGTAAGGCTTATGCAAATCCATGGATGTGAGAGGCAGAAGTATTACTGAGCTTGGAGTCAAGATGAAGACCCAGCATTGAGGTTAATTGGATACATGCTTCTTTTACTTGGCCTTTGTATTATGGGACAGGTGGAATTTTTTCCCTCCTTCTCTCAAAGACTTAGTCATTACATGGAAGCTAATTTTGGACATGTCTCTACACTATGAAATCTTCAAAATAAACTAGGAGAGCTTCCATGCAGTTGGGAAGAGGTACAGAGTTCTGATCTGGCTGGAAAGCACCAGAACTGGCCTATCCAAAAAGAATAGATGCCAGTGTCTGAACCTGGAAGAGGGAGAAATGAGGTATAAGGCAACAAGTACCACTGTTATCCTCCAATGACTACAGTAGGACAGGACTTATGGTCTTGTTGGCTACAAATGTCCAACTCGGGATCCTTAAAATTCTAGTTTATTAGGCAGATTGAAACACTGTAATCATAAACCTTGGGGCTGGTCCTCACACACACACACATGCACACACATACACACACACACAGTAGCAGGCTACAGAGTCAGGTATACCTATCCTACAAGTGCTGGAGTTTGTTGTTGAGGCTTCTTTCAGCGTGGTGTTATCTTCCAGAAGGGGGTCGCCGGCTGGTCTTTCTGGCTGGACAGGTCTGGTCGAGTTGGAGATCAAGAGGGCACCACTGAGGGTCACTTTTCACTGCCTTTTATCTGTCCTTGGCAGACTTTGGTGACTCCCCAGTTTTCAGGTTTGCCCAATCCAGGGGTCGTTGACCCTCGTGGGACTCCCCCCCCCCCCCCAGTGGCTACTGGACAGCATCTGTCAGTCCCAGGGGTCGTCCGTATGTACGTGCAGGTTTGGGAGTCTGTTGATGAATTTAGAATAGGGCTCTGGGAGTGGTTGATCTGGAGATATTCAGCCCAAAAATTGGTCTCTGGCATTGATTAACTCAGGCCAGGGCTTCTAGCCCTTGATCAGTGATGTTTAGAGATTTCCCGGTTGTTACATTGTCTTCTTTTGAGTTCTTCCCTTGGTTGATCTGCAGCTTCCAGGTGATAATTACTGTCTGCTACTATATTACACATTCAATCAGGTTACACATTCAATCACTGATTCACTCGCTCTTTCAGGGGCCAGCCTGATACAGGGAAGGGCAATTTGATTCCTGCCCTTGTTAACATTGTTACAATGTATAACTTACTTATGAAACTAAACACATTTAGTTGAAAGTTGAAAGGTGAGGAGTATAAAATATAAGCTACAAATGCCATGGCACACAAATAGATAAAAATACCAAACTGCAAGGGGAGATACAAAATGCACACATACAAATTTTAAAACACAATTCCTTATCTTAAAGTGAAAGAGAGAGGAAGGAAGCAAAGGTAGAAAAAGAGAAACATATCCAAAGAGGGGAGAGCAAATGCAGGCAAGAGGAAAAGGGGGCTTTCTGCTACAGTCTTATGGTTCCAGCTCCAGAACAAATTCCAATGACTTGAGCCTTATTAGTGGGATGCTTGGGAAACTGCTTTTGTAGCACTAAGTTCTATTTTCTCACAGGTCTTTGTAAAGAGAAAAACACAATCATCACAAATTAAATCTCCAAATTCAACACCATTGGTAACGAATTTCAATAAAAGCAAGATTTGGGCCTGCCATCTACAAATCATGGTATTATTAGGCTACTGCCAAATAGCATCAGTAAAAAGGCATGTGCCAGCGCTGCTGCACAGTAACTATATTTACTGCACATTTATTTAGTACTTGATTATACAAGTACTAAATTAAATGTGCAGTAACCACTGCACATTAATGAATGTGTAGACACACCCACTGTGTCCAAATTGGTATGCTAAGGCTTTTTTTAGATAGCAATTTTACTCTTGATATTTCTGTTGAAAGAGCTCTGACAGGTTGCAAAGTTAGTTAATTCTTTACCATTTACATCTTCTCTGGATTCAAGGCAGCTCTTGTGTAATACTCATTTATCGAATTCCCCTGTTTTTAATATAATGTTTCAATTTTTCCTTTAGTTTCTTAGTTTTGAAGACAAAAGTGGGGGTGCAGGGAAAGAGGGTAGGTAGAGTGATTTTTCCATTAGCCATAGTCTTCTAATAGTGTAATGAACTGAAGTGCAGAATTTTCAAACAAAAATCCTTGTAATACTTCACAGTATTTTAAAAACAAACACTAATAAATTGGCATCCATACATAGGCTGGAACAAACTATTTCTTCCCCGTTCCCTTTTAAGGAGGAATCATTTAACAGCCCATTGGACAGTGTAGACAAGACCTTGAAATTAACTTTTATCACCTTTTAAGCCTTTAGCAGAGAGAAAAACCTTTGCCAATGCCTCTCCTTAGAAGTAACTTAAAAATGAGCTCTTCTGTCTGCACATGCTGTACCTACAACCATGTCAAGTGACACCTAAGCCTGCTGTGACTGAAAGCAACTAGACAGGAAAAACTATTTTGGTTTGACAGTATACAGCATCTTGTCACTTTGTCGCTTGCAGTGAATGGGATGGAAACCCTGGTTAAAATGATAAGAAAAAATATTAGCATAAAATGAAAAATTAGCAGGAGGATTCTGGGGCAGATTGCAATGCTGGATTTTGGATTCATTTCCCCCCACGCCTAGCTAGATTTCAAGTTGTCAGATTCAGTCTCCCTGGTGAGCCTAAGGGAAACAGTTGAAGAAAACCAGGAATGCACCACCCAAATAGAAGAGAAAAAATTATTTCTAGTAATAAAAAGGAAGTCTGATGATTTTGCTGGGGAGAAGGGGTATCCAGTCCCCTAAAGTTGAAACAAACTTATAGTACTTTGTACCACCTTGGCGACTGGACCCGCATATTAGACTAGGATGCTGTCCCTGCTTGGGGGGCGGGGCAATGGGAAACGTTGCCGGAGGACCCACGTCTGAGGCGTGACTTTTTCTTTTTGGTTCTGCTTTAAATGAGTCACAGTTTGACCCAATCCCTTTGGGGCCTGAAACCCCTGAGAGGGCGACTGCCTTCCTGCCCCAAACCTAGCAAGAGCTGAAAGAAGCCGTGATCCTGGGGTGTCTCGCGAGTGGGGCCCCGCGGGTCTCCCTGAGCCTGCCAGGGCCGGCCGCCTGCCTGCCACATGGGCAAGCTGCTGGTGCCCGCAAGCGTGGTACCTGCCCCCTGCCTCACAGCACTGCCTGCGAGCTTCTTAGGGATCAAAGTCCCCCGCCCCTGATGCCCGCAGGAGGGTTGTAGGCCCCTGGGGCATCGCTCTAGCGGGGCGGGGGGAGCGGCCCGGCTGTCCCTGGGGGAGGGGGCCGGCTGTAGCTCCTCCCGCAGGAACCCGCCCTGCCCTGCCCTGCCCTGCCTGCGTGGGCGCTGGGGCGGCAGCGGCAGCGGCTGGGCTCCCCGCAGGTGAGAGGCTTTCCCCTCCGCTCCCCGCAGCCGTGCTCCCAGCTCCAGGTCCTCCCGGCTCCGGGGCTTGAGGTGCTGCCCGGCTGCTTGCTTATTAGAAGCAGATTCCTCCACTCCTCCAGTCCCAGGCGTGCTCCCCACGAAGAAGGGCTGGGACGCAAAGGCAAGGGGCAGTGGCTGCCTGAAGCCCGGAAGTCAGGAGGGATTTGTCTCTCCCCAGCCTGAAGGCTGCTCTAAACCCTTAAGGGCCCCTTCTGCATCCGAGACTCATAGAAAAGGAGGGTTGGTAGGGTTGCCAACCCTCCAGGAATTAGATAAAAATCTCCAGGAGACTGCTGAGAGTCACCTGGGGGCAGATCAATGAAAGGGCATTCATTCAAATCAATACTAAATGTTGAATCCGATTTCTACAGGAGTCCAGCAGGGTTTTTTAATGTAGTAGTCATATACATTTGCCTTCCTGACATCATGACTCATTCATGTCATCACAATGAAACCTCCTGGAATAGATTCAAACAGAGCTGGCAACCCTAGTAAGGAGGGACCTCAGGAGGTCACATCTACTCCAGCCCCCCTGCTCAAAGCAGGACCCTCCCCAGGGAAATCATCCCAGCCAAGGCTTTGTCAAGCTAGGTTTTAAAAACCTCCAAGGATAGAAATCACGCCACTTCTCTGGGTAACCTGTCCCAGTGGTTTACTACCCTCCTCATGAGGGAGTTTTTTTCCTTGTATCTAACCTAAACTTTCCTTACTGCAACTTGAGATTGTTGCTCCCTCATTTTGTTGTCTGCTACCATTCAAACTGGCTGGAAACTGGCTCTGGAGTCATTACCCCTCTTCAAGCACTGCTTCTCTAGCTTGATACTGGGGGGGTCCTTTTGATGGGTGATCATTGCTTTGCATTTGTGGCCAGTCACAGTTTATGGCATGGTTTACTAGCATGTTGCTTGACATATGTAATGTGTGGCAGGGGCCTTAGCATCAGCCCTAGGAGGAGAGGGCTTTTTTTTTCCCTTTGTTTAGCAAGGAACAGAAGTTGCAGGTGCACCCGATAACAGGTCACTGCATATAGGCCTTGACTCGTATTCAAATTACAGCTGGATGGAAACCAGCTACAGAGTTGTTATATGTTGTCAAGCACTGACTTTGTAGCTGGTTGGCTCCTTTTATAGCAGGAGAGTAATTTTCTGGTGTTATGATTACTCTGCACCTGTGGTCCGTTAATTTATTGTGCGATTAACTAGTTAACGTATGTAACATGTAGCAGGGGCCTAAGTTGGCAGAGCCAGAGGGTAGTTCCCACTTTGGGTTGAAACAACCTAAGATAAAGGGCTTTCTTTATAGTATCCCTTTCACTGAGGTTTGAGAAAAGGGACAAAAAATAGCTCGGGCATTGGTATAGTGCAGGGGTGGGCAAAATAAGCCCGCGGGCCGGATTCGGCCTGTGAGGCCATTCTATCTGGCCCGCGGGGCCCCTAAAAAATTTAGAAAATTAATATTATCTGCCCTTGGTTCCTCTCAACAGCAGGCCCCCCCCCAGCCAGAAGCCCCAGCTGGGGCTTCTGGCCTGGGACCACGTGGCTGCCCCATGCCAGAACCACAAGTAAGGGGGAAGGCGGGGGGGGGGGGGTGGGAAGGGCATGGGAGGACCCTGGGGAAAAGCTGAGTGGTAGGGGGGGAAAGTGGCCCCTTGCCCACCCAGTGCCTGCCTGGGGCTGCTTGTGCCTGCTCCGGACAGCCCTGCGTGGGCTGCGAGCGGCTGCAGCAGGGAATGCTGGCCACAGGGCGGGGGAGAGGCTGCTTTTCCCCGGGCTCCTTCTCTATTCCTTCCCGCCCCCGCCCCTTGACAGGTGCCTCACCCCCTGGTCACCATCTTGGGACCAATGTCTTTGGTCCCAAGACGTTGGGACACTGGTCCCATGTCCCAGGGCCAGCACCAGCACCGGTGGGGCCCAAAGCGGGGCACAGGCTGGCAGGGGTCTGTGGAGCCGGGCTGGGCTGCACCAGCAGGGAGAGGAGGTAGCTGGCCTGGATCCATAGAGCCCCTGCCAGCTGGGACCCCACGCTCCTTCCACCCTGCTCTGGGCTCTGCCGGCACTGGCCCTGGGACACCAGTGTGGGCCCTGTGCTCCTGCTGGCTCCCTGCCCACTCACTCCCTGTGCCCCGCAACCCCCCGGTACAGGCGAGGGGCAGCACACAGCCCCGACCCCCTGCTCGCCGGCAGGGAAGAAGGTGGTGCTGAGCACGGGGAAAAACGGCCCCTCACCCGCCCCATGGCTGGCGCTCCCTGCTGCAGTCACTCTCAGCCCACGCAGGACTGTCCTGAGCTGACGCAGGCTGCAAGCGGCTACAGTGCGGGATGCCGGTCACGTGGCAAGTAAGGGGGACATTGGTCCCAAGATGGTGACCAGGGGGTGGGGCACCTGTCAAGGGGCGGGGGCGGGAAGGAATAGAGAAGGAGCCCGGGGAAAAGCAGCCTCTCCCCCGCCCTGTGGCCGGCACTCCCTGCTGCAGCTGCTCGCAGCCCACGCAGGGCTGTCCGGAGCAGGCACAGGCAGCCCCAGGCAGGCACTGGGTGGGCAAGGGGCCACTTTAATCTAACCTAAACTTTCCTTACTGCAACTTGAGATTGTTGCTCCCTTATTTTGTTGTCTGCTACCATTCAAGCTGGCTGGAAACTGGCTCTAGAGTCATTACCCCTCTTCAAGCACTGCTTCTCTAGCTTGATACTGGGGGGGGGGGGGGGGGTCCTTTTAATGGGTGATCATTGCTTTGCATTTGTGGCCTGTCACAGTTTATGGCATGGTTTACTAGCATGTTGCTTGACGTATGTCCAGCAATGTATGACCAGGGGGCGGGGCACCTGTCAAGGGGTGGGGCTACCCATGTGGCCCTTGATGGCTTGCCAAAACTGGGTAAGTGGCCCTCCACCTGAAATAATTGCCCGCCCCTGGTATAGTGACTCCTACTCCCAACAGGTTAGCTGGCAAGGGGAGCTTCTGATATGCCATTGTAAGTTTAAGGAATCTGAAGCACTCTTGGCAATAGGTGTAACTGCTCTCAGAAAGTTTTAGAGAAGAGACTAGGATGCTTAGTTTCTTACCATGCCTTTTCACCTTGGCACAATTTAACAGGAAAAGAGTATTGATTTGAGTTAGGTTAGAGAGATGGGAAATTTCTTATTAATAGAAAAAGGGAAAGTATGTGGAGAGGAGGGAGTATTTTGAAATTATTTACTCCAGAAAAGGATTTTCTTTTATGTGTGATTTCTTTATTAGAGAATCAAATGTTAGATATGAAGCTCTCAAATAGTTGTTCGTTTTAGGACTGTAGTGGACACATGATGGGGAATAAACATTCTCACAAGTGATAATTTTATCTTTTTCTTTTCTTTATTGTATGCATCTAAAAGTTAGCAGTGCCCAAGTCCTTCCTACTCCCTTTCAAAATGCAAAAGTGAGGGGAGACAGGAGCAAAAGCAAGAGTGTGCATGAATTCTAAAGCCATAACAGGATTTTAATGTGCAGCTGTTCCCCTTGTCCTTCTTACTGGTTACAGCTACTGATGAAGTGAGCTCAAGTTCGCGGAAGCTTCTGCTATACATCTCTGATTTAGTTTCTCTATAAGGTGCAAATCTTTCCTGCCTTCTGCAGCTACAATAATCAGTGAAACTAACTCTTGGCCCTTGAAGTTTTGCGGCCATTCTGACTGACCCTCTTAGTTTTAGAAAATGTGTCACCAATTAACGTTACAGGTTGAGGGTAGTTTTCTGGTTTAATTGCTCTATGTTCATCTTTCTCACAACACTGTCCCACTCACTGACTGAACTATGAAAACTGTTCTTCTCTCTAAAATATACTTCTAGTTTCTGAAAGGGGTAGAGGAGCAATTTGCAAGCTATTCATTGCAAATACTCAGCTAGTTATTGTGTTAATTTCTTAATCACCTTTCATGATCATGTTTTATACTTCAAACCTGTTCATTTGTGTCTTCCTAAGTCCAACATGAGATGAATGGCCTATTAAAACAGGTTAGCCTGTTCTTGGGCTCTAAAACTGCTTTATGAATCTCTGCGAAAGGGAAAAATTTCTTATGCTGGTATCTTTTACTGGACCAGCTGTGTAACAGAGTTAGACAAGCTTTTGAATACAACACATTGTTCATCAGGTCGTTTTGGAGAGAATGTCCTACAGTGTGTGTTTGTGTGTGTGTATGTGGGGAGAGGGATTGAATGACGTCAGTCACTGACATGGTGCTATCAGTTAGCACAGGGGTAGGCAGCCCCTGGCATGGGTGCCAGAGCGTAGCACACAAAGACTTTTTGCTTGGCACATGTGCCTTGGGGCAGATGGTGGAGAAGGGACTGAGGCTGCGCTGCCACAACAATGATCGGGCCTCTCCACCATCCACCCCAGCACACCAACATCTTACAAGTCAAGTTTGCAGGTATTTTTGTCATTCTGCCCAAAAATATTGCTGACTCCTGAGCAGGGCCATCCCTAGGAGAAGTGAATCAGGGTGACCGTCCCAGGCCCCATGGACAGTGTTGTAAAGGCACCACCAGCTCTGCCATGGCTGCCGCATGCTGCTGGCTCCATGCTCCGGCCACTTTCCACCCCCGGTCCCACATGGGCTGATATACACTGGGCCCTGCACACTCTTAGGGGTGGCTCTGCTCCTAAGCTAGTGAACTGGCGGGAAATAGCATGTAAAACCAGAAACATGTATTTGTGCCTATGAATCGACAATTGTGATCAAATAAGGTCTCTGCTAACCTTCCATAAAGACTGTGTTGATAGTTATTTTTAATACGTTGTTGTTCACAAACATATTTCTTGATTTTTAATTTTCCTCCCTGTCTGGTTGTCATTCCATAGTTTACAAAGCACTGACAGAAGGCACAGAAGTGAAGTATATATTGTTTGTCCACACAAAAGTGTCACACTGCTCCACCTCCACCAGTGCAGTTAAAATAGTACAAGCCTTACCTGTAGCTGCAGTTATAATGGCACTTTATCTCCTGCTTTAACTGTGAACCTAGATAACATTACCTGTAAAGCAATTATAATGCTTTTATGATTGAATTATGGAGCCAATATGAATTTTGAGCTACAGTAAATCATTAAAGCCCTTACATTAATCTGAGGTAGTGTGTGTAACACCTTCACTAACGGCCTCTAAACAATATGCATCTCTTTTGGCTTTGCATGGTTAGAGGTAGAGTGGACTGATGGTGTTTTCCTACAGCTCAAGGGTGGATAAAATCATTTTAAGTGCATGCATAGTATAATGGAAACCTTTGCCCACAAGTTCTGATGCTTGGCAAATGTAGGTCTTCATGTGAGTTGTTACTACAGCATTTGATGTAGTACGTGATAGCAGAGTGCTTCCTACAAAGATATAGTAACAGTTAATTATTAAGTGTTACTATAACATTTCATTATGATGAATCTACATATACATTTTTTCCCATGGATTTGGTCAAGGTTTTAAAACTACTGGAAGATGGTTGTAAATATTTGTTAAAACCCTATTTCTGTCTTTATGCATCATGGACTTGGGTAAGTCTGTTCATGGTACTGTTTACTTTTGTGCGTAACTAGATTGTTATACTCTCAAGACTTTACTTACAGGGAGATGCATTATGCTCTGTACATGATGCTAGTTTAAGTGATACATAAGTCAAGCAATGCAAAATGAAATTGAGAGCAGGTCAGGGGAAACAGTTATAGACAAGAGAAGAGATCTGCTGGAGCTGCCCCTGCAGAAACAAGCCACAGTGCTACTGGGGCTACAGCACTACTGGTTGTGTTCAGGTGATTGTCTGCAGCTGTGGGAAGGTGTTCCCCCATCAAGGCCGCAGGCGAGGTGGTGTCTGCAGGTCATATGTTTGACCCCATGCCCTAAAGGTTAGGGCATAAAGGTGAAAATTGTAGGAAAGTGATTTTCAGATTTCCAACTCTGCCACTCCTTGGGAGATCTTGGGTCAGCTATTTAATCCTTCTGTTTCTGTTTTCCCCATCTGTAATACAGCAGTGATAAGTTTCAACACTTTGAAAAGCAATTTATAGTTTTTCACGAAAGGCACTATGGAAGTGCACGGTATAATATATTGTAACCTCAAACTTTTACTTTCACATGTGGCACATGTTCAAGGCTCTGAAAGTAATTGCAGGTTTTATGGTTTGTTCTTGCTTCTATGTTCATTTTAAAGTTGTGATTGATGTGCAGCGGTCAGCTGCTGCTGTGAAAACATGGTCAAGTGAATTTGTTTCCTTCTTTGCATGCAGTGTTTGTACAGTTCCAGGGGCAGCTTCATAACCAATAGCCTATTGACTGAGCTCTATCTCTTCATCTCTGTTGCAAACACAGACTGTTGTGGTTTTTTTTTTTCTATTCTCCACTAAGCATGGTTACAAATGATGCTTTGAAGTCCAGCATTTGCAGTTAAGTAATTTGCTGCTTTATTTAATGTACTTTAAGTTTTGGTTTCGTTTCTTGTCACTTTCTGTAAAATTGTAATTCCTTTAACTGTGGCATGCTCATTGAAGTTTGGGTTTTTAAAAATAGTTGGCTCCAGATACTGACGATGCTTTTAAATGTAGTTTATTTCTAAAAACATGTCTGTTATGGCTGTGCTGCTGGTATTCCAAGATTATTAGCTCTCAAAAATTGCTTATAACATTTTTAAATTTACACATTTAAAAAAAAATCCTCACCAACTAAGCTTTCAGAACCAGTTTGCCATCCAAAAGTCAGTTTTAATTAGAATCTTCTTTTAGAGAGAGCTATGAAATTCATCCCTTTATCTTGGCCTTTCTGCCTAAGTAAGAGTTGGTTTCTTAGCTGATATGTAAATCTGCAGAAGCAGGAAGGGGTTACTATCTTTTAGTTCGGTATACAGAGGTTTATTATGTTTTCTGTTCAAGGTCTCCAAATATGTCCTAGCAATAGAAAAATATTAGAACTAAAATTCTAGCAATAGAAAAAAAAAACAAAAAGGGAAGAGGGGTTATTGGTAGAGCAATAGTTACCTTAAATTATAAATTTAACTACATCCAAATCTAATATAAATATGAATTCCCTCAGCCAGGAAAGGTAGTAAACAGTGTTTTGAACAGGCACAAGCAAATGACTTTAACCACAGCTTAAAAGGGCATGGTTGACTTAAATGATGTTTGTGTAGAATATCTGTACTTTGCACAAGGGAAAATATTTCAAAATAAGTGTGTCTATACAGCGAGTTATATCAGAGTAACTATAGTGGACTCATTTATATTGGCATACTTATTCTGGTATGTATTGCCATGTATCTACAAATTTATTCTGTGCAGGGTCTTGTCCCTTCTCAGACATTCCCTGCTCTTGGTAAGAGGGATCTCATGGATACCATGTGTAACACTGCTGTGTAACTGCATCTTTTCACTCATGAAATAGAAAAAAAGTAGGAAAGCAGTGCCACAAAAGTAGGTATTTATTTCTGATTATATTTTCTCAAAACACCACACAGTACTTTATTATGGGCAAAATGTGCTAAATGAGAAACACCTGCAGGTTTTGGTTTCCCTTTGTAGCATAGGACATGAGATTATAAGATCCTTCTCCAAGGATTTTTTGAGCATATATTAACTCTTTCCCTGTTGTTGCAATGGTAAAGCGTTGGCAGTGTGCCTGTCTCCCCAGTTTTTACCCGCGTTCTTGGTGTTTCAGCTATTATTCCTTGTAGTTATGCACGAGGGTTTCACATGGTGGCTTTGGGGATTTCTCCAGGTACCTGTAAATGCAGGGGCCCAGAAGGCTCCTTTCAGGCATATGTCCCTTTGAAGTGGCTTTCTTAAAGAGCTGTATCCTAAAGGCACGTGTGGAGGTGGTACCATGAACAGACTGCTGTAAAGTTAGTCTTTCAAGCAACAGTTACTTTCCTATACCAGCATGGACCAACATGTCACCCACCTATATCAGAAGATGGAGGTGAGACCAACTCAAATTACTCTAATGTTAGGAGGCAGAAGGGGGATGGCTCTCTTTAGAACCATTTTGCATAAGCAGTGGCTGGCAGGTCTCTTTCTGTTCCTAAAAGGCTGGTGGTTGTGGACAGTTGGCTACAAAGCACCCTTGGTGGGAGTGTGTCAAGGCTGTGGAAAGATTAAAAGATTAAAACCTGCAGGCACTGTAGTTCTGTTGACAAAACCTCTGTGAGGACGCAGCTTGTGTGTGCAGGCATGTTCCTGGCATTCAAGCAAGCTGCGTAGCTCTGGCAGTAAAACAGTTCCTTCTGCTGGAATAGTTGCATCCAAAGCAGGGAGTCCAGGCACCTTAGCCCTGGAGCTCAAGCAGCAGTTCCAGCAATTTAGAAATGGCCTCAATTCAATTTTGTTTTTTTTTTCCCTTTGGTTATTTTAGTCCTGAGGTTCCTGGCTTACTTGTGGGATGTATTGGATGAGCAAAGGTTGCAAATTTATTCCATCTGTCCTGAAATAGTGGTTTTGTGTGGCACCAGTCTTGTTTTGTTGTCCCCTTTCAGCTGTAGTATTTCAGCTGCAAAGCACTGGAGGCACACAGCCAGGAAACTGCTGAGTATTGATGAACATGCGTAGAGGTTAATGACTTGCCTGATGAAGTACAAGCCTTGCTGCTGCTGCTGTTGTGTTCTAAGAGATCAGATGTGCTCAGACAGAGGTTTAGTTTCCCAAACAGCTCATGTTCAGACCTTTTATGTTCTAGTTGCTCAGTGACTGATATCTTTTTTAACTTTGTATATTTGGGTTACAGGTGCACTCTTGTGTCACTGCTCATCTTGGTGCTCTGATACACAAATAAGTAGTAGTGGTTAGGTTTGGGTAGCCTGGTCACAGAGCGGGGCTCACCTGCGAACATAGAGATATTGCCTGCTCCATTGATATTGAATAGTGATTCTTTATATAAAATCTGGGCAGGCAACTCCCTGTGATAGATTTCTGTTAGTTGTCCAAGACTGAAACCTCAGAGAGCCTCTTGTTTCATCAGTTATAGTACTTACAGAGGCCTGAATTAACCCATTCTGTGCTTGAAACTCTTGCTATTTCAATATTGCAGAGATTAAGGAGAGAAACAACTCCATCTCTGGCAAGAATCCTTAGTGGTAGCAACTGCTGATATAATAGAGAATACCTCTGACACTATAGACTTAGTATCTATAAAGTGGCTAGCAGTTTGAGAGATGTTCATGAAGATTAGTCTCATCAGTCCACAGTAATGTTGTGCTTTGCTTGGGAAGAGAATGTAAACTGCTTTCTGGTGCTACTAGTGAATAGGATACAATATTAAAGCAGGTTAGAGAGAGAAGCTTCTTTTTAAGCAAATACAATTTTAATTTTTCATGGTGAAAACATAAATGCAATATTCTTTTTTCCTGCCAGTTTGGATTTAGAACAATCAAAAATGTGCCATTTAGTGAGCTAAATCTCCACAAAGGCTGAATAAAAACAACCTTGAGCAGCATTAGTAACTCGGATAC
Organism: Alligator mississippiensis; assembly: GCF_030867095.1. Classification (NCBI taxonomy): domain Eukaryota; kingdom Metazoa; phylum Chordata; order Crocodylia; family Alligatoridae; genus Alligator; species Alligator mississippiensis. The sequence goes on from NC_081828.1 coordinate 99,028,420, forward strand.
CTATTTAATAGGCAAATCTTCTTTGGAACAGTTTCCTTGAGTTTACATAAATACCATTTGTTTGCATGTGGTTGGAGTGGAACATCTGCAAATGAGGAAGGAGGCATAATACTTCAATGAATAAAAATAACAATATTTAAAAGTGGCAATAACCAGGAGTTTCAGGAAGGTTTTCTTCGTTTCAACTGTAACATGTATATTGGCTGCCACCAGCTACTTTGGGAAAGGAGTGCTTGATTTATCTTTCCTGTGGTGAGTAATGGTGTTCACCTGTTATTTTGACTTGCCCAGTGTTTGAAGCTTTCCTTTATGAGGTGTTCCCTTGTTTAATGAGAGTAGGTCTGAGCTTTTTAAAGCTGTGGTGGAGCATGCCTCATCTCTGAAGGAAACTGGATTATGAATGGACTTGTGAACTGAAGCTTACATTTGTTATTGTAGGAATCCTTAGAAGAAACTATTGCTCTATCTGCATAATTAGTTGATTAAATGGTGCTGTTCTTAAGGTTTAGAACAGTGGTCCTCACCCTTCTTAGACTTGAGGCACCCTTCAAAAATACCAGCTCTTAGCTTTCACTCGTTTATGATTAAAGAAAAATAATAGAAGTTCTTCTGTTGCAAAGAGCTCAGAGAGACCACAAGAAGTTTATTTTTGACACTAGAGGTTCACACTAGATATTCAGGTTTATTTTTGACACTAGAGATTGACACTAGACTCTGTTAGGAAAAAAATGTTTGTTTTTATCTTATGACTCGCATGTAGGTGTTTGCACACCTAACACTGGTAATAGCGTGTGGCACCCTGCTTGAGGACCACTAGCTTAGGGTTTTCTGTCCATTACATTGAAGTATGTTCTTGTTTAACCTGCAGACATTAAAAATATGCGACCTCAGTTACAATTTAGTTGGGGAAGAAATTTAAAAATATTACTCTCTAAACAAACAGTGGTCTTGAGCAAGGGTTGGCAACCTATAACCCACAGGCAGGATCTGGCTCATGGAACTGGGGTCTTGGCAATGTTCAGCAATGTGGGGGCTTTGTCTGTACCAGGCTGTGGCTGAGAGACCGGGACGCTGTCCATGCCAGGCTGCAGCTGGCAACGAAGAGAAGCAGTGGTATTAGGGGTGGAGCAATACCTGCGTCCTAACACCAGTTCATCTTGGATCTGAGTTTCAGACATTCAGTCCCCTTGTCAGAAAACATTGCCCACTTCTGGTCTTGAGGATGCATCTTGTAGTAGCAGATGGACAGGCATGTTAACCCCTATCACTTTGCATGATTTTGGAGGATGGGAATGCAAAAGCCATTCTATCATCCCACATTCCTGGTGGGTTTTTTTGTTGTTTATTTTTTCAAAAGGCACTTGGGCCCTGTTGGAAAGATATTTCAGAATCATGTTCAAGGGAACTGAGAGAGGTTTTCCTGAAACTAATGGCTCAAATGCTAAAGCAACTGTTCACTTGATTAATAGGACCTTTACCGTGTGATGTTCTGATACCAATCTGAGTTTCAAGCTGTGTGCTCGCTTAGTACAAAAGCAAGTACCAGGACCATTAAACTGAATCCCAGGGGTTAGTGTACAGTGTGAAAGTGCTGATGATTGCCATTCTTCCCTATACCACTGATGTCATCTTTTGATACAATGAAAGAGATTTTTTTTTTTTTTATTCTCTTACGCAAGGGGACAAGGTTGTTGTAGTGTAGGTCTACAAACCAAAGATTGTACATAGCAGTCACTGCAGCAAGTTGATTTTTTTTTTTTTCCCTGTGCATTAAGGAAAAGTTGTTTTACTTTGTTTGGTGTGGAGTAGCTATTTAATTGGATAACCCTACTGACATATTTTGGTTTTGCAGCTGGTCACAATAACATTATTTATAGTTTCCCTCTTTTTACTATGGACTAGTGATGCAAGAAATCCTGGTGAAGTTGAGGGAGTGTTTTTGCTGCCCCGTAAAACTTTTCATTATTTTTGGCCCATATGCAAATGATGTAATCTGTCATATTTGCAACAGGAAACGAGCAAAACAGATATTACATAATGTTTCTAATTATCCTCTATTCTTCCTTCTTCCAGTTTAAATCTGGTTTAGCTGCCTTACAGACAACAGATGCAATGGTGTCTTTTTTGGTATGGCTAAGTTAGCCTTTTCACTGAACCAGAAATTTATCTACTTAGTTTCAAGTATACGGTATGTGATTAGTGGATAAAGAATGAATTTCCTGAGCATGGCGTTAAAAAGCAATATGAAAAATTTTCTGTCTGACTTTTTTAGTAACCCTTTTACTAATACATAGCTGGTTTAGTATTTGCACTTGATAGAAAATTCAATTGCCAGGTATCAGGCAAATGTAAGTTTTAAAAAAGCTTGGTTTGAAATTAAGGAAATTTGGTAATGTTTTATCCTCCCTACTCTTCTCATAGATCTCTGGTTTTCTCTGTCAGCACTTCCCGTTGCTTAAACAGAACCAGAAGTTACTCATGCCTTCAGTTGAGAAGGCAACTACTCAGTGCAGACAAGAAAGGCTATATATATATCTATTACACATGGCTCCCTGTTCCAAGCAGTGCTTTCAAAAGTGATGGTTCATGGAACCCATTTTACTGAATGCCATTCTGCACTACCTTAGTCTTCAAATCTTTCAGTGTATGCTGATAGCCTATCAGAGCTTGAAGAAATGTAGAATGCTTGTTTCATTGCACATCTCACTATAATAACTGACAGCAAAATAGTTTTCACCATAACCCTCTGTCGAAGGAAGTCAGCCATTAAAAAACTTGAAGAACAAGAATTGTATTTGGTGTAACCTTCCCAAACTTGTGTAAGCCTGGACCTTGAGATCCCACTGCCACATCATTGTTCCTTGGGGTAAAGGAATAACTATGCTCACTGTCATTGTCAGCTGCCTTTATGTATGCCAGTGTGTCAGTCATGCAAAGGGACTGAGACAAACTGCTAAAGGGCTACACATCTATCTATTTATTAAAAAGAATAGAATGAAAAAGAATGCAGGGAATGAGGGTGCCTGAGAGAGCATTGTCTAGTGATTATGCTGGTAGAAGGAAAGCTTAGATTTAGGACTTCTGGGTTCTACTGTTCTCAGAAGGGAAAGTGGAATCCATTTAGCAGTTACTAAGAACACCTTGCTGTCTGATTCATATACAAAACATAACTTTTTCTGACCCCACTTACCTTTATAACAAGATGAGCCATATTGTTGTTTTTAATGCCACAGGGCACCAAACCTGTTTTAAGGAAAGGAGAGAGAAATATGCCTCTTGATTAGCCACCCATTCAACTGAATGGCATTCACTTGTCCTGTTGCTGATTGTGACATAAAATCTTAAGAGCAGAAGGAAGCTGGATTTCTTGAAAAGAATATGGTCTTCATATTTTTTATAGCTAATTACATTAAAAATAATCCATTTTTCCTTTTGACATCCCAGTACCAATAATCAGTTGCATACGTTTGGATTTTTTTCTGATGATTTTTCAGAATCAAATAGGGCCCCATATAGGAGAACAAGTTCCTAACTTCTTTAATGTAAACCACTGCTGGACTGGAAGTTTGATGTCTCATCATTTCATTTCACAGTAATTAAGTGAACCAAGTTTGGGAACCACTGTGCTGGGAAATTTATGTCTTGTGCAAATGGAGAATTCTGATACATGATTTTTCTGGCAGGTTTTCTTTTTAGGGCACCTGCTGCCTTTTTGGAACAAGAACTTTAAATATTGGCACAAATAATAAGTTTCATAAATTTCATAGACATTAGGGCTGGAAGGGACCTCGGAAGATCATCGAGTCCAGCCCCCTGCCAAAAGGGCAGGACGTCAGCTGGGGTCATAGGATCCCAGCAAGATGAGCATCCAGTTTCATCTTGAAGGTGTTCAATGAAGGCGCTTGAACCACCTCCGGTGGCAGGCTGTTCCAGACCTTGGGGGCTCGGACAGTAAAGAAATTCTTCCTTATGTCCAGCCTAAAATGATCTTGTAGTAGTTTGTGACCATTCGACCTCGTCATCCCTTGGGGCGGTCTGGTGAACAAACGTTCCCCCAGATACTGGTGGTCACCCCTGATAAACTTGTAGGTGGCCATCAGATCACACCTAAGCCTGCGCTTTTCCAGGCTAAAGAGCCCCAGGGCTCTCAGCCTGTCATTGTAGGGTCTGCTTCCCTGACCTCTGATCATGCGCGTGGCTCTTCTCTGGACTCTCTCAAGCTTCTCCACATCCTTTTTGAATTGTGGAGCCCAAAACTGGACACAGTACTCCAGCTGCGGCCTCACTAAGGCTGAGTACAGGGGGAGAATGACGTCCCGGGATTTGCTTGAGAAGCATCTATGGATGCAAGCCAGCGTTTTGGTTGCTTTACTAGCCGCAGCATCGCATTGCAGGCTCATGTTCATCTTGTGGTCAATGATGACCCCCAAGTCTCTTTCTTCCACAGTGCTAGCCAACATAGCACTGCCGAGCCTATAAGGATGCTGCGGGTTTTTTTTCCCCAAGGTGGAGAACCTTGTATTTATCGGCATTGAACACCATCAGATTCTCGTCCGCCCACTTGCTGAGCCTGTCCAGGTCAGCCTGGATCACCCGCCTGTCTTCCAGTGTGGATGCTTTGCCCCAAAGTTTGGTGTCGTCAGCGAACTTGGCCAGTCCGCTTCTGACTCCAGTGTCCACATCATTAATGAAGATGTTGAACAGTATGGGTCCACGGACAGAGCCCTGGGGGACCCCACTGGTCACAGGACACCATGATGAGTGACTTCCATCAATTACTACCCTCTGGGTCCAACCCCGGAGCCAGTTTTCCAGCCAGTGGATCGTGGAGGACCCAAGGTGACAATTGGCCAGTTTCTCCAAGAGGTGATCATGGGACACCAGATCGAAGGCTTTTTTTGAAGTCAAGATATATGACATCAATCTCTTCTCCCTTGTCCAGGTGATAGGTCACCTGGTCGTAGAAGGAAATGAGATTGGTCAAGCAAGACCTACCCGCAACAAACCCGTGCTGGCTATCCCTTAAGGTGTTGGCGTCGGCCAGTCCATTAAGGATGGCCTCCTTAATAAACTTTTCTAAGATCTTCCCTGGGATAGAAGTCAGGCTGATGGGCCTATAGTTAGCCGGATCCACTTTCCTCCCTTTCTTGAAGATAGGCACCACATTGGCCTTCTTCCAGTCTTCGGCCGCTACACCAGAGCGCCAAGAGTTTTCAAAGATCTGCGCTAGAGGCTGGGCTATGATGCTCGCCAGCTCCTTGAGTACCCTGGGCTGAAGATTGTCAGGGCCAGCTGACTTGAAGGTATCCAGCTTCTCAAGATGTTCCTTCACGAAGTCAGCATTAATGGAGGGCAGGGGATCATCCTCACCCGGACTTCCTGGCCCTGTAGCAGGCATGGGCATCCCATGGGGCTGACGAAAGACTGACGCAAAGTACCTATTTAATAGGTTGGCTTTTTCCTGGGCGTCAGTTGTCAGTTTCCCCATCTGGTTCAGCAAGTTGAAAATGTGGCACAAAAGAAACTGGAACCTACTTACAGAGCCACAGTTACTTATACATCAGTGGGTGCATCTACACAAGATGCCTTAATGTGCAGTAAACTGTTCTACTGCGCATTAGCGTTTCACAGCAAGAGCCAGCAGCCATGGAAAAGGTTGATATGAGCATAGTACTGGAACTTCACATGCAGCCCATCTGTTTCTTAATCCATGTTTTTAAGGGTTTAAGGCAATCATTCTCAACTACAGTGTTTTTAAGGGCGCTGCACAGCGTTAGCACTGTTAGGTTTGCAAATGGCTATACATGATTCACAAGATAAACCCAGAGATTTCACATAGACATCTATAGTGTCAAAAACATTCTGACCTGTTGTGGTCTTTCTAAGTTCTTTGAAATAATAGAATTGTTCTATTATTTGTTCAGAAACAAGTGAAAGCTAAGAGCTGGCATTTTCCAGGGGGTTCCTAGAGGCTAATGAGGAGTGTTTGGAATCTAAAAAGGTTCAGAATCACTGATTTAAGGGAAGGGAACATGGTGAGGGAAAAGGGATTTTACATTTCCTTTTGTCTTGAAACATTTTCAAGAGCAATTTGTGATTGAGCTGCCACTTCAACATCTCTGATACTTAAAACCAGTAATAATTAGGACCCCAATTTAGTTTTTTTTCAGTATAAAATGGGTGCTGAAATAGTCTGTTGGACTACAAATTACTGCTGGTAAACCAAGATTATTCCAGGAGGTGGCAAAATGGGGTTTTAAGCATGGAGTTATAGTTTTGTTTTGTTTTTTTTAAAGAATAATGTAATAAACTCAAAATAATTAATGGGTTGGTTTTACAGCCTTGTCTGTTGTTGGTTTTTTTTAGTCTTGCAACATTTAATATCATTGTTTCTATTAAGATATAAGAAACCCTACAGAATAATTTATATACTTAAATAAGCAAGCGCTGTTGTAATCAGAATAAATATTTGTGTTAGCAGGCTGCTAATGCATATCTCATATTGAAGGCACACAGCTTTCTACCTCCCAAGGTCCTGAAGGAATGTACCAACAGCTTACTAATGAACCCCTTGAAAATAGTCAAAGCTGTATGCCATGAGAGGAATCTTATTGGATTTCAAGAGGCATATTTTTCTTTTTTAAGTATTGACTGATTTTTTTTTTTTTTTTTTTTGCAGAATATCAGGCTATTCAGGAACTCTCTGCATGTCTCAGTTGAAGGATATGACAAATGCTTGTTAAATATGTAGCAATGTGAGCCCTTTTTAAATAAGGAGTTGAAACAAAAGCCTTAGATGTTAGAAAATTTGTCAAATACATCCCTGCCGCTTTGCAAAGCATGTTTGATTTTAAAAAAGGAAAAGTTTGTGCCTTTTAGTAGTCCCTTTCTGCCTTATCTAATTAAATCCGAATACAGACACATATATCCGTAACAAATAATCCAACAGGATTTTATAGATTTGATAAACATTCTCTGCAGGTATTCTCTTTTTCTTTACATCTTTGGGGGTTTTTTGGTGTTGTTTAGTGGTTTTTCAGGGAGTTTGTTTCAATTTCTTTGTTTCATTGTGTAACTTTTAACCCGGCTTAAACTGGATCAGCGTTGAATTAGCTTGTACTATGTTAGCCGTCAGGCACGCTGGTGCGGCAACAGACAGATGGGGAGTGTGGCTCCAGCCCAAAATGCCATCCAGCTGGCTGCATGCCACACCCTCTCCCGCCTCCCCCCATCAGTGTCTGGATGGCTGCCACACGCACACTCTCTCTCTCTCTCTCTCTCTCCCCGGTGTGCCACAGTGCTTTTTTTATTTAGGTAAGTGTGCTGTGGGGCAAAAATGGTTGGGAAAGGCTGCTATAGAGTGTTCTACAACTATCAAAACCTCCACACCTGCTCATACAGCTTACTTTCTCGAACCTGTTAGTGGTGGCCAATGACAAATGTTTGCTTCAGTGTGTAAGAAAATGTTAGGCTGTATTTTGGACCCACTTTGGTAGAATGTGTGCTATAAAATTATTCATGAACTCTTCAAAAACGGCACTTCTAGGGAGAGCCCTCCTCCATGTCAAGTGAGCAGCTGTCTTCATGCCATACACAGGCCTGAAGTGTTGCGTGGGGATAAATGGAGGAGCAGAACTGTAAAACATATTAGCCTCTTCTTAGTCACACCTCATTTTCATGTGAATAAGCTTGGTCCTGGCTTCCAAGCAATCTAAATGTTATGTCTCATAGCAAAATTTCCTGATTGGTAGAATAAGGCTGTTATATTAGCACTGTTCTTGACATGGACAGTAGTTCTCAAAAACATGTCCACATAAATACCCAGATTACAGATTCATAGACACTAGGGCTGGAAGGGACCTCGTAAGATCATTGGGTCCAGCCCCCTGCTCAAGGGGCACAAAGTTAGCTAGGGTCAAAGGATCCCAGCAAGATAAGCACCCAAATGTTCCTTAAAAGTGGCCAGAGTAGGTGCTTGCACCACCTCTGGGGGGAGTCTATTCCAGGCCTTGGGGGCTTGGGCAGTAAAGAAGTTTTTCCTTATGTCCAGCATAAATCGTCTTGTAAGAGTTTATGACTGTTTGACCTTGTCATCCCTTGGGGTGCTCTGGTGAACAGGTGTTCCCCCAGATCCTGATACTCCTTATGCACTTACAGACTGTCACCAAGTCACCCCTGAGCCTGTGCTTTTCCAGGCTGAAGAGCCCCATGGCTCTCAGCCTCTCTTCATAAGTCCTGTTCTCTAGACCTCTTGTCATGTGTGCGGCTCTCCTCTGGACTCTTTTAAGCTTCTCCACATCCTTTCTGAATTGTGGAGCCCAGAATTGGATGCAGTACTCTAGCTGCGGCCCCACCAGGGCCGAGTACAATAGGAGGATGATATCCTGGGTCTTGCTCGAGATGCATCGGTAGATGCGAGCCAGAGTTTTGTTGGATTTTCCAGCTGTGGTATCACAGTGGTGCTTCATAATCATCTTGTGGTCAGTCATGACTCCCAAGCCCCTTTCAGCCATGGTGCTAGCAAGTATAGCACTGCTGAGCCTATAAGTGTGGTGTGGGTTTTTTCTCCCTAGGTAGAGCATCTTGCATTTCTTTGTACTGAATGCCATCAGGTTTTCATCCACCCACTTTGCAAGCCTATCGAGGTCAGCCTGAATCACCAGCCTATCCTCCAGTGTGGACACTCCTCCCCAAAGTTTGGTGTCGTCAGCAAGCTTGGCCAGTCCACTTCTGACACCAGAGTCCAGATCGTTTATAAAGATATTAAAGCGTACAGGTCTGAGAACAGAGCCTTGAGAAACACCAATGGTCACTGAGTGCCATGTTGATTCAATTCCATCAACTACCACTCTCTGGGTCTGACCTCAGAGCCAGTTTCCCCAGCTATTGGACTGTAAGGTAGTTGAGGCCTCAGTTGCCCAATTTTTCCAGGTGAAAGGGTTTTAAAGTCCAAATATATGATGTCTACCTCTTCTCCTTTATCCAGGTGATGTGCCACCTGGTCATAGAAGGAAATGAGATTGGTTAGGTAAGACCTACCCACAACAAACCCAAGCTGGCTGTCGCTCAGAAAGTTGCCTTCTTTTAGCTTATCAAGAATGGTTTCTTTGATAATTTTTTCTAAGATCTTTCCAGGAATTGAGGTCAAACTGATCGACCTGTCGTTTCCTGGATCTTCTTTTCTCCACAAAGTAGTCATTAAGCAGTTTGGCTTTTGCCCAAGTGTCGGTTGTCAGCTGTCCAGTGTTGCCCTTGTTTTTCTTCCAACGCTCCACATATTTGAAGAAGAACTTTCTATTGTCCTTGATTCGTGTAGCCAATTGGAGTTTGGTTGCAGCCTTGGCTTTCCTAGTCCACTCCCTACAGGTGCGGACCAGTGCAGCATATTCCTCCTTAGTGGCATTTCCTGTCTTCCATCCTTTTATAAGCCTCTTTTTAGATGTAGGAGGTCCATGAGTTTCCTGCTGAGGCAAAGGGGTCACTGAACCCTTTTACTACCTTTTCTATGAGTTGGGATGGACTCTCCATGAGCTTCTAGGATTGCTTCCTTTACTGCAACCACTCATCATGCACTCCCCTTCCTGTCAAGTTGCGGTTTTTCAGGGCCTCGCCAACAAGCTTCCTGAGCTTTTGAAAGTTGGCTTTCCCAAGGTTGAGAACTTTTGCATTGCTGACTGACTTGCCAGCTTTGTGATGGAACACACACACACACACACACACACACACACACACACACACACACACACACACACACACACTCATGATAGTTCTAAGCATAGGGGTAAATTAAGTATGCAATTTATCCACATTTTGGAAAATCAGTCCTTGAAGAATAAGTAGACTCACTGACAGAGGGCCAGAATCACAGGTATCATAAATTGGCACAGCTCCTTTGAGATTTCTAAAGCTGACTGGATTTGCAGTTGTCTTTAGAGTTGTTTTTATTAGTAACAAAAGATCCTAAAAACTTTTAAGTACTTGGTAACAGAGGCCTGCCCTGACTTCTGCCTTCTGAAAATGGAGAAGGGCCATCCTTATAGGCTATCCTTTTAGCCTCCTGGCAGTTTCCAAAGGAAGAACTTCCCTTGTGCTCATGACCCTGAACTTGCCTACCTAGAGTCTTAAACTTCCAGCAGCAGTCTTTGCCCAGTAGTATAACAAAAGGGGAAGCAACCAGAGCAGTAGCTCTGGGCATCACCTTTGTAGGAGGATGCAAAAATAGCTACCATTACAGTGGTGGCTGATTGCACTGTCACAGTCAGGATGGCAGCAATCCCACGTGCCCAGTAAATCGTGGCTGCATCAGGCACAGAGGTACCCTGCTACACCTGTGATCTTACCATGTTCAATCTGCTTATCTGTGCCATTTTGTGACCCAGGTGCCCAAAACGCTCAGTCCCAAAGGGCCAGGCTTTGGGAGCAAGGCATAGCAATATAAAGTACGTATGCCTAAAAACCAGGAACCTGTTTTACTACGTTTTGCCGAAACAAATGTGCTTCTGTATTGACAGCTCCAATTACATCCTGGCTGATGCGATTAGGTGAAAATCTCAGCTTTCAGTCTAAAAGTAAGTGGTAAGCCCTGGTTGGGTTGTAGAGGGGTCAGGAAAGCTTGAAAACAAGACTCAAGTGTATTCTAATTACTAAAAAGTTAGACTTTTAGACTTCTTTATTTTAAAACTCATGATTTTTTAAATTAGTGTCATGATCTGGGGGCAGGCTTATTTTGAATGTTTGCAGTTGGCTATGTGGGATGTGTGAGTCACTATGAAAGGGGCGTGTACAATTCTTGTAAAAAAACGTGTTCATGTTTATAATTTTGATTTTAGGAAGGATTGAAGAGCAGTCTTGGACAGCAGCTGTCGCCCGATCGTTACATCTTGTGTGGCCAGCAGTAAAGGGACTACTAATGTTAGGCATGTCTTTTCTCATTGCTGCTCTCTGGTATTGCAGAAGACTCTACACATACTTAGCACAGCTGTTGAAATGGTATGTGTTTACAATGCCATCTGTAGTTTTCTGTGGTATTTTGTTTCAGTAAATATTTACTTTCTGCAAACAATTCATTGATGACTTTTACTATTTGGTTTTCAGGTGGAGTAGATATCTGCAGAAAAAATTCATAAGTAAGTTCTTCTGTTATCAATTCATATTATTTCTCTTTTCCTTTAAATCTAAGAATGCCAAAATTAACTAATATGTGACTTAAATCTGGTTTAGAGAACCTCAGTGTATTGGCAAAAGTTGATCTACTTGGTTATTGTGCAAGAGAATGGAAAGGAGAAACAAAGCAAGCCATACAGATGAGGAAGGTAAGATTTAAACTTGTATCTAAGTATCAAATTGGTGGGAGTGGGGATGAAATTCTATCCTGTTTTTTATGCAAGCGTTTGTTACAAGCTATAGATGAGTATCAGTTCATCTCTAACTGCTTAAAAAAAGAAAAATGGGCAGCTCTTCCTATGGCAATGGTTCTAAATAACAAACAAGAGCTAAGTGTTGCTCAGAATATGGACCAGGTCCTCACTCCTGATGAGTGATTCCTCATCTCTTTCCCACTGCTTCCCCAGCACAAAGTGGGCAGAGAGTAATTGTGAGTGGGAGCCGGAGATGGCCTAGTGATGGGGAAATTATTGGTCGTTGTACAGCTGAAAAACATGTCCTAAGACACCTTGGCTAAATAGAGACAGTCAAAAAGCCCAAGGCTGAATTGATTCAATCTTCTCAAGTTAGTCTAAACTGCATAAATTGAACCAACAAGCAAGTGAACAGACAATCACTTCAGATTCTGGAAATGCAGCCACATGCCTGAAGTGGTCCAGGCCAAAACCCAAGGGGTGCCAGAGCACACTTCCCTTCTCTGTTGGAGCAGACTTGTGCCAAGGCTAGCCCATCTGCCCTGCAAGCAGGGGCTTGTGGGAGAGGTGCAAAGCATCCTGCGTTGCCGGTAGACTGTGAGTTAGCTTGAATCTGGAGGGGATCTAAGACAGAAGTTCAATAAGCTGATATAACCTAAATCAGTTAAGTCTGATACTACATCCATCCAGGCTTATCTTAAACTGGTTTTTGCCATTCTGAAAACACTTTCTGTGCACTGAACTTCTGTTGTGCTACAGATTTGAACATGTTTCTAATCACCAGGGATTCTAGTTTTCTGTGTTTAAAATGTCCATATTCTCTGATAATAAATAAATAAATAAATAAATCCCAAATTCTGTGATTAAAAAAACTTAAAACCCGTGTTCTTCTGTGATTAAAATGAAACACCATTTGTGTGTGTGTGTGTGTATATATATGTATCCATTTAACACAATGTTTTATAGTCATCAACAATTTTGAAGCGATTTGGAAGCCTACCAGTGCCTCAATCATTATAATAAATAAATTCTAAATACCTATATGTAGTGGCATTTGATTTTGGTTTTTCTTATCATGGAAAATCAGAACTCCTCCTTGCCCCTTCGCTCACCAGGGGTGAGTGCAGCCACAGCTGTTCCCCTGTTGCTTTGAGGCACTGAGCAACCCTGATATGCCAGTGCCCTGCCCAAGCTGTTGTCTGTCACTCCCAAGCCACAGCCCTCCATCTCTGCTAGTTTCCCTCACACCTGAACCACAGCTCCCTGGCCCTGCCAGAGCCCCTCACTCCTGACTGACAGGCCCCCTCCCACACAGCCCTGCTAGTGCCCCTTACTTCCATTCTACAGTCCTGCACCCTGGCAGGCCATATTCCCAAGTGTGGCCCCTCACTCACAAGCCATAGCCGCCAAGCCCTACTGATGCCCGTCACTCCTGACCCACAGCCCCTTGCCCCACCCCCAGCCCTGCTGAAGGGGATCCTCAGATGCCCCATTCTGCCTCAGCTGGAGCTCAGTGGCTGTGGTGGCTCCAACTCATCTGGGTGGGGGTGGAGCAAGTCCAGCACCAGCACAGGCTGAAGGGAGGAGCAGGGAGGCCTGTGACACCCTCTTGACTGGGCTAGGACTCCTGCACCACACCAGGTGGCCTGACCATGCTCCACCACCCCTTCCCCCCCCCCCCTTGCTGGGGAGTGTCTCCCAGCCACCCTGCTCTGCCCCTACAAGCACAGGTGCCAGTCCCATGCTGCCAGGCCAGCCATGCAGCTCCCTACCACAACCAAAGCCCCCACTTCTGCCCCTTTTCCCTGCTGGAGGGGCAGGTACATCCATACCCTGCGACATCCCCAGCACCCAGACACCTTCCCCCAGCAATGACAGGCACCCACCCTGCCTCACACACCCACCCATCCCCTTAACCCACCCCTGCCACACGTGTACACCCCCCCCCCCCCACAGGCCCCTGGACAGCCCCCAAGCCCTGGCCCTCCAACCCCTGCCTCCCATAGGCTTACCTGTATCCAGCTGCCAGGGCTGCTCCACCACCTTGCCTGGGTGCGTGCCAACCATGTGCATGTCTGTGCACATGCATGTGGAACTCCCTGCCTAACAATTGCCCTCCCCTCAGCCCAAAGCAGCTCTTTGCAGGCTGGAAGGCTGCCAGCCTACAAGGGAAAATCTGCCATTTCCCAGTTTTCTCCTTTAAAGAGGAAAAATCCATGTTTTTCTCTGCTCAAAGGAGAAAATCCATGTTTTTCCATAGCTAAGGGAAAATCTGGATCCCTGCTGATCACTTATACCAGTTAATGTATAATTTCTGTCCTCAGCCCTTGTCCTTGGCTCCTTTTCAATTTTGGGGATGTTTTAGAAGGTGCATCATCAGAAGACTTTCTACCTGTGGTAACCTCTGACCTGCTGGTTGAGGTTAAAGCAGTATCAAGGTGATTTAATTTGCACTAGGGACTGACTTTGTCCCCAGGTTGGACGAGGGATCAGAGGAGCTTAATTGTCTCCTCCAGCTCTGGGTCCTGAGCTTATGCATGGCCTGGCCAGACTTTAGTGATCAGAATCTATCCTCAGTCAGCACAGTCACAGGCCCAGCAGCAACAAAAGTAGTAACAGAATTGCTTTCTAATTTCAAGGAAACCAATTTTAGCTGTAATATAAATTAATCTTCTTAATGCAGGAAAAAAAAATTGCAAATGAGTATACGCTCAAGCACCTTGGTTGACCATGACTTTCCCAGTGTATAATAGAAAGAGGTACTATCACAGGCCTCAAGCCAGCTTGGCTTCAGATACTACTGCCAATATCTTGAGCGACATCCAAAAATAAAGCCCCAAAGGGCATCTTTTGTCCTTTCTTTTGATTCATCGCTGGACAAGTGAGAGAGATAATAACCTTCACGGTTGCTGAAAATCTGCTCTGTAAGCATTGTTCTTAAGTTGACTTTATTAAAGTAAAAGTATTTTTTGTAGAGTAGAACAATACACACAAAAATAAACATACAGACACACTTCCAGTAAAAATAATACAGTCCTTTCTTTACATAGCCAAAACTCTGGTTTGCTTCCCAAGCAGCCATTGGAATAATACTGTTACAGTTGATCTTAATTCATATATTAAAACTGCACTGAAAAAGCCTCCTTTTAAAGAACATGGATTTAGTTTCATTGCAGTCATTTAATTTTAGTGGTGTTTCTGAGAAAATAAAAGATAAAATCAGACCAAAAATAGTATACGTGGGTTCTTTCAGTAAATGAAATGCTAAAACACAGCTTTGTGGATTGTCATCATATCCTTAACTCATTGCATGAAGGTTTTGTGCATGTATTTTACTTTGATAGATTTTCATATGCCTTAACTCTAACTTTCCTGAGGAAATCCTTCGGGTTGTGGGTTACTTCCTATAATTTTAATATGACTAATACTTAATGGCGTGATACTGAGGGAAAGCTTGTGTTCCTTTAACCTTCTGCATGTTGCATACACATGCATTCTCAGGAACGCGAGTTCTGTACCATTATTTAGGGATGTATAAGAGTGCCCTTTTCATCCAACTCTGTTAGGAAAGCTGAGGGGGAATCTTACTACACAGGTATGCTGCTAGTTCCTAAGGACATTTGCTGTTTTACTGGTATTTAGAAGGTTCATTTCAGGGGGTTCCTTTGTGTTGCTATCTAATAGTACAATCCAGAATGCTGGAACACCAGAATTTTTAAAGGAGCCTCATCCTGGCCTGTGGTTTAGCTGTTGTACCCAATTGCAGGTATAATAAATAGAACAGAGGTCCTGGCCTACATGTTTTATAGGCAAATTTTAGAAATTTAAAATCAATTTGAGAAGTTGGTCATATAAAAGGTCATGTGGAATTAGCTTATAAATAACTACTGAGGTGAAGACAACAAATGCATTCATTGTTCTCCATTTTAACTGGTATGGAGAACAATGGGCATTAGGAACAACCATAAAGAAAGGACAGAACACTTTGTGAGGATCACTGAGTAAAAAATAAGTTTTGGGGTTGTCATTCATAACTGAATCATTTTGTGATGAAGAATTAATGTAGAATTTCAGTGGCCTGGTTCTTGTAACTGAACAGCTCCATCTGCTATATGTTTCTGTGTACATAAATGGAGAAGAGTAAGCAAGCAAAAACTGAATGTTTGGATTCAAAATTCCTTTTTTTGCCATTACTATTCACATTAAAAAGTCTAACCTGAAATTTTAATCTTGGTGGTAAACTAAAAATTGTCAAATCATCAATTTCAAGATGAAGATATGGTTGATGTAAACAACATTTTAATTTAAGTATGTATTGAATTACAAATGTACATGTGAACAGAGGTGGCAAAAGCAAATAGAAGGGAGGCTCCTGGTGAAGTGGGGGGAACCAGAATGTGAAAATGGATGCCAGCTTGAGAGAACAATGATTATTAAATGAGGGAATTCAGGATCCTTAGGAAGAATAGCTTGGAGTACAATAGAGTTAAGATAATGGTTTCCAGATTTCAGTATATTCAGACAAATGGTTGGTAACATTCCAGAGGAAACAAATCTAAATGAAAAAAAGATTTCAGGAGCTCTCCAGTTAGGTTAACGGCAATAAGCTGCTGGAAAGAACAAAACCTTTTACTTCTTATAGGATTATGAAAGTCTTGAAATTAGATATCTGGCTAATGTCACAACAGTTTGTCCCTGGATTTAAGATATGCATTTTTCACTGTTGTTTTGGTCATATTTTAGGTTTATGAAGAGCTATTTTGGAGACATCATATTAAATATATACGACAAGTCAGAGGAGATCACTACTGTGCATTAAGAGCTGTTCTCTTTCGGGTATTCAGCCAGGGCATTTCTATTCCCTCATGGATGAAGGAGAGAGACATTTTGAAGGTAAGCTTTTGTTTCCAAATTATGCAAAATGGAAATGACTCTATACTTGAAGTAGGACCAGTTGATCTAGCAATTTCTTCTGTTATGCTGTTGTAACCCTAATACAAATTACTTTTCAATTGAAAAGGAGCATTGACTGCAGGGGAGAACATGAAAGGTTATGTACCATAAACTGTGATCCCACTGAGTGAAAGCAAGTCCCTTGTGTTCTCTTATTTTCAAGAGAAAAAGAACAAATGAAGTGTAGATTGTGTCTGAGGAAGCTTAAGTTATATGCCACTACTACTTATGCTATTAAGGCCCTTTGGTGCATGCTCTCGCTTTAAGCCCTATTCCTGCTACTAGAGTTATTGACTGTGTGGTGGTTTCACATAGACACTTACAGTCAGGGATCAGGGTCCCCTTATGCTAAGCATTGTATTCACACAACAAAAATGTTCTCAGCTCACAAAAGATTTACAGGTTTAAGTTTCTTGGTATAAGATACTTAAGAGATAAGTAGGAGATGCATTTGACCATGTGCTGTGGGTTTAATCAGTTAGAGCTCTCTTTCCTGCTGCCACTGCTTCTATCTTTCACTTGCATGTACAGTTTTCCACACCTGCTCATGTCAGGATCAAGGCCAGATTGTTTTAGAGATGGATTTTATGGTACAGTAAAATCTTTGTTATCCAGCATTTAAGTAACCAGAAATTCTATTAACTGGAATTTCCAACTGGCTGGCCAGTATTTAGGCATGTCACTCCCAATAAAATGACTAGGAGTGAGGTGCCTTAAGTATCTTATTAGTCTAGTCTTTTTAATAGCTCAGGGACTTGCAGTCCTGAAGCCTGTTGTTGTTCTATACCATGTGGTTCAATTTAAATTCTTTTTTTAGTGCAGGTACCATATGGATGTAATTGCATTGATTGACAAGTATTGTATTTACTCAAATATAAGACAACCCTGAATATAAGATAACCCCCCTGTGGCAGAAGGCTACCTCTGTTTCTCCCCAAAAACTCTGCTCTGTGACAATTTGGTTAGGATGGGCCCAGCAGAGGATACACACCTTACCGTATCTCTTTAAGTAACCTGAGCTGGATACATTCCTGAGGGAGGGGGGGAAACCTGCTCCCTCTGCCTACGTGAGTGGCATCACATACCTGGGTGAGGGGCCTGGGCATCCTGATGAGCTAGAGAGTGCCAGCCTGCCTAGCAACTAGTGATGCATTTCAAATTGGTTGGCTGACAGCCAACAGGTGCTGGCCTCCATTGGACAAGGTAAATGAGGTCATAAGGGCTATATAAGTTAAGGACTGCGCAGGAGAAGGGGGCAGCAGCCATGAGGAAGACTCAGAGAGAGAGAAGAGCTGGACCATCTGAAACTTGCTCTCTCTCTGTCTCTCAAAACTCATGATCAAGGAACTGCCTGCTTCTAGAGGGAATCTCCAACAGCCTCTGGATGATACTTGTGAGTAAGCTACCTGAGATCTAACTAGATATATAGCTTGCAGTAACTCAGTTGCATGATTAAATGCTACCCCAGCCACCCTGTTTGCTCTATGGGATTTCTCTGATACTACTCAACTCTGTACCCTATTCCAACCCTACCCCTTGTAACCAATAAAGTTCTTCTTTGTACCTAGCGTGGGAGACTTATTGGGAGTGGGTCTAGATTATGCCTTGGTGTCCCCTTGGCTCAGCTGACTAAGGGAGACCGGTACTTGTGCTTCCAACTGAGGGAAGCACCCCAAGTTCTTGAAGTGAGTCAGCCCTTGAGGGCTACTAGGCCTGTGTTTCCCAGGGGACACAGAGCCAGAATTAAGCCCATCCTTGGATGGTCACAGTTTTACCCCCAGGCTGGCGGGTGTGCTTCAGGAAGGGGGTCGGCCAGATGTGAGGCACCACCCAGGGAGGCACTTGGAGCCTGGAAGGTGGTCGGGTGCAATGAGTTTCCCCCTACTGGCCCACCTCACCCCACAATAGTTAGTTTCTATATATGTAAAATTTATAAATTTGTTGTTATTTTTGAGGCACAGAACCTAATTATTGGAGGCTTGTCCCCTTCCCACTGCTACAACAGGAAAAATAAATCTGCAAGGGTCTGTTAGACCCCATTTTTCTCCACCCCACCATCTTCTTACCCTTGTAGCCCCTTCCCTCCCCGCCTTACTGTTAGACCTTACTCTCCTTGAACACGTGGAAATGAGAGAGAAATTTTGAAAATGCTGACCTTGAAATAAACATACCAATAATAATTTTCATATAGGAAAATTACTACTGGTTGCCATAAACTTAGCTCATCCAAAATCAGTGCATTTTACCTTTTTTTATACTGCTTTTAGCACACTTTCAAGCAGCATTTTTGTACCTACTTGTACAAACTATGCTTTTTTTATATATAATTCCTAGGGCTGTCCATTAATCGCCATTAATGTGCATGATTAATGCTTTAATTTGTTCTTGTGTTAACTTTTTTTTTTAACACGTTAATTGCTCATGTGGTTTTGGAACTTGCACCCAGACTCCACTTTGCCACCGTCACCACTGCCTTCAGGCCACCCAGTAGGGCAGCGGTGGCAGTGCAGAGGACCACAAGGCAGTCTGGGTGCAGGCTCTGGACTGCTACAGCAAGAAGGTGCAGGGGAGTGTGCATAGCTACAGAGACACACAACCTCAGCATGCATGTGGCCAGAAACACAGCCCAGTGAGCATCACCCTGCCAGTAAGTCTGTAGAGGGGAAGGGGTGAGAGGAGGGGGCAGAGGCTGGGGCAGGGGCAGGTGAGGGGCAGATTGAGGCTCCCACAGTGAGCGAGGGAGTGGGGGAGGAGGAGGGGCAAGGGTGAATGGGACTCCGGGGCTGGGGTGGGTCGTGTGACAGCTATGGGTGACTCATCTAGGGGTATGGGGGGTTGGCTCCTTGCCACTGCACACATCCCTGGGGGAAGCATAGGAGGCATGTGTCCCCCCATTTGTATGTAGGGCAGAGGCAGGCTGCCTGCTGCAGGCTGGGGCTCTGAGCCCTTCTGCCTTTGCCCCAGGAGCCGCATGCTGGCCATGCATCCCCTGCCTGCCTGGCGATGGGAGGCACAACATGGCATTTCACAAGTCCCAGGGCAAAGGCAGCAGGGTGTGGAGGCACACCCAGCCTGCAGCAGACAGCCTGCTTCTGCCTTGTGCCCAAATTCAGGCATGCCTCCCACAGGGCTGCACAAAGCGGTGGGGAGCTACCTCCCTCCCTGGGCCCCTAGACAAGTCTCCCACGGCTCTGTCACATGACCTGCCCCAGCCCCCAGGTCCCATTCACTCCAGCTCCTGTCCCTGTTCTTGTCCCACTCCCTCCCTCATTATGGGGGTCTCGATATGCCCCCCCCCCCCCACTCCTTCCCTTCCCCTCCACAGACTTACCTGCTGGGTGCTGCTCTACATGCCACTGGGCTGCATTCCTGTAGGGTTACCATATTTCCAGTTTCAAAAAAGAGGACACCTGTTGGGGAGGGCAATATGATTGTGGGAAGGGGTAATGATATGCCTGTCCTCCTGCCCCTCACTCCCAAACCACATACCTCCCCTACCCCCAGCCCTGCTGCTGCCCCTCACTCCTGACCCACAGTACCCCGCATCCTGCCAGGGCATGCGGGAGTCCACCCCGCTCCCCAGGCTCCAAACCCCACACACACACACACACACACACACACACACACACACACAGCCCCCCATGCCTTCACAAATTCCCTCCACATACATACACCCCACACCCACCTCCTAACCATACAAAGTACATGCATAATTTTGAGGTTTTAGCTGTGCAATTAAAATCACAATTAATTGTGAGTAATTTTTTTAATAACACAACTAATTGTGATAAAATTTTTTAGTAGTTTGACAGCCCTAATGATTTCGTGTCTCAGGCTAGATCAGTCAAATTAGTTCCTAATTGCATCCACTGAGCAGAGCCCAGTCATTCAAGTCCATATAATGTTACTACTGGAAAGTATCTTCCCTCCCAGACTCTTCAGCTTGGGGTTTCAGATACTTTCAGATCTATGGCAGGCATCCTACATGCAGGCCCCAAACCCATAGGTTTTAGGGTTTGGATGCCCCTGAGTCTCACTTGCCCATAGCCAACAGGCCAAAGGAGCAAGCTAGGGAGAAATCCCCCATCTCCATAAAATAAAATAAGCATGTAGCCAAGATCCTCCCACTGGTAGGCTGTAGTAGACACTCGTGGGGGGAGTGGGGTCTGTTGGTGGTGCATTGAATAAGTCTCCACCCTTCACTACATAATGCCATTCAAAGTGAGCTGACCTTTGAGGGAAAAAAACAACTTCTTTTTTAAATTCTATCACATTTCTCCTGCCTGGTGAAAGATTTATGTGATCTGAAGAGAAACTTGGTACAGCTTCACTTAATGGAGGGTGGGGCCACACTAATCATATGTGACAGGCTGAGAGAGGGAGCAGTGCCCATCAGCATGTTTGCCCCATAGGGGCCATGTGTTTAATAGTTATGCTTAGTGATGGCTGTATTTAATCAACTTCATTATTGGTTTCCAATGCTAGACAATGTATTTAATAAGGTTGCCTTGTATGTGAATGTAAGTTGAGGGCCCCCCGCCATGCTGACTGAGGGGAAAAAAACCCATCTTACCTTTGAGTAAATGTGGTGTATTGACAAGTTATCTTCCCAGTTATGTAGTCTAAATTCTTCATCAGCAGCAGCAATCCCTTGCAATCAAGGATGATTGTCTTCCAGAATTGCCTTCTCTGTGGGTCTGAAGATGGCTAATGAGGCTGATCCAGGATTGACAGACTCTGTTGCAACTTGGGCACATGTTTCCGTGCAGGGTGGGTGGCTCTGGATTCTTAATTTGGTCCACAACACACTGTTTGTGCTTTTCCATCTCCTGTTGTCATTGTAACATTTCAAAGTACTGAGATCCTAGCAGCGGACTCTTCCTCCATTTGGGGCAGTTGGGTGGTGATAGTCTCTCAGGAGCTGATGTTGATTTTGCATTTTTTCAAGTTGGCCTTGAGGATATCCTTAAAGCACTTTCTCTACCCTCCTCTTGAATGTACACTTTGACTGAGCTGGTAGAATAAAACTTGCTTCAGGAATCTGGAGTCAGACATTTGAATGACGTAGCTGGCCAAGCAAAGTTGATGTTGGATGATCATTGCCTTGATGCTCATGGTGTTTGCAAGAGGTTGCTAATGTTCAAGCATCTGCCTTCCCATTGCATTTGAAGGATCTTCTGCAGGCAGTGTTGATGGTACTTCTTCAACGACTCGAGGTGTCTCTTATATATTGTCCATGCCTCAGCTCCATGAAGTAAGGTGGGGACCATGACTGCCTGATAAATCATAAGCTTGGTTTTGGATTTGATGACATGATCTTTGAATACCAATTTCCTCAGGCATCTGAAGACTGCACTTGTACACTTGAGATGATGTTGGATTTCTTTGTCTTTGTCGGCCTTCTGTGAGAGACCGTGTCTAAAGTATGGAAAATGCTCAGTGTTCTCCAGAGTCTCAACATGAATCTGAATTACCAGACCTGGGGGCTGCTTATTAACAGTTTGTTAATGGAGGACCTTAGTCTTCTGAATGTTAAGTGTCAATCCTATTTTCTTGTATGCCTTGACAAAGACATCAATGAATACCCGAAGGTCTGCTTCCAAGTGAGCACACAACATCATCAGCGTTTTGGAGCTCGAAGATTGATAGTCTAAATTAGAATTATCAGCAAGGGTTTATGTACAAAAAATAGATAAAATCCTAGAAAAATAGGATTGGAAAGAATTCAAATCATCTAAGTCTACCATGTGCTCAAGGCAGAATCATCTCTTTGAAAATCTGAAAACAAATGTTTGTTCAGCCTGCACTTAAATCTCCAATAACAGAGATTCCAGAACCTCTCCAGGTTTTTTCTACCAGAAATGGTAAACAAAATGGATCCTGTTTGTTATGAAGATAAAAAGGCCACTCAAAAGCAAAGGTTGCAAACAACTTCCATTTAAAAAATCTGTATTTTTGCTCCCTGTAATTTTGGCTTAGAAAATTGGTATGGCATGCACATTTTCATTTTTCTTCAGAAACAGAGAGAAGGATGAATTAGAGTTGGATGAAAAATATGTTGAGAAGACCTGTGACCTGTGTTTGGAGTCATAGATCACTTAAAAAAAATCCAGATATGGAAAAGGCCAGATTTTAAGAGGAGCTGCACACCTATCAATGTAAAGCTACTTTTACTTGAGTTTCTTTGGCTGTCTTAAGTTAATGGGCTAGGTGTCAAATTCTTGGTTTAAATGGTGATAAGAGCATTTCCCCTTCCTTTGCCTGGTTGCCTATCAAAATGAATCCTTGTTAAGTCTTGAAGCTTCACTCCTAGTTGAAAGGACCATAGACCAGGGCTTTATATTTATTTATGATTAAGTTTTTAGTGTATAATTTAAGACACAGCATCTCCTCTATCGAAGAACTGATTAAATTATTCATTTCCTTCCTGTAGTAATCTTGCCCCAATTGTATATTTACAGCTCCCTGAAAAGCTTCTATATTCACAAGGTTGCAACTGGATTCAGCAATATAGCTTTGGACCAGAAAGATATACAGGATCCAATGTATTTGGAAAGTTGCGCAAATGTATTGAAACATTAAAGGCAAATGTGAGTATCTAGAAAATATAAGATGTTACAAGGAAAATTAAACTAAGGAGAAATGTTTTACTGCTACAGAAGCAGCTGGTTTTGGCTCAAAGCATCAATCCCCCACATTTTCATTCAGTGTTTGTATAGCAGAAAGCCCCCTTTTCCTCTTGCCTGCATTTGCTCTCCCCTCTTTGGATATGTTTTTCTCCTTCTACCTTTTCTTCCTTCCTCTTTCTCTCAACTTAAGATAAGGAATTGTGTTTTAAAATTTGTATGTGTGCATTTTGTATCTCCCCTTGTATTTTGGTATTTTTATCTATTTGTGTGCCATGGCATTACATTTGTAGCTTATATTTTATACTCCTCACCATTCAACTATAAATGTGTTTAGTAACAATGTTAACAAGGGCAGGAGTCAAACTGCCACTTTCCTGTGTCAGGCTGGCCCCTGAAAGAGCGAGTGAATCAGTGATTGAATGTGTAACACTGTAGCAGCAGACAGCAATTAACACCTAAGGAAACTGCAGATCAACCAACGGAAGAACTCAATAGAAGACAATGTAACAACCGGGAAATCTCTAAACATCACTGATCAACGGCTAGAAGCCCTGGCCTGAGTTAATCAACACCGGGGACCGACTTTTGGGCTGAATATCTCCAAATCGACCGCTCCCAGAGCCCTATTCAAAATTCATCAACGGACTCCCAAACCTGCACGTACATGCGGACGACCCCTGGGGCTGACAGATGCCATCCAGTAGCCACTGAGGGGGGAAGTACTACGAGGGTCAACGACCCCTGGATTGGGCAAACCTGAAAACTGGGGAGTCACCAAAGTCTGCCAAGGACAGATAAAAAGCAGTGAAAAGTGACCCTCAGTGGCACCCTCTTGATCTTCAACTTGACCAGCACCCAACCTGTCCAGCCAGAAGGACCAGCTGGCGACCCCCTTCTGGAGGATAACACCACGCTGGAAGAAGCCTCGACTGGGTATCGACGGCAGACTCCAACGCCTGTGGGATAGGTATACCTGACTCTTGTAGCTTGCTAGTGTGTGTGTGTGTGGGGACCAGCCCCAAGGTTTATGATTTAACTTAATTACAGTGCTTCATTCTGCCTAATAAACCAGAATTTTAAGGATCCTGAGTTGGACATTTGTAGCCAACATTTGGACAACATTTTCTGGATTTCTAGGTCTGGAATTTGAGACTTTGAGATTAAGCCTAAATACTTCCTTGTATTACTGGGAATAGTAATGGTACTAGCCATTGAACTATACTGGTCCTTCTGATAGAGAAGCTGCAGAGGTAAGGAGTAATATTCCTTAAAATAACTTGCCAACTAGTAGCATAACTAGTAGGAGTGACCAGGGCACCAGCTCTGGGCATGGACTATAAGAGGGCACTAAAATGCTCCCTCCTGAGACTCTTTGCCACAGCAGAGGCAGCCTATAGAGGCTGAGCAGGTGCAGCCCTGTATTCAGCAGTGTATCTGGGGAGCAGGGGCAAGCAGAATGGTGTTCTCCTCCCTGGGGAGTCTTCACTGTAACAGGCACAGCCCTGAAACCAGCAGCATACCTGGACACTAAAGGAGCTTGCCATACCTCTGTTGGTGACCAACACAGACTAAAGAGGAACTTGCCAGAATATAAGATGCACCTTCTTGGTGAATTTTACACCAGGAGTCTTAAACTCTCTCCCCCATCAGCATCCTTTCATCTTAGTTGATCCCATAGCTAGAGATGTCCTTTCTCCCCCAAAAGGGTTGTGCTTTTGTTTTTCCCCCTAAGCCCCTGCAGAGTCTCTTAGGCTCTTGGGGTTTTTAAGACACAGCACTTGTTGATTCATCCCTTGAGTATGCTTCTGGGAAAATTGCACTCTTTTGAAGTCCAAGTTTTCCCTGCAGAGAGGTTGAAAAAAAACTGGTTTATTTAAGAAGCAGTTACTTTTTGTTGTTCACAGGTAGAATCTACTGCAATGTTCACAGGCTTTAACAATTGATGTATTCATGGACAGAAATGTTAGCACAATTCCCCCTTCCTGTGCCTGTTCCAAGGCTGGCAGGGAACGCCAGGGAGTACCAGTCAAGGAGAGAGAACCCATCTGCCCACTGCTGCTACAGCTAACCTGGGCTGAGTTCAGCCCCTGTGCCACCCAGATGGAGCAGCACAGGACAGGTGTAAATGTTTATGCTAACAGGTGCTCCCCTCACCCCCCAAAACAGTGTGGATAAGGGCAGCAGCAGGCAGGGGAGGGAAAGAGAGGGGATGTTTCTCTGAACATGGAGTGGAAGGGAGGGTGGGAATTGTTAACTTTTTGGGGGACTTGAAAAAATCTACAGCTGGTGTTTCTGCTGCATGGTCAGAAACAGGGACATGGCCATGTCGCTGCACCCCCTCTGGATCTCCCCCTTCTAGGAGCCATCAGTTTCCAGGTTTCTAAGGCAGCCCTAAACTGATGAGGTCCTGTCAATTTTAAGGCTGCCATTAGAGCTAGAAGTTGCTCTGAGAAATGAGGTAAAGAGCCTTAACAAGGTGTATAACATTTTTCCCATGTTGTTCTGTGTAGTTTATGAGTACTGGTAACACCGAGGTCAGCTAAGTGCAGATATTATGTTTTTCTAGTCCTGGAGCTTTTCTGGTCCTGAGGCTTGACGCTGTTATCTTTGTAAAACTAACAATGTGGATTGTGATCGAATAGGGGCGCATAGGGTTATAAGTGCATGGACAAGTTACCTTGTGATGAATGAGGGCAAGGGTTTATGCCGCATCACCTGCTCCACAGAAACAAGCCACGAGCATACATTTGCAAATGGGGAGATGTATTGGGGAAAACTATAACAGTTTAGCTTCTGTTTTCCACAAATTCAGAGCATGCACATGATCAGTTACAACTGAATAGCTAATGTGCTGTAAGCCTTTGTGTTTAGTTACCTTCACCTTCTTGAAATGAAAGGCTTTGGGTTCCATTATTGATCCTTAGAATTCTCCACCCATTTGCATTGTACTTAGGAAAATAGTAACTTACAGTCCAGAGGCCATTCTTTTTGGTTAAAGTACAATTAGTATAAAAAAATAACGTGTATGGAATTCATTTGTAATGAGTCAAAGTGTTGATTTTATTTTTCTTTCTGTATTCATTCTAGTGGACTGAAATAAGTGGAGTGAAGGACAAGGATGAAAGAGGAAACATGTGTAATATCCTTTTCTCTGATGAGAGAAAGGAGTACAAGCTATATGAGGCTATAAAATTCATCATGCTTTACCAAGTCATAGAAGCTTATGAACAGATGAAGAATGGTCAGGGACATGTACCCAGGCTTTTTAGCCTCCTATTTGCCCGTGATACCTCATCTGACCCTTTGAGTTTCATGATAAATCATTTGAATCCATTGGGAGACACTGGTGGACTACAGCAGGTAAAGATGTAACCAAAAAATAAATTCTGACACTTGGTATATTTTGAAAGGGTTGGGATTAGGTAATACCATGATTTACGTTAACTTGGTGCCCCTAACTTACTATACTATAACAACATCTGTGAATAGAAGTGTATTATTTGTTTTGGGGAAAGAAAACTTAAACCAAGCCTCTCCCTTCCACCTCTCCCCTCCCCCCCCCCACCCCGGAAAAATGCAGTTAAACAGGGAAGAATACTTCTGTGTGTGTCCAAAATAAAATGCCTGATGATTTATCTATACATGATATCTAAAGCTGTGATACCTCTAGTACTTGTAATCCCCTTTACATAACAGCACCATGAATGTTTGATGTTTATTTCTATTTCTTCTGTATCTTGAATAGAAATTGTCCAGAGTAGCTGCTTAACATTGGCCCACATAAGGATTATTTCCTGAGATACTGGTTGTGGAAGCTGACTTTAATAAGTTGGTACTGGTTGTGAAAATTTCTAGTCTGTTCTTAATATCACCCAAGGAAATATTTTAGACAACTTACCATACTTGAGCTTCATTAAACTATGGGTTTTAGTTGGTTTGTTTTACAGTACAGTCCTTTTCCCCCTCTCTCAGGTGGAAATGATTCTTCTGGGATATTTACTTGAAGTAAAGATAAGAGTTTACAGACTGTGTAAGTTTAATACAGAAGAGTTTCAAGTAAACTATCCAGAGGAGTATCACAGGGAATGGCATGAGATCTATCTTCTGACTGAA
This sequence comes from Alligator mississippiensis, assembly GCF_030867095.1. Taxonomy (NCBI): domain Eukaryota; kingdom Metazoa; phylum Chordata; order Crocodylia; family Alligatoridae; genus Alligator; species Alligator mississippiensis. Next base: position 99,055,472 of record NC_081828.1, read on the forward strand.
GACGACCATCACTATCACATACCTATTATCAGTATATAAGACTGTTTTTTAACTGTATACAGTTCAAGGTAAATTTATCCCGGTAAATTTATCTTCTTGAAATTAATCCCTTTGATTGAAACAGTGAGATTTTTTTTTAAAGTCTGTGAAAAATAAGATTGACTATGTGTTAACATAAACTTATGTAATATCTTACTTTCCCATACCAACCACATTTCAGCAGTCTGGATTTAAAAAGCACAAAACACAAAGCCACGCTGACTTCTGAAAGAGTTAAATTAAATTGTGTCACCTGTGGAGGGTCTGGTGGAGAATATTATTACTAGATAGCACATAGTCACTACTTCAGTTAAAACTTTTAGAAGTATTTGTGCATAAATCAACACAATTCCAAATGTTACCTACTTTGTGGTTGAGAAGAGTGCTTCCAGTAACAGAACTGAAGCAGATGTGACCAACACAGCAGCCTAGGCGTTGCCTGTGTCGGGGGTGGGAGGAGTGCAAAAAACAGTCACCATCTCGGTGGTGGCTGACCACACCATGGCAATCGACGCTGCAGCAGCCAGCATTGCTCCGTGTGTCAGTTGCCCTGTATGTGAAGCTGCTATAAATAGGGGCTTCAACTTGCCCAAATCCAGAAAAGCAAAATGGCAGAACAGGAATTAACATTTTACCCAGTATTTATCCCTTATCACTCTAAATTTTTAAGGGGTTGATTTCAATATTGCTTACCAAGAGGATATCAAGATTTCCATTACAGTAGGTTTAAGAACTATTCAGTTCAGCATACTTGGAAACACTGCATTTTCATTATATTCATCCTCTGAGCATTACATATGTTTGGCAGAACTTGTACATATTCTAACCTTTTGTATATATCCTTTAATTGCTGAGTGGTGTTGTTATGTTTAGTGTTGAGATCAATATTACTTACAGTTTCTGCAGGTCTAAAAAGAGTGCAGTATAGTAGGCAACTTCTCTTCAACTTCTGTGTGTTTAGACAGTTTCCACAAATATTTAATAAAAAAAATCATCTAAGAAAGTAGAAAGATAGTAGTTATCTTTAAAAAGTGAGGATTGCTTCCAGTGTAGAATTCTTAACACATTACCGTCTTTCTAAAAGATGAACTATAGTCTGACCTTTTGAAAAATGAGGGTGCCTAACTTAAATGAAAATTGAAGTGATAACACAGGTTTTTTTAAAGAACTAGGTTTTCTGGACATGGACATTGTATTTAAGCTGTAATTATCTGAGTTACTAATACCAGAACTGAACTAAACCTAGTAATAGTATACTTAAAGAGAAGAATTGTAGTAAATAAGAAGCATCCAACTTTAAAAGATAATAAAACAGTCCCTATAGACACATTTCATGCATCTCTTATTTTCATAGGAAATAATTTACCACAATAACGAAATACTGAATGACGCCCTTAGGCGCAAAACAGATTATATAAAAATGACATTAAACCTTACATAATTGGAGTGCACAGCAAATTTTCTATTCTTTTATGTAAAGAAAAACAACTTTTCCCTTTAATTTTCTTTTATGTATTTGTATGTATACAAAACTTTCTCTTATATATTTATAAAACAAACATGAATTGCTCCATTCTTCATTTGTTTTCTTTCCTGAAAGTTCAGGTGCTTTATTCAACAATTTGTAAGCTGTAATTAGAAGTGTTTGATATATGACCTTCTCTTACGTCATCAAAAATCACATCTAATTACATTTTATTTATTAAAAGAAACTTTTTTTTTATTTCAGCATGTTATTCATTTTTGTTTGGTTTTTAATCTTCATAGGGGAATTTGGAGATCACTACTACTGTTTTTTCGTGTTGTTTGTTCAGCACTGACAGTGTACTTAGTCATTGTGCACGTGCCTTTTGCCATTCTAATATTACACTCCACTTACGATGCAGACAGTCATGAAGAAATATCATACTTTGACTTGGGATCTTTAGGAAACATATTTGCCTCTGGTTTATTGCTTTCAGACTGTAGCAGCACCCAGGGTAGCTAGTTTAAAGTTAGTCTGAGTGTGTCTTCATGAGTTGCAGTCACTGCAGTATAAATGTAACCAAGCACTGGAAAAGATGAACTGGTAATAGTATGAAGTGGAAAGTAAATAGTGGCTAGAAGTCCTAGAGTACTCACCTACACCAAAAAAAAAAATCTGTAGGTAATGGAAACCACTCCAAATAACTACAGAACCTCTTTCATGTAGTAGTGTAGATTTATACAGATTAACCCACATTTGGAATTATGGAATATCCCTTTCTCACATGAAGTGCACAAAGCTCTGATCTCTGAAGCAATAACTTTCATAATCACCTCAAAACACTTAAAATGCAAGTAATATCATAAGATTACAGGGGTCTGTGATAGAGAAGATGTATCCTTTTACCTATCCAGTAGGTGGCATACAAGATTAAGAAAATTTTGTTTTTCTGGATGCTTCTATTATTTCCTAGAATTCTTTTGTTCTTATGTGACATTGTGAGTTAAAATGTATAATGCTAGCAGGATTATCCAAGGAGTCCTTAATTTGGTTCTTTCTCAGTTTTCCCTTTACTCATTGAACAAGAGTGGTGAGTATCTACAGTCTGCTGTAAATTTGGTGATATTTCTTTAATTTTGAAATTTAAAGTTTATTTTACATTAATTAAAGGGTAACATACCATTCTGTCCGTATGTATAGGATATTATTGTTTACCAGTTTGATTCTAATTATTAAACAGTTTTAGGGTTCATTGTAAAACTAACATCCTAATTCCAAATATTTAGAATACTTTTTTGCTAGTCTAGTATGTTGTTCTAATGAGTCCAAATAGTCTTCTAATAAATTTTTAATCTTAAATTCTGCATTACATGCCTTTACTCAATAATGTGTATTCATCCCCACACCAATAAGTGCTTGTGCTAATAATGTTTTATTCCTAAACTAAAAATACATATCAAAACAAGGTTTTAATAAATACATCCTATACAATCAAGCGCTTCCTACACTAAATTCAAAGTACAATGCCTTGTTTACAAGAAAAGTGATTAGTAGATATGCTTTTAAGTTTTATCAGAATCTAAATGGTGGATTATTTAAAAATTAAACTTAATAGAAAAAATTGTGGGCTAATTTGTTGTTTAGCAAACTTTAAATAGGTACCAAAATTATGAGAATGGTCCTAGGTTGTTGAGATACTAGGAAATTTTCTCAAAAATAAATATGAAAGGTAATTGTAGCTCTAAGGCTTCAACATTTGACTGATAAGCATCATAAAAGACTCATCAGTGTGAGCTTTAACGCCGAGCAGGATATTTTATTTGCCTTTGTCAGAGGCTTCAATTATAGCTTTCTTTTAAGTAAATGTTAATACAAGAGTTCAAAAGAGATTTATTTTGGAATTAAATACCTTCTGAGGTCCATGGAGTTGCATCTTAATTTTCAAATTTAATACATTATATTAAATCACTGTTTTAGCTATCCAAATTGTGAGAACAAAGATTTAAGTAAAGAAAAGGTCAGAGAAGTAGGAGTGGAGGTTGTTTTTTCTCTTTTGTTGCTTTGAGAGAGAGGGAAATAATTTATTTGTTAATTTATTCATTTTTGCAATATTTGAGAGTTCAAGATGACTGGATGTCTGAAGGAGGAGAGTTGGAAGGTAAGTAAAGTTGGGAAAGTTTGCTGCAGTCTTATCAGGGAAAGAGAAAAAATAGGAGGCTGGGGAAGTGAGAGTAAGGGTGTGGGTTGAGGAGGGTGGAATTGGTGAGGGTGAAGAGTTCCAGTGTGGTTTGTCTTGTTTTCCACAGAATGATTGAGAACATGAATGGGAATGGTGATTTCCCCCATTCAGACAGTGAAGATCTACAGATAATGAGCATCTTATAAGACCTCAGGTACAGCACACAAGATATGAGGGGGAAAGAATGAGAAGTTTGAATAAGGGAAAATAGTAGCCTTAGGAAGGAGGGTTTGGAAGAGAGAGGATGAAAAAAAGAAAATGAGGACTGAGTAGCAGGAATAGAATTAGGCCACTGCAAAACAGGGAAGCATCCCCCCACCCTACCTCCCACCCCCCTCTATAGGACTACAAGGAAAGAAAAAAAATGTTGGTAACTTAAACCATTAGGGAATATGGGAAGTTAAGGAACAGTAAAGAAATAATGGGTAGAGACTTTCTTAAGCCCCAGATTTTGGGTACCTAGAGAGATGGAACTCTCTCCTTCCTCCATGGAAGAGAAAAAATAAAGGCAGCTCAAGCCAGCTTTTATTACATCGATTATAATTATTTTACCAAGGGGAAAGGTTATCTGTTGGGTGATATCTTTTATTGGACCAAATGCATAGGAAAAGCAGGCACAGCAAAAAATGAAAAAACAGGCCTGTGAAAATGGAGAAGGGGGACATTCCCATGAATAGCAGAAAACAAATCACAGAGGATAGTTTGATTAGTGGAAGATCAAGACCTTTCAAAAAGAAAGAGGATTGTTGTCACCTGTAGTTTGAAGGCAGATTATCTGGAGTCAGGTAGATTATAATATGCCATGGAGTCAATATCAGTGTTCAGTCCTTGGTTCCATGTGTCCAGCCAGCTTATGAATTATTTGCACCTTTGTGACAATGTTTTGTAAATTTCTCTTGAACATGAGGATAGTGAAGTCAGAACATAAATGGTTATTTTATATTGTAATAGGTTTCTTCAGGGTATATGGGTAGATCTTTCAAAGATATGGTCCATATTTGTTGGAGTGTCCTTGCTGTATAAAGATAGATTTCAGGTTGGCAAAATGGGAATCATGAGTATTCTCAGACCAGTTGTGGTTTATCCCTGGAAATTTCTCTCATGTTTCACAGCTCTGAAAAACTGTTTTTGGTCTTCCACTGTGCCTGCTTTTTCCTTAGACCTGAAGAAGAATGCATTGCAGTCAGTCTAATAAAAGATACCACTCACAGATATCCTTGCCTCTTGCCTGTTTTCTGGACCACATTTTGATTTGGTCAAAACCAATTGTAGCTTCTGACATAGCAGGTGCAATTTAGCCTTTAAAGGCAAGTGTGACAAATTATGAGATGGTATCTATGGAAGGCATGAAGCCACAAGGGAGAACTTACCTGGAGCTGGTGATGAGCGGAGCCAGCAGGACGCTGCACCGAGCTGGAAGTGTAGCAGAAGTGAAGCCATGGCAGAAAAAAACGCCACACCAAAGGAGGGGAAAAAAAAAATGGATCTGGGAGGAGCTGGACAGGCTCCCGCACTGACATGGTCACGCTTTATGGTTGCATGTCGGCGCCGATTCACCTGCCAGCCCCTTGCAGCTGGAATAAAAAGCCAGGCGGAGGAGAGATGGGGGGACCAGAAGTGGGTTCTCTGAGTCCAGAGTGGCCCTGAGCAGAGCAGAGCCCCAGAAAGGAAAAGTGGTGGCTGCCCCAGGAGGGGGCCTCCAAAGATAAGCTGAGCCCAAGTGGGCTGAATGACTTACCTGAAACAATGCTATGGAATCCAGACATCTCTGGACTGGATTGGACCGAGCAGAAACCCAAGGAGAAACAGAGAGAGAGACATCTGAACTACAGCAAATACAGACCAGAGAGAGAGGGACGCCAGGAATCAAGGTAACCTGGGGTTGGGAAGGAGTTTAGGCCAGATTCAATATGACCTGAGAACTCGGATGAGACAATATCCAAATCTGACCAGTATAATTCAAAGACCCAGGATAGCAGAACCTATACCAGACTAGACCTAGAAAATGAGAAAATAAGATCTTTGGTTGGTGTTAGGTGGGGTGTAGGGGAGGCGGAGCCCCAAATGGGAAGACAGACGGGAAGATTGAAGAAAGGGACCAGGAAAGGCGAGACAGACCATCTTCTTCCCAATTAAACAAATTTATTCCAGCAAGACATGGCAGGTGAGAACCCCTGAGGACCTTCTGGGATCTAACCCAATAACAAGCTGTCCTCTCCCCAAGCGATGGCAAAGCCAGAAAATCCGTATGACCAAGGCGCACTGGTGAGCAGCACAGGAGATTACAGTATCCTATAATGTTCTAAAAACTGATTTAAATTTCACCAGAGATGTAATGGGGCTTTTCTGTGTACCACTAAAAAGAGTAAATCCAAGGTGTGCAATCTTAAATTCCAGATAATATACTGGTGTAATCACCTTCCTGAAAATGAACATTGAAAAGTTTCAAGGAATATTGTGTCATAATAGTTTGAGAATGATGTGTGGTTTTGGAATGAAGTGAACGGCCACTCAATTAATCTGAATTAATCTGTCAGGTCCTTGAAGAGATTTTTGGATTTGTCAGAGAATTATGCTTTTGTAGACAGGGCACACAGGTCCATTGCCCCTAAGATGAAACCAAGAGCCTGAAATTCATTGCCAAATAATTTGGTATGCAGAACCAAAGAGAAAAAAGCACTCTGGTTGGACACTCTTAATGCTAAGATCCTAATTTTGCAGGACTTCAGTACAGTCCTAAGGAGCTGTTGAGTGCACTAAATTTAATTATGCAAGTAAATTGTCTAGATAAAAAGGCCTTAGTTAATGGTTTCCAACAAAATTTAACTGCCTATGCCTACTACATACTCCTGTTAAATTGATTAAAAAAAAAAGGTTATGATCTTTAATGAAAACGTAATTGTCCCAAGCTTACAAGCTGCAGATTTAACTCCTCTGCCTGTTTTCCCATTTTGCTATGTACTCCTGGCATTCAGAAGAAACTGAGACCTAAGGAAGGGGAGGGGGGGGTGGAGAACACACCAGTATTGGGCAGAACAGGGCCCAATACTGGTGTGTAGGGCCCAGTCTTGGAGTACAGGGGTCAGCCAAAACTGTGGACCAATTCTGCACCACTCATTTGGCTGTTGCTCAACCTTTTGATGCCACCATGAGATTAGGTCAAAAGAAATATCCTTAAAACCCAGCTATCAAGATCTATTAGTGGGTACTAATCATGACAGTAGGGTTGCAAACTTCAAATGCTGGAATTTGTAAAGGAAGACAAGTAGGTACAGCTTACTTTGGATAGACCCTACATATATAATACATTGGAAAGCAAAAACATCAGGGAAATAGAATAATTCATTCACGTCTTTAGTTCTGTACAATCTAATCTAGGCCTCAAAAGGTGACATCAAGGATAGGAAAGGCAACTGCTGCTTTCAGATCAAAAACACATGACAATTATAGCTCTGCAGCACTGAGAATTTGTAACTTAAATGCAACATTTTTGCTAACATACAGCTGCGAGAGAGTGGCAATCTACCGGAGAATTAGGCAGGAAACTAGATGCCTTCCAAAATGAAATATCTTGAGGATAATGGAAAAGAAGTCTTTATCAAAGAGAGCAGAGAAAATGGTACTGTATACGCATTTATCTATATGTTTATATTATACATTCTTAGTTATTGGGGATATTCTTGGTAATCTGTGATATATGTATATCTTCCTCTCTCTTTGTGATTGTGTTTCTCCTGTAATCCTTACATTATAAACATATAAACAAAAAAGAAAGCCCTAAATCCCTGCAGAATCCATATATTTTAGCCCATCCCACTGCCTGTTCAGGGGGGCTGGAAAAAAACAGGCTCTAGATGCTCTGGGATTGATACCAAAGCTCCTTTATGTGGTTTGAGCTAGCTCAGCCCTCACTGGAGAGTTTTGAGGGAGCATCCCAGGGTCATGATGAAATGTTTTGGGGCTCTTTGCTTTACACTGCTGCAGAGAGGAAAGTCAAGGACTCATCTGTAAGTTGAATATTCAAAACACAGACAAGCGGGCTTACCTGGGATGTCACCCTGGGGGAGCTCACAAGTTTTCCCAGGTAGTGAACACAAGGTCTGCATCTTCAAGGCCTCAGACTTCGGAAATATATTTGTTGTTTGGTGGGATGCTCTGGGACCAGGACCACCACCACCAGAGAAACACTGTGGGAGCAGATCCATGGTTGTATAGACTGGCTGGAATTAGCCCAGTTAACTGTTATTTAGAGCAGCGAGAAACCTGAGAATGACAGGCTGTTCTATTGGGACTTGAGTGAGACAATAGATGGGGAATTATCTGACCAGTAAGCCAGGCAATAACTGGGAACTAAGAGTTTGTCACATCTCTTCTGTTAGAACATAAAAAGTGCCACACTGTGTTAGGCCACAGGTCCATGTAGCTCAATAACCTGTCTGTTGAAGTGACAGAGTGGATGCTAAAGTGAAGAGTAAGGGAATATCCAACTTCTGATATCTTTCTCTCGCCCACCATGACTTGATGTATGGGTTTCTTTGTTTGAAACCTTGGAAATTGGGTAGAGGCTGGATGGCAACTTCTACTGGGTCCCCTGGACAGGCTCTCTTCATGGGGCTTCTCTCCTGCATGAAGAGAGCCTATCCAGGGGACCCAGTAAAAGTCACTGTCCAGCCTCTACCCAACTCCCAAGGTTTCAAACAGAACCTGGATGTGTTTAGGGTGGGGGGGGCTTACATCCTACCCTAGCCACATCCAGAATGGGACACATCAGGTATCTTGTATCAGCTAGAGATGCTGCTGGCTAGTATTTGTAGTTCACTAAATAAATTTTAGGAGCTAGGCCCCTTCCTTTAGGATTTCTAAGTCCATTCCTAAACCAATTCCTTGCAGACTCCCATGCTCATCAGTTAATAAACCCCTTCAGAGTCCATGAGGCATCTACCTTGCCTCATTCATTCCTGGCCCCCTGGTAGACTTATTAGGGGTCCATGAGACAATCTAGTAGAATCAATTCTTCCCAGATTCCTGGGTTAATCAAATTAAATCATCCACATCAAAGTCCATTAATTAATCCAAAAGAAAAAAAAAAACCAGGAAAATCAATTCCATTCAGTTCCTGGACCAATCACATTACCTCAGTCTTTCAAGTATTCCTGAGGCAATCAGATGAAATCAATTCCTTCCTGATTTGGGGTTAGTCAACTTGAAATCAGCTTTTCTGGAGGTCTTTACCCTGCCCTAGCTCTTCATGGTTAGGATCAACTGGCTTTTGTGAGGAGAGGATCTTTCCCTTTTGTGGCCTTCCTGGCACCTCAAGTGAGGGACCCCCATCCCACAAACAGAAAAAAAACAAACAAGAAAAAACAACAGGTGAGCTCAAAAAGGGCCATGCACCTTTCAGACTCAGTCTCAGCTTTTGCCTCCACTGCTTCTGTCTCCTCCCGGCTGTCTTGGAGCAATTCTATGGCACAATGTGTCCCAGGCTCTGTCAGTGGTCCTCTGACCACCTTGCCTTGTGGGCCTGCTTGCTTCTCCTGCAGTGGTCTGTGGGACACTGTCAATGGAAAAGACCTCTGACAACTCCCACTCCCACCAGCTGTGGTCCCTTCTTAGCTGCCCCTCTCTGGCATTGGAAATACCTGTTCTCCGTGCTCCCTCTGCCAATCCACAGGGAGCACACACTGTGGAAATGTGGCAGCATGCTCCCCACTCTGGCCGGGCTTCTCTCTGAATCTGCGATGAGTACTTCTAGTTCAAATTACCTGGGATTGATTAGCCCAGGGGGCCAAGAATGAATGAGGCAAGTTAGATGCCTCATGGACTCTGAAAGGGCTTATTAACTGATGAGCATGGGAGTCTGCAAGGAATTGGTTTAGGAATGGACTTAGAAATCATAAAGGAAGGGGCCTAGCTCCTAAAATATATTTAATGAACTACAACTTCTAGTTCAAATTCTCCAGCCCCACTTTCTTCCCCTCACTCTTATCCACTAACACTTCGAGTTGGATTTTAATGACCAACTATGTGTGTTTACATAACACACAAAGGTTGAAATAACTAGTAAAAATATGAGAAATACAATAAAAATGTTGTAAAATGCTTAATGTTGATAGTCCTAAGAGAAATGAATAACCTAAGATATAAACAGTACAGCGCAAATGTTTTGGGCCAAAATATTTAATCTCAGAAAGTTCCTCCAAGAGATTATTTGGGCCATTACATCCTTTAGTTTATTTCGTATTTTCACCAGTAGACAACTCATCTAAATTATATTAAATTAACTTTGTTGTACCAAAAGAACATTGAACACCTCTATAGATGTACTCTAGAGCAGAGGTCCCCAAACTTTTTCTTATTGCGTACCCCCTGTTACCAAATTTGCCCATTACTTTGGGGTGTGCTCATTTATTAGGGATAGTTTCTAGAGTCTTGGTGATTTGGTCAATGTGCTGCTTGTGTTACTATACGGAGCTGTCATGCTAAGGGGGCCAGGAATGCAAAGCTAAGCTTAACTTAACTTAAGACAATTATTGGGGTGCTCATAACCTTTTGTGGAGAGGACTTCCACCGGTCGTCTCGGGAAAGATACGACAACACCTGTGATTAGGGCTCCAGCAGGCTGGATGCTGTGATGAACCCTTAACCATTGTTCAAATGTTACCCATACCCCCTCTGACTCGGTTTCTTGCCTCAGCATTCCCTAACCCGGCAACCGAGTTTTAGTAAATCAAGTTTAAATAGGCCTCCCATAGTGGGACCGGGGAATGTACGGCCCGAGATGCCTATTAAACTTAGAGGTGTGTGTCTGGGGGGGGGGGGGGGGAGTCCTTTGTAAATCCAGATTAGAACTCGTCTGATAAATGCTGAGCTGGGTGTGTGTGAACATGGCATTTGGAGCACAGATTCCCCATCATGCAGTGCTCCCCTGCTTCTCTGGTCCCAGAATTCACTACAGTCTCTGCTTCAGGCTTTCTGTTCTCCATCTCTCATGTAAATGAATGGTCATCTGGTTCCATCTCGGATGCAAATGAGACCTAGGGCAGTTGTTTCACTCTTGTCACCCTTATCTGGAGGGTTTTAGGTGCGTCTCCCACTGCATCTTAATCAGTTTCGTTTAGGGAGGGGAGGGGAGGGAGGGGGGGTGAGTTCTTTGCGAGTCAGACAGACTGCATCCTGTGCCAGGGTTGCCCAAGAATACAGAGCTGAGGCGTAACACCCCTTCCAGATTTACTAGCTGCCTATGTACCCCCACCAGCATATATTTTATATTTTAACCCCTTAAATGCCAATTATTATAATTAAAATTAAATCCACCATTACACAATTTCTCCCTGTTGGGTAGCCACTGGGTATGGACATATGCTTTTTTATGTCCTGTTGACATCCACCGGCCCCTTCAGGGAGACCGCAGCCTGTTTCAGGTTGGTCTAGGTGGGGCCCAGTGCTGTCTCTTCTCTCCTGCCACGACTTTGATGTTAAAGAGATACGAATGAGAGGGAGGTGGTGACTACCCGCCTCCACCTAGACTGATCACCGGGCTCCACCCAGCTCCTGAAGCCTTGGAAAAGGAGTGGCAGAAAGGACTAGCCCGAGACAATTTTCTTTCCTTCTCCTTTTTTCCCATTATTTCTATGGTTTGCCATTTTCTTTTTCTGGGGACAGCCAGAGCAGTTTGATTCCAATGGGAGCTGGGCTCCGGGCACTGCCTCAGGGTTCATCGGAGGCTTCACATGGCTCTGGGCTTCCCCCGCACTCTTAGCTGATTGCAGCCATGTCCAGCTTAATTGGCGGCATGCAACCACTTAACAAGTGTAGGAAACTCCTAATGACAGCTGAACAGTGGGAGGGAAGGTCTTCCCTGTCCTTCTCACTCTGGCCCAACTCAGCTCCCTTACTTCTTGGCCTGGTAGTGGGGATCGTCGGGCAGAGCGGAGTCTTCCCTCTTCTTGGGATGCTTTTGCTCCAGCAAGAGCCTTCTTCTTGCCGAGGCCGCTCCGGGCTTGCTCGGTGCCTGGTGGCAAACACTCCGCCACTTCAAATGAATGAAGAAATTAAGAAAAAGAGGAAAAAAAAGGAAAATGGGACCGACTCTTTGGCGGGGAGGAACCCGCCTTCCCCGGCCTCTCCTTGTCCTTATCTTCCTCCTTCCCCTCTTCTTCAACCCCATAATGGGGTCGTTGATGCTTACCACGGCTTCGGAGCATTCTCCTGGCATCCCAGGCTCCCCGGCTCCTCTTTCCTCACCCTCTGCTGTCGGCTTCCCTCCTCCTCCGGCTCTGTTCCTGGCCCCTGGATATTGCTCCGGCTGAGGATTTGCACCAATCCTCTTCACCTGCTGAGGTGGTAAAGGTGGGCAGGGGCGGATAGGAAGCTCCCACTGCAGCATGGATGTCTTGATCCGGTGAGGCCTGTGTTCCTGGCTGGGATTGAGCCCTAGGTGAGTACCTTTCAAATCCTCACACTCCCACATATCCCACCAGCGATGTCTTGCATCCCACAGTTTGGGAACCCCTGCTCTAGAGGATATTTTGTACAAGAAGCTGGGTATGCTACGAGATGAGAGCAGCCCAGGACAGATAGTGACTGGCCTGTGCAGATGTAATAAATAAAGGGCTTAACTGTTTCTCTATGGGCGCACCTACATGAGATATTTACTGTGCAGTTGTCTAAACAGCTGCTCAGTAATTGTCTCAGGATCTCCTGTGCTCCCCTATTAGGCTGGAGTAAACTAATTTGCTCTTCAGCAGCACATGTATAGATGCTGCAGGGGGTGGCTCACCATGCTGTGCATGAATAAACACCAGGGAAATGAGCTCCACAGTTTATTCATGTGCTGTAATTGCACATGTAAATGTGCCCTGTGTCTACTTTACTAATAGGAACTTTCAACAACAACAGAAAGCAATTATGTCAAAGAGAGTTACAGTGGCAATCTTTGAAAAAAGTTCTGCAGCAGAAGGTCAAAGAGAAAGTGAAAGTAAAGAACGGGGAAACTTTCAGACAAGAATTAGGAATTAGCATCCACAGATAAGGCAAAGAGAGCGAATAAATTGCATATTTTTGGATTGTAACTGGCTGTAATTCAGGTAAAAAATGGAGACAACTGCAAGTTCATGCAGCAATGAAGACAGATGAGAAACAAAATAAGGTAAAAGCTGTCTTATTTTTCAGTATGGAGAGAAATCTGCAGTTGTTTTGTGCTTGAATGAAACTCAGACTTGAATCTAGCCTGCATGAGGAGAAATGTGAAGAGAAATATTTAATTACTCAGGGTGCAGCAGTTTTGTTTAAGTAAGAGGTTTAGTTTTAAAAAGAAACTATATGAGTTTTGAACAAGAAAAAACAAACTGGCTACTCAATTTTTGGCATTTCCCTGTATTTGAAGCAGTAGCTACAGTTACTTGTCTGAAGGCACAAAGATATTTTGGGATGGATTTAACCATTCATAAGTATTGTGTCAGGATGACAGCAAATTGTTTTAATTGAATTCAAAAGCTATACACCTTTCAGTGGGCAAGTACTAATGTCTACGAACAAAGAGTATTGTCTAAGACTTTCAAAATTAAATTAGATACTACATGTGTAGAAGTAAATGTAAAGTAATGGTTGAAAGGAATTTTATAACTTTTTTGTACTTTCCCTTTGATATCTCTTCTTTCCTTTCAGTATTGATGAATACTAAATGTGACCTTTTCAGGCTGTTTCTTGTCTCTTTCTTCCTCATGCATAGGGCTGGGGAATGCTTAGGAGGGAGCGTTCAAACTAGTTTTGATGCAAATTACTGTTTTGCTTTCTCTGCTTTTTTCTTTGTTTTTATAAGGGTCCATTGTGTATATGCATCTTTTTTCCCGTTCTCTGTAGTTGTGGGTGTAGTTTCGAGGAACTTTGGCTTTTCAATCCAGCCCTGCTGGTGCCCTCTTGACTGGTTTGTGGCAGTATCATGGTCTTGGGCAGCTGAAATTACCATTTCTTCTAGTTTTGAGGTTCTGATCTGTGGCTGTGATTTACAAAGTTCACGTCCAAGATTCTGCTCCCAGGAAGCAGCGGCCTGGCTTCTGGCAGCTGATTGAATATAATACTATGTTCTATGCCACTCATATGAACAAATTAAGCCATGCTGATCAGATGGTTGATTACTCTGAGATGGGTACTTCTGTCCTTCTTCTGTCTCATGTTTTGGGTTTTATCATCACTTTGCTCAGCTGCCCATTTATTTAGGGAACTCAGCCAGTGCCATAGCAAGGGGGGAGGAGGGAGGGATGAGCAGGGTGACTGCCCGGGTGCTGAAGCAAAGGGGCACGACGCAGGACAGAGCCATGAGCGGCTCATTTGGGGGGACAGCTTCCACCACTGCGTGTACTCCTGGGCAAGCATGGGGGGGGTGCCCCCCCGGATCTGTGTGTGGGACGAGGACGGGCTGTTGCTGTGGGCTTTGCCCTGGGTGCCAAACTTTGCTGCTACAGCACTAAACTCAGCTGCTGCCCAGAAACTTTGCAAGATAGTTTGGTTGTTGGTCCTGTTACAGGGATTCCCATAAATTATAAAGCCTCAGCCATTTGGCATGTCCCATTCTTTGACACACACAATTTAGGTTGAACAATGCCTCTTAGTCTTGGAAAGTTTCTTTGAAGTTGGGAACATTTCATCACTCAGTACCCTGAAAAGAACAAGGCATCCCGTAGGAAGGGTATAGCTCTGCATGTAGCTAGTATGTGACAGGGGTGTCTAGAAGCAATGCTCATGGGGGGGGTCTGTCAAGTCACCTGAGTAAAGCCACATAAAAAAAGAGAGTAAAAAAGCTGAAGGCAAGTTTGTTGGCCCCTAAAAATGTTGCAAAGTCACACTCTGGGGCTGGAGGGGCAATTTTCTTCTGATAAAGACTCAAACGTGCTGGTGGTGCTGTAGAAGTCTAAGGGTTCCATAGGTATTTTTGTCATCCCCTCAGTCCTGTTAGCTTCCTTCTTGAGGTCACTTTAGGGCTGCCTCCCTTACTGTTTTGCCTTACATTCATGGCTTTATGTGTTGTCTGGGTAGAAGATTTCTCATTCTAGGACTATTACTCTAATTCCAAATTGACAAGAAATCACTGTGCAGAAGTGGCAGTCCACTCCACTGTTCTGCACGAGCAACATGCATGGAGGTTTGGAGGGATGAGGGGGTGAGCAGGGTTTGTGGGAGGATTGACAGGGCTGGTGGGATTAGAAACACTCTCTGATCTTGCTAAATTCCTCAGAACCCCTTCAACTCCCCCCCACCCCCAATTCTGCCAAACCACCCCACAATCCTGCAAACTGCTCATGGGGCCAGTATTACGAGCAGTCCCAGGGGCCCAATTGAAGTAAGTTGTGGGGGCAGGAGGGCTGATCAGGAGGCTGATGGCTTCCTGTGGGGGGTTGATGGGATCAGGGGCACTCTCCCCCCGACCCCTCCTACCCCAGGACAACCCCCTTGGCGAACCAACCCCCCCCCCCATCTCATCTGCTCCTCCCCCTATCCCAATTTCTTCAGTCAGTTCCAGGCACTGGCAAACGCTAGTAAAACTGGCATCAGGAATGGCTTGTGTGATTTGGCTGGCTTGTGGAGCCTGGCTAGTCTCTGGCGGGGGGGCGCTAAAAATAGCGCAGTAGTGAATGGGGGTAGGGTAGGAAATGTGCAGCCCCAGGTTCGGGGATAGTGACTGGCCTTTTGTAGGCCAAAGGGCTGCGCTGGGAACATGTACAGATGTTCACTTAGATCAGTCTACCCTTACCTGATCTAACTTAGTACACCTCTGAGGCTAAATTAGGTCAGCCATTTTTTGATTAATCTAACCTTCCTGAAACTGCTGTGCAGTTTGCACTTAGATTGACCTAACTGGGGAACCCAAGTATAAGGTCCACACCTGGGCAAACTAAGTTAGATCAACAAAGTAATTAGACTCCATTTGTCTTCCTTGGGGTAGTGCAATAAGAAGACATACTTAGCATGGACCACCACTGAATGTAAAGACCCTCTATCTCAGGGGTGGGCAAAATATGGCCCATGGGCTGGATCTGGCCCGGTAGGCCATTCTATCTGGCCCGCAGGGCCCCTAAAAAATTTAGAAAATTAATATTTCTCTGCCCTTGGTTCCTGTCAAAAATGACAGGAACCAAGGGCAGTAGGACCCTGGGGAAGCCCAGCAGGCTCCCACAACAGCAGGGCCTGCCTGGCCCTGCCCCCTCAGCTGGAAGACCCAATGGGGGCTTTTGGCCTGGGAGCACGTGGCTTCCCTGGCAGCACTGGAACCTCAGGGAAGGGAGGGAAGGGCAGGGGAGGACCCCGGGCTGGGAAGGAGCCCGGGAAAAAGTGGCTTGGGGAAAAGCTGAGTACGGTGGGGGGAGGAAGCATCCCCTCCCCCATCCCGTGGCCAGTGCTCCACACTGCAGCTGCTCACAGCCTGCCTGGGCTTGCCTGTGCCTGCTCCAGACATCCCCGTGCGGGCTGCGAGCAGCTGCAGCAGGGAGCACTGGCCACGGGGCGGGGGAGGGGCTGCTTTTTCACCCCCCTATGCTCAACTTTTCCCCAGGCTCCTTCCCTGCTCCTTCCTGGTGCGGAGGAAAGCAGCCCTTTCTTGCCTCGTGGCTGGCGCTCCCAGGAGCAGTTGCTCGCAGCCCACGCGGGGCTGTCCAGAGCAGGCACAGGCAGCCCCACATGGGCTTCAAGTGGCTGCAGTGCAAGGTACTGGCCACAGGGTGGGTGAAGGGCCGCTTTTCCCCCCCTGTGCTCAGCACCACCTCATAACCCAGCCCCACTGCCAGCCTGGGCAACAGCAGCTGCCACCCCCCGCTTGCCAAGCTGGGCAGTGTTTGCCACCACTGCCTCTGTGCTGCCCAGTGCACGAGCTCCAGGTGGACTGCTGCTGCCATGCACAGTCATGCGCAGCTCTGACAGGTAAGCCCAGAGCCAGTGCAGGGCCCAGGCTGGCAGCAGGGCTGGTTTGCAAGCTGGTGCTGAGCACGGGGAAAAGCGGCCCCTTGCTTGTCCTGTGGCAGGTGCCCCACACTGCAGCTGCTTGCAGTCCATGTGGGGCTGCCTGTGCCTGCTCCATACAGCCTCGTGTGAGCTGTGAGCGCCTGCAGCAGGGAGCACCAGCCATGGAGTGGGCGGGGGACCACTTTTTGTCATGCTCAGCACCAGCTTCTTCCCTGCTGGTGAGCAGGGCATCGGGGCTGTGCACTGCCCCCGCCTGTACTGCAGGGCTGGGGGGCACTGAGAGGGAGCAGGGAGCCAGCGGGAGCACAGGGCCTGCACTGGTGTCTCAGGGCTAGCGTCAGTGGGGCCCAGAGCAGGGCAGCAGGGGCTCTGTGGAGCCGGGACAGCTCCCTCCTCTCCCTGCTGGTGCAGCCCAGCTCGACTCCACAGACCCCTGCCACCCTATGCCCTGCTTTGGGGCCACCGGTGCTGGCCCTGGGACATCGGTCCCAAGATGGTGACCAGGGGCCGGGGCACTTGTCAATGGGCGGGGCTACCCATGCAGCCCTCAACAGCCTGCCAAAACTGGGTAAGGGCCCCTCTGCCCAAAATAATTGCCCGCCCCTGCTCTATCTCCTACTCTGAATTTTCCAGCCTTCTTTGCAAGGTGTATGTTAACATCAGTTACTATAAATCAGTTACTTTAAAAAAGGCCAGAGGGTGTTGTGGAATAAAATGATATCCCTGCAAGTAATGTGGGTAACTACTTGGTTCTAATCCCTCAGTTCTTTCCATTTTCCATTTTTATTTCCCCTTCCTCATTCTATAATTTTATGCTGAATAACACAACCTCTTCTCCCTGTTTTTAAAATCACATTTGTATTTGCTTCCTTTCTGGTTTTTTTGTTGCGTGGAAGTTTAAGAATACAAGTTACACTACCAAAAATAGAAAAGATGTATAAAACAGGTCAGGCTGTTTGCTATGATTTAGTTAAATGAGTCACTGAGAGTGTTCTTGGCTTTTGCTACAGTTAGCAGCAAGTATGCTTGCTTGCTAACAATTAGTTCACCATTAAGACAGAATTTTGCAGACCACTCAAAATACTCCATGATCCCAATTTAGAACTTAATGTTAAAACAAGACAGTTAAATAGTAGGAAAGCTTAAGTAGCTTTCTTGTGGCCAGGAAGCATTTGTGTGCCTCTTCCTTGTGGGGGAGGTGTTTTTTTTGGTTATATATTAAACAGTGTGAAGAGCTTGCATAAAGATTCTTTGAATGGGGGATATGGTCATATATGGAAATGGGAAGTGGCCTCTACCCCACTAGCTATAACATCATATTTCTGAGAATACTTCTGATGACTAGAAGTGATCATTTTGCAGCTCTTCATTTTGTATTGTTAAGCAGTAGTTTCTCTGTCCTCTTCATATCTTGTTTCTTCAGAGCACAAAGATCCCATCCACTTGTTGTCTTCTCGAGGAGTAAGATCTAAAGGAGTAATATGGAAAAGGAGAAGTTGAATGGACTCATTTTGTAATTAGGTACTACCTAATGAACCAGAAGGATAAGAGGGGTCCAAAGGAACATGATCCAACAGGTTACTGAAAAATGAAGTTCAGGAGGAGTTGCAATTTAGCAAATGATTTCAACAAGTTGGTTCTTGTGCTTCTTCATGCCACTGATCAGGGATTGTAGGTCTCATAAGCAAGACATAAATATGGAATGTGGCCACTCACTAGCTTAGCTTTAGAAGCCTAGAAGAGATTTTTTGAAGGATGTTGTTTTTTTTTTATAGGGGAATGGTGTGTTCAATTTGCACCCTAAAGTAATTAAGGAAGCTTTATTGTATATAAAATCAACTATTATGCACTTACAATTAACATAGTATCTTCCAAATAATACAACTGCAGAATCTAAAGCAACTGGAGAGAGAACTTGGATAGTATAGTAAAGGAAAACACATAGCTAAGGTTTGGAATGACTACAACCTGATGAAACAGAGCAATACAAGAAGACTTTTCCTGCTGACAGAAGCAAGCTCTCTTGCTCTATGAAGTGACAATTTTCAGCTTATCTAACCACAGAAAGTGGTCTATAGTCATGACCAAACACAAGTGCACAGCTGTAGACCACTTAAAAATGGCTGATTGGGCAAAAATCTGACCACTCATTGCGTGAGGGTTCAGATGAAGATGTTTTAAAACAAAGCATCTTCTGTAACGTGTGTCTGCACTGCCTCCCAGCCTGCTGCTGTTTTCAGAATGGGAGGGGAGGAAGGGAGCAGAGGGAGTTCAGTCTGGGATTTTTTTTCAGGCCCCACTGGAAGGTGGGGCAGGTGCACTGGAGCCCTTCTGAGCTGGGCAGGTCTCCAATTCACCCACCCCATCCTCCAGTGCCAGCTGGGGAACCCTAAAATTTCTCCCTAAAATCCCTTTCTCCCCTCCCATTCTGAAAACAGCCCGGGCTGGCAGGGAGAAGGAGTCATTGCTAGGGGAAACAGGCTGCAGCCAACAGCTAGATTCCCCTCCCCCCTGGAACTAACAGTGAACTTCTGTTTGGTCCAGGGGATCATTGTAACTCAGAATGCTGCCTGCAAAGTGTTCTCAGTTACAGCAGGAGGCTGCACTTAAGAACCAGGAACAGACCAGCTATGGCTGTGTGCAGACATTGCAGCCAGAAGTTTGTGGGTGTTAGATTGGGTTAAAAATGGCCCTTTGAGCTAACTTTGTAATTAGGTAAGTGCTGTGAGTCTGAGCTAAGGTAAATCGGGGTAGGGTCAGGTGGAATGGGGGGCGGGGCTAGCAGTGGGGTTTGAGGGGACCCGGGGCTAGCAGGTAACACAGGGGGTGTTGGGGACATTGGTGGAACTAGTGAGGCTCACATGGGGGCTTGGAGGGATGAGGGGACTAGCATGGGCTTTGGGAGGATTACGGTGGGAGGGGGCTTGTGGGATTAGAGATACTCTCTAATCTCGCCAAGCCCCCAGAACCCCCTTCAATGCCACCAAACTACCTCACAATCCTGCACACTGCTCATAGGGCCAGTTTTACCAGCAGTCTCAGGAGCCCAACTGAAGTAAGTTGGGGCAGGGGAGGGCTGATCAAGGGGCTGATGGCTTCCTGGGAGGCAGTTTATGGGATCAGGGGGGCTCTCCCCACTCCCAACCCTTCCAATCTCACCTGCCCCTCCCCCCATCCCAACTTACTTCATTCAGTTCCAGGCACTGGCAGATGCTGGTAATACTGACACTGGGAATAGCTTCTGGGATTTGGCGGGCTCACAAAGCCTGGCTAGTTTGTGCAGGGGGTCAGTACTGGATGGTGCAGGGGTGTAGAAAAAGTGCAGCCCCAGGGTTGTGAACAGCAGCTGGTCTTTTCCAGGCCCAGGGCTGCATTGGGAACGTGTACAGATGTTCAGTTAGATAGGTCTAGCCTTACCCAATCTAACTTAGTGCACCTCTGAGGTAAAGTTAAATCAGGTCAGCCATTTTTTTACTAATCTAACCTTCCTGAAACTGGTGTGCAGTTCACACTCAGATCAACCTAACCAGGGATCCCAAGTATAAGGTCCATGCCTGGGCAAACTAAGTTAGATTGGGTGGCCATTTTCAACATGATCTTAACCTGAGTGAACTACTCTGTAGATTCTGAAGAAGACTATTTCTTGTGAAATCCCAGGAAATCTGCAGCTCCCTAGGTGAGAAGGTAGCACTAAGCAAGAAGTATAGAGATCTAAGGGTTAGATTAGTCAGAGCTCCTAGAACTGCATTGCCAAATTCCTCCCATAAGTCTCTTGTTAACAGCAGTTCCAAACTTCTGTGAAAGCATGACACAAAGTGTTACTGACGTTACACATGGGAATCTCTGTTTTCATTCAAACGGTACAGCTCAGTAATTCTTTATTCTGCATGTTAGATCAATGAAGATTCTTCAAGCAGAGTTATCAGTCTTCCTGTGAAGGTTTGACAGCAAGTACTTTGGTAAGGCTCTTTCAGAAGCTTTTCTAATAACACTCATGATGTGGCAGCTGCTGTTTTGTTCTCTGGAGCAATATTTAGCTAACTGTTCAAAAGAGATTTCTTTTTTAGAAAGCTATTTATTTTGAAGAAGATTGTCGATGAATTAGACTTACATTAGGGCCAGTAGAGAAATGTGTGAAGTGCCTGAAAGTGCTAAATTAGAATGGAAAGTCTAAAACATTTGAAGGTTGATGATGCAGTTGTCAAAGATGATGCTTACTTGCAAAAGAAAAGTGAACATTAATAAAATACTTTGAAATATAATCGAGAGAAGAATTTTCAGCTTGTAGGGCATGAGTTGCAGGCTTTGTTTAAAAATATTACCAGGCTATTCTAAGATATAAGGAACTTAAATTGCTTCAGCAAGACTTTCACATGCTTTTTACCAAATACACAAAAAATGTGTTTCTTTTCCTTCTAATAATTTTCCTGGTTTTTTGGAGATTTGTTTCTAAATAAACCTGAGGAACAGGTTTCCTGAGGTAGTTTTATTTTTCCTTCAGGTAAGGACTGGTTATTATGATTATGTTGATGGTCACAGCGAAGAATGCTAAAGGATACATTTCTTCTCCTTATGATCCTATCATTCATCCATCATTTCTAGCAAGAGGTGCAGATTATACTGCCGTTGGGAAATATTTCTGGCGCTCACACTCATTTTTGTGGGTATCGCATTGTACTTTTGAGACGAAAGAATGTTTTTATATCAGAGGGATGCACTGCATATCTCTTCCACCATGCTTTAATACAGCATATAGAACAGTGTGTTCATTGCTGGCTGTCTGAAAGAATTTAAGAATTGATTATTCACTAGTCAAAATATTAAACTGCAGGCAAACATTAAAACACATTTTGACAAAAGGCTAAAAATGCTGTCAAATTAGGCAACAAAAAGGAAAACAAGTGCTGCCTAACCACAGAAGTTGTATTGGCAATTGTATTGTGCACTTTGTTTCATCTGATGGGTTTCCCCATCTATTTTCTCTGAACGGTATTCCCCAAAAGTCATAAGTAAAATTTGTCACACTCTGGCTTTCAAACTGCTCTTCAGAGATCTGGATAAATACTAAAGTAGCATATGTGTCTGTTACATGAAGGAGGAAGGAGAAAAATATAAACTCCTAAATTGGCTTCATTAAGGTAAATAATCAGTACTACTTGAGTTTTTTGATGGATTTTTCTTCATTGAAACAAAAGCACATATTTTTGTCTGTATTAAGCAGAAGCTAAAAAATACAGGATGCTGATTCACTAAAGTTGTCGGAGGGGGAGGGGGGGTTACTTTGCTTACCATAAGTTCAGCGATACACAATTACCAGCTACAGAATTCAACTGAATTTTGCAGATATACCTTGTTTAACTACTTATTAGTAGCACTTAATCCATCTAGCTAGCCAGTAAAGCTTGAGTTGAAACAGTCAGTCTCTCCGAGATAAAAGGCTAGGTTTTTCTGCTTTGTTAGGTACGTAAACCCCCTATACAATACCTGGGGAGAAGGTTATACTTTAGAAAAGAATTTAAAATGGCCAGTAAGCTGAGAACATAAAATAAGCAGCAGGAACTGGAGGGGTTGGGTGTCTCTCTGGAGCCTAATTCTTTGCAGCAGGGATTCATCTACTTCCACTTACAATTCACAGACCTTATCTCTCACCTGGATTCAGACACCTAAGTAATTTCTTTCAGAAAGGGAGCGAGTAGCAGGTCATATTTTCTTTTAAATCATGGCCAGAAGAGAGGGTAGCTGCAGTGATAGCAACATCCCTGTTTTCATAGTGGTCAGTAACATTCCCTGGATAAGGGACACCCAGTTTCAGTTCCTTCTACCTAAGGATTCAGATGCATATATCACAGCAGACAAGGTTCTTTGGGTAAATCCGATATCTTTTATTAGACCAACTCAAATAGTTGGAAACATTCTTCTTCACAAGCTTTCGGATATAAATACCCTTCGTCAGGCTGAGGAACCATATTTGAGTTGGCCTAATAAAATATACCAGATTCACCCAAAGAACCTTGTCTGCCTATGTCCTTAGACCAACATGGGTACAACCTATACCCCTATGTCACAGCAGGCAGCCTTACCCAGCTACCTATAGGCTATTTTACTATTGGGGAGAGAAGGCGAGGGGGTGCGATACTCACAGCCACTTCTCTGGAAGCTCTGCAGAAAACAATTCAAGATTCATTGGACCAGAGAGAGAGCAGAGGTGAGTGTGATTCCATACCCTACTAAATAGGGCTCTGTGACAGAGAGCCTGGGGCTCTCTGTTCCTTTAGACTAGGGACAGAAATTACACACAAACCAGTATCAGTGATCAGAAATTGGTTCAAATCTATAACACAACAAAAGTAGAGTGGACCACTTTTGAAATGGCTGAAACTGGTTTAAGATAAATCTGGATGTGTATAGTACCAGACTTAACTGATTTAGGTTAAATCGGTTTATTGAACTTCTATCCCACATCTCCAGATACAAGGTTTCTGCTCCAACCAAGGAGGGAGACCTGTTCTAGCATCCCCTGGCTTCTGGCCTGGACCACTGCAGACATGTGGCTGCATTTCTGGAATCAAAGTGAATGTCTGTTCACTTGCTTATTGGTTCAATCTACACAGCTTAAATTAACCTGCCAAGATTGAATCAATTCAGACTCGGGATTTTTGACTGTCTGTACTTAGCATTAGGGAAGAAGCAGCCCAGGAAGGGAGCACTCCAGGGCAGGCAGGGTGCAGCACCTGCAAGTCACCATGGCAATGGGGCAATTAGGTCAATTAGCAGGTACTTGCAGGCAGTCCAGGTTAATCTGCTAATGGGAGGGAAGCAGGGCCCTGGGAGGATATAAACCTGAGGCTTGGGCTGGCAAGCTAAACTAGCCCTGCAAGCTGTACGGGTAGGAGCTCATGTCCAGTGGAGCTTCCAGGAAATGCTGGAGGGACTGTGGTGCTGCACATGGGTCCCTGGTGAGACTCAGGGAGCTCACAAGGATATAGTCCAGGCCTGGAAGATAATCCTAGCAGAGAAGTGAGGGAAAATTTTCTCTCTTGAAGGGGTAGAGGGCTACTTCCCATTTTGTGTTTATGTTGTAGCCCAGGGGCTGGTTGTTTGTGTTGCAGTTTGGAACTGGCGGTTTGAGTTGGGACTGTAATGGGCAGTATATGGTGGTCCCATTAGTGCCCGAGGGGCACACAATCATCTTGAGCCCTGCCAGGGCAGGTTCAAGGCCTGAGTGTAGAGCTCAGAGCAGGGTAGAGCATGAGGCCACACAGCCACTCAGGGGCCAGAGGCCTGGTGTCTGAGAGAGGCACAATCATACAGGGCCCGGGGGCTTGGTAGACAGAGGCCAGGGGTCCAGTGCCTGAAAGGGCTAGACCAGAGCTTGTGCCTCAAAGCCAGGTCTGATACAGTGGGCCTGGGCTAGAAGTTCTAGCTCAGGGGTCAGCAACACGAGTGCTGAGCATGGCACACGAGGCCATTTTGCTTGGCACGCCACAGCCAGCCCCAGCTCTGGGTAGCTGCTGCCAGCAACAGAGTCTGGGCTGCTCTCAGCAGGTGGCTGGGAAACTGCAAGCAGTCTGGGCTCCATGATCAGCAGCAGCTACAGACAGCTACAGAGACACATCCAGTTGCAGAATTTAATCTCTGTGTTTAATAATTTATGCATTTAATGCATTTATGCGTTAATCACTATGCGTTCAATGCATTTTAATGTTACTGGATTGTATTCTTTCCTTTTGAGTTATTCTTATTTGATTTCCTTCAGGGGTGGGATTTGTTGCCAATAATGCACTGAACTTTAAAGGTCAACCCAATGGTATATTTGGCTTTCTTTTTAGTTACTGCAGACTTAACTACCTTGCGTAAGACTTGTGTTATCTTAAATATTTTATTTGTTCTAACCCTGATATAGGAACTGTCACAACCCAGTTAATCAATGCCCATGCCACTAGCAAGAGATACCATTTAGACCATCCTCATTTTGTATACAGTAGTCAACTAAGGGTTAAAAGAAATCCTTGTCAGAAACTCCTGAAACAAAATCCTGGCGGAGAACTGTATATAATTGGTCAAGAAACAAGCTTAGGCCCCTCGCACGTAACCTCATACGTAACAGGCAGGAAACCTGACCCACTACCTTGTAACCTGATAGCACAAAGAACTGCTGCCTTGCCAAAAATTAAAGATTCCACTTAGCAGCCCATCATTGGACACCTCCGTTAGACACCTCTGTCTATAAATAGTTTAGCAGCTTCCGCCCAAGTTGGAGAACTCTGGGGAAATCTCTGAGGAGAAACCTGAGCCCATCACCAGAGTGACTTGGTGGTTTGATTACCCGTCAATGACTCCCTGTCATCGTAAACCTTGATGTAGCAAAGCCCTGCAGGCCTGATAGCTCATTCTGGCACCACGTTCGTCATTACTGAACTATAACCCAAACCCGTACGCTTGACTATAATCGAAGCAACTGTAACGGAACAAAGGCTCAGCCTGCGTCTCACGTCACTATCTGGGCGACATAAGTAAACAATCTCCTGTAACCAACACGAGTCTGTGCCTGGTTAATTTCACTCCATCCATTAATCACCTGCCTGTTAAGGTAAAAGTTTTACTGCTCCGGTGGGAGTCAGGACACAGCTGTCGGCGGCTGCTCTGATTCTCGACATGGCGTCATGAACAGGATCGGGGAAAATGTGATGGAGGTGGAATTAATTAAGAACTGCCCCTGGTGCAGTGGGGGGTGCCGCGCAGATAACGCGGATGAATTATGGGCGCACATCGCTTATCACCAAGCGGGAGGAGCGGAGACGGTGTGCGTCAGTGGCTACTTCTCCCTCAGAGGAGAAGAGGGAGTTGGAAAGGAGTGGGTAGGCTCCGAGTGGGACAAAGGAAAGATGATTAACGTGCTGCTCCGCGCGGTGTCAGTCCTGCTGCGTGAAAATGCGAATTTAAAAACCCAGTTAGCTACCGTCAGCAAAGCTGCCACGGAGATGGCGGTGCGCCAAAACCCTCCACCGCCACCAGAAAATGGTGCCAAGAAAAAAATGAGCTGCCCGGAGGACCCGGAAAAGAAGGGCGGAGCCACAGAAGAACAGGCGGGACTCCACCCAGCAAGCCCGCCCCCTGAGGTGACGTCGCTCCCAACGGCCCCACCTCCGTACCACAGGGAGGGGGCAACGAGCAGGAATTTATATTCGACCCTCCCACCAGATACAGTAACAACTACAGCAGCCACTCACCCTGTAGCAATAACCAAGCAAGTAACCAACCCGCAGGGTGCAACCACCACCACCACCCTTGATGCCATCAAAGCATGCGTGGAGATTTACGGAGGAGAGGACACCATCACCCTTCGCTGCCTCCTCAACCTGCTCGCTACTCAGCCAGCAGGGAATCTTTGAAGTCAACTTCCACGACTACAAGCCCTTGTGGAGTCAGTAGCTACAAACCCAGCCGGCATATCAAGCCGCCTTACGACATACCCGGTTGGGCACCAAGGGCCAAGACATTCCCAATTCGACTCATGAAAGGAATCGAGACTGCCACCCCAGAGGACACCGGAGGAAAGAGCCATGTTTTGGGTTCCTTCTAAACCACTCCACGCTTACCAAGCAACGGCTACACGTCCTATGAGATGCGGGACAATGACAACTGACACATATACTAGGCTACCAACCTCGACCGATCCCGCCAACCATTCTGGGCCCTGGAGGCACCCACGCCTAGCAGCGCACTCCGGATAACACCGCAGACTGCCCCAACAAACAACTACTCAAAGGGGGAATCTACAAACTATTCCAACCACTACGACATTATGCTCGTAGATGTACAAAAGACAATTTTATTGTTTTTAGTTTTCTTTACTTTAGCAGGCCCAGAACCTGAGACGCGTAGCGACAAGGGACCCAGCCCAGACAGAGAGAGAGAGAAAGTGCCACCGCAGACACCGAAGCCCGGTGTGTGACGTCACCATGATGCCTGGCCGTGGTAACTGGATCTAAACCTTGTTCCACTACAATTCCTGGTGCAGCATTAATAAGTTCTGCCTGTCATAACAAAACTCTCAACGTTCATAAACCTAAAAGGGCCTGGGAAGCCTATGCTTTTTCAGGTAATTGCGCGCGGTTGTTTGCTCCCGCTCCTTTGGAACTGTTGTGGGCTTGCTCAGACGGTTGCTTATATACAACCCTCCCAGCCACACTTTCAGGGATACAATGCTTTTGACCACCGTATCTCTCTGTCCCCTTTGTATGCCAACACCTCTAGGCCGTCTGGTCCAACATTGCTCCGCCGTCGCGGGCGGGGGCAAGTCTGGGGTTCCCTCACTTCAGAGAAAAGAGGTAACCAATTCCTCAACTGGGGACTAGAGGGCATCTTTGCCTGGGGAATAATACCGATGGGCAGGGCCTGAGTGGTTATTGCTCAGCTCGCTGAGCAAGTAGAGTTGCTTGCCAATCATACCGCTGATAGCCTAAATTTAATCAATCATCAGTTACAAGTCACTTCACAAATGACGATACAAAACCGTTTAGCATTAGATGCTCTTTTATTTAAAGAAGGCGGACTTTGTCAGTTTTTAAATCTTTGCCTTGAACATTGTTGTATTGGTATTCCCAATGTGTCCCTTCCTCTAGAACACCAAATCACGTCGATGCGGAAAATTACAGCAAGAACCAACAATGTCGCAGGACTAAAAAAGGGATGGTTAGCCGACCTTTTCGACTGGATGGGATGAGATACATCATCTTGGTTAATGCATTTACTAACCCTGCTTATTACCTTGTGCTTGCCATTAATTGCGATAGCCGTTGTTGTGTGTTTAGGTTGTTGTATCTTACAGCTCATAAAGAAACGACTAATGACGCTTTCTGCTTTTGTATACACCCGCTTGCCATTAGATGACTCCAATGACAACGAGTATGACGACGAGAACGAGCTATAGCCTAAAGTAAGTGGTCACTTGCTGTGCCATGGGCAAGGGGGCATGTCACAACCCAGTTAATCAATGCCCATGCCACTAGCAAGAGATACCATTCAGACCATCCTCATTTTGCACACAGTAGTCAACTAAGGGTTAAAAGAAATCCTTGTCAGAAACTCCTGAAACAAAATCCTGGCGGAGAACTGTATATAATTGGTCAAGAAACAAGCTTAGGCTCCTCGCACGTAACCTCATACGTAACAGGCAGGAAACCTGACCCCCACTACCTTGTAACCTGATAGCACAAAGAACTGCTGCCTTGCCAAAAATTAAAGATTCCACTTAGCAGCCCATCATTGGACACCTCCATTAGACACCTCTGTCTATAAATAGTTTAGCAGCTTCCGCCCAAGTTGGAGAACTCTGGGGAAATCTCTGAGGAGAAACCTGAGCCCATCACCAGAGTGACTTGGTGGTTTGATTACCCGTCAATGACTCCCTGTCATCGTAAACCTTGACGTAGTAAAGCCCTGCAGGCCTGATAGCTCATTCCGGCACCACGTTCGTCATTACTGAACTATAACCCGAACCCGTACGCTTGACTATAATCGAAGCAACTGTAACGGAACAAAGGCTCAGCCTGCGTCTCACGTCACTATCTGGGCGACATAAGTAAACAATCTCCTGTAACCAACACGAGTCTGTGCCTGGTTAATTTCACTCCATCCATTAATCACCTGCCTGTTAAGGTAAAAGTTTTACTGCTCCGGTGGGAGTCAGAAAGCAGCTGCCGGCGGCTGCTCTGATTCTCGACAGGAACAAGAAAGGAAACTGAATAGTAATGTTCTGGTATTTCCGTTGTGCTAGCTGAACAGGTAATTACTAAGTGAAAAATGGTACAGCACAACATTTACACATGGAAAGTTCACAAGTGCAGTAATAAAACAGCACTCTCATGCAATTAATAACACAGCATTAGATTTATTTCAGTCTAATTACATTTAAAAATGTGTGGAAGAATCTGAGCAATTTAAGAACAGAACAGCGCTTTGTCTTGGAAATTTGTGTCTCATGAAAACCAAGTCTGGTAAATAATGGACACAGAACGGGCAGCCATAATCTCTTCCTGAAGTTAGGCTGTAATATAGCAGGGTTTATAAGTGACAATATGGTGCTATATTATTGGTAAGGAAATGTGTGTGTTACTCTGATTTCTAGTAAAAAGAAAAAAGGCCTAAACTTTCTTGCAAATTAAGGCTTACTCATATATTCAGTACTTCAGGTTTGGGCAACTATGACAAGTTCAGCATTCTACCCCATATGCCCATCATCTTTAGAAGCTTGATAGATGCTACATTATTTCTTGGCCCTGAAGACTGTACCCTAAGAAAAGTGTTAACGTTGTGGAAGAAATGGATGGTGACAAATTCTAATGCCAATGAAATATGTTGTTATTGACAGAAACATGGGAAACCATTGCATGCAGGTTAATTGGAGAAGCTGCTGGAACAACCTGCAAGAAGTTAATGGTCAACCTAAAACAATGTTACTACAAGGACTTGGGTCAAACAGCTTTTCAAATCACAAAGGTTTGCATGAGAGCAACCCAAAGACAAGTCCGGAGGAAGCCAACAGACATGAAACCCGGGCAAAGGAGGATGGTGACTATTTTGAAGACTCCTCTGTTTTAAAGTAATTCTTGTCTTTTGTGTTCTTGGCATGTTGCCCTTGAATGTGTGTAGCTTAACATAATATCATGTGAACATCAGCAGCGCTCAATCTTTTGGGCTCAGGCTGGATAAGTGGTGTGGGGCTGGTCCATGGGCTGGCTGAGGCCAGCTTTGCCCTGCTCGCTCTGCTCAGCCCTGATTGGCCCTGTGCCACCGTGTTTAGCTTTATGCTGTCCTGAATGGCTTCATGTACTTAACCTAGAGGATGGGGGCCATTCTCTGTGTGCTGAAGCTCCCCAGGATCTAGAAATCTGACAGCAGGTGACTGGGCATTAGTTTTGCCAGTGCTCCCTCACCACCAGATGTTCAGACCCCGTAGGGAGCCCCGCCAGCCTGTTACCAGATTTGCCCATTACTTTGGGGTGTGCTCATTTATTAGGGATACATTTCTAGGGTCTTGGTAATTCTGTCAATGTGCTGCTTGTGTTACTTGTGTTTCTATATGGAGCTGTATATCTCCCTTCTGCAAGTCCTCACCCCCAATGGAGCTATCTTGCAGGACTCAGTTTCAATGGGGCTGGGTTCCTCCAGTCACCAAATCAGTCATACATACACAAATTAACGTGACATGCCTGATCTGGCCGTGTTGATCAGCATGGACAGGATGACACCTTCATATGCCAAGTATCAGTTCATCAGAGCAACAATAAAATGCAGTCAGACACAAGCGCACAGGTGAACAGAATCCCTCTCAATCCGGCTGGGTGTCCAGCTGACACCCTCATGGGCCAGCATTCAGTTCATTAGGGCACGTCTGAGTCAAACTGGGTCAATCAGCCTGTACAAGCTGATCCCCTTATGTGTTTCAAACTCAGCACGTCCCAATCTTTGGCCTCTTGATGAGCAGACCCCACAGTATTTTTGGGCTTCACACGGATCTTTAGCTTCCTTATTAAAAGAAGGGATCTTTCGCTTCTTCAGGGATCTTTCGCTTCTTTAGTAAAAGAAGCGTTGCTGCAGAGCAAGTGAGGAAGGAGAAAGAGAGAAGGAAAAATGTACCCAGTTACTACCAGTTTGACTATAAAAGTTATTTATTGCTAAGTATATGAAATATATAATGGTACTAATAGTAATAGACATGCAAAGGGAAAACAAACACAAACAATGACAATACTACCCTGGTTTCACTAAGTATTTGGGGAAACTTAGCTCAAGCTTAACTAATACAGTTCAGGTTCAGAAATTTAGGCTTAGAGAGAAAAGAGAGAGAGAGCACGGGGATCTCACCAGTCCAAGGTACTCGAGTCTCAAAGCTGACAGGTAAGGTTTCTAGCACAATCCTTGAAGGGAGACGATCTGTTCTTCCAGTGTCCCAAGAACAACAGCGGGTGGTGTCAGCACATGATTTTTCTTCTTGAAGCACACACACTGCTGCTTTTTACAGAATTTTATACCCTCAGTTCAGCTGCTTCTTAGCATTCTCAATAGTGCAAATCATTGTCTTTTCTATTGACAAGGGGTTATCTGGTTTGGAACATCTCAAGAAATTGATAATCAGGAAACACATAAGATTAGGGAGTAACCAAAATACTTGGGAGCCAGCTTGAAATTCCTATGGATAGCAGATATACTGATGGGATATCTCATGGTTTCTTCAGAAACGATAGCTTGCAGCATCAGGATTTTGGATTTTTACTTGTTGTGCACAAGCCTCAGCTTAGCATGACTTTTCCAGATTTTACTATAGTCTTTTAACAGACTTAAGGCAATTATTGGGGTGTTCATAACCTTTGGGCAGGAGGACTTCCACCAGTCGTCCTGGGAAAAGCATGACAACACCTGTGGTTAGGGCTCCAATGGGCTGGATGCTGTGATGAACCCTTAACCATTGTTCAAATGTCACCCATATCCCCTCTGACTCAGTCTCTTGCCTCAGCATTCCCTAACCCGGCAACCGAGTTTTAGTCAATCAAGTTTAAATAGGCCTCCTATAGTGGGACGGGGGAACGTATGGCCCGAGATGCCTATTAAACTTAGAGGTGTGTCGGGGGGGGGGGGGGGGGAGTCTTTTGTAAATCCAGATTAGAATTGGTCTGATAAATGCTGAGCTGGGTGTGTGTGAACATGGGTTGATTAGCATTTGGAGCACAGATTCCCCATCATGCGGTGCTCCCCTGCTTCTCTGATCCCAGAATTCACTGCAGTCTCTGCTTCAGGCTTTCTGTTCTCCATCTCTCATGTAAATGAATGGTCATCTGGTTCCATCTTGGATGCAAATGAGACCTAGGGCAGTTGTTTCACTCTTGTCACCCTTATCTGGAGGGTCTTAGGTGCGTCTCTCACTGCATCTTAATCAGTTTCGTTTATGTAGAGAAGGGGGGGGGGTGAGTCCTTTGTGAGTCAGACAGGCTATATCCTGTGCCAGGTTTGCCCAAGAACACAGAGCTGAGACATAACAAGCCACATGGCATGGTTTCATGGGCCAGATCTGACCTGTGGGCAGGGGGGTTGAACACTCCTGATATACACAAAAAAAAAAAAAAAAAAGTATGTTTGCTGTTTTCTGAGTGGGGACAGGATGTGTGCATGTCCTGTGTTCATGATGGCATCAGTTAACATGCCAACCACCAGGCCTGATTCCTATGTGACTTCTTAGATAAGTGGGAGAGGCGATTGGCTGTGTTGGCCTGCAGTCATTCCGAAAGCAGTGGAGAACAGCACCTTCATAGGCTATTCCAATAAGATATACGGAGAGTGAATGCAAGCTTTGGTGAAAGCAAGCTCACTTTATCAGATGCCGTGAGAGGACCCGCATGGAGTTCCTTATTCTTCGCTTCTTGCCAGTCCTTTCACAATACCTGGTGAAGTAAGCTTGGGTTTATAGAATAGAATGGGGGTGTGTGTATGTGTGTGTCCACACTATCCAATTGCCCATCAAGAATGAGCGAATGTGGGCGGGGACAGACTCCTGTGACCCATGTCCGCCCCCGCCCCCCCCCCCCCGCCCAATCTCCCATTCCCTGCTGCAGTGGCGGGGGGAGGGGTGGAGTGGGCCCCCGCCCAATGGGGGGGCTGTGGGGGAGGATTAGGCTCAAGGGTGGGGAGAAGCTGGCTCGCTGCAGTGTGGAGCCTGGGCTGACATGGCAGCAGGAGGACGAACAGGCTCAGGGTGACATGGGGGAGGAGGCATGCTCTTCCCCTTCCCACACTGCTGCCAAGTGGGGCCAGGCGTGTTGCTCCTCCCCCCCCCCCAGCTGTGGTGGCCTGCCTTGTCTTCACCCTTGAGTATGCCCCTCCTGCGTTGGGCCTGCTTCTCCCATCCACCTACCGCTACATCAGTTCTGCTGACCATGATGATGGAAGGGGGAAGGCCAGCGCTGGTGGCCTACCCCCCCAATGGCATTAACCCCACTCCCCATCCTTTACTGCCACCTCCAGGGAGCAGGGCAGGGGAACGAGGCCAGTGCAGCTCCGTCCCGTGTCCCTGCCATCATGGCGGTGCTCCACCGCACCGCCATGTCTGGTCCCAGCGTGGCATTCGCACTCTGGTTGGTTGGTTGTCAGCCAATCAGTGCGTGAGTAAAGCATTATGGACAGACAGGCAGGTTAAAGCTTTTATAATATTAGAATGTGTGTGTGTAAAAAATATGACTAGGCTAGTCTGTGAAGGCGCACAGAAGTAGAACCCTCCTCCCCCTCCGCAGTTGGTCTCGCCCAACAGCTTCAGGCTACGGGCCAGGCCGAAGAGTAAGGACAAGTCGGGCCGTAGTTCTATTTTTCTGGTGTGTCTGCTCAGGCGTTCCACTCGGGCGCGGCGGGGAGTAGGGAGGAAAGAAGTCTGCTAAAGCGGTAACTTCGGCGCATGCGCTCTTAGCATAGTGGAGGAGCAGGCAAAGATGACGCTATCTCTGGCTTGCGGCGATTGGCGAGCGGTACTTAATCCGTGTGAAGGGGGAAGGGAAGCGGATGTGTTTCCTGCGCATGCGCGCAGGGTCGGGGGAGGGGCTATGTGGCGGATGTTTACCTTCAAGTCGCGCGGTAGACGGCAGGCCGCAGACACGTCACCAGAGCGCGCGGCGTCGGAGGGAAGCGGGTACGCGGGAGCGCGGGGAGGGGCCGCGCCGGAGTGGCCTCGGTCTTAACTCGTTGCATGCAGGCGGCCTTGACGTCGCGCGCGGGGCGCGTTGCCATGGTGCCCGGGGGCGCGCCAGCGGCGGGGCCTCGCGGCCTGGCGCTGGGCCCGAGCGCCGCCGCTGATCGGCCCCTTCCTCTTCCCCAGGGCTCCTCTCCCGGGCCTGGACCCACGCTCGGCCTTGGCCATGAGAGCCGGCGAGGCGGGGCCGCCCCGAAGCAGCGGCAGCCGGAGGAGCGGGAGGCGGCCCTGGGCGAGTGAGTGAGTGCGGGACGCGACACACGTTCATTGCCCCCCACACACGTGCATATGGACACGTGCGATTTGCGCGTGCACACACGGTCACTGCACATGTCTAGGTGCACACACAAATTGTGCATGCATGCACTTGTATATGCACACGCACCTGTGTATTCATTATATGTGCACGTGCATGCGTGTGGAAGAGGTGTGTGTGTGTGTGTGTGTGTGTTACACACACACACACTTAAGTTAGTCTATAACGTGCAAATCTACCCTGCCTTCTACTTGACTTCAGATTAATTTAGCTGACAACTTATCTCTGGGGTGGTTTAGGCAGGTACCATCCTGCCTTGAGCAAGGAGGTTGGGCTAGGTGACCTTCCAGTTCTTCCCTGTGGTCATGCAAAACCTTGTGTGCTGACATCTTAGTGCTTTGATACTTCTGCAGGTACAAAACACTTGGCAAACATCAGTTCTGCTGTGCCCACGCATAAGTACTTTAAGCCTAATTTAGTCATGGAGGAGCAGAGCTGTGAGGCAATTTAGCCATGGGTGAAAAGGAAGCAAGGATTTCTCAAGTCTTAAGCCTGTCTTGCTGAACTGTGCTACTTTTCAGAGTTTGAAATAAATTGAAACTGAAGGTGTTTGAGGAACAGCAGAACTGTCCAGGCACTGCAAGTGTTAACCCTGAGGAGCCAGCATCAGCTAAGTGTCAGTGCATGTGGGCATGACCAGGCACAGGGTACCCAACTGAAGGGTAATGGTGAAAGTGGAAAAATGTATGATTAGCGAAGGAGTTATAACTTTTTTAATGGGAACACAGCCATTGTTTAATACATATATTTTAACCAATTGTTGCTGTTAAGTGGTGCATGTAACACCTATAGCTTGCAATAACTGGTGATCTTTCTCTGTCAGGTGCAGTTATGTGGAAAATAAAAAGCTTAACTGGTTTCAGGATTGAAAAGCCACTGAAAAATTTCATTATGTAGTGAGTAAAGTTGAGACTATTCAGTATGATAAGAGGAGAATCATGAAAGCAGTGATCTGAAAAGAGCGAAATCAGTGAAGTGTTTTAGTAGTTCACATGATTTCAGGATTGTGTCTGCGGATAAAATGTCTGAAAATTAAGGAAAAAATGGTCTTAGAGAAAGTGCTGGAAGGCTATTCTTTGGAGTTATTTTTGGCTGGACTGAAAGCAATAGAACAGTGGTATTTAAATTATAGTTGTGTTTGGACTGCTGTCTAGTAGAACACTTCCATTAGTTGCAATACAGAAATGGTATACAGGGGATGTTTATTATTGGAGAGTGTAGGTATGTAAGAGAGGATCATTAAGCTAAGAAATGGTCATTTGGATAGCAACATTTAAAATTTTGTTAGGAAAATAGGCTATAATGGCAGCTGGTGATCTTTTTAAGGTTGTGGCTGGATTGACCCAGTTCATGTCAAAGGCAGGTAGAAGGGTAGTTGCAGCCATCCCTGCTGCTTTTCTCCACAGGGACATGGGGAAGGCCCTGACTGTTGCACATTGCCGGCAGAGCCTGACCCATGCCTGGAGGTCAGATCAAAAGGTTCCACAGGTAGGATCTATCCTGCAGGTTCTAGGTTACCAAACTGTGGTCTAAAGGGAAGAACTATGCATTGGCAAGGTGCTGGGCTAGTCCTGTGTTCTTATTACAGTGGCTTTTTGCTAAGTTTGTTTAAAATGATTGACTGTCATTACACTGACAGTATGTGTGTGATTATTTTGTGTATCACAATACCACAACTTTAGTGAAAATACTCCAGGGAAGAAATGCATGCTTTTACTGATTTTCTGTGAAACTTACATATTGATGTATTTCTTCAGTCAGGATAGACTGGAACAGAAGACAAGCAAACCCAATGGCTCTTCTGCCAACGTGGAAGAGAGACAGAAGAAAGTGACTACTATATTCTGCTTGACAAAAAATGAAAAAGAATTTTATGTTCCAAGTGATGAATCTTGCTCAGCAAGTGTAGCCACACGCCAGAAACAGAAGCGTGCAGTGGAAATCAAAGAAGAATGTACACATAAAAGTCACAGAAGAATTTCTCAGACAGATGACATGAAGGCATTTCTGACCCACCAAGCTGTTTGTGAAAACTGTGAAGTGAACTTGCCTGGGTTTAGCAACTCTTCAGCTATGGAGTCAACTGTAGATAAGTGAGTTTTTATCATATTAGCTTTGTTGTGATTTACAATACTAATGTCTTGTTAATAAAATGAGCATAACTGCTGAATGGAGTACTAGAGCTGCTTAAATAATTGATGTTTATTACTTCTGTATAGGATACTTGTTGAATGTTTTAATTTCTTGAGGTTGAGGGGATGTGTCCACAGCTCATTAATATCTTTTGGGTAGGTAGACCATGTGTCATTCGCTTCACTAATCTAAGAGAGAGGCTTGAAGTTTGAAGCCCTTTGAGACTGAATCCATTGACAGATGTAGAAATAGGTAGTACTCTTAATCAGGGAGCCAGTTTTATAAACACAGAATGCTAAGATTAAGGATTTCTTTTATAATCTTTAAAATGTTTATCATCTGCTGCAAAAGGCTGGTCTGAAAATCCTATAAAAAGCTCTTTGTCTGAAATAGGTAGAAGGACCACAAGCATCTGTGTCTATGGTTAAACATAAGGTACAACTCTTTTAACAAGTATCACTTTTTTTAAGAACCTGGAGTTATCAAAGGCCTTAGGCGTGCAGGAATCCTGTATTTATGTATTAATGTATTAAAAGGACATTGCAAACAATTAAAACGACGCACATTTGAGTAAGAATGGCTATGCTTTCCTGTTCCCTTACAGTGTTTGGAGAAGTGGAAGAGGAAGAAAGTGCTGTATTTTACTTTCAGTCTATTGTTGGTTTATTTATCATTCAAAATTCAGTGAATACAAAAATCATTTTCTCACTATCTTTCTTAGGGTACACATCAGAAAACTTCTTTTTTCTTTGTAAATAGATAAAGTGAATTAATGTAAATACTGGCTGCTAGTTTTCATGTTTACATGAATTTGCTGTTTAAGTAGTTAATTTAAAACTGAAAGCATTGTTTTCCTAATGAGTTAGCAAAGTAAATGCACCTTTGTGTGCGCTCCAGCTGGTACCAAAGTAATACCGAACCCTATTAACTACTTATAGGCTGATTTCAAAGCACCCACATAACAGTACTGTTGAGTTAAATTGGTTCAAAAAACATTTATCAAATTGCTGGAATTTCTACATGTAACTGTCTTATTCCCTAAAATTGTTATGTAATTCTTATGTATTCTTGCCTAATTAGCAGGGCTGTGCGAAGCTTTGGTCCCTGATTCGATTCAGCCAACGAAAATCAGGTCGACTCTCCGAATCCAAATTGAATCGGGGGACGCTTTAATCTTCGTGAATTGAATCGGAATCCTCCGAACGAATTTGGAGAAATTTAGGAAAGATTCGGCAATTTGGATGTAGGCACATTAAATGTTTTTTCTACATAACTCAAGGTACCAGGCAGCTGGTGAATGCTCTGATGGTGGGGTGGATGGAGCGTCCCACAGGAGTGTGGGGGGCTCCCCATTGCGGTTGGCAGCAGACCTGGAAGTGGACCAGAAGCACTTCCGGGTTCACCAGGGAGTGTGCAGGGGGGGCTTCCTTAGTGCCCCCTGGGCTCAGCACCTGGTGCCTTCTGGGTTTGGGGGGGTCCCCTGTGCTTGGTGGTGGACCTGGAGGTGGACTGGAAGTACTTCTGATCTACTTCCAGGTTCGCCACCAGGCATGTGGGGAGGGGGCCCGTGCTCCTATGGGACGCTCCATCTGCCCCAGCATCGCAGCATTCACAAGCCACACCTGGTAGGTACCTCAAGGTATGTAGAAAAAACATTTAAAGCTGTGTCTGTGGCCGAATTGCTGATTCAGTCAATCAGCATCAAACCTTCAGATTTGGATTTGGTCAAATTGAATTGGGGACCATGATCCGAATCAACAAATTGAATTACTGTCCTTGTTTCGGGCTTAATCCGAATCGAATATGGCCCATTTCACGCGACCCTACTTATTAGCCAACATCTAACAAGGTGATGGAGTAATTATTCTAAATTAAAATTTCACATTATCTTTTTGTATAGAATGTTTAACTTAATCACTTCTCAGCCATTT
This sequence comes from Alligator mississippiensis, assembly GCF_030867095.1. NCBI lineage: Eukaryota > Metazoa > Chordata > Crocodylia > Alligatoridae > Alligator > Alligator mississippiensis. The sequence goes on from NC_081828.1 coordinate 99,093,284, forward strand.
GTAGGCTAAGATCAAGTGTATTACCTTAGAAGAACTTGATTTACCGTGATTACTCTAATACAAGATGAGTTTCCCCTCATTGGCATGGGGGGGAAAACGCCCCTCGTCTTATAACTGCATACTAGGAACTCTTACTAAATATATTGTCTACCCTTAAACTGCTGCCAAAATCAGTGTGTACCCAGCGATGGAAACTGACTAAAAAGTTGATTAAATGCAGCCAACCATGAGTGTGACTCTCTAAAACATAGGGCCCATATTGGGCAGATATACTGATGGAAACCTACCGTAAGGATAGGTAAGTGCAACTCATCTGAGTAGGTCCATTAAGCTCAGTCCCTCTCACTGCTAACACTTTTTTGTCATGGTAAGCCATGACATTGCTTACCTATATTTCCTCTGTTGGCCCCTCTCTCAGCCTTGCACACATGATTAGTGTGGCCCCACCCTCTATGAGGTAAAGCTGAACCAGGTTGCCCTGCACCTCATTGGCACATACATTTTTGGAGCATCCCAGAACTCATCACTGAACACCCAGTTCCAGTCATGAATGGGGGCTAATTACCACGTGGATCCTTTGAGGTGGAAGGGGCGGTGATATATGGGGTATACACACATACTGAATAGTGCTGAGCTGTGGGGTCACTGTGGAGGGTAGTGCCACACGAATCATGTGCACCAGGCTGAGAGAGGGTGCAACAGAGATTTTGGGAGAACTGTACCTAATGTTATGGGTTAATATGGTTTGAAATGTTGTTCACTCTTGTTAGGCCCAGCACATTGAACTGTATGGCAAATCATGAGCTTTTTGGCTTTGGGTTAATACCATGCAAGGTTTATACTAGATGTAAGCAGGTGCTGAAGTGCTGCTCAAAATTGTATTTATGAAACACCTGTGCTAAAACTTACAGCAGTTTCAAAAAAAGGTAACACAAATCAATTCTGACTGAACTAAGCCTTGTGGTACGTTATATGCAAATTGCAACATCCCTGTTTAATTTCAAGGTTGTTTTCAAATTTGCTCTTCGCTTCTGTGCTGTCATGGAGGGCAGGTTCTGACAGTGAGGGGTGGGCGAAGGGCCTGCCAGGGGAAAAAGTTTGTGGGGGGGTGGTGGGTGGAAACAAAGGGCCAGCTTATCCCCCATATATTTTCCATATATAGAATCTAGTTATTGTGTGGGGGCAGTGGTGGGGGGTGAGGGTTGTCTTATAATCAGGGCCGCCTTCTATTGGAGTGCGTATGGTAATTTACAGGATCAAACACTGAACAGCTTGGAAAAATAATGTACTAAATGCTATATCATAACTTACCTTTATGCTTTTGCACCAGTTGTTTCAGTGGACTGGAAATGAGGCAACCCTTCAGTATTTAATTTTTGTCTTGTTAGACTAGGAGTTGCTACTAGAATATCTATTGAATACCTGTCAAAATCTGGCAATGAACAGCTGTGCTCATCTTTTTATAATCCTTTAAAAATTATTCATTTGCCTATGGTGGGCAAAATACGGCCCGTGGGCCGGATGTGGCCCATCAGGCCATTCTATCCGGCTCGTGGGGCCCCCAAAACAGAAAATTATATTTATCTGTTCTGGCTGCCTTTCATGTGGCCCTCGAAAGCTTGCCCAAACTCAATAAGTGGCCCTCCATCCGAAATAATTGCCTGCCCCTGATATAGACAGTAAAAGTTGGGAAACTGAGCCGTGGGCTTTGGAAACATGGGAGTGGGACTGTGCTCTGCCCTGGTGTATTTCTTTGAAATAACATTTTTTTCAGGTGCTTTAGTCAGTGCTGTATGCCAGAGCCCTGTGGATGTGGAGTGTCAAGGGCGGGTCTCCACTGCCTTTCCTCTTCTGTCTGCCCGAGTTTTCATGGGATCTGAGTTTTGCTGCCATTTGCCTCCCCCACCCTGCTCTCTCCCCACTGATTCAGTGGCAGGGAAAAGAGGAAACAAGCTTGTCTTATGGGCTCTGGAGCTTCATGAAAGATGCGTTTCCAGCCAGAGCTCATGTTGACACACCAGTGACCTCAGAGCTTTCACATGGCACTGGAACCTAGCAGCTGAGTGCTGCTGCTTATCCCTGCTATAAGGGATTCCTATGGCTGAATTAATTTGTTGGGGCAAGGTTGTGAAAGTGGCTGCACTCATATCCTGTGCTCTGGAGCTGGTATGTCTGCATGGGTGAATGCTGCTGTTACTCCTATCCTCCGTTCCCCTGTTGCTGAGTACAGAAGCATTGACCTGTGCTGACATGCTGTTAATGGGCTGCTCACACTGACTTTGCAGGCCGCATCTGGGCCGCAGGCCAAATATTGAGTACCGCTGTCCTAGAAGAATCTTAGCGGAGTTCTCTCAAATAAAAAACACTTATTAATAAGGTGAGAAAAAAAATTGCAAAGGTCAATTAACTTAGACCCAAGTACTGTATGTAATTAGGTGACCTTCCAGTCATAGAAAGTTTCAAGGCTTAGTAAAGGCTAAACTGAAAATTGTATCTCTGCTTGCATGAAGATACAAGCTTGCTGGCCTGATCTCCTTTACTGGTAGCTATGCCTAATACTTTTTTTTTTCCTTTGTAGAATGATATTTCTCTGAAGAAAACCTTATAACTATGCCATAATGCAGTGTGATAAGGCTATATTATTTTACCATTAGTAATAAAAAAAAAAAATGTTTTTTCCAGATTATTGTTGTGTTTGCAGATGATACCAAGATGGAAAGGTTTTGCATGCACTTTGGAAAATATAATTGGAATTCAAAGTGTTGTTGATAAATAAGGGAAACGTAGCATGAGTGGCCAGGCAGCAGTGTTACAAGGAGGAATCTAGGGATTATAATATATAATGAACTCACAAAACTCATGAATGTTACACATTGCAAAATCCAAGCCCATGCTGTGAGGATATTTATGATGCTTCTGTTTTATGCCATATTCTTGTTTGAGTATCACATATGATATCATACTCCTGTTGGTATATTTATGTCTGTCTATATGGATGTTTAGAAAATAAAACCTGTGAAGAAAGATTGAAAGGATTGGATTTTTTTCAGTTAAGGGAATAGAAGACTGATGGATGAAAAGAAGTTGTAAACTATGTAAAAGATGATGGAAGAAACAAAGCTTATAAATTGTTCTCTGCATGGGTGAGAACAAGAAGTAGTGGTTTTAAATTGAAACGAGTGTAAATTTAGTAGAAAAACATTCTAATTCCCAAGTAATTAAGACTGGAATTAGTTACCTGGGGAGCTTGTAGATGAAGTAATCTTCATTAGAAGCTTTGTAGAGCAAGACAGACATAAGTCTTTTGGGAATGATTTGTGTATAGTTTAATCCTGTTTTAGGGCTAAGAGAGGGACTTCCCTAGGTCCCTTCCATCTCTTTCTTATGATTAGGCAGGAAAACTGCTCTAGAACTCTGATAGCAACAGTAAGACATTTTTGGCTTCTTGTTATGGCATGGGTGAAGGCCAGTGAGAAAAAAAGATAACTTATTTTTGCAAACAAGTTCAGAAATCATTTTATAAGATAAGTAGGCATGGATGTGAATTAAAATAAAATGTGAAGCCATAAGTAACAATGTGGTTCACATTTTGGTTTACCAGGGTGTATCCACTTATCACCTAATCACAGTAATTTATTTGTTATTCCTTTTATTTTTCTAGCTTTCAGCTGCCTGTCTTGTCTCCTTTGTGTAAATTCTTTGTATCAGGAACATTAGGTTGGTTTCTGTTTGAGTACCGATCATGTTGTTGACCTTATTGTCTACTAATAAATAATAGACAGATAGGCTAGAATTGTTGTTAAACTTAATATGCATGTACAAGTCTTGTGAATTTCTTCCTTCTCCTGAAATGGGTACATGCTAGTTTTGGAGTGAGTGAAATGTTGATATTCCATTTACTATTAAAAAAACCCCAAAAAACAAAAGAACAAAACCAAATAAATAGATTATGTACTTGATGGTAACTTTTTAATGAAATATTAAAACTAAGAATTGTGTAGGTTGGCTTACATATTCTTTCAAAATCTGATTCTGATAGGTATTCAGCATTATTACATAGTATCATTTTAAAATGTCTTTTTCCTTTAAATTTCCAGACACTAAAATAATTATGGTTTATGAGCTCCTGCTTAGCCTGAATGCATACTAAGGCATCTACTAGATATTTTACAGCTGACATTTAACCCCATTGGAGCCTTTATATAGTGTTATGGTAAATTCAGGAGTTTTTGGTTTAAGATATATTTTATGATGCTTGTTCTAATAAAAATGGAATTTATTGTACCACTCCTTTCAGTCTCCGTTGGGGTTGACACCAGCGCAGGGTATATGCTTGTGCAGTGATCTATTGTAGGCATGGATGACAGACCAGAGGGGAGAGTGTTTAAAATAAATAACACCCCCCCCATCTGCTTATAATATCATATATATTATACAATTTATATTATAATAATAATACCATATGATATAATATAGGCAGACAAGGTTCTTTCGGTAAATGTGATGTCTTTTATTAAACTAAATTGTTGGAAAAATTGTTCTTTTAAAAGCTTGCGGGCACAAACATCCTTCTTAAGGCATATATCCACCCACCCATCCTTTTCTTCTCTGGTCTGTTTCTGTAATGAATCACTGCAGTACCGTATACTTTATCGCTGCACTAATGTGTGTGTATGTTTATATATGCATATGTATATATATGATTATTAATAACTGATTTTTTTCCCAGGGCATCAAGATTATTCATGCTTTGTTTCCTCATTTTAAAAATGCATAGATGTGGATCACAGGAGGACATTGAATTCTCTTGTAATATTTTTGAGGGAATTATGATTAAGTAGCTTTATACAGTGGTAAATGGAGTAAATTTCAATAGCAGTACGATTTGTGGTATTACATGAACTGTATGTCAATGTTGTTGCAGTGAGGAGGACATGTATCGTGATGCAGAAGAAATAGAGAGAGAAAAAGTATTACTTGTTTGTGAGAGAGGCTCCACAGGTACATATGACTTTCATTTATGGCATTTCACACAACAGAATAGCTTATAATACTGTTAGTTTATATAGCTTTGTTTCCTTCATCCCCAAAGATTTTGCTGCTCAAATGTATACATGCATTGTAGATGCATCTCACAGTGGAGTACAGCACAATTTTTTTTTTTCATCCTAAATTCTGTTTCATATTGAATCATGTTTCAGATGACCCAGTCTACCTAGTCTTTTTTCTTCAAAGTTCTTTTGACCTGATAGAAAGTTGCTATTTGTATATTATGCAGGTACCTTTTGTGTAAAAATGTAACATTTTAGCAAATACTACTAACCAGTTGACAATATGAAAGGGTCTGTCATTGGGAGTCCCTCAGGAGTGCCCTTGCTTCAGTGCCTATGATCTGAAAGGAAGCCACTGGAATTCCCATGAAGTTTTGTGTTCTTCACCTCTTCTGGGGAAGCTAATTTTTCCCATCTTTCTTGCTTGCTTTCCATCATGCTTAACATGCCCTGTGTAAATATGGAGTGTCTTGTGTGTGTCTCTGTAATTTAACTGCTGAAGTGAAGAGAAAAAGCTTTCCTGCTGCCTTTTTTGACTGCTGAAGTGGTGGGAGAGCCAACTGGTCTTTTCCTTCTGCTGCTTTTTGGGGTCATGGGGCATCTTCTTCACCACCATCATATCTTCTCCTTGCACACTGATTTCTGGAGGGTTTTTTTTCCTGTCAAATACTAACAGAAGATATGTTAGCTAGGCAATATGCTACAGTCAGCTGCTTTTAAATCGGTAACTATTTTCAACTAAACTAGAATTTCTTGAAGTACTAGATATAACCACTACATAATTGAGTTGTTTCATAGTTCCTCTTTGATCACATGTGATATGCGCATTATATTAATCTCAACAGAAAATAAGCTAAGTGTTGCACCTGAAATGGATATCGTGGAGTACTGCCAAAAAGAATGGAGAGGAAATACACCAGTGGCAAAACTTATGAAAAAGGTATAATAACTTGTTTTTCTTTGTAAGGTTTTTTTGGTAGTTTCTGCAGAATAGATACTTGCCAGATTTTGGCCTTAATGGGTTTTATGGCTTTTCTTTTTCTTATATTAATTTTAAGGTGCAGAGTGTTTCAAACAGAAATACAGTAGCAGAAGGTAGAAGTAGTAAGTTAGGTGGGGTTGTTTAATTAGTCCCTGCAACATCCATTTGAAATTCTTTTTAATAGAATATATGAATAAACATCTATATGCGAACATCTTTGCAATTTACTGTTACCCAGAATACCCATATTTCACATTCCAGGGCTGAAAAGAAACAAAGCCAAATCTTTACTTCAGTTGCAAGTGTATCACCTGAATAGGGAGGACACAAAATCCAGGATTTAGGGGCTCTTTAGGTAAACAAAGGAGAAAGACGGACATCTTCAGCATAGAAAATTATACTTTAACCATGCATTTTCTGTTAAGCAGAACTTTTATGTATTTGAAGAGAGGGGAAGTATTTATATGTTAAAATCCATCTGTGCAAATACAGTTCTTCCCCTGGGGTTAAGGGAGAGAGAGAGCTATGGGTGTTTCTTTACTTCTGGTAGGTGCTCATAAAACAGTGATGCAGGCAGCATTAGAACATAGAGAACTTCTTTATCTTAAATCTCTTGTTCTTAATCTCTACCTATTTTGTTTGTATGGGGTCATACACAAGAAGGAATTTTTAAAATGGGTTTTAAGAGCCTTTTTGCTTACTTTTAGCATTGTTAATGACTTTGCAGGGGGCTTGAAGTATTCTTGGGCTATATTCTAGTTTTGAAACTTCTTTCAAGGTAAGAAAGCAGAATTTGACCTATGGACTTTGTGGCTTGATGGACTGCAGTTCAGGCACTGTCATAGGGGACACAAAATAAAGCAGAATGTGTTTATTAGGCATCTTGTTTCAGAGAAATTGTTCTTCTGCTGCCCATGAGTGCAGTGTTGATGTTGACTGGACATATGGCAGAATTTTTTGGAAAAACTACCAAAACTTAGGGGTTCACTGATAAAGATTTTTTTTGGCTGATACTGATGGCCAATTATTAACCAGCCATATTAGCCAATGCCAATCCAATAGCCAATAGGCAGCAAAGCAGCTTGGAGAATAGCGTCCTGCTGGTAAGTCTGTGGGAGGAAAGGGATGTGGGGGAGGGGGCAGATCTAGGCCCCCATGGGGAGGGAGGGAGGGAGTGGGGCTGGGGCAGGGGCAGGCGCTGCCTAGCCAGGGTGGGACAGGGTGTGGGACTGAGTGGCTCCTTGCCATTGTGCACACCCCTGAGGGAGGCATGGGGGGCATGTGCCCTCCAGATTTCTGCACTAGGGAAGGCAGGTTGCCCACTGCTGGCTTAGGGCCAAGGGCTACACCAACCTCTTCCCAGCAAAGGGGCTGGGAGGGAGAGCTATGAGGTGGACTACAGTCACCCCCAAATTCGCTGTAGCTTTGCCTCACAGTGCTGCTGCTGTCCTACCCCTTCCTGCCCCAAGTGCACTCCCGGCCCAATCCCCACTGGGAAGAGGCTGATGCAGCCCACCCTCGCCCCACGCACTACTCTGCCCCCCTCCAATGCCTTCCCTGGTGGTGCATTCAGCAGTGGGGAGCTACCCCGTCCCCCGCCCCCCATTCCCCCTGGATGAGCCACTCGCAGCTCTGCCCTGCACCCTGCTCCAGCTGTGCAGCACCAGCCCCTGCTCCATTCCCTCCCTCATTGTGGGGGCAGATCACTGCCCCCACAGTGAGGTAGGGAGTGGGGCTGAGGCAGGTGCTGCCCAGCCAGGTTGGAGCAGGCGCGGGATGGAGCCATGGCATGTCTAGGGGGTAGGGGAGTGACTCCCACCACTGTGAACACTCTGGGAAGGCATGTGGAGGGGTCATGTTCGCCTGGATCTGCGCGGGGTGGGCTGTGGCTCTCGGGCTGAGCCAGGCCGTGCACAGGGTGGGTGGCGGCAGTTCTGGGAGGGGGGCTATGGCCCAAATTTTGCAACCCCCCCTCCCCCACCCTCCATAGCCCATCCTCGTGTCACCACCTGCCCCGAGCACAGCCCTAGCCCAAACTCTGCCCCCTCTCCCACACACTGAGAAGAGCCTGGCACAGCCCTGGCCCCAGCCTGCAGCAGCATGCACAGGCATTTATCGCCTGCATTAGGCCAATTTCCGATACAGTCAATTTTCTTTATATTGTTGTCGATCCGATATCGGTGCACTTCTAGTAACAAAGAATGTTTTTGTAGGGTTGAACTGTTTTTACCTGTGATGGCTAAGGAAATATAACCAAAACCCCCTTGCTTTTGCATATCTTTTCTTGAACAACTTGTAGAGTTGGGAGAGTTGCTAGACAAGTTTTTTGGGCACCATGTGTGAATGGTATCCTTTTAAGCTCATTTGCATTTGTTAGTTTTCCTTAATTGTGCACTTGCCTGTTTTAAAATTGTCTTCTGCAATCAAAATTACTCTTTGTATGGAGGTAAAGGGTTGTGGTGGTGTTATGTGACTTGAGTATATCTATTCAGTAGAAATAAAAATGGCCTGCTTAGGAGTATCCAGGACTTATCCTGGACAACTCCTATCAGCACAGTTCTCAGCACTGTTATAGATCAGTAACAACTACTAGAACTTTTGTACTCATGGACAACACATTCTCCACCTTGTTTTGACCATCCGCATTATTTTCGGTCAAAGTGTGTTAGATCATATTCTTGTTTGGGAGACCTTTGTAAAGAGTTAGGAAGGAAGGAGATCTCTTGCTGTGGATTTTGCGTGTAGGGATGATAGCAGGGTAAATAGTATATTTAAAAATGCAGAGGAAAATGGAGATACTGTAGTATTATTATTATTATGTAGTTTTTTTGTTTTGTATGAATTTTAGAGGAAATGCATTTTCAGCAGTTCAAATTAAGCCATTTTAATTGAATATTGTAAATACTGAAAACAACAGTGCAGTGTTAGTACAAGCTTCTCTGTTGTGTGCTACTAATGAGTCATATATTGGACCACTGACATGTTCGCTTAAAGGCGTGATGGGATCTGATCCACGATGCTGGTAATCATGTAATCCTGCTATGTCTCATGTAAATGGAAAGATGTGATTTTTGGCATCAGGGTTCAGATCCCCAATTATACCATATTGCCCTGGATTGTCAACTTAAAAGCCAGATGCCCACAATCAACTGACTGTTAGCTGGGGCCAGGGACCAAGTTGGGGTCTAGAACTGGCCCCAGCCAACAATCAGCTGATTGGTAAAATCCCAGCTCAGGGGCTTACGTAGTTTTTACAAGTCCTGACGTATGGGGATCAGAGAGATTCTCCCTTATCCCAGGCTCCTGTTGCCGTTGCAACTTTAAAAAAAGATCATACATGCAGCTGGGCTGCACAAGCAGTTCTCTGACATTGAGTGCATGGAGATATCCTTAGGATCATGGTAGCACCCCCATCTTCCTCTGGGGCTTGAGCAGAGGTCCAGGGTCCTGGTTCTGCCCCCACCTGTGTGTCCCAGACCCTGGGGCTATACCAAGCTGGATCTTGACACTTAGTTGAACAGTGGGATCTGTCATAGACCAGTCTCAACCAGCTATATGTTTAGTTTAAGTCATGATACAAACAAGCCACAAAGTTGCTCCATGTTATATGTGGAATAACTTTGAGGCTTGTTTACTGTATTATCATGCCTTAAATTGATTTGAATGTGTGTCCAGGTTGCTCTTTAAGGTGCAGTTAACTTTTAAATTAATGTGTGTCAGGGGCCTTGGCGAGGACACCAACAGTTTGTAGAAGGCTATTTTAGGTTCATTCTCCATGTTTTGATTAACATGTCAGTTATGATAGTTATATGCCTTTTAATTTACTTAGCATCTATAGATGTCTTGTGATACCGATCTTCAGAGGGCTAGGGTTCAGACCAAGCAGTCTCACCAGTCAGCGTGAGCTTTCTGTTAAGCTTTTGTTTTTGATGTATAAAAATTATGTGTTACAGCTATTGAGCAGAACAGAACTGTGTATTGTGTTTCTTTTGCATAACTTGTCCTTATACATTTGTTTCAGAAGTATTTGACTATTTTATGTGGAGTAGTGGAACAAAATGTATTGTCTCTTTTAAATGGCTCTAAAATTTTGTCTCTTGATACAGACATGTGCATTGGAATGAACGAGAAAATGTTTTTGTGTTTATTTGCATAATCAATTTGGGGTTTTTTTTTGTTTTGTTTTTAATAGGGATATGAAGCAGTTTCTCAGAAATTTGCCTGTATAAGGAGAGTAAGAGGTGATAACTATTGTGCTCTCAGAGCAACGCTATTCCAGGCACTGAGCCAAGCTACTGAACAGCCTAACTGGCTCCATTCAGAGGACTTAATGCTGGTATGCTTCATGCTTACAATAGATCTTCTGCTCAAGAGAAAATACAATTTCTTACTTTTGGATAATGCATACTATATTATATGAGCACTGCTCTCTTTCAGTTTTAAAGATTGGAGGGAAGGGGGAAATTGGGGCATAGAAGAAGAGATCTGTAAGGTATCTTTGCTCCAAAGGCTAACACCTGGGCCACAAACTGTCCGTCCATCTTGACCTGTTCTTTCTACACTTTATTTTAGTGTCTGTAGTATGGCAGTCAGTATTTGGAAATGAGTTAGATTTACTGGAGAATTCAAGGAAGTGAATCTATAGAAGTGTTTGTAATTTTAAAAAATGTGCACTTCCATTGCCCAACCTTGACAGTTTATGACAATTTATAAACAATTATCATAATTGAACATTTGCTTTGAAACTGTAGTCTTTTGGTAATGGGAATTATGGGAAAGGTTGAGTCCCTGCTTAGCAGCTTTGTTATTTATTTACCTACAATGCTAAGTTCTCTTCACCACATCAGGTAAGTGGTATATTAGTGAAGCTTATGTCAAAAATGATATTGTTCTACTTGTGTGAATTGCCAGACATCTGCATTTTTTGCTTCACCAGCAGGAAATTATCTCCTCGAAAAGAAGGGTTGTCTGCTGAAAGTTGTTCAAATTCTTCAGCCTGATACATCAGGTTCAGAACTTGTGACAAATGATTAATTGTCTATGAAGTTGGGTCAGTACTATCCTGTGGTGCTTGATTGTGAACTTAGCTATATTACCATATTTTCTTGAATACTACACACCCCCAAATAATGTGAACACCCTTTTTTTGGAAGGCAGAATGAATTGAGAGTGTTAGTTTTATTTTTAGTCTTGGCCAAAAGCTGACCTCTTGGTTGGGGTAGAGTTTGCTCTTCAACTCGCATACTTTCACTCTCCTGCTCAGACAAAAGCTAGAGTTCTAACCTTCTCACAACCATGGCCCTATAGGCAGCAGCTTTGGCTGCTTAGCCAAAACCTACTACCAATTTGGCAGCAGCTGAGAGGGGATTATAATGTATCTCTTTATGTTGAAGTGTGGACTCCTGCTGCTCCTTGGTGACTGGTAGAGAAGTGAGGGAAACTCCCTAGACTTCCATTCTGGCACAGAAACAAGCTGCCCTGCTTCAGTCACATACCCTAGTGTTGCAGGACTAACTTCTGGTGGGGAAAGTTGCCTATGGTATGTAAGTTAACATGGTATTTGCTAGTTGGGCAGGTTTTTTTTACCACTGGATTATATCTCCAGTAGTGACAAGACAACTAGAAGGGACTTTTTTTAAGTATTTTCTCTACTGATGACTCAACACACATCATCTGGAAGCAGAAAATTCTGTATTACCCAAATTGAAGATGAACCTGAACTGAGGACGATTGTCTCCCATTATTAAATTCTGTTCATGGCAAATTTATGAATTTGTCATCATTTTCTGTGTATAGAATTTAATTATTGGAGAATTAAAATTGGCAGTCTTAAATTCTTTCCCCCACAACTGTAACAAAGATTGTGGTGGGGGGAGGCAGTGTGAGGGGGAACAAGTAGTGGAGGGGAGACAGGTGGGGAGGGGGAGCAGGCATTGGGGCTTGCCCTTCTACACGCACCTTGCCCCTGTTGCCTGTCTGCCCCTACCACTTGGCCCCTTGTACCTGTCACTCCCTCCCCTAGCCTGAGGTCCCCATCTTCTCTCTGCCCCGCATTAGCCTCCTCCCTTTGAGCTGCCTCTGCTCTGGGGCCAAGCTGGAGCTGGGGCAAACACGCAAGCACTATGTACTGGGCTGCAGTTGAGGCTGAGCCAGCTGGAGCTGGAGCCTAACCAAGAGTTAGCACCAGAGGGGGACTGAAGCAGGTGGGGGGCAGAGGTTTCAGGCTGGGGGCAGAAGGGTGAGGTCCAAGGCTGTAGTGAGGGCAAGCAGCAGTTGCTGCTCTGGCTCTGACCCTGTAGCAGCTGCCTGCCTCCCCCTATTGCCTCGTGCTCAATTCCAAGACGAGAAGCTTCCCCCCCCCCCGCCCCGTGTTGAATGGGGGGAGAGGGTGCGCCTCAACTTGGAATCAAGTAACTACAGTACCTGCTAACATGTTTTCTGAGGAATGGTTTCAAAGAGAAAATAACCTACATGCATTTCTTAATCGGGTTGTGACTGTTTTTATTTTTGGGTGGCTTTTTGTTTAATTTTAATACTGTTTTTGCATTTTTCTTCTTTAAAATACTGATGCCTTAAACTATATATCATGATTTTTTGCCCTATTTTATAATGAGGTGGTTTACTAATGTGTTCTGCTGAAATATATTCAGTAATGATTGTGAAGATGGCAGTAGAGTATGTATGTGCAAGGAAGATAAATGGAGTAGTAGTTAGCAAGACTTTCCCTCCCTCAGTTGTAAAAAGTATGTGCGTGTTAAATACAAACTTTTTAAATCTCTTCTGTTGTAGGATAGGGCATTAGTTTGCAGCCTTTGTTCGTGAGTCATACCCCCCCCCCCCCCCCCCCGGCTGTTCTCAGTTAAAGGATAGAATTAAAATAAATAAATGCCACCAGATCCTACCTACAAAATGCGTTTGTTAGTTAATTAGACAAATGTAATACTTCCTTTTTTTTTTAATTGTTTTATGCTGGAACTTGAGGAATATTTAAAAAGGGGTTAAGATTATCGAATAGTTCTTGGTAACTATTAGGGCTGTGCAAAGCTTTGGTAGCCGATTTTGATTCGGAGGAGAATCCGGCCTCATTCGGCAGCCGAATCAAATTGAGAGACCCATGAAAAGGTCAAAATCTGTTCGGAAGCATCTGAATCAATTCAGAAGGCAGGTTTGCAGGAAGCAGAAACTGAGGGTGGGGGGGAAGACTGCTCTGATATTGACATCTGTAGCTGGACAGTGACTGTGATCTTTCTCCGAGTTCCCTTCCAATCACAGTTCTCTGGGGGAAGGGTGTAGAAACAACATATAAGGCTGTGTGTGAAGTTAGCTGTGCCTTTTGTGAGCTGTCTCTCTCTTGGACTAGCAGCGTCTGAAAGGCTCTGGCTTGCTATCTAGTCTCTTGGTAGCTAGCTAGTCTCTATTCTTCTGTGTTTTTCTCTGACAGTGTGCTTTCCTGTACAATGACGACACAACATATCTCTCTCGTCTCTCGCACATGCACACACTTCGCAGCACACCAAACATTATGAAGCGTCATGGGTGACTTTAACCTCTCAGTCATCTGGGAGAAACAGGCAGCCAGGTCTGCCCGTTCACGAAGGTTTCTAACCTCCTGACAGGACCTTCACCTATCACAGGAGGTACGTGTTCCCACTAGGGGAAATGCCTTACTAGACTAAATACTGGCCACAGGGGCTGACTTGGTGGGGGATCTGTAGGTGCAAGGTAACCTAGGGGATAGTGACCACCTATTGATAAGGTTCACTGTCTGGAGAAAGGTGGGGAAGATAACTAATAGGGTGGAAGTGCTAGACTTCAGGAAGGCCAACTTCAAGAAGTTCAGGAGATTAGTTAGGGAGGGACTGACTGGTAAAAGCCTTGGAGAGATGGGAGTCCAGGAAGGGTGGGCGTTTCTCAAGGGACTAATCCAGCAGGCACAGAAAAGGGCCATCCTAGTATACCTAAAAGGGGGCAAAAAAGCAAAGAAACTCTCTTGGTGGGGCAGGGAAATCCAGGAGAGCCTGGAGGGATAAAAAGAGGCCTACAGGTTGTGGAAGCACAGGGGGCTGCCACCAAGGAGGAGTATACCTACTTGGCTAGAGCTTTCAGGGAAGCAGTGAGGAAAGCCAAAGTGGACATGGAGCTTAGGCTGGCAGCAAAAGTTAAGGATAACAAAAAGTCATTCTTTAAGTACATAGGAAGCAAAAAGAAGGTACAGGGTAGCTTAGGGCCCCTTCAGGATGAACTAGGGCAACTGGTAACAGATAGGATGGCCAAAGCGGAGCTTCTAAATGATTTCTTTTCATCTGTGTTCCTGGACATGAATACAAATACACATCCCATTGGGACCTTAGGTAAGACCAGTATAGATACCAACCCACCAACTGTTTGAGCTGACCTAGTAAAGGGGCACCTGGAGGGGCTGAATGTATTTAAGTTAACAGGTTCTGATGATCTTCATCCTAGGGTGCTTAAGGAATTAGCTGGAGTCATAGCAGAGCTGCTGGCACAACTGTTTGAGCACTTGTGGTGCTCAGGACAGGTCCCAGAGGATTGGAAAAGGGCCAGTGTGGCCCTTATTTTCAAGAAGGGGAGGAAGGAGGAACCGGGTTAACTATAGGCTGGTTAGTCTTGCCTCTATCCTTGGCAAGACCTTTGAGAAAATTGTTAAGGATCACATTTGTGGGGGACCAGTGGGTAAAATGATGCTAAGGGGCGATCAGCATGGGTTCATATCAAGCAGATCCTGCCTGACTAACCTGGTTTAATTTTATGACCGGGTCACAAAATGCTTGAATGAAGGCATAGAGGTAGATGTTATTTATTTAGATTTTAAAAAGGCCTTTGACACAGTGTCACGCCCCATTCTTATAAATAAACTAAACAGTTGCAATGTAGGTTATTACACAGTCTGGTGGGTAGAAAACTGGCTTATGGGATGCATCCAGAGAGTGGTGGTGGATGGGTTGGTTTCTACCTGGAGAAATGTGGGCAGCAGAATCCCCCAAGGCTCTGTCCTGGGACCGGTACTATTCAATATCTTCATTAGTGATTTGGACGAGGGAGTAGAAAGCACCCTGTCCATTTTTGCTGATGACACTGAACTATGGGGGGAGATGCACAAATTAGACAGCAGGAGCGAGTCCAGGCTGATTTGGACAGGCTGGGGAAATGGGCCGAACAGAATAGGATGCAGTTTAACAAGGATAAGTGTTATGTGTTGCACCTGGGGAGGAAGAATCGTCTTCTACAGCCTGGGAGGTACCACTCTAAGTAGCCCAACTGCGGAAAGGGATCTCAGAGTCATAGTCGACTCCAAAATGAACGTGAGTCACCAGTGTGATGAGATAAGTAAAGCTAACCACACGCTTTCTTGCATAAATAGGTGCATCACGAATGGGTTTAGGGAGGTAATACTTCCACTCTGTGCGGCACTGGTCAGGCCACAGCTGGAGTACTGCGCTCAGTTTTGGGCATTGCACTTCAGGAGGGATGTGGATGGCCTGGAGCAGGTTCAGAGGAGGGCCACTCATTTGGTTAAAGGCCTATTAAAAAAACCGTATGTGGACCAATTGGGAAACCTGAACCTCTTCAGCCTCCACAAGAGGATCCTGAGAGGTGATCTCGTGGCCGCCTTCAAACTCATCGGGGGTGCCAGCAAGAAATAGGGGATACAGTGTTTACCAGGGTGCTTATAGATTCATAGATTCATAGATGTTAGGGTCGGAAGGGACCTCAATAGATCATCAAGTCCGACCCCCTGCATAAGCAGGAAAGAGTGCTGGGTCTAAATGACCCCAGCTAGATACTCGTCTAACCTCCTCTTGAAGACCCCCAGGGTAGGGGAGAGCACCACCTCCCTTGGGAGCCCGTTCCAGACCTTGGCCACTCGAACTGTGAAGAAGTTCTTCCTAATGTCCAGTCTAAATCTGCTCTCTGCTAGCTTGTGGCCATTGTTTCTTGTAACCCCCGGGGGCGCCTTGGTGAATAAATCCTCACCAATTCCCTTCTGTGCCCCCGTGATGAACTTATAGGCAGCCACAAGGTCGCCTCTCAACCTTCTCTTGCGGAGGCTGAAAAGGTCCAGTTTCTGTAGTCTCTCCTTGTAGGGCTTGGTCTGCAGGCCCTTGACCATACGAGTTGCCCTTCGCTGTACCCTCTCCAGGTTATCCGCATCCTTCTTGAAGTGCGGCGCCCAGAATTGCACGCAGTACTCCAACTGCGGTCTGACCAACGCCCTATAGAGGGGAAGTATCACCTCCCTGGACCTATTTGTCATGCATCTGCTGATGCACGATAAAGTGCCATTGGCTTTTCTTGTTGGGGTAACTAGAAATAATGGCCACAAACTGGAAGAGAGCAAATTCAGATTGGACATAAGGAAAAAGTTCTTTACAGTGAGGGTTGCCAAAATATGGAATAAGCATCCAAGGGCGATGGTGCTGTCCCCTTCCTTGGAGGTGTTTGAAAGGAGATTGGACAGACACCTAGCTGGGGTCATCAGATCCCAGCGCTCTTTCCTGCCCAGGGCAGGGGGTCCGACTCGATCTAATAGGTTCCTTCTGACCCTAACTTCTATGAAACTATGGAAAGGCAGGTGCCAGGTCTTTTGGCGGGAGAGGGGGCAGAGGGAAAGCTGCAAGTTATCCCCCCCCACTCCCAACATAAATGCACCCTAGGGCTGTGTGAAATTTGGCCGCCAGTTTTGTTTCAACACTGTTTCGACTTGTTTCGAGGTCAAAACAGCAAAATCAAAACAGAACAGATATAGTCGAAACAGCCTCAAAGTAAAACGAGGCAAGTTGAAATGTTTCGCCGTTTCAGTGCTGTTTTGACATTTCACCCGTAGGCTATAATGGGGAAGGACAAAACAGCCTATAACTTTGTCATTTTTGGCTTAATTTGGATTAAACTTGCAGGAATGGTAGCCTCTGCAGAGCCTCCAAAGCCTGCCAAGTTTCAAGGAGATAGGTGCAGGGGTTTGGGGGAAACTACCTCAAGCTGCGAACAAGCAGAACTCGTGACATGGGTGACACTGTGTGTTAAGGTGCAACAGGGTGAAAGCTGCAGGCCTGCTAGCCCCTGCTGAGGCCATGAAGCCTGCCAGCTGTCAAGGAGATAGGTGCAGGGGGAGTCTGGGTTCTGGGGCCTTGCACCTCTAGCTGCTGATAGGCAAAACTTGTGTCACGGGTGCTTGTGCAACTGTTTCTGTCTTGGGGCACGGAGTGGTGGTGGGGGGAACTACTGCAGGCCTGGCTGCTAGGCCCTGCTGCAGCCACAAATCCTGCCAGCTGTCAAGGAGATAGGTGTGGGGTGAGTCTGGGTTCTGGGGCCTTGCACCTCTAGCTGCTCACAGGCAAAACTGCACCACCGCCACTAACATCAGTAATAACCACCAGCACCAGCATGACCGTCTCCACCCCAATTTCAGTTCCCAGCATGAGCCTTCCAGTGCCAAAGGAGCTGGATCTGGAAGCAGCAGAGCTGAGTGCTACAGCTAAGGAAATTCTGGGGAAGGAGCGGGAATCTGAGTTTGTTCCACACCCCTCAAACTTCCCCTTGAGGCAGGTCTCTTCTGGAAGGCACTTTGGAGGAGGTTGTTGGGGCAGGTGGTTCAGCTCATCCAAATGTTGTGCCTCTGCCTGGTGAGGAGGGGGATAAGGCAGGATCCCCACCCCCAACCCAGAAGTGGATGGGTAGTGGGATCATTTTGAGGTAGCAGATGATCCCAGGTATGCTACCTGCTAGCACTGCCAAAAGAAGATCAGCCGGGGCAAGGACATGAAACGCTTCGCCACCATGGTGCATCTCAGGAGGCAGCACCCCCTTGCCTTTGTTCTTCCTCAGCCTGGCACCAGTGGGAGCGTGCCCAAAAAGAAGTCCCTCTCTCTCTCCAAAGCCCCCATCTCCATGAAGCAGAGGCAGGCCACCCTGGACCAGTGGGGGAAAGGTGGAGACAAAGGGGGCACATTCCCAAGGCGAGCAAGGTCACCCAGAGCATTGGGGAGATGCTTGCTTTGGATACCCAGCCCTTCTCCTTTGTTGAGCATCCATGGCTCATGGCGCTCGTTGCCCCATCCTATCAAGTGCCTGCATGTACCACCTTTAGCAGTACAGTGGTTCCCTCCCTGTATTAGACGTGCAGGGAGTACTTGAGGGAGGAGCTGCAGAAGGCAGAGCCACAGGTGGCCTTACACTTCACCTCAGACATCTGGAGCAGCCGGGATGGAGATCATACCTGTCTGTCCCTCACAGGGCACTGGTGCTATCAGTCAGGGCATCAGTGGGCTCTCCTTCAAGCGGAGGTGATGGATGGGTCCCACATGCGAAGGAAGATCGTGGTGGCCATGAATCGCATGGTGCAGGGGTGGCTCATTAGGCAGGGTGAGGTCACCTGTGGGTTCATAGTCACTGGCAATGGGGCCAATATAGTCAAGGTGGTCTGTGATGCTAATTTTGTTGGCATCGGCTGTGTGGCACACAAGCTGCACCTCATAGTGAGTGATGCCTTGGAGGGGGACAGGGCTCCTGGTGATGGTGCCGTTACTACCACTACCAGCCAGCTCATTTCAAAATGCAGGAAGGTGGTGAGCTACTTCCACTGGAGCATCAAGGGGGGCAAGGTTCTGCAGGACAAACAGGCAGAGCTGAGCATCCCGCATCACAGAATCATACAGGATGTGGAAACTGTGGAACTCCACATACATGATGCTTGAAAGGCTGATTGAGCAACAGAAGAGGCCATCCATGAGATGGCCTTGCATGGGGAGATTGGGATCGGTGGCCACCTTAACAAAACGGTGCGGGATACCATCGCCCAGATCTTGGTGGTCCTCAAGCCCTTTCTTGAGGCCACCAAGAGCCTCAATGCTGGCATTGCCCTTCTTAGCCAGGTGATCCCCATAATGAAGAAGCTTGATAAGCAAATGGAGAAGTTCCAGGGGATTGATGTTCCTGGCTGGAGCAAGCCGCTTTTACCAGAGGTGCAGGCACCAGTGAAGTGGCTGAAGGAGCGCATCAAAAAATGGCTGGATCCGTTGTGGTCCAGTATGGTCCATGTGCTGGCTGGCATGTGTGACCCAAGGGTGAAGGGGAGTGTCTGCAACAGCAAAACCCTCGGTCACTGGATGGAGGTGTTGGTGAACAGTCAGGGAGGCAGAAGTGCAGAGGCAGGGGGATGAGGAAAAGGGAGATCCACTTTCCCATGCCAGCACTCCAGCCATGAGCCAGTCTTCACTACAGCCACTGCCAATTTGGGCCAAGGACATGGCTTCAATATTGGGGTTCAGAGACACCAGACCCCACCATCAGGCAGGTAGCGTGGAGGCCTCGGTGACTACCTATCTCGTCAAGGACGTGGAGCTGCTGCATTGCGACCTTTTGGCCTACTGGGCAACCTGCAGCCAGATGTGGCAGGATCTGGCCACGGTTGCCTGGGAACACCTGTCCTGTCCACCAACCAGCATTCCAAGCGGGAGGGTTTTTGGCATTGCTGGTGATGTTGTGACACCCCACCACAGCTCCCTGGATTCTGGGTCGGTGGAGCAGCTGGTGTTCTTGAAGAGGAACCTCCCGCTGCTGAGGTTCCCCAAGCTCCACGTGCAGATGGAATGAGTGCCACTCTCCTCACTCAGCACCTATTTGCTTTTTAAAAATGCTTTCAGAAACATTTAATGCCCCCCCCCCCCCCCCCCGAGCTGGAAGTGGCAGTTTAGCTTCTCATCAGCCAGCAGGGAAAGAACATCTCCCTGCTAAGCTCCTGTGCCAGGACGAACTTGGAGGTATGGACGAGCTATGGGGAGGGAGGAGGCCCCAGGTCCTGGACATGACCTAAAACTGCACCCTGCCAGGGTAGGGAGGCCTGGTGGGACTGCTGGTGGCACAGCAGCCCCAGGAAATGCCAGGTCCACAAACCTCCCTGGTGAAAAGCGGTTAGGGGGTGCCTGATAACCAACCTCCAGCCACCGCAAGGCACACAGTCCTGGCTGGGGAAAGCTCAGATCCATAAGATCCTTGAAAGGCCTGAGGCTTACTGGTTGCAGTGAAGTTGTGAGGGTGAGAACAGACAGGTGGCTCAGATCTGACTTGAGGTACCCTGGACTGGTCCATGCTGGGGCCAGGACCCAACCGGGGGTCAAAGGGCCAGGGGCCCACTGCAAGGAATGCTCGGAGCAAGAGGCTTGGGATTCCAAGTGACCTGAAGGCAGGGCCAGGGCTTAAGGGGGAGCCAGAAGTCCCAGAGAGGTGACCACTGCTGGAGGGGATGAAGGATGCAATCTGCGAGGCATGGGCCGCAGCGTAGGGGAGGTATGGAGCTGTGAAATGGATGTCACCCCTAGATAGGGGCCTAAATGGGCAGCCTCCCACCTGGGAAACATCTGAATCAGTTTTCCATCAAGGCATGGTAGGCAAAAGGGGGGTGGGCGGTTGGCCCAGAAACAGCTGGGTGGGCCGAGCACTGGGAAGGCCCTGTGTTATAGGCTACCATCCTTGCTGCATTCATTCCACTCTGTCTTAACACACAGAAGGCAGACAAGGTTCTTTTGGTCAATCTGATATCTTTTATTAGACCAACTGAATAGTTGGAGAAATAAATACATCTTAGCAAGCTTTTGGGTTTAAAAACCCTTAGTCAGGCTGAGGAAGCGTCTGCAGTTGGTGTGTGTGTGCTCTTCCTGGATGGAAGAAATAGTAAAGAAGCCAGAGGCTGGTATGCATGCAAGAAAGCCCATCAGTGAAAATGTAAATTGAGGCGGGGGTGGGGGAATGTAGCAGGTAAAAGTGGAGAGGTACTTGGGGAGTCAGATGTCAGGCAGGTTATAGTGTGTCATAAATTAAATATCTATATTGAGTCCATGAAGTTTTGTATCTAGGAGGTTGATATTTTAGGTAACAAAATTATAGGTATTTTAGTAATTCCCCATTATGATCTATGGCCGAATCTCCGTGTCGGCTCCAAATCTGAATTGGCTGAATCGAATCGGGACAGTGCCTTATATCACCGAATCGAATCACTGCCCCTCTGAATCCAAATTGAATACTTGCTGCTTCGCACAGGCCTAGTAATTATCTCTGTTCCAAACAATTTATCAACGGTCAAGTGCAAGTTATTTATATTAAGTCAATTTCCAATAGAGAATTAGATTATTAAAGTACTGTGAAATAATTGGATGTACAAGAAGTAGCAGGACTGGAATTATAGGATACTCTGCAAAAGCATTTAAAAGCTGATAGCTGCTACCCTAAGAATATTAATGAATAGGCTGTTCCCTTGTTCAGATGCATTGTGATATATTCATTAACTCTGCAGTAGAATACTAAGATCCTGATAGCACATTGTGATGGTTGCTCGGATTGCCTTGGCTATCACCTCCTGCATCAGTTCCGACTCTCACCTGCCACATCTTGATGGATTTTTGATGTTATTAATTGGGAGGTGTTATTTGCCGCAGTAGGCTACTGACAATCTCTAACCATTTTTATCAGTGGACACCTTTCCGCTGTCTTTTTTTACCCAATGGACGGATTTAAGTTAATAAACCACAGTCTGCTGTAGTCAAACAATTCTCTTTATTGTCCTTTGTATTCCTTCACACATTCAACTGTTACAAGACTGTTATATATTTTTTGTTTTACAAAAATTTTAGTTTTTCATAAACACCTTCAGGGCATCCTTTTCTTTATTGATATACAGCTTAGTCAAACTAACTTTTGGAGCCGTGTCTCAAATTGTCCCAAAATTTTCGTTTTTAACGCTATTTCCCCTTTATTTTTGTAGGTTTTCATGTGTTTCTCCTCGTTTTATCCTCAAACACTCCTGAGGAACAGTCAATAACTCAAAAAAAATCAAAATCAAAGCCAAGGCTTCCCAATGTGTTTGTTGTCTTTCCTTTCTTACTTTCTCTTTTTCTTTTTTTTTTCTTCTTTTTTTTTTTTTCCAGAGCATCTGCCCCCGCCTCTATTTCTCGCAGCTTCTCCGCTTCCTGCACCTCTATTTTTCTTCGGTGCAATCCTATTTAAGTTCACTCACGTCCTCTGGAGCCACCGAGCTCCTTTTCTTCGTCCAGCTCTCTCTGCCACTCTGGACCACCCTCCAGAATCACCCCAACTTCACAATCTTCTCCCTGTTCTCTCTCCTGGAGGAAACACCTCCCACTCTCACCTCCTTCTCCCTGCTGCGTGGTCCCACCCTCGGGCTCTTTTATACGCAGGGAGCAGCTACTCCTGAATCGCTGCTCTCCCGGCTTGATTGTTTTCTCCACTCCGGTGTCCTTTCGCGTTAGTACCTCTTCACACACACATTTGTTTTCCAATAGGTATTGCTCCCTATTGTTACAGTTTAACTAGAAAAGGTTAAAAATAGTTGGTGCCTGCATTCTTTTGGCAAAATTTATATTTTATTAAATAACAAGGATATGTGGTCAATCTGGTGAATGATTAGCCCTTTTTATTTCCTTCAAGGAAAATGTTGGACACAGCTGCTGGATATTGCCTACAAAATCAGATTTTCAAAGCATGATTTTTTTAGTAAATTAGTACTTTAACTATTATGCAGTCCTAGATTCATAGATGTTAGGGTCGGAAGGGGCCTCAATAGATCATCGAGTCCGACCCCCTGCATAGGTAGGAAAGAGTGCTGGGACTAGATGACCCCAGCTAGATGCCTATCTAACCTCCTCTTGAAGACCCCCAGGGTAGGGGAGAGCACCACCTCCCTTGGGAGCCCATTCCAGACCCTGGCCACTCTAACTGTGAAGAAGTTCTTCCTAATGTCCAGTCTAAATCTGCTCTCTGCTAGCTTGTGGCCATTATTTCTTGTAACCCCCAGGGGCGCCTTGGTGAATAAAACCTCACCAATTCCCTTCTGTGCCCCCGTGATGAACGTATAGGCAGCCACAAGGTCGCCTCTCAACCTTCTCTTTCGGAGGCTGAAAAGGTCCAGGTTCTCTAGTCTCGCCTCATAGGGCTTGGCCTGCAAGCCCTTAACCATAGGAGTGGCCCTTCTCTGGACCCTCTCCAGGTTATCCGCATCCCTCTTGAAGTGCGGTGCCCAGAATTGCACACAGTACTCCAACTGCGGTCTGACCAGCGCCCGATAGAGGGGAAGTATCACCTCCTTGGATCTATTCGTCATGCATCTGCTGATGCATGATAAAGTCATTACAGATTTTTGGTTCTTACTTCTTTATAACCCTCAAGAAGTGTGTAAGTTGTTCTGATAGCAAAGTTTTAAGCAACCGTATAAATGTAAGTAGGGTATAAAGGCCTACATATAAAGGATAAAGTTAAGATGACTCTTCATTTTTAGAAAATGACAAAATAGTATAATTTTCTCATATTTCAAGAATGCTGCGAACCATAAAATAGTCATGTTCACAAGGAACATGACCTTGACTTCAGTTTATTAGGTGGTTTAAATACTCTGTTTCTATCAGATGTGATATGTCTGGCAGAGTCTGTAATGATCCAGCAAAAAAGCCACTTCTTTTGTAGTGGGAAAAGATATTTAGCTGCATCGGGGACTGGTAATTAACTGATCTCCCTATTCAGTTATTGGTGCAAAAAGCCATGTTAGTGGGCAGAAGTAGGGATAAAGGGGGGTTGTCTTGTTTTTAAAAAAACTTAGTATCCTTTGCACAGGATGGCTCTTATGAAGAATAGATGATGGTAAAACTATGAGCAACTATACATATAAATATCTGAGTAAATGTCACAGATATGAGAGAGGATTTTATTTCCATTTTTTTCTGATTTATTAACTGCTGTATTTTTTTTACCCTCTTAACTTTGTAGCTTCCTGAAAAGCTGCTGAGCAAATATGACTGGATCAAAGACTGGCAGCACAGAGGAAAACTGGGGAGAAAGATGAGAGAAATTGGTGATGAAATTAAGGAATATTTAGGACTACTAAGGAAGAAGGTTTGGAAAATTATGTACTTATTCTCTCCTGATTTACAAATAAGCATTCCACTAATTCAACATGATTTTTTAAACTTTATTTATTAACAAATCCAACTTACTAGATCACAAATTTAACATTTAAAAATATATCCAATCCCTCAAAATTTACTCAGACCGATATGAATCTTCTATCAGCAATGTTCCTTTAATCCAACTCAGTGTCCACGGAGGAATCTTGTTCAACATAATTTCTAGTATAAAAAAGTATATTAGGGGAGGTAGCTATAATCAGTTAGAGAACATACAGAATTTGACACAAATTAATGGTAAAAATCTTTGAAGAGCTGAGAGAACTAAAAAAAATACAATAGTTTCCTCTTTCTTAAGTGAGTACTGGAGATTTCACCTCTAATGTTAGTACGTAGTACTACTTGGTTTTGGGGGTGGGATTGGTAACGACCTGTGGGCGAGACCTGGCCACCAGAGCAATTGGTTCTGGCCTGCAGGACTCTGTAGTATTCAGTAGTAGAGGGCTTTACCAGCACTGCACTGCACTGCACTTGCCCATGTCACATTGTAGCTTGGAAGCACTTGTCAGATGCTAGTGCTGGTGCTTCTCTGATCTGAACAGGATCATTCTGACCTGCCATGGAAAATACTGCCAACTGTTGCTTTAGAGTATAGGCAAAACGAGAGGATATCATTAGTTTCTTGAACAATTTGATGGGTAGGCATAATAATAATAATAGTGAAGGAGACTGCATGCAATTAATGTGGTATTGTTTACATGTAATCAGTATTTCATAAGTTCATTGCTATGACATGGAATGTGGTAGTACTTACTAGTGCTACAATACCCTTTCCAGAATGACTTTTGTCATCTGGCTGAGGTAAATTAATTGTGTTTCAGGCAAGAGCTCTTGTTTGGGAAAGACCTCTATGCACCTTTGGGTGAAACAAAGACAGTTAAAAGCCCTGTGCTAGTGAACATAAAACTTCATGTGGACATCCTTATGTAGTATTCACTCCCTCAAAGAGTCACTGTGTTGGCTCTCCACTTAACCACTGAGTAGTAAAGGAATTCCTGCATGTATATACTAGCATGTAACATGTTTAGGAAAAAAGCCTTTGGGATGAGGTGCTGTATGCTATATATTTAAGATACTGAAAAAGTGTGATCAAGTGGGAGGAATAATTCTTGAATACAGGATGGGGGTGGGGGGAAGTAGATAAATGACAACTTTGACAACTTCTGTTTGTTTCATTGTAAATTAGCTGGTTCAGATGTCTGTTAGCTTGCTATCAGGTTTTTAAAAAATATGAATACAGAGTCTTATATTTACTCTCTTACTACTTTGTCATCTTTATATTTTCTGTTTCAGTTATGATGTTTGTTGGGCAGATGAGCTTGTTCTCTAGCAAATAAACCCTGCTAGGGCTTAAGGCAGTAGGGTAATGGATGAGTGGAAGTAATGATTGAATAATGATTAGCAGGGATCCGGCTTTCCCAGGTTGTTAAAAAAATCACAAATCCTCTCCTAAACCCCCCCAAATCCATGATTTAAAATTAAAAGCCCTTCCACAAGTTCCCCCTCCCACCCCCCCGGGCCCTGCTGGTGCCCTTTACTCCCTACCTACAGCCCCTGTTCCCCCAGCCCTGCTTGGGGGGGGGGGGGATCCTAGCTGCCAGGGGTACTTTTTTCTTTTCTTTTTTTTTTTTTTTTTTAAAGCTAGCACTTGATCTTTTTTTAGTACTGTACTGTAAAAACTACTAATACAGTGTTTTTAATTGTCTAATTTTTGTGTAAATTCACTTCCATGCAAATACTTATTTTTTATTTTAAGCATTTCAATTGGGCACAAATTTACTTCTTTTAAAAGCTAAAGTTTGACTGTTTTATAGGACTTTAATTAGAAAAAGCAAAATAAAAAATGTTAGCAAAATACCTACAGCATTGTAGGAATTTTGGCTGCAGTGAACACAAAAATCATTGATATTGCAGCCAGTGAAATCATTGATATTGCAGCCACTGTTTCCTGTGCAGTGTCTTTCCCCTTTAAGTCTCCTCCCTTTCCTGTTTTTCCTTCTTTCTCCGTATTTTTCTGCTTGTAGAAAAATGGGTGTCTTCATTTCTTGATTGTCTTCATGTCTTGATTGTCACCGCAAAATGCTTCAGTATTTGTTTGAAAAATGAGTGATCAACTTCACACTAGCAGCCATAGGTGGTAGAAGGGGGCGGGGGCTAACGGGGCTCAAACTCCAGGGCAGCCTGGCCGCAGTAGGGGGTGGGGGGGGAGGTGCTGGGATCACAGCTGACCCAGCAAGCCTTTAAGTTTCTTTTTACTGCCTGGGTTTGGGGGAAGCAGATCGAGACCCCCATAGTGCAGGAGGGAATGGAGCAGGGGCAGGGGCAAATCATTCACCCCTGTCCCACTCCCTGCTGCGCTGTGGGGGTTGCCCCACGACTCAGCCCGGCTGGAGCCCCATTCATGGGGATTTGGGGCCCCAGCCAGGCTGGGTTGTGGGGCAGTGGGAGCCCGGTGGCTTGTCCAGGGGCATGGGCAGGCAGTTCCCACTGCTGCATGCACTGCGGGGGAGGGGGAGGTATGTTCCTCTTCCCCTGGCTCTCCAGTGCTGTACCCCTGGATGAGCCGCTGGGCTCTGATAGCCCCACAGCCTGGCCCAGCTAGGGCCCCATTCTTGCTGAATGGGGGCAGTCGAGGCTGGCCCCACTTGAGGGCTGGGGCTGGTGTGGAGAGGCAGCCAGGGAGGATGCGGGGCTGGGGGGCAGTGGACACTGGTGCCAGACAATGACCCCTGGCGCAGGGGAAGGGGCGGCTGCACAGGTGCAGTGGGCCTGGTCCCTGGCCCTGGTCCCAGCCCCAGCCTTACACCTTCCCCACTCCCACCCTGACCCTTCCCTTGCAGAATTTGTGGGGGGCATGGGTGCTTGCAGCCCCCCCCCCCAATATTTTTTCTCCCTCTGCCTATGCTAGCGGCAGCTAAAACTATGGAAACATTTAAAATAAATGCACATATGAAAATGGGAACAAGAGAGCCTTTCATAAAATGAATGGCTACCTGCCTGAGAGAAGGATGTGATTCTTTTTTTCTGCAGTTGTGAATGATAATGGTGATGGTGATTTCCTGTATTTGTGACTTTGTATATTTTTTTTTTATAGTGGAAGAGTGTAAGTGAAATGAAGACACCCATGGAGAAGCAAGGTGCTTGCAATGAATTGTTTAAAAACGAAGAGGAGGAATATTGCCTTTATGAAGCCGTGAAATTTTTGATGCTGAATACAGCCATTGAATTATACAATGATAATAAAGAAGGAAAGAATGTACCTGTGTTCTCATGGCTATTGTTTGCTCGGGATACATCCAGCAATCCTAAGCAATTAATGAATAATCACTTGAATCACATTGGTCACACTGGAGGCCTGGAACAGGTAAGAACTCTTTGTGTTTATCGTATATTTGGTAGCTTTATGATATATTTTGTAGCTTTCTATTTCCTTGTGCTGTCCCACTCTGGCAGGTGTATCAGAATATCTCCTGAAATGAGTAATTGGCCAAGCTTTAGTAGCCTTAATAAATGTATTTATGTAGCTGGATGCTTTGTAAAAGCTAGAAGTGATATAAGCTGTGTACAAACCTTCAGTTCTAGTGGTGGAAACTTTCCACTGATTCTGGAAATGATTCTAAGAGAGAGTGTGCAGACATTCAGCCTGGATCTGCCCCCTCTCCCTTGCTCCTTGTGCCTTCCCAAGATCAGGGTGATCCTGGTCTGGGGAAAGCATTTGGCTATTTGAATCTTCCTGCTCCCAGGGGTGACTGGAGCAGCAGGACAAAGCCCTTGCCTGCATCTAACGTCAGGGACTCTGGTTTCAGAAGTAAATAGGGGGTTATGCCATATTGTATGCTTGGTTCCCATTGCCAAAAGGGAGTAGTGCAGCAAAGCCCCTGTTTGCTTATGACACTGGGAACTCCAGAGCAGGTGGAGAGCACTTGGTGGATGCTTCTCCCCTCATCCCTTGGTCAACAGGAGCGGTAGAAGCAGCTGCCTCTCCACACAACCTGCAGACCCCTGTCTCTGAAATGCATGGGAGAGCCTTTCCCTCTGCTCCGTTTCTCCTGGTCCACAGGAGCAAGTAAGTCACGGAAAAGTGTGTGGACATTTAGTCTCCAAGGAACAATTTCCACCTTGCTGTTGGGTTATTTTTCTCCTAGCGTTGCTATTTTAGCTCCAGGAGAAAAAGCTTGAACATCTGCACATTCTTGGTTTCTAGTAGGAGAATAGCAATTCTCCTGGTAGAAACTGAATGTTTGTACATGACCGTAATTAAGAGCAAGACAAGAGCTTAATGATAAACAGTTTTTTGTGGCCTGGGACTCCACAATAAAAACAGGTGTTCCTTTTTATTTTTATAAGTATGGAACTTTTACTAAAGTAAATGAAGGATTAGGTTTAATCTTTTTGTATGATCAGATTGTATGTGATTGGACCATTATTTTTTAATTTCTTTTAAATATCCATACACAGATAAAAATATCTGTACTTGCAATATCAAATAAAGTACAGAAGGCAACCATGTATAGAGCACTACTAAATAAATCCTGATAAAACATTTTTACTAGTGTTCATCTGAAAAATTATTTAATTTGAATTTGGAATTGCAGATACTGGAATGAATAATGATGCAGTAGGTATTTCACAAACACTTATACAGTGGTTAATGGGGATATTGAAGTGAAATGAGGCAGAAACATTAACGTAAAAATAAGAAATTCTGTGTTAGGATAACAGGGTTCCTAAAATCTTGTGGATGTGGTTACAGTAGGGGTGGGCAAAGTATGGTCCACAGGCTGGGTCTGGCCTGTCAGGTGATTTCCATCTGGCATGCAGGCAGGCACCCACCATTTAATAGTATCCAGCCTAGCTTACAGCTGCCCCTGCTGCATTCCTCATGGAGCTGAGCCCTGCCCAATCCCACTGGGGCAGCACTCTGCACTCCCACCCTTGCCTGTGGGAGGGCCCTGGTTCTGGCCAGTGCGCACAGCCTCCGGGAGGGGCTGCTGCTGCTGCAGCCACCCAAGGAACTGCTTGGCTTCTCCTGTCCCTGCTGCAGCACTCGGGAGCAGGTAGGGAAGTGGCAGCAGGCAGGAGGAAGCTGCAACTGGGCGGGAGCATAGGACCCACATTGGGGCTAGGACTGGAAGGACCAGGATAGAGAAGTGGTAGTGTGGAGCCCGTGTTGATGGGAGCATGGGGCTCCTTTGCAGCTCACGTGCAATTCCTGGGACTTGGCTGGAGCCGAACGACTCCAGGGGGAGCCCTGCATGATGGAGCCAGCAGCCTGTTCCCGTTCCTGGCCACCACATGTGTTACTAGATATGCCCGTTACTTTGGGGTGTTCTCACTTATTAGGGGTACGTTTCTAAGGTCTTTGTAATTCTATCAATGTGCTGCTTGTGTTACTTGTGTTTCTATACAGAGCTGTATCTCTCCCTTCTGCAAGCCCTCACCCCCAATGGAGCTATCTTGCAGGACTCGGTTTCAGTGGGGCTGGGTACCTCCAGCCCCCAAATCACACATGCGCGCACACGCACACACGCACACACACACGCACGCGCGCGCGCACACACCCACCCCTGACCTGGCTGGGTTGATCAGCATGTACAGACTGACACCCTCATGCTACAAATCAGTTTGTTAAGGTAACAATAAAATTAAGTCAGACACGAGCACACAAGTGAACAGAATACCTCTGAATCCAGCTGGGTGTCCAGCTGACACCCTCTTGGGCCAGTATTCAGTTCATTAGGGCACGTCTGAGCCAAACTGGGTCAGTCAGCCTGTACAACCTGATCCCCTTATGTGTTTCAAGCTCAGCACGTCCCAATCTTTTGCCCTAACTGTCCTAGTGGTAGCCTCTTGATGAGTGGACCCCACAGTATTTCTGGGCTTTACAAGTATCTTTGGCTTAGGTAAAAGAAGCGTTGCTGCAGAGCAAATGGGAAAGGGAAGTAGAGAAGGAAAAATGCACCTGGTTACCACCAGTTTGACTATAAAAGTTTTTTATTGCTAAGTATATGAAATTTATAATGGTACTAGTAGTAATAGACAGGCAAGGAAAAACAAACAAAATAATTACAATATTACCCTGGTTTAATTGTGTATTTGGGGAAACCTAGCTCAAGCTTAACTAATACAATTTAGGTTCAGAAAGCTACGCCTAGAGAGAGAGAGAGGGAGAAAGACAGAGAGAGCGAGAGCTGGGCTCTCACCATTCCAAGGCACTCGGGTGATTTGCTGACAAGCAAAGTTTCCACCACGATTGTTGAAGGGAGACTATCTGTTTCTGTCAGCTTCTCGAGAACAACAGTGGATGGTGTCAGAGAGATTTCTCTCTCTTGAAGCACACTGTTTGCTGCTTTACAGCTTTCTTATACCATTAGTCTAGTATCTTCAAAACATTCTTTTAATTGTGTAAATCGAGAGGGTCCCAAGCCATAGTTGACAGGGAAAATCCTGTTATGTAAACAGTTTGAATTTAAATGAATTACCTTTTTAAGTGACAAGGGGTTATCTGGTTTGGAACATCTCAAGAAACTGATTAACAACCAGGACAAACATCAAGTTTTATGGAGTAACTAGATATCTAGGAGCCAGCTTGAAATTATTATGAATATAGAAGATATACTGGAAGGGATACCACATTGTTTCTTCTCAGATAGCTTAGCTGTGCTTGCACTGTTAAGTTGGCATCAGTGCTTTGTATTTTACCTGTTGTGAATAAGCCTCAGCTTAGCATGACTTTCAGATTTTTCTGTAGTCTTTTAACAGACTTAAGGGGATTACTTGGAGTGTTCATAAACTTTGTGGGGAGGACTTCCACCAGTCATCCCAGGAAAAGTATGACAGCATTTGTGGTTCAGGCTCCAATGGGCTGGATGCTGTGAAGAACCCTTTACCATTGTTCAAATGTTGCTGACTTGGTCTCTTTGCCTCAGCATTCCCTAACCTGGCAACTGAGTTTTAGTCAATCAAGTTTAAATAGGCCTCCCATAGTGGGACTGGGGAATATACAGCCTGAGATGCCTATTAAACTTTTCTTCTGCTTAATTCTGGGTAGATGAGGTGTGTGTGTGGGCAGGGGGGAATAGAAAAAGTCCTTTGCAAGTCCAGCAAGCTGGGTGCCAGGGCTCCCTCAGGAAGACAGAGCTGACAGGTAACACATGTAGCTCCCAGGATTTAGCTGGGTGTGGCAGGGAGCCCTGTGCGATGGAGCACGGCTGGCTTATCCCTGCTCCCTGCAACCCTAGCCAAGTCATGGGATCTGCATCTGGTGGCAGGAAGCAGGGCCAGGCTTCTAGCTCCATCACATGGGGCTCGCTCCAGCAGTGCATGGCTCTGGCCAAGTCCCAGGAGCTGCCCATGAGTCACAGAGAACACTGTGCCTGGCCCTGCACCCTAGTACCATGTGTACCTCCTGGGACTTGGTCAGAGCTGTCTGCTGCTGGGAGGCTCTGCCTGCCGCAGGCCATGAGCATCCTGGAGGCTTGCCACCTGCTGGTGCTGCGGCTGGCGGCTGGGGCTGTGTGCCATTAGGGGGCCCCTATACATACCCTGCCATACCCCCCCATGCACACCCACACACACCCCCACACATACCCTCACACACCCCACACACCCCACGCTCCCCCACAGAAACACAGTACACAAGAGTAAGACTGTGTTTTGAGCTATTATGCAGTCTCCTCTATATACTCTGCAAACACACACAAATGAGGACAAAAATATATTTTTAACCAAAATTAAAATATGTTACAGTAGATGTTTGATTTTTAGTATGTGATTTGATTTTTTTTCCAGTTCCGAGATGTCACACTCCCCTCCCAAAAAGAGTACTTCCAGTTGCAAAGGTTGGGTTAAGGGCAGAACTTGTGGTCCCAAGGCGGCAGCCAGGGGGCAGGGCATGTCAAGCAGTAGAAGTACCCTTGTGCCCCTCAACAGCTCACCAGAACTCGTTAAGTGTTCCTCCAGCCGAAATATTTGCCCGCCGCATGGTTACAGGAAAGAAGTCTTAAATGCAGCACCTAACTTTACACTTGTTAACTGGTAACATCAAAGGGCCAGGTCCTGGCCCCGTTTGACTTCTGTGATTAAATTTTTGTGGGCCTATATGATAGCAGAACTCAGCACTGCAGATTTATTAGTTGACTTAAGATGGCACTCAACTGTTGCATAATTTGATTTAGTGACTTTTCTCTTGGGGCAAAATGTTGTTACCCTTTTATACCTAGTAGTACTTTACCTATTAGCTTATTCTATTGATGTAAGACTGTTCTTAAAGTAAATTACTAGCAAAAGCAGGGCATGCCCAGTCCTGTGAGAATGCATAAGGCAAATGTGAGAGGGAAGGGAAACTTCCTTGTTTTCCTCGCATTCAAGCATGCAACAGGCTGGTGCTGCTGCTCGTGTTGATTGCTACAAAATGGAGAGGAAGAGTCATGGCCCTGCCCTGCATTGGACATGTGTGCTACCATTATCCTTGTTCCAGCTGGGAGAATTATTTCGGGTGTGGATTTGAGTGGATGCCTGCCTGACTGTGCAATAACATAGCCCCACTTGCATCTGTTCTCCATTGCTTGCCCTCCAGAGCAGTTACGGAGCAATGTAACTGTATGCTGTTACTGCTGAAGCTGAAGATTTCTGCATTAAAGTATGGTAGAGCTGTAGAAGAGATGTTTATGTAGTAATGTCTTTGTGTTAAAGATACTGAGAACGTTCATGAGTATATAGACTTTTTTAAAGCATTTTTAGTTCATAAGGGGATTTTCCCTCTTTTGCCATGTGGAATTATACGTTGAAGCCACGAAAACTTTAAACTATTGGACTAGGGATAGAAGTTAGATGTAAACCGGTTTAAATGATCAGAAATCAATTCAGATCTGTAACACAGCAGAAGTTTAGTTCTCATAAACTACTTTCAAAATGGCTGAAATCAATTTAAGATAAACCTGGATGGATGTAGTATCAGACTTAAGTGATTTAAGTTAAGTTGGTTTATTGAATGTCTGTTTCAGATCCTCTCCAGAATCAAGTCAAGTTGCAGTCCTGCAGCATCCCAGGGAGCTTTGCATCTGCCCCCAAACCCTCCCACACAGGGTAGGCAGACTAGCTTTTGTCCAAGCTGTCTGCTCCAGCCAAGCAGGGAGATGTGCTCTAGTGCCCTCCAGTTTCTGGCCTGAGCCATATATGGGTGTATTTCTGGAATCAAAAGTGAATGTCTGTTCACTTGCATATCGGTTCAATCTATGAAGCTTAGACTAACCTGTGAAGATTGAATTGTTTCAGCCTTGGTCTTTTTGACTGTTTATACTTAGCCTTGGAGCACATGTAGTGGTCCTTACCAGCACATGTTTACATTTATGCAGTTGAAGAGGCAGGCAGGTGTAATGAAGTAAATGAGTATTACATATCTGATAGCTTCTATACAAAAAATGTGTAGGTCTAGAACTTTCTATCTTATGTCCAGAATTAGGCACATAATTAAGTATATTTATTTCAAGGGCTCTAGGCATCCATGTCATTAGAAATGAAGTGACTTGATTTTCAGATATTTGAATGCCTTAAACACTCAGGGTTCAAACTTTTTGGCCATAATGTATAATGAGCAGACTGAGTCAATTACCTGTGTACTGAGTCAATTACCTGAGCACTAAGAATTGCTTTTTGACAGGATGGGGCTTCATTGTACTTTCCTGTGCAAGGGAGGCCTAAATCGTAACATCTCTCTATCTCTCTGTCCTTTATTCTTCATTGAAGTATCCTTAGTGTTGCTGTCTTTCTGCTGAATTTGATACAAAATAATATTTTTATGTGCAACGATAAAATTCAGTTGGTGCTATATATTTCATCCTAACTGATTTATTTTTTTTTTAAACCTAGGTGGAAATGTTTCTTCTTGCATATGCTCTGCGACATACCATCAAAGTTTATAGACTATATAAATACAGCACTGATGAATTCATCACACATTATCCCAATGACCCAGAGGAAGACTGGCCTGTAGTGACTCTTATAACCGAAGATGACAGACATTATAATATTCCAGTTGGAATGTGTGAGGAGACTGCCGTGTAAACATATTATTTTGGCAGGCTGGCAAATTTTGGATGATCAGATTTCCAGTACTATTTAAAAAAAAAAAAAAAAAAATGGTGGGCGGGCCATGATGAGGTTTATGTGATTAAATCTTCAGTACTTTGTTTCTTGAGTTGCAGAGGTTTGAACTGAAATGCCAGATAGGAGCTCCCTGAAAGTGAGGAGTAGGAAATTGTACAAGCTTTTATTCTTGTGTGTAAAAGAATTTGAATGGAGCTCTTTGGAACAGATCTCTGAAAGGGATTGTATTTATAAAAATGCAGAACTTGCTAGGTAACTTCCTTAAAGAAGGTTTGTTTGGCTCAGTGGTGAGAGGGCCCTCAGCATGAAAGCTTAGCTCAAAAATTACTATAGCAATGATTAAATGAAATTGCTGTTTCATGGACAGTGAATTTTAATACTGCTCTTACAGGTTGTTTAGAAGTAATTTGTATGAATGGTAGAAATTTGGTGATGGTATACGTGCCATTTATCTTACATTAGTAAGGAGGTGTTTATTTAAAATAAACATTCAGGGCTGTTCTTTGATGGCTGTCTATTTCTAGAAGCTAGGGATCTGGTATGCTGGAAATTAATTTGGCGGGGCGGAGGTTTTCTTCCCAAAGGGAGCATGGCAAACGGATTTAGTAATTACGAGGGTACAGAGCAGTTTTCCCCTAGGTCATCTCTATGAGTCCTACTGAGCTCAGTGTTTTCTGAAAGTCATTAACACTTCCAGTCGTATTTTGAAATATGATAGCATCAGTCTATTTCTCTTCGAGTATCTGTCCATATCACAAATGTTCGTAACATAGTTGGCATCCTTATTTTAAGCCTCTGTGAAGAAGTAAAGGATATGAATGAACAGTGATAGCACTAGACACTGGGGTAAATTTGAAGCCAGTGCATATACGATGTTACTTCTGCTACACTTTTGTCTGAAGTTTTTCTTGCATGGGACATAGTGCTTTTGATCAGTCACCTTTCACAAGCATTAAATTTACTGTTTAAAAAATGAATGGGAGGAGGAATGCTGTGCTCTGCAGTCATGTCATAATTGAAAGGTTTTCTGTCTTCACCCTGTGAATTAGTTTAAAACTGAAATAAGGCTTCTAGTTTCTTTCAGAACAGGAGATATGTAGAGTTTTAATGGAATGAAAATCAGACATTGTGATATAAGCGCCTCTGCCCCTTCTGAATGGTTGGTTTTCTTAACAGGGTTGCGTAAAGAAGAATTTTTTTTTAAAGAAGTCTTGACATCAGTGCTGTAACGAGTTCTGTGCTGTTCTGCTTCAAATTAGATTAGTCTTTAAACTTGCCCTTTTGAGAGTATTTACTACACCAATCAGTAAATACTGGCCTCACCATCATGTGCACTGTAAGCCTATGATATATCATTTTGTTACCTCTATCCTTTTTTAAATAATTAGCATGGTGCTTTGTGTCAAAATGGTTCCTAGAAACCACATGGAAATAATAAATTAAAAATGCTGTATCTTGATATTTTATTTCCTAGCTCAGTCATTTCTTTTATTTCCTAGCTCAGTCATTTCTTAGCACATGTCTTGGTCTGATCTCTCAAATTTTATTTTGAAGTCTTAATGTTGAAATGCTGAACAAGAACATAATCTATGTAACGAAAAATGTATTGAGATCAAACATTGTGTGTGATTGGCATTTCTATTAATTTGCTGGTCACATTTGAGTAGCCAAGAACTTCTGTCAGTAGCTGATAGTAAAGCAAAAGGAGAGAAAAAACTTTCAAATTACAATCCTACATGTATTCTTGCACTTTACTGGGCCATACAGTGGTAACTTAAATCATAAATCATGCTCTCTCTTTTTAGGTTTTTAAAAATGGTTATTGTATTTGACTGAGATGTGAGCATAAAGAAAACACTTTTAAAGAATTCTTTGCATTTGAAAGCTTGTCTAACTTTATCCCAACTATACAGTTGGTCCAGTAAATGGTATCACTCCCCCACAAATCCTGTTTTTTTTTTTTTATATCATGCATTCAGCATTCTACAGTCCTCAGGCATACTTAGGACCCTGTTTTCAGGCCTTGACTTATGCAAGCAGTTCCATGGTATGTGCACACAGAGCAAGGAAATGCTGTGCAGAGAGATTTCATGTGCACGTGAACTAATAAGCTCTCTTGGTAAGTCTCACTAACGTAGCTATGTTCCTTCTGGTTCTGGTTAACGTTCATACTAAAATAAAAATGAAGTGTGAAGAAAAATAAGTTTCTGTGGTGCTGCTTTTGACCATATAGCTGTACCCCTGATGGTTCTGGAGATATGCATTGAAGCTTGGGTGAAGGATTGAGCCCAATGATATTTTATCATTTACAAGTATAGAATATAGTGAAACCTGGAAATATGGTAACACCTGGAATCTTCCTGTATAAAAGTCAGTGACAAAACTCCCATTGACATCAGTGGGAGCAGGCTTTGACTCTTGAATGCCTTCTGAGAAATCACCTTGTGTATTTTTCTTGTCAAAGCACAGTGCAACCTCATTATAACAAACTCTAGTGGTGCTGGAGAAAAGTGCCTTAAAAATGGTGTTTGCCTAAATGTACTTAATTGGATGCATCATCATAATGAGAATGTCGGTTCCTACTATTGGTCTGGCTAAAAATGGGATTTGTTATAAATAAGGCTTGTTTTATAACAAGGTTGTACTGTATTTTAATGCAAACAAATGAATTTTCACCTACTTTTGTATATATTAAAACTAACTTTGTATTTCAAATATAAAAGCTTTCAAAACAGTGCAAATGCCTTGAATTTATTTAATGTCTCAGAATTGACAGTTAGTTGTTTGCAGACCGTTTTTTTTTCTATACTTAGCCAAAATAGCCTATAGTAATGGAGCTCAAACTCAGGGCCCATGGGCTGAATGCAGGCCATGGGGTTGTGTCATTCAGCCTGTGAGGCTCCTCATGCATCCAGAAATTTGGTGGCGAGGGGAAGCAGTGGCAGATTTGACTGGCTTGTTTTTCCAGAGCCATGGCACTTAACACTGCCACCGCTTCCCTGCTGCCAAATTTCCAGACCCACAAGGAGCCCTGCAGGCTGGAAAATGACTCTGCACCAAAATGCACTGGCCTGCAGGATCAGAGATTTGAGCACCACAGGCCTACAACGTCATGGGCTAAACTTCAGTCAACAAAATAAATGAAATGTGTAACAGTGGGAGGAAGAAGAAGGGGGAGGAGTCTTGTCCAGCTGCTTTTCCTAATGGATATTCTTTGGTGGAAGTTACCCATAGGGGCAACAGCTATTCTGAGCAAAGATTGCAAGGTTAGGCCCTAATGATGGTAACTGGTAAAATGGCGAGACCTGAAGCATGCTGGAAAAGGTTGGTAAAATCTGTAGTTGGTTATCTCTCTGCTCACCTAGGTATTTCATTGGTTTCCATTACAGTAATATCTGAGCACGTAGTAAGGAAGCAGAGATGAGAATATTAATTTTGAATTATGCAGTCCACTACTCTTTGTAGCGTTACCACATACTATTTATACTATTTGTCTCCCTTTCCTCCTTATATCCTCTTATTTTATTTTATTTTTTGTATTATGTGAAATTTTTTTGATTACAAGCTTTTCAGTGGATGGACCGTCACATTCCATTTTTTATTGACACATCCAGGACACTGTGAATGTTTTAAAATATACAACTACTGATGTATTCTACTCCCATTTATTTTCTGTTAAAATATGCATTACTTTCAGTAATACTTCTAAATGCTTCTTGAAATCAATACAGTCTTTTTTTTTTTTTTGATTCAGTATTACATTCTATTCAAACTGTCTTTCTATGACTACTAACTAAAAGAAATGTCATAGAAGCATTTCATAAAAGAAGAAAAAAAATCTGGATCATGTGTCAGTTGCAGAGTACTATTTAGAATCTCTCAGTACTAATTGCTAGCTTTACAGGCTTTATAACTTCACTTTTAGAGATTCATGTCTGCAATGAAAAAGTATTCTACTAAGTATTCTACTAAGTATTCATCCCTAGTCATGTTACAAAGGCTAAAAATACTTCTACCTCCAAACATGCTTTTTGGACGTACCCTTTTTGTGATGGCAGAGTAAACGTCATAGGAGTTCATTGATTTCGTAGACATTAGGGCTGGAAGGGACCTTGAAAGATTGAGTCCAGGCCCCTCCCGAGGGGCAGGAAGTCAGCTGGGATCATAGGATCCCAGCAAGATAAGCATCCAAATTTCTCTTGAAGGTGTTCAATGTAGGTGCTTGAACCACCTCTGATGGCAGGCTATTTCAGACCTTGGGGGCTCGGACAGTAAAGAAATTCTTCCTTTTGTCCAGCCTGAAATGGTCTTGCAGTAGTTTATAACCGTTCGACCTCGTCATCCCTTGGGGCGCTCTGGTGAACAAACGTTCCCCCAGATACTGGTGGTCACTTCTGATAAGCTTATACGTGGCCATCTGATCACCCCTGAGCCTGCGCTTTTCCAGGCTAAAGACCCCATAACTCTCAGTCTGTCATGACCGCTGATCATGCGCGTGGCTCTTCTCTGGACTCTCTCAAGCTTCTCCACATCCTTTTTGAATTGTGGAGCCCAAAACTGGACGCAGTACTTGAGCTGCGGCCTCAACAAGGCTGAGTACAAGGGGAGAATGACGTCCCGGGATTTGCTTGAGAAGCATCTATGGATGCAAGCCAGCGTTTTGGTCGCTTTACTAGCTGCAGCATCGCATTGAAGGCTCATGTTCATCTTGTAGTCAACGATGACCCCCAAGTCTCTTTCTTCCATCGTGCTAGCGAGCGTAGCACTGCCGAGCCTACAAGGATGCTGCAGGTTTTTCCTCTCAAGGTGGAGAACCTTGCATTTTTTCAGTGTTAAACACTATCAGGTTCTCATCTGCCCATTTCATGAGCCTGTCAAGATCTGCCTGGATCACCCTCCTATCCTCAGGTGTGAATGCTTTACCCCAGAGTTTGGTGTAGTCGGCAAACTTGGCCAGCCCGCTTCTGACACCAATGTCTACATCATTGATGAAGATGTTAAAAAGTATAGGCCCTGGGACATAGCCTTGAGGGACCCCACTGGTCACCGCACAGCACAACGATTGACTTCCGTCACCCACCACCCTCTGGGTCCTACCGCGGAGCCAATTCTCCAGCCAGTGGATCATGGTGAGGTTGAGGCCGCAGTTAGCCAGTTTTGCCAAGAGGTGATCATGGGATACCAGATTGAAGGCTTTTTTGAAGTCAAGATATACGACATCAATCTCTTCCCCCTTGTCCAGGTGATAGGTCACCTGGTTGTAAAAGGAAATGAGATTGGTCAAGCAAGACCTACCCACAACAAACCCCTGCTGGCTATCCTTGAGGATGTTGGTGTCAGCCAGTCCATTAAGAATGGCTTCTTTAATGAACATTTCTTAGACCTTCCCTGGGATAGAGGTCAGGCTGATGGACCTGTAGTTTGCCATATCCATTTCCTCCCTTTCTTGAAGATAGGCACCACATTGGCCTTCTTCCAGTCTTTGGGCACTACACCAGAGCGCCAGGAGTTCTCAAAGATCCGTGCTAGGGGCTGTGCTATGATGCTCGCCAGCTCCTTGAGTACCCTGGGGTGTAGATTGTCATGGCCAGCTGTCTTGAAGGTATCCAGCCTCTCAAGGTGTTCCTTCATGAGGTCAGCATTGATGGAGGGCAGGGGATCTTCCTCACCTGGACCTCCCTGTCCCATAGTGGGCATGGGCATCCCATGGGACTGATGAAAGACTGACGCAAAGTACCCATTTAATAAACTGGCTTTTTCCTGGGCGTCAGTTGTCAGATGTCCCATCTGGTTTAGCAGGGGTCCAACGTTGCCCTTGCTTTTCCTCCAGCTCCCCACATATCTGTTCATCCTGGAGTCAACAATGACTCCAAGATCCCTTTGTGCCACTGTTTTGATAAGTGGTGTGTTCCCCAGCCTATAGGTGTGATGCTGGTTCCTTCTCCCTAGATGCAGTACCCTGCACTTGTCTGTGTTGAATTTCATCCTAGTCTCATCCGCCTACCTCTGTAACCTGTCTAGATCTGGCTGGATTCTGGCCCTCCCTTCCAGAATGCCCACCTTACCCCACATCTTGGTGTCGTCAGTGAATTTGGACAGCGTACTTTGCACACCCACATACAGATCGCTGATAAAGATGTTGAACAATACAGGCCCCAGGACCAAGCCCTGGGGGACTCCACTGCCCATATCCCTCCAGGCTGACCTAGACTTATATCTAGGAAAAGTGTTTTATTAGGGGAAAGGTTGCCTAGCAATCAAATCACCTATTCAGGCTGCTCAACAGGTCTCTGACAAAAGACTGAAAAATTAAAAAGGGCAGGAACTGCTCTGTTTTGGATCTTGGTCATTTTCATAGACTCAGGCTTAAGGAAGTGGCTTCAATCCTATGAAATAGCCCAATGTATAAGGAAGGAATAAGATATTTCAGAATGCATACTTTATCAGGCCATTGCCAGATAACCAAAACTGTCCAGGATTATCAGACTGAAAATCTATACATCTGCTGGGCAAGCAGACAGCCAGTGATGAGCACACAAGAAGAATGTGTATTTTGGTATAGACTATAGATGTTTGCACTACATCTCTTCTGTGACAGGGAGAAGGAAAGAGGACATGTCAGGACCTTAACAACTAGAATCGCAGAACACACAGCCCCAGGGACCAAATTGTCTGAAAGACCTGGCGGCCATATCTATTTCTCCCCTTCTCTGATATGCCACAGTAGCCATGCTAGAGCCATACAACACATGGACTTGTCCCCTTAGCAATACTGTGCTTTTCTTTTCAAGAAGGGTATCCTCAGTTTGGGAGCTTGGCCCATAAACTATAATAAAGCCCAGCCAAGAAACAGCCACAAAAGGGAGCAAGTACTCAGGATGGTTGCTTTTTTAACCTATATCATCATACTCCTGTCAAAAAAGCACCACTTAGCAGTGTAGTGACTCTTTCATTCTAGGCTTTTTGCCAGCCCACCAACTTACATTACATTACCTTACCTGATCACCGAACAAGAAACCAGCAAGTAATTCATCTGCAAAGGGAGAGAAATTAGTCCCTTTCATACGTATAATGTCCAGAAGAAAACAGGAATTTCTGTAGTCCTCTAAATCGTTGAAGCCTCTCTGAGGATTTACATGGTCCAAAATCACTTTCTTATTTCACAAGTTATGGCTCTTCTGTCTCTGAAAACCATAATTTAATGGAAACATGCTTAAGGCTGGTCGTGACTGAAGGACAGTCACTCAGTGTCAGCAAACATTTCTTCATGAAAAACTTAGTCCTTCCCATTTAAGCTCCACCTCTGTTTACTGTTTGTTTCATTAGCATGGAATCACCTATGTATTTCACTTGTCTTTTTGCTATGAGCGCATGTCTAAGATCTTGACCTCACTTTTTCGGTCTCATGGGCAGACTTTGACTAAAGCCTGGAAGCTTCTGGAGGGTTCTTTACCAATCACCATTCACCTTTTTGCATATGTTTATCTCGGATTCTGTTACCATTTATGTGTTGTCTTTCACATTCCAGTCTGTTTTTCAGTCCCCTGTTGTACCATCTCCACATTCCTAAGCCTTCACCTCATTCACAGCACACAGTCTTACAAAGACTTGCTTGAAAATGGTTGACACAGTTAAGATGGTTACTTAGCATAATCAAATTGCTGGCTTAGCATAAGAATTCATAAGCAAAATCTGCTTTATCTTCTAATGATAGCTGGTGGTTTGCATCCTGTTTCTTTCACGCAATGAGCTATATATCTTGGAACACTACTTATATGGTTAGGAAAATGCTTGCCTAAGCGTCTTGCAATGTTACTTTTAATATACCATTCTGCCTTGTGGTTAGTAGCTGTGCTAGGCCACTGGCTATTGCCTTTTTATTCAGCTGCAAATTCAGTGCTCCCCAAGATCCAAATACAGTCATCCTAACACTTTACAGTTAGGGCAGCCAGGCTCTGGAATGGACTCTGAAGGGAGGTGGTCCTCTCTCCTACCTTGGGGATCTTCAAGAGGAGGCTGGACAGATATGGCCCCAGCACTCGTTCCTGCCTGGGGCAGGGGGTCAGACCTAATGATCTGTTTAGGTCCCTTCTGACCCTAAGCACTATGAAACTATGAAGCCAGCCTGTAGTTTAGAAGCTGTTCCATCTCAAGTTAATTGCTTTGTATTGTTAGCCCTATGCCTCTTGGATTTTAGTGGAACATGGAGGTAAAGGATAACAAAGCAAAATAAACCCATATTCGAGTTGGAACCTGCTCTCTAACATAAATACACACTAAGTTTCCAATATCAAGCAGAATTCATAAGCAGATTTCCCAAATCATCAGTGCAGAGCAACTGCTGTCATTTTATTACACAGGGGAACCCAAAGGTGCATTGAGCATGTAGGTCCTCTCCATAACCCCTGTATTGCATGAAATTGGTGCAGCTGCTTCACCTATATTCCAAAATTGGGGAAGGAATAAATATTATTTTAATCTCTCCCACACCCAATCCTGAGTTCTTCTGGACAAAATTTGTGAATTCTGACTTTGCAGAGGAGACAAGGAATTACCACTTAACAAGAAATATCAAACTCCTCCAGAACTTTGCTTTTACTAATTGCCAGCAGATGTCACCGCAGGCAAAAGTGTGAAAGATGGGAAGTTTTAGAACTATTTCTCTGCTACCTTCAGTAATTTGGTATTTGTTTTTTGGGGGAGGCTTAGATGTTGTTTCAAGAGGACCTTCCTCTTCAAGTACATCCTATTTAAGAGACCAGTTAACTTTTTATTTTCCCTTGATAGCCTTAGCAGATACGATGACAATCAGATATGTATATTTAAATAACTTTTTTTTTTTAATTTAGTGATTGTGAAAGATCCTAGTTCAGCAGGCCAAGAAGAATGAATTGGAATTGGTAATATCAGGTTAGCCTTTCTCATGTACGTCTTTCAAGGTGCTGACCTGAACAGCTTCCCTTTCAGATGATGGTATAAAGATATTTACCAAAACAAGTAGTAAAAAGACAGATATGAAGGGGTCTGGAGAAATTCTGGGCAAGGGATAAAAACAAAGCAGAGAAAGAAGACTTGAGAGATGATGCTAGTCTAAGGTATCTTTTTCTTGGGGTAGGAAAAAGGTTCTTTTTGTGTTTTGCCTTTGTTGAATGTCACGTAAGTCCTGTCTCCATCTGTTCTCTCTTGAAAATCTGGCATTCTTTCAAGAATTCTAATCGTCATGGGGTATATATAGCATGATCTGTTCTTGAAGGCAGGTGGAGGGGGATGAAACAGAGTCTCACCAAGTAGTTTTAAAGGTAGGACTAGAACTGGCAAACTGGAGGGGACAGTTAACTTTTTTTTTTGCGGGACGGGGGAAGAGTTTGCTTTTTGTCATCAAATACCTATCTGGTCCTGGAGTTGTCTCCCATGTGCAACATAATTATTATTCCCAGGATAAG
This sequence comes from Alligator mississippiensis, assembly GCF_030867095.1. Taxonomy (NCBI): domain Eukaryota; kingdom Metazoa; phylum Chordata; order Crocodylia; family Alligatoridae; genus Alligator; species Alligator mississippiensis. Next base: position 99,136,854 of record NC_081828.1, read on the forward strand.
AGGTGGTGATAACACAAATAATGATGAGAAGAAATTGTACTATAAGGTAAAAAAATGTTTCTGAGGCAGTATCTGTAATTGGGGAAGAGTGGTGGAAAGAACTAATTATCTCTTGATAAATGTATGAAAAAACATCTGTTAACATGGTGATGACTACTGAATGATGAATGAAAAAAAACCTGCTTAATTTATAACTTAATTCTGCACAGTTATATATGGAACCTGAAATGCAACTGGAACAAAATGTGCAAGAGGCAAGGACTTCTTAGGGTGATATCTTTTATTGGACCAGCTATATAATTGGGATAGGTATAGACAAGCTTTTAAATGCAAGACATTGTTCATCATCTCTAATGGAGTTGTGTGTGTATTAGCTAGAGGGTTGCAGATGATGTTATGTTTATTGCACAGGCTTAAAAAGAAAATGTGTAGCCTTGCCCCACCCCTCAGCTCCATTGTTGCTGCCTGCAGGGAGTAGGGCGGGGGGGCTTCTCCCCCAGGCCTGCTTCTCCCCCCACTTCCCTGTGTTAGGCCTGGGCCTGCTTCTCCCCTCTTCCCACTGCCGCCACGTCAGCCTGGGCCTACTCTTCCCTCCTCAGCTGCGCTGGCCTCGCCGCCCCCGCCGTCATGGCAGTACTCAGATGTGCTGCCACCTCCTGTCCCAACACTGTATTCACACTCTGAGTGGTTGTTTGTCAGCCAATCAGAGTGCGAATAAATTGTTATGGACAGACGTATTAAGGCTTTATAATAAATCCATAGCTGCCAGTCATATTACAGGTTTCCCTTGATTTATGCTGTACATGTGTTCCTGGAGAACAGCGCATAAATCGCATTTGCATAAAGCAAACCCACTTTACAATGTAACAAATAAGGATCGGCTCCCATGGTGGTGAGGGAGGGAGTGAGGCTGGGACTAGGGAAGAGGTGGGGGGCGGGGTGCCGCTCCTGGGGCTGCACAAGGCAGCAAAGCAGAGGGAACAAAGCAGCACTCGCCCCAGCCCTGGCTGCAGTGACACCAGGAGCAGCTGGCACCAGCTGCCTGCAGTCGTTGGGCTGCACCATGCTCCGCCTGTCCCCACTCATTTCTGCTCCTGGGCTGCGCCGTACCCTGGTGCAGGCAGGTGGTGTCAGCTGCTCCCAGGGCTGCTGCAGCCGGGGTTGGGGTAAGTGTTGTGCCCGGGGCTCCGCTTGTCCGCACTCACCCCAGGCTGTGCTGGAGCAGCCAACATCAGCTGCCTGCATCACGGCATGGCACAGCCCAGAAGCTGGGGTGAGCCCAGGCATGGTGGGGACAGCCAGAGCACAGTGCAGCCCAGCCGCTGCAGGCAGTGAATTTACCTTGCATATAACGAATTATGGGTCTAAATATGCTCATTGCGTAAGAGCAAATTCGCATGTAAAAAAACCCGCATAAATCACAGCTTATTTTTTTGTGTTCTTCATTAGATAACCTGGTGCTTGTCTTGGATATGTTGAATGTTTCTAGATGTGACTTTAAAAAACTCCACCACAAGTAGTGGTCCATTTCTACCTACTGATGTTCCCACTTGTTTTGAGAGAGTAAATCTATTCTGGTTGAAAAGGGCCCTTTAAAAATGAAACTGTTAACACTTTTTCTTTACATCTACCATTGTACCATTAGATTTTGTTGATTAGTTCTAGTTGTAAAAATACTTCCATTAACTTCAGTAGGAAGGTGTGCCTTCAGAAGAGGCACATGATTAAAAATATTTTGGTGCAGAGCAGGATTAGGCAGTGTTTTTGGTGCTTGCCCTGTGGGGTCAGGCCAACTCTCAGGATCTTAATATTGCGCTGTTAGACAGGAGGGTGTGACAATTGCACATATACAAACACACAAAGCAATTAGGTGCATACACACGCACACTACCAACTCAGGTACATACACATCCCAACTAGCCTAGGCACATGCATACCTATCACCAATTCAAGCACATACAATATACACCCCAAAAGTTAGAAAAAAATCAGTTGTCCATACCCACACACTCAGTACACATACACAGATCACTAATTCGTATATCATGCACACAATGGCATATATATATATATATATATATATATGCGCACGCACCAATTCACACACATACAACCCACCTACACATACACACAAGTAAGTTCCTAACTTGGATGATATGGTATGTATGTGTGTGCTGGGGTACCTGGGATACTTGGGGGAAGGTTAAGGTGAGAGAGAGAGAGAGTTAAATCATAGGGAGTGAAAGTTGCCAGAACCGGGATTAGAACCGGTAGACTAGAGAGAAGCTGGCTGAGGAACTGAAGCTTCAGTTTATTTAAGATCAAGTGGCCCCAGGGTTACACAAGGTCACTGGTACAAGGGAAAAAATCCTGGTGGCAAGGAGGACAGCCAGGAAAGAGAGAGAGACAGAAACCTGGGAGCTTGGGGCTGGAAATAGAGGCAGACAGCTGAGATTGCAGGGGAGGGGGGGGCAGTAAGTGGTGGCAAGGAGGAGACAGCCAGGAAAGAAACTGAGGCAGAAACATGAGAGCTCAGGGGAAAAGGCAGTGGGGATAAGACAGTGGCAAAGAAACGGGGTTTGCAGGCAGAGCGGAGCTCAGGACAGGTGTTAGAGGTGGCTGAGAGCCAGAAGCAGGAGAGGGAGAAATGAGACAGAAGTTAGAGGGGCGAGGAGCAGAGGTTGGAGCAGGGCTGGACTATAGTAAAGCAAACCCAACTCAGGGGTCCAAGGAACAGTTTTATTAAACAGACCACACTACACAGCCCCATGAAGTTATTGGTTCACACACACACGCATACATGCACTCACAATGGTAGCAGGAGAAAGAGACTCAGTGGAAGGGCTGGAGTCCAGGTAGGGAAGAGAAGCAGAGTCCAAGTCCTTGGCTGAAGAGGGGTTGGGGGTGATAGCTACCTATCCAGGCTGGAAAGGGGTCCTTGTCCAGTAGGTGTTGTCCAGAGGGAGGTTGCCGGCAGGGCCTCTGGGTGGATAGGTGGTGTGGCATGGTGCTGGTCCAGATGGAGAGGGTGTCCCAAAGAGTCGGTCTTCACTATCCCTTTTATGGAGCAGACTACCTCTTATCTCCTATGGGGAGGGCCTGTCCAGGCAAGGTCAGTCCTGTTCCACAGGGTTCCAAGTGTTCTTACTGAGCATGTGCAGCCTTGGTACAATGGTGGGTTGCCTAATCTTTTGTTTCTTGAATGCTGAGGGTGGTTCCAAGGGCTCGGTTGTTGGCCCAGGTATTGGTGTTGATGGTTCAGTCATTCAGAGGGAGCTATTTTTAGACCTGCTGTCATTGTCTCTCAAGCATCCCCATTCATTCAGGAACCAAGTTACATAGGAGGGGTAGGTATGAGTCATAGTACACAAGATGGAGGCTTGACATTACAAGATGGAAACTTGACATGACTTATGCTAACTTACATATGTAGGCCTAAAACAGTAATCACACAATATAAAAGTAAAAAAAAATCAACACTAACATAATAATTATCACTTATAAAACAGTGGATATCTATATCAAAATAGCAGGGCACTTATTTGCAAAGAGGGGAGAGAAAAATAAAACTACTGAAAATAAAATGTTAAAGCTTATCCTACATCTTAGCTTACTTATACTTATCTATAGGGAATAGAGAGGAACAGAAAAAGTCAGAAATGGTTGGGGAAGGGGAGGGAATGCATTTTAAAATTAAAAAAAAAAAAGAAAAACGGGGTTTTGCTACATGGCCAGGGTGCTGCAAAAAATGCAATGTCTACCTTGTAAGGTGCCGGTGTGCTGGCATGCCTGAAAAACAAACCTGGGACATGGTACATGGCAGGATGCACCTCATAGTAATATACTTAATAATTATAAATGTTGCTTTTTTCAATAAATACCAGGTTTTCTAAAAATTCTAAACCTAGTGACAATAAATAAAACTTCATATACTACCTTCTGTTCTTGTGTATTCTTTTTTTGTTAAGCATGTTGTGATGAGAGAGAGGAAAAGAAAAAGGTAAAGAAAAAAAAGAAAAGAGAAACAGAGAAGAAAAGAAAGAAGAGAGGAAAAAAAGGAAAAGGAGAAAGATGTGTCCTTTGCCAATGTCTCTCGCCACTACTGGCTGTGGCATGGGCCCACTGGTCCAGGGCAGTGTTCAGTGGAGAGAGGCAGTGACACCTCAGCAGCAGCTGCCAGGTCCAGGGTTCTCAGGCCTCCCTGACAGTCCTGGAGTGGGAGGAGCCCAGGCCCAGGGCTGGGAGGTAGGGCCTGGCCAGGGCTTGGGCAGACAGACACCCCATCACACCCAGGAGCGGGCAGCACAGGGTCTGGGCAGAGAGGCTCAGGCACGGGTTGGGGGGAGGCGTTGCAGGCAGACCGGCTTAGCCTTGGTAAAGCGGCAGCCTGGAGCGAGTGGGGGCTGACCTGGGGGTGTGCAGATGGGCTGTGGCAGGTGGGCAGGCTGGGGGAGCTCAGTGGTACCTGAGGTGGGGCATGGCCTGGCTCAGCCCATGCAGTCCTGCAGGGATGGGCTGCAGCCATTCTGCCCGTGAGGGAACACTGCCTGAGTAGGGCAGGACACCAGGCTCAGGGGGCTCCTGGCTCTGGGCTCAGCCTCCCTGCGCACCAGGCACAGTGCAAGTGGGGTGGAGCCACCCTGGTGCAAGGGTCCGGCCACAGGGCTTGGCCGCAGGAGCCCCCTGGGCCTGGTAACAGCTGCTGCAGGCAGTATTTGGGGCCAAGCCGGCTGGGAGCTTGCAGCACAGCGGCCCTCTGCATTGCCTGGCCAGGCTGGAGGGCGCAGCCCGGGGACAGGGTGGGGTACACAGACTGTGTCCCTGCCTGTGTTCTCCTAACTCTGCCCTCAGGGCCTGTGGCTGGTCTGGAGATCTCAGCAGCAACTTAAAAATTATTATTTTTTTTTTTTTTAAACAATTTCCTTGCATGCCTCCTGGCATGCCAAGAAAAATGTCTGCGTGCCACTAATTGGCATGCCTGCTGGGGGTTGGCTGTCCCTGGTGTAGAGGATGAAGAGAGAGAATATAAAACTGCTGCAACAAGTGTCTAACTACTCAACATTAGAATAATAGAATCATAGAAAATTAGTTGGAGGGGACCTCAGGAGGTCATCTTGTCTAACCCCCTGCTCAAAGCAGGATCATCCCCAACTAGATCATCCCAGCCACCTTGAGAGCAGTGTGACCTTGATATTTTTCATTTCATTGCAACTTTTTTCTGGAACATCTCTTCTACAGTAGACGTCTTTCCATTGTTTGCATAACACTTGATTCTGCAAAATGAAGACAATTTATTCCAGACGATGGTGCTGCTAAACTGAAGGAACTACTTGAAGATGGAAGTACTTTTTACTGGCTTTGTAGCCTGTTCACTTGACCACACCTTGGACCTTGTATGGATCCCTGAGTTAAAAAAAAGGACATGATTTAGAACCAGTCAGCATTTGTTCTAAGGAGCATGTTTGTTTCTTCATGGGATATGGTTAACTGTGAGTTAATAGCAGTTTCTATCTAGCTCTCACAGCTCCCTAATTACATAACTGGAAAAGGCATGCTATTTTGTAGGGTCAATCTTTTATTTCTTAGGTACCCACTTGTATCTGCAGAACTGAAGGCTCTCCTGCCTATGTTGCTGCCTCCTTTCAAATTCCTTTTTTGCCATCCTCTCCCCCCCCCCCCCGCCCCTTCCCCCACCCCAAACATTTGCAGAAAGCTCTCTGAAGTGGAGTTTCCTTGGCCACCTCTTCATATCCTGTAGGCTTTACCACAGGAGGGCAGGACACAATGTTTACATAGTTGCATTTGAATTGAAATTGATGTTAGTTTTTAAACTGTCAAGTGTTAGCCTGGTGTTTACATGATTTACTGATAAGTGCAGCTCTTGGTAGAGTTCGCTCTTCTCTGGCATGTTGGGTTACACTGCATTATGTTTAGAAAGATTTGTCCTGATTCTAGATGGCTGGTCAGAAGTTACTAGGATTTCCAGTGTTGCAAGGAGGGAAGGAGTACTACTTGGTGAGTTTATAAAAGTTTGCAAGGCTGCTTCAAGGAAATCTAGTTGCCTACAAAGCCATTCAGTTGGAACTTACCTAAATGGGAGCACTGACTATCAGTGTGACTGCTTTCCTACCACAGTCCAACCTTTCTACCATGTGAGAGCCAAGAGATGGAATAAGATGTCTTTAGAACTGAATTGATGGGTGTCTTCATGGAGAACAAGAGGAAGTGAAGCAGGATTACCTTTCAGGAAACAGGAATAACAGAAGACACCCAAAGGTTCTGCTTCAGGCGGGGGGAATTCAGGGGGGGCTATAGTCACTCCAAAATTTGCCTTAAGACCCCCCCCCCCCCCCCGTAGCCACCCCTCCCAGCGCTGTCCCTGTCCAAGCCCCCTCCCTCCCAGGTCACCGCTGCTGCCTGCCCTGTATAGCTGAGCCTGTCCCACTCCCGTTCCCACCCACAGCCTGCAGAGGTGCAGCGCCTTAAGTGGTTATTATTGAAAAACCGAATAAGTATGTTTGGCCAGAAGATGTACAGCGCACCTCCCCAATTTTCTGTCTAGTCCACATCAGCCCCACCATTGGGAAGAGGCTGACGCTGCCCTTGGCTTTAGGCCTGCAAGAGCAATAAATTTAAACTTTTTTCTTCTTTTTTACTTTTATTAACTTCCAGAACCTTTTAATTTGGTGATCACGATCAGTTTTTTCTGTCACTTGGGCGGGGTTGGGGGGAGAGGCAATGGACTGTACCTTTGCCCTGTGCTACCAGCTGTTAGGCTAATTTTAGAATCATAGAAAATTAGAGTTGGAAGAGATCTCAGCAGGTAATCTAGTCCAACCCCCTGCTCGTAGTAGGACCGGCCCCAACTAGATAATCCCAGACAAACTTTTGTTTATCTGGGTCTTAAAAACCTCCAAGGATAGAGATTCCACAACCTCTTTGGGTAACCTGTTCCAGTGTTTTATTACCCTCCCAGTGAGAAAATTCTTTTTAATAGCTAACAAACTTTTGCTGCAACTTGAGACCATTGCTCCTTGATCTGTCCTTGTTTTGCCAACATAGGGTGCACAATCAGTGAGACAGTGTTCCAGCATAGAATTAGAAGCTGAGTTCTGATTTTACAAACTCTTGCTTTGGCCAGGGCAGATAGATACGTGATTTTGTGATGGCTGATTTTGAGAAGAAAGGAGAAAGTTGACTCCAGATTACATAGTCCAACTGCTCCTTTTATTTTCTTGAGGCTACATGAGGGTACAAGGAAGAGGATGAACATCCTTTTGAAAAGAACTATGTATCTAATTTCATTTGCTTCTCCTAAAGCAGTGAATGAAGTAATTTCCCACCTATGCTGCCTATTGCCCAATGGTTGTGCAAGTGGGAGGTCCCTCATATGAAAGAGTAGTTGTGGTCTAATTTGAGAAAAAAAGGAAGCGGGGAATCGTACACATTTTATAAGTAATATGCAGTTTCTTTCCCTTCAACTAAAAGGTATGGAAAAAGAGGGAAGTTTCCAGGTTATGAGGAACAGATTGAGCAAGATGTTCAGAAAAGTTTTTCCTGAGATAAGAAAGGTCACCGGCATCAACCTGGTTAACCAAACATGGCATAAATAGAGCAGATGATACCTGAAAAACACCTTCTTTCCTAAACAAAGTATGTCTCTCTTATGCCCCCATATAATTCCTTTTGAAGAAGTAATTGGATAAAAGGAAAGAGGTCCTAAAGATTCATTGGTGTTGGATCCTAAAGCTGATCCTAAAGCAGCTCCCCTAGCCCAAGGAAACATAAGGAAATTAGAGTAACATTCCTCTTCAGATATTACTCTCCCATCATGCATTTGCCGCAGTTGCTGTTACTTTCTTAATACAAAGCCCGTGGTTAATATTAATCAGTGGTTTTTAAGATACAATTTCAAGAACATTTCACTAGTTAGCATGTTAGCAGCAGATGTCTCTGGTTTCCATGTGTTTTCTTTGCCAAGTAGAACTGCAGCATTTGACTGACTTCAGCTGTCTTACACAGATAGCTGTGCTTATCATCTTTGTTCAATGAGAAATTGAGGCTAGACAGAGCTCTGAGCTTCAAGTGGATTTGGCCATCACAAAAAGGAGCCCAAGACAAAATCCAATACTGAGGAAAATTGTCCCAGTTTCTATGGAAGAAACTACTTTTGTTTTCAAAAATAATTAGCTAACAAGGCATTGAAAGGTGTCTACAGGCAGATAACTTGTTTGATTCGCTGTTCACTGGTTTCAAGTTATTTGGAGACATTAGTATGCAGGCAACCATATACTAACAGTCCCTTCCAGATCCATTACAGGTAGCAAAATATTAGTCCCCTGCAGTATTTTCACTGGTACTTTCGCTGGTAAATTCACCAAAAAGACTTTCCATGTTCATTCTGGATGAACATGGAAAAAAGAAATGCTGTAATCCAAGCTTGTGTTTCTCTAGAAATACAGTCCTGAAAGCCATCAGAACAGATGCACTATCACAAGGTAAGAGCTTGACAGCCCATTAAAGGGAGGGGGCACAGCTGTTTAAGCAAGAGCTTGTTGGCAGATACACTCCCAGGAGAGGCCAGGTTAGCCATATGACTAGCAGGACTTTGCACATAGTTCAGTTAAATCAGAGACTTTCAGGAGAATGAAGTTTGATGAGTTTGTTCTATTAATAGCGTGCTGGCTATTCATGGGAGGAGTGAGCCCTGAGAGTGAGCTGCCTGGTAAAAGAACAGTTGGGAAAGGGCTACTCTAGGAGGTTTGGTCCTGGGTACCAAAGGAGATTCTGAAGGGATTTATAGACTGAGGAAGCCAGAAAAAGAAGGCAGAGGAAATACTTCTTGGAACAAGGTTAGGGCAAGTTGGGAAGGTAGTCCAACTATTTATACAGGTTTTTAATAACAAGAGACTCACCCCATAGAGAGGACAAGTTCCTCTGCTGCCATCACTGGATGGTCGTGAAAAAATGGGGAGGTGAGGGGAAGAGGGGAGTGACTGTAGTTCAGAATCCAATGCCTCCAAATGCAAGGATCTCATCTACACAATTTATGGTGATGGGGGATTGGTCTCGGGCATTCCCTCTAGCTTGCTCCTTCAGCCTTGTGGCTAGGAGGAAGTGAAACTAGTAGGCGGCATATGAAAATTAAGGCCTCCAGGCTTGCATGTAGGATGCCTACCATGGATTTGGGAGTACCTGAAGCCCCAGGCTGAAGAGTCTGGGAGGTAGGATACTTGCTGGTAGTAGCATCACACTGAATTGAATGACAGCTCTGCTTAGTCAGTAGAACTTGCAACTGATTTGGCCTGCAACAAACTTAAAAAAAAAAAAAAAAAAAGTCACAGAATCATAGAAAATTACTGTTGGAAGGGAACCCAGGAGGTCACCCCTGCTCAAAACAGGACCTTCCCCAGCTAGTTAATTCCAGCCAGGGTCTTTGTCAAGCCAGGCTTTAAAAACCTCTAAGGATGGAGATTCCACAACCTCTCTAGGTAACTTGTTCTAGTGTTTCACCACCCTCCTGGTGAGAGAGGTTTTTCCTAGTATCTAACCTAAACCTCCCTTGCTGCAACTTGAGACCCTGAAAGTCCCTGTAAGCAAAGCCCAATGGAAAGGCAAAAGGTTGTTTTGAAGAGGACAGGTTTTCACAGCAAAGGACAGCAGTGAAAAATTATTTGTCTTTCCCGTTATTTCATGTTTGTGGATGGGTGCAGTTGCGTCTTAAAGACATGTATATAAGAGCACTACAGTTCCCTATCAATTTGGGGCAATGTCTGAGGCAGATGGAAAAGCTTTGGAGAAATCAAATCAGTTAAGTCCTTGGGAGATAAGGACTTGTTCCATTCACCCATGTTCAAAAGCCCTTTCATTGAGCTTTTCAATGACTTTTTTTTCTGTTCTTGCTTATTTGTTCACTTAGGTTTTTGCTTTTGTTTGAAGAGGGAGTGGAATTCCTTTTCCACTGTGGTTTTTGTGACAAAGCAAAGAATATGGCAAAAATCAAATGTGGTCATAGGGCTTTATTATTGATGTTATCTCTTAAAGCCTTGTCTGCCTCTCTTTAAATCACTGGAGTCTATTATATTCTGTGAGGTGTGCTGCGTATTATGCAGCAAAATGTTATCACCTCTTTTATTTCCTGTGAATGCATGTCTTCACCAAGGTGTCTCAATGTTACATGGAAGATAATGTCCCTATAATTTGAGCCTCTTTTTTGGCTCATTGAGTTAACTGGATTCAATTGTATGGGGTTTCAAGTGATGTGTGGCTGAAAATTACTACCTAAACATTTGTTGATGCAGGAATTTTTAACAACTTGCATGGTTTACCAGGTGAGTGGGCCCAAGATCTCTAGCATTTACTCATTGACATACTACTGACTCTGTTCTGAAGGGGAATGGGGAATAAGCCTGTTTTTTTTTTTTACAAGCAGCCCATTTAATAAAGATAATGCTGATATTCTAACATGAACAGAAGTAATAGCTTAAGAAAACAAAAGGAATCAGAATTGTATGCAAATTGTTCAAATTTTACTTAAAGCAAAATTAGAGTATGAAAGCTACAGTACTGGAGCACAACTGTGAAAAAGAAGATTGCAATAGATATTTTTAACAATGCAAAAACCATATATTTATCTCTGTTAAATGCATAAACAGCACTTAGTTTTTATTCAGTAGTTACTTTATACTGATCTAGCAGTCATTTAATAATGAAATGCTGTACAAACTTATTTTACCTTGATTGATTTCTTCAGAGTTTAAATTCAACTCATAGATTTTAAGCAAAACACGGTGTTTGTTATTTTCATAAACAAATTGGCAGCTACAGCACATGTACAGATTACAGAATCTTTTTTGTTGTTTTAAAATAAATCAACTAGATTTCTACAAATGTGACCCAACGTGATGCATGAGGTAACATTTAAAAAAAAAATTTTTTTTTAATTTAGGATCCCTGTACCATGGTTTCAAGTGGTACTCTGACATGACATCTGAGGTCCTTGGAAAATTTGACTTGCTTAAGTAGTTAAGGGTTGCCATTCTGCATTGCATCTGGATTTAAAGACTACCTTGTCCTGAAAGACTTCTGATTGTGTCTATTATGTGAGATTATACATCTGATTCTTTTGTCAGTTTTAATTTTCGTATTTTTACAGGGAAGATGTTACAAAGCAGAGCTCTCTACTCTAGTTAGCTGTACAGTGGGGTTCTAGTTATACTGTAGTATCTCCCAAAGCATGACCACCAGCCACTCTTGTCCCATTTACCTTTGTAACTCCAGTGCGAGTAGAACTCCATGTCATTCAGGACCTTGTTCTACAGAGCACTCGGCAGTATCATGCTGCGTATGTGGCTCCCTTCCCCCTCTTTGAGCAGGCGTGGAGCATTCTGACTTTGTGATGCCCTGCAGTGGGAAATTTATCAAAGCTCTTGGGATCCCTTTTAAAAAAAAAATATTTATGATTATGAACCTGGCACTGAGCTAGACACGAGTCAGTTTTGGAGAACCCAAAGGCACAATTAAAACATGTAAATGTTAATTTATTTTGATAGGCATTTCCATGGCATTGTTCCCAGTAGCATCTGAGCCGCTTGCCACACTAGTGAATTTATCCTTAAAACACCACTGCAAGGCAGGGGAACCTGACTCTCCCTATTAGCACTTTACAGAAGATGGCGGACCTTGACATAACAAAAATTGGCCAGTCCTGCCTTAAGCCTTTCTATTGAAACTGCTATCTGCTCTACTTTTTCTACAGGGCACTTTTATGGAACCTGTCCTGCCAAACCAGATCAATACTGTTTCGATGAGTTGGAGCAGATCTCCCTATTCCATGCTGCCTTTTGTCTTGCAATGTGCCTCCCTGCATATTGATTTTAGGGTCTTGCACAAGCTCATATGGGGTGGGAGGGAGAGAAGGATGCGAGGAACTTGCTTCCTTTTTCCTTAAGTTGATGCAGAGTTTTCTACTTTTCTGTTCCTACCATTTAAAGCTTAGTGTTGCCTAGTGGCCTCAGTACTGCTGAACACTGCGGAAGGGAAGTATTTAAGGTAGGGCATCATGCTCAAAAGGGTATTGTACCTGTTTTACTTGCCATTGGCTTTTTGGGAACTCCCAGAAGTTTTCTAAATGAGACAAGATAGCAAGATGCATCAAGAGGCATGGGAGAGGTACCACTGGACAAGCTTCATTCCTAGCAAGCAGAATAGAGCCCTTGGTGTTTAATTTTAGCTTTGCTTTGGGATTCCACAGGCTGGGGCTCTGGATGCTCCTTGCAGCTCTGAGGCAGAAATAATCAAATCAGCATGAAGGGGATGACAGACAAAATCTCAGCTGCTAGACTAAGAGTCTGCCAGTTAAAGAAGGTTTTTGTTTTCTTCATTCCTCCCTTTGAAAACCTGGCTATAGGAAGGACCCCTTTCATCTAAGTACTGGAAATCAAAGCCTAATACAGAAAGAGGAGATTGTGTAGTCCCAGCACTTCAGTATTAGTCTGAAGTAACTATCTGCAGCTCATTTCCCAGAATAAAGATTCCAGCATTTTATGGGAGTTCCTATCTTCTTTTTAGTGAACTGACCTCGGGGATCTCAGCCTCAGCCCCATCAACAGCTGACATCAGAACAGCATCCATGGGCCCCAGACCTCAAGCTGGAACCAAAGCCAAAGGCTGGAAACCCAAATTGATCAAGCATTAAACATTATATTTGAAATAAAAAAGTGAAGGCTAAACCAAGTAGTTGGAGGTTTACACGATCAGGCACCAAAGGCAGGCACCAAAAGCAATACCCATCTTTTATTATTTCTTTCTGGTTTAAAAATAGAGGTTGGGTTCCTAGTTGTATGCGTTTTGCTGTACAGTAATATACAAAAAATTGCAAAAAGCTCATGTCAAGTTCAAGTTAAGCGAAGTGCACTTTCAATTATGTTACTTAAAAACAATCACTTTGTATAAAAAAAAAAAAATCTGGTTGTTATAGACTGTCATACATAATCAGAAGCTACCTATAAAAATGCATATGTACTATTACCTTTCTGGAGATGCTGCTTTTATAAATGTTATGCACCTGCAAATTAGGTGAAAAGATTAGTTGCATTCAGGTTATTGACTGTGGCCCCTCCATCATTTTACTATGGCTCAGGAAACGAACACTTCTTTTAGTTTTTAGCTTCACTGTGAGACTATACCATAGGTATATGAGCACTATCCTTGCAGAAAAACACCAAGTTCAGTAAATGCAAAGTGGTTCCAGTCTGTCTCTGTCAAGCACCGTGCCCATGTCTCTACTTTGTGTCCCAGCAAAATCATTATAGTTCATCATTGTAATGACATTAATATTAACATTACTTTAAAAGTTTCCAACCTTTCCTCCCTGTTGTTACTGAACTGTGGTTAAAGCTGCTGTTGTTTTAATTATAAAAATAAGGTCACTCCCAGTATTTTTAGGCATCCTTGGTACCTGAGTTTTTTCCTGCTGAGGTAACAAACCCTTTTTGATGAGGGAAACTGAAAAAAATTAAAGCTAGTGAGAAGACTACTTGGGATATAAGGTTTTCCCACATACTGCACTGTTGATTTCATTGGGTATGTCAATATTTACTTATGTTTAAGGATAAATTTAGTTCCTATTGTTTGATTGTTAGGTCAGATCATCTGTCCTATTACAGAAATACAATCGTGGGTTTTGCTATGCATTAGCTGTTTTTCTTAAAAGCCATTTTGCCTTTTGAACCTGAATGGTGTGTGAAGTAAGAGGATACAAAATAAGCAGGGTTATGGGCTGGCTCCAGGTATCTTTACCTCTGTACAAGAAGCTTGTTGAAAAAGTGCAATGTAATATTTACAGTTTCTTGACTTTAAGGCTTGTTCTGTTACTTTGCTCTCAGTATAGGCCTAAATCCTGGAGAACCAATAGAACTGGCTTCACAAGGAAACCCATTCCATCTGCAAAGGAGCATAGAGGGCTTGACCTTTGTGTGGGGTTCTGTACAGTTGAACCTAGATATATTTGATGGTATTATCCTCCCATCCCGTGCACTGGACTCCCACACAAGCAAAGTCATTTCCCATAATTAGAGAAGGCAACCCATCATAAATCTGTCATAAACTAACACCCTGTCTAGGCTGTCCACAACCTACCAAGTTACATTGTACAGCTGAAATAAAACAAAAGTGCAGAGTGTCTCCCAGACTTTCCCAGTGGAAGTTAATGGCCATGCAAAATTTAAGACTTACAGCTCTTTATAGTATTGTTAGAACGATAGAAAGCAGATGAAGTGTAGCAGTGAATCTAGTTCTCAAATAATGTATACATGCATTTCTCTCTCCCCATACTTCATTGCTTTACCCTTTTTCCTATGCCACTGAATTTTTGAAGAAAAAATTCATCCAGAACTTACTTTAAACTACTTTTAATCACTGCATTACTTGCCATTTCAGTCAAGACAAAGACTACATTTTCCTTTCTTTTTCAAGGAAACCCATCAAACCAGCAGAACTGAACCAGAAGCCTTCAGAATAAAGAAGTGAAGAAACTGAAGAGGACAAACAAGAAATGACAGAGGCATTGGCCAAGTACCACTAATAAATATAAAAGATTATGATTTGAGCAAGTAACTTATTCTAACAAGGCCTTGTATTGCTAGAAAGGTAAATTGTTCCCTATAGGATTGTAAAGGCTGTGAAAGCCCCTAGAAAACATGAATAGCTCAACAGCTGTAGAGTGTAAAGTCCATTCTTAAACCACAGAGGAGGCATGCAACAGCCAGCAAAAGAGTATTTTTGCCTGTACTGATAGTATGCTTCAATTCTGACTGCAGCCAGCTCATGAGTGTGACAGAATATGTCAGTCTATTGGGCCCTCCCATTCAGTCTTTAGCTTCTTAGTGAAGAGGTTGCTTGATATCGCCAAGGTGGTGGTGGTTTTAGTGTTATGGGCACCTGTTCTCTGAGAACTGAACTTGGATCAAAGCATCTACAGTCAGTCCCTAATTCATCCATTCCCTACCTTTTTTCCATACAGTTCAGTTTAATTTAGGTCTGCACATAATACTACAGATTGTCATGTACAATGTTTGCCCACTGGGATTAAAATGTTGTGGTCATCATGGCTGCATCATCATATCGTGACACTGCATGAGTGTTTGATCAGCCGAATCACAAGACCCCAAAATTAGCTCAGGAATTTTCTCCCATTGTCCTTATCTCTCATCCTTATAAATCTCCAGAATACTTGACTTGTCCTGTATGTACAGTGAGCAAGGTAGAAACCCCTGTCAGTGAAGCTAAGCAGAAGGGTGACTTGTTTAATTTGTACTCATGATCAGAATAGCATGGTTGTACAAAAGAATAAGATGTGGGCCAATTGGGAAGGACATATGAGAATAGCATGGGACCAAATGAGGCAAGGTGGGGGGAGAGGGGGAGCAGAGTATAGTAGAGGACTAACTTGAAGTGGTGGGAGAGGGCCATTTTCTAGTTTAGTAAACAATCAAGATTTTGTCATTTATAATTTGTCCTTTTGCTAAACTAGGAGTTAGCATGGTGTTCTCTGCATGTAGGAATATAAATTTTGTAACACACTTGCTGACTAATGGTAACCACTGTCCTGGTATTTTCCTGCATAAGTAGCAGTGAACTGTGCTTTATTTTTCTTTCCTCCTTTTCAAGTCTATGGCTCAATCCTTTTTAGGAAAACAATATTTTCTCCCTGATGTTTTTAAAAAAAGCAAAAAACCCAGCTCCCAATAGTGGTCAGTTTCTCTACAGGCAACTTGCACCCTAGAGAAGTAGCTAAGTGTTCTTTGGCTGAAACTTGCCTTCTGCTGCCCTCTAGAGCGTGGCTTACAGACCAAAAATGGCCAGAATTTAAAAAAAAGTTCTATTTTGGGCTCTTTTCTTATGTTTCATACAGTTCTTCCTGGTCCCATGGTAGGAAGCCTATAATCTATGTTTTATTCTTCTTCAAATGATCAGTTTTGACCCATTCTTTGATGTATGGGGATGGCCTCCATCAGAGGATCATTCTCTCTCTGCATATATTTATTTTTAGAAAGCTAGTTTTAAACTGTAATAATATTGTACTTTCTTGCATAAAGAACAGGTACAACACACCCCCTAATAAAATATACACTTTGTTTCTGGAAAGCAGAATGTAGGAAAAAAAAAAAGATTTTTTCAGGTCATGGATGACTGGGAGTATCTATACATTCATTAATGCACCGTATTTGCCACGCATTTAGTACCTGTAATTACAGGTACTAAATGTGCCATAATCGGTGCTACTGCACATTAGCGTTGCAATAACGCCTGTTTGCGTGCTAATGTGCAAATTAATTCTACTGCACATAAGCAGTTTTTGCCAGCTGTGCTAATGCACACTAGAATTGATCTACTGCAATGTCAGTGTCTCATGTGGACATGCCCACTGTGATTTAGAGTAAATTCTAGAAACACGTGGTGTCCAGGAAGTATGGCATCTCCAGGAGAGTCTGGGTGAGACAGCTGACACCAGGAACTTCCTGGTGATCCCAGAAGGACTTACTTTGTCACATAAGGTTAAGTCCCAGACCCTTCCAAGGACAGCCAGTAGGGAGGGGAGGAGGCAGAGAACAAGGGATGGAGGGGAGCAGGAAGGGGAAGGGGAGGGAGGGGGGGTTAGTGGCGGCTGCGCCCTGGCCTGAAGTGGCAGGGGGGAGGCAGGGTGCAGCCCCAGCCCCGGCCCGAGGCGGGGGGAAGGGATGCAGGTCTCTCTCCCTGCCCGCCCTTTCCGCCCTGTCATTCTTGACAGGCGATTTGCTAGTTATTGATAGAAGAACCATAACTACCTAGGACTGACACTTCAAAGGTCTAATTTTCAAGCTTCTGGAAAGCATTATCTGGCTCTTTTACAAAAAAATCCAAAAGATTTGCATCCTAGTGAGGACACTGAGAATAAGCAAGGGTTTTTTTATATAGCACAAACAGAGATTACAAAAGGACAATGTATTGATCTGAACAGTGCCAGACAGTTTAAATTACCTCCCATAACAGGACATTTAATTACTGCATCACCAGTCTCCAATACCAGAAGCTGAAACAATCTCTCCACTAACTTGAAATAACAGCAGCCAACCCACAGAGGACTGGAAAATTATAAAAATGATTGTTTCTATTCTTGCATCATGCTTCCCTTGAACTCCTTGCATTCTTCAACCTACTACCGTCTCTTCAGACCCCTTCTGTGTCTGTCAGCTGGTGCCGCAACTCAGCAAAAAGTGAGTCAGGCAGACGGATCTCTTTCTCAAGGGGACATATTTATGACAAAACAGCAAAATAAATTAACTCAAACAGAAATGAAAACAGAACATTCTCTTATTTGTTATTCACTCAATCCATATGTGGAACCATAACCCTGAAGTAGAAAATGTATGGTTTCTTCCCTTGAGCATCTGTGTACAGGAAGAGATGAGCGGAGTTGCCATGCAGAGGGGCAGTTAGCACACCTTACCATGGCCAAGTATTTGTCAGAAAAATTAGAGCTTTTTTTTCACTATGTTATTTTGCTACTACCCTTAATAAAAAATGGTGATTATCTCCTCAGTACTACTGACCCTGTAATGAGAGAACACGCACAACCTGTCAGACTTCCTTTGTAGACCTTGAACGTTCACAAATGTAAAACAAAATCAAACAAAACAAAAAACCCAATGGGTAATATGCATTTTTTTCTTGTTTTCAGTCCTGCTGTGCTTGTTTTCACAGTCTTATATGGAAGATGTGGCATACAGGTCCACTTTGTTCCTCTTTTACTATAGTTTCATTGAAATAATTTCCAACAAATATATTAGAATGTTTCTATCCCCATAGGTTCACTCATGCAATCACTGTACTGTCCTTGCAAGCCTTAAAGGGAAAATTTAAAAATGTTTATCACAAAGATAATGGTTATTAAAGCGAAAGAACCATGCATAGCATAATCAAGGCTAATAGAACTGAACAAGATCCTTTTTGGACAAAAGATACTGGATAGAATTTTCAAAACAGCTGACATGACTTAGAAGCCAAAGGCTTTTTTTCAGTAGACTTAAGCTTCTGTGTGTTCATTACATTTGAAAATGTTACCTATTAACAATATCAAGAATTGAAAGGGTGGTGCAGGTTTTTTATATTAGTGGGCCTACAACAATTTGCAGCCACTGCCATTTTGGTGTTTGTCTTCCTTTGCTCTATAAATCTTACTTCCTAGCACTGTTTGGTGTGGACATATCAATTAATTTGTTACTTCAGCAAAACGGCCAAAAGAAATTCAAAGTTCACTGGAAACAGAATTAAACAGGACTGGTTACATGAGTAGTCACCACTGGTGCTATAAAATAATTTCTCCTGAAATCATGGTCAAACCCTGCTACTCCTTGATCACATATTTTATTTTACAAATTCAACATATAAACAAGTAGTAAACATTTCCCCCCCCCCCCCACCACCTTAACTAAAATTTCACCTTTTGGTTGTATCACCAATAAGTTGGTATTTAATATTTGCTCAAACTTCTAGCTAATTTAAAAGCTTTAGTATTTAAGTATTGGGGGTTTTATTGTTGCTTTTTTGAAATAGTAGAATTCTTAGCTTAAACCCTAAATAAATATTCAATACTCACAACTATTAAAAAATACTGCTGCTTAAATTTCTAGTCATGTACCAGAAATAAAGGTTACAATAAAAATGTTTTCTCATTTTACCTCTACTGCTGTCAAAAATGCTTGTTGAGACTTTGAATACAGGTGCACTGGAGAAAGAAAAATTATGGCAATAGATAAGATGCCCTGGCCACTATGATATACAATAATCTATGTACAGGGTATATACACATGACTGAGTCTGTTCTCAAAAATCTATATGTGCATGCACAAAGTTGATTTGTCTGAGTTTATTCTGCTACTGTAAGGAACAGTGGGAACAACCTGCTAGTAGCATTGAAAACACAGATACTGTTTTATCCTTCCAGTGCCATCATTTTCAGTAGCAACAGACTGATTTTTCACAACTCATGTTCATGACAAAGCATTTCATTTGTTTATCTTATTGAATTTGTACATGTAACAAATCTAGTACAAACATTGCAGATAAAATGCATATTAACTTATACAATACGTTTCACTACAGGTAATATTGATACATGAGCAAATTTCGTATTGTATTAGAGACTTTTTTTTACTGAACTTGGAAAAATAGGAAATGTATTGTAGCCTAAAATAAATTATACATAATATACAATATATATATTTATACACATATATATGTATATATACACATATATTGATATAATATTTAAAATAATAATTTTTATTTAGCTTTGATCGATTCTTTGAAGTGTTAGGACTACCTGCTAAATAATCTAGAAACTCAATTTGTCCATAATTAAATAATAATTCACTTCTAAAACTTAGAAAAATATACTTTACTAAATAAAGTTACTAATTAGGGACATCTCATGCAGGACTAAATTCACCCCCAGCACAGATCATCCATTCAAGGACCTTCTACTTTCTTTGATACCCACTTAAATGTCAATGCCTACCTTGTTCACAATGCATGCACTTACTCATGTGAGCTGTCCTTTTGATTCTCCCAGAACTTCTCTCATGAGTCTCCAGTGGGAACAGGGCTTGCAGTCAAGTCCCTGGTGTGGTGTCCTTGGTACTCAAGCTTCACTCATACTGATCTACTATACCTAGGGAAGTATGTTAAAGTGAAATCCCCATATATTGGATAGGACTATTGGTATCAAATGGATTATATCATAGTGTACTCTTATATTTCTGTCATAGTGTTGGCTCTTATATTTCTGAATACATATCACAGAAGTAATTATAGAGCAAACCATAGTGGAAAATTAATACACTGAACATTCGTCAGACCAGCAGATGAGAACTTTGGTAAAGCTTCATTTGTTTTTCTTTTCCTCCCTTAGGAAAGACCCTTAGATACAATTGTACCACTCTACCAGCTGCATAACCCTTATTGGAAACAGTGAATGAAAATGTATCTCATGGAAACGATATGTAAGACTGGGACCAGCCTTCTAGGAAACTTGACTCAAATGTTTACACTTAAAAAAAAACAAACTTTAATCTCTGATGACTTAACAAAGGATATGTTGATTTTTTGTCCTGTATTTTATTTTTTCCCTCTGCTGTTTCCTAATTAGGGCTTATGCCTTCCTACTTTGTTTTATAACAATGTACAGTATAACAGCCAGTGATGAGACCAAACAGAACAGTCCACCATGGTACAGTTGTTTATGTAGCAAAGTCATTTTCAAGCAGGAAAAATAAAGCTGCATTTTCCATTTTTTTAAATCACTCATTAATTAAAAAAAAAAAAAAGGAAAGATGAAAGCAGAAAGGATGACAGCAGAGTGAATGGCACAGACACACAGCAGCACTTTGGTTGACAAATGCAGATTGTCCAAAGGTGATGAATGTGTAAGTAAGGAAGACTCCTTCTACTGTAGTGCAGCTATATCTTTTGAGTTTGCATGGTGTAGGAAAACAAATTCAACTAAAAAGGAAAAAAGCAAAGACCTTCCTTTAGGTCCCTCATCAGTGTAAGCATACTCAGTATGCTAGAGAATTTATCTGAAACCTTTTAAATCAAGGCCTCTTTATTACAAAAATAAAAACAAACCAAAAAAAAAAATATGAGAGAAGAAAAGATGCTGAAGTATCATTCCAATTGTCCTGGAAGAGAACAGTCACGTCCCATTTCATTATTCATTCTCTTCTCTCATTTCTACGATGTCTGTCATTTCCTCTGTTTGAGGCATGTCAGTCATTGCTGAGTCTTCACCTTCCGTAGCTGTCTCATTCTCATTCCGCTTCTTTTTCTAGGTTGAAAAGAGTAGTCAGTTGAAAAGAGTAGTCATAACTATGTGACCATTTATACTGTTTGCTGTGTATAAGCTCAGTCCTACCAATTTCAGGCCTTATCAGAAGAAATTTGGGCTACTGGGCAGAGGGCAGTACTTAGAGTTGATAATCTTAGGTTCCATCATTGTTTTCTTGCTGGCTTGTGACATTAACTTGGAAAATCATCTTACACTTGGCATCAGATATGAAATAATAATTACTAGCGTGTTTTGGGGCTAGCCAATGTCTGGGGATTGCTTCAGAATAACAGGAGAGAAGGCAATATATCCAGTAAATGAAAGGTAGCATAATAAATTTTACAAGGTCAAAGTTCAGGAGGGCAGGACTCCCACATACACATCCCTTCCAAAGATAAAGTGATTCTAAAGCTTTTTTTTGTCCAGAAGAAAGAAGGAGGGCTTTCCAGACAGTCACATGATTCATCCAGATTGTCTTTGCTAAGAAGCTCTTAGCTCCAGTACCAAACAAGATGAACCATCTGTGTCCTATTATCTGTTTCTCAGCAGGCTGACCTATCCTTACAGAAAACACTTTCTAAGTGGACAAAAAACCCACTGGTTTTTATCAGTTCAGCTGAACTTTGACATACAAGTGATTCAAGATTACTGGGCTGTGTATATAATACTAGTTTGTGGCTCTCACACATTTTCTCCATGTATTTAATCTTTTAGCTGAAAATAATTTGATATATGCAACTACTGTTATGCCAGTTCCTTGCTAGCTTGGGAAAAGATAGTTTCATATTCACAGCACTTGTAGCAGTACTATATCAGTCCTGCAAGTTAAGCTACAAAAAATAAAACACCTAAGAAGAAAGCTGTGGAGACTAAAAATATGCTGGGAAAGGTGATAATTAGTCCATGCAACAATAAAGAGGTTAGTCTAAACAAAATGTGTCGTGAAACTGCAAGCCAAAGATAACAACTGCCTGGGATCTAAAATTCTATTTTTGTTGTTTATGGGATCAAGAAAAAGGTGACAAGCCAACAACTACAGAGAAAAAAGTTCTTTATTTACTTATGAATCTAGCACTGCATGGCTTGAGCTGTGAATGTCTTCCTGCTCTGATGATACACGTCAACACTGTTCTTAACCTCTATCAATATAAATGTAGTTTAAAGTCTTTAAATTCTGTTTTCATAACCTCTTAATAGAAGTAAGCATGATAGAAATTTTCAGGGGTTCTTGATTTTGGCCTCTAGTGGAATTATTAATGAAACAAGCATTCTCCACCTTCTCCCCACCTAGAACTTGTTAAATAATTTCATGGTCAATACTTTGCTAATTTTATTGGAGTCTAAGGTGTAACAATGCAACAGGTGTGACACTTGGGAGAACAGCAGCAACTTCTGACTGCTGTTGTACTGGTGGCAGATCATGTGGCTGCGGATGACAGTGTATTTTTTTCTGCCTTCCCCGTCTCTTCCCCCCCTCCCAAGAGGCTGCCCTGGTTGCCCTACCTTAGTTACGCTACTTATTCCAGTTGTGTGCAATACCCTGTAAAGAATTGGTTCTCAACCTTTTTAGATTTGAGGCACTCTGGCATAGACTTGATGTGCCCTTTGGAAAATGCGGAAAATGCCAGCACTTAATTTTCACTATTTTTTGCCTATTGAAAATCATTAAAGCAGTTTTTCTGTTGAAAGAACTCAGAAGACCACAACTATGGTTTCCTATTTGAAACTTTTGATTTTATCATGTGAATCATTTTTATAAACTAAGAGCCTTGTTACACGTTGCACTTTGAGCAGCTCAAATGTCGATCAGTATTAATATTAGCTTGAGTTTGGAGCAGTCACACCTTGAGACTAAAAACCTTCTCTGACTGTCCCCCACCTGCACAGCTGTGATTTGCCACTAGAGGGCTGGTAAGCAGGGGCCTGACTAGGAGCTATAGCTATAGGTTGCCACTACAGGGCTGGTGATCCAGGACAGGCTTCTATCCCTGCTTTAGGTGGGGGTGTGCAAGAGATGAGTTGCAGGGGGGGCAGGAACCCAGCTCCAGGAGCTGCCTAAAATTAATGTTTAACAAGGTCTTGACAGCTATCATGGCACCCTGGTTGAGAATCACTGCTGTAAAGGCACAACTATGGAGCTCCCTGATTGGTCCTGGCATCACAAAACATTTATACACATGCTTAACAGGATTCATGTGAGAATTCGTTAAATGAGTGATGTTGGCTACCTAAAGTTAAGAATTTGTGCATGCTGGACTGTGGCCACTGAGATATAGAGGAGTATTCACTTGTGTAAAGTTTCTCACTTATTTAAATCTTGGCAAGTTCTACTCCATAATTTGCATATGTTTTCTTCTCAGTGGAGAAAAAAATCCTTCCACTTAATATTTTACTCTGTATTAAAAATAAAGCCATCAGCCTGTGTCCATCTTTAGCAATGGTAGCTACATATACATTTAACAGAATTCATCAGCCCTTCCAGGCAGCACGTTTGATTTTCCTAATTTCTTCAGATGCAGGCTCTTACCTGTTTTCTATAGACATAGCAAGCTGCTATTGCAACCATGGTAGATTCTCCTACAAAACCAGCTAGAAGTGACCCAACTCCTAGGGTGGCTCCGTGGACCCTGAGGATATCATAAAAAAGAGTAAGTTTATGTTCTGTTAAAACGTATACACGTAAAGATAGAAAATTTTAGTGGCAATAAAGTATATAACTAATATATAATTTTTCATGAACAAATACTATACTAATGTAATGTAGCTGGTGTATTACAGTGGCGGGCCAAAAATCTAGGCACAGGTAGTGAGAATAATTTATATTTAATAGTCCTACTTTGCTTCCTGAATAGGATTACATAATTTTTCTTTTCAGTAAAAACAAGAGGAAAACCCATTATAGATCAGATTCTCTGCTAAGATAGGCTGAATATGGGATTTTAAGCAGTATTACAGCCCTGCTAAAGAATGATGGATATGATGGGGTTTTTTTTCAAGCCTACAGAGAAGGTGACGTTCCCTCTTATATTTATTTCATGGGTTTTCACAAAAGTAACCTCACCTGAAGCCTAATATTTTTCCATTAGTACATCTGTAGAATCTTCCCCATGGGCCAGTTGGTAAATGTCTGGCTAGTGATAGATTTGTATCTATATACTTGTAAGTGACTGTTTATGAGGGACTAAAACTACCTTAACTTTTACTTTCTGCTCTCTTTAGAGAACATGTTAAGAGTGAAATAGTGCGCCTCTTTAATGAAAGCAGAGTGGGGAATAAGATAGTTACACGTAAGATAGTCACAAGACCTACGGGGAAGAGTCATTTACCCCAAGTAAGGCAGAACAATGAGACTAGTGATGAGGACGATAATCCGCAGAACTGAGCTGGGTGCCAGTACAAATGTCTTCTTTAGTGTCATCAGCCAACCCGTCAAATGTGCTCTTACTGTCACTGTAAAGAAAGGGAGGAAAGAATGATAAAAAATATGTAGGAGGAAATGCCAGTCATATCACAGAGAGACGGAGAAAAAATGAGTGCAGGGGTGTAGGTTGTAGCCGTGTTGGTCTAAGGACATAGGCAGACAAGGTTCCTTGGGTGAATCTGATATCTTTTATTAGACCAACCCAAATAGTTGGAGAATAGTTATTAAGCAAGCTTTCGGGTTCAAAAACCCTTCGTCAGGCTAAGGAAGTTTCAGCAGTTGGTGTGTGCTCTTCCTGGATGGAATGAAAAGTAAAGAAGCCAGAGGCTGGGCTGGTATGCATACAAGACAGGGAGTCAGTGAAAATGTAGATTGAGGAGTCAATGGGTGAGAGACAGGTGGGGCGGGGGGGGGCAGGAAGAGAGAGAAGGGGGATGAAAGTGGAGAGATACCTGGGGAGTCAGATGTCAGGCAGGTTATAATGTGTCATAAATCCAATATCTATATTTAGTCCATGATTTTTAGTATCCAGGAGGTTGATGAAGTGGAGTTCATAGGCTCGTCTTTGGGAAGTGGTTTGTAAGTTTCCTTTGAGGATCAGGACTAAGAGATTGGAGAGAGAGTGGTTTTCTTGTGAGAAATGTGCCCCCACCGGTAATTGGGTATTTCTGTCTTTGATAGATTGCTGGTGTGCGTTCATTCTGATGTGCAGTTGTTGTTTGGTTTCTCCTATGTATTTTCCATCAGGGCATTTGGTGCATTGGATGAGGTATATTACATTTCTGGAGGTGCAGCGGTAAGATCTAGGAATGCTGATGGCTCTGTTGTGGGGTGTAGTAATAGTGGGGGTGGTGGAGATGTGTTGGCAGGTTTTGCATTTCTTGTCATGGCACGCGTGGTCTGGATCCTTTTGGTGTGTTCTGGGCTTGAGGAAGTTTGCTTCTGGTGATGAGGTTAGCGAGGTTCGGTGCTTGTTTGAAGGCTAGGATGGGTGGCTCTGGGAAGATCTTTTTAAGAATAGTGTCTCTTTCTAGTATGGGTTGCAATTGTTTGAGGATTTTCTGTACAGGTTCAAGGGAGGGGTGATATGTCATAACCAGCGGTGTGCGATCATCTATTTCACCTACTCTACTCCAAAAGAGACCAACTTAGGAAGGAAATCACCATATACTACAACAACTTAAAAGGCAGAAATCCATGCATTTTCCCTGACAATATACAATGGATACAAAGAGACTACAAAAAACTTTCTACAGCATTCATCCTACATAAAAAGAAGAAATGGAACAAATTACTCCAAGAACAAGCTCCCCAGCTACAAAACAACCATCAGAGGAACAACACCAACATCTTACAACATTCCAACCTCAGACTTGATGAAACTGAAAGCAGCAACCAACCCACAAATATTATCAATCTCTCCACACACGCTTACCAAAACTGAAAAATCTGTCCTTTCTAAAGGCCTAAATTTCTGTCCAGAAAAATACCCTAATAAAATACTTCCATGTGGAGAACTGGAAGAATTCTTCCGACGCCTGCGCCTCAAGGAATATTTCCACGACCAAACTGAACCCACTCCCAACAACAACTCATCCTCTGACAACATTCAGGAAAAGATCAATGCCAAAAAGCCCCAAAAAACATCAGATTGGACACCTCGCAGTGGACGAAACCCTAACCTTGACCGCTACATTGACTGCTTCAGGGAAAGAATGAACAATGAAATAATCAGCAACACACGCCACCATAACAACCTCTCTCTACCAGAGAAAAAGGCCATAGAATCTCTAAGATCTAACCACCAAATAGTAACAAAACCAGCAGATAAAGGAGGAGCCATAGTCATCCTAAACCGTGAAGATTATATAAAGGAAGCCAAGAGACAGCTCTCTGACACCACCTACTACAAAGAACTACAAGAAGATCCTACTCCCTTTTCACCAAAGAACTCAACAATACCATCAAATCATTTCCATCAAGACTACAAGAAAAACTACAGACCTTGATTCCCCCCACTACCTAACCCGGGGACTTTTTACATGCTCCCTAAAATCCACAAACAAGGGAACCCTGGCAGACCTATCATATCCAACCATGGGACCCTAACTGAAGAAATATCAGGTTTCGTTGAATCAATCCTAAAACCACTCGTCACCCACAGAGCAAGTTTTGTACAAGACACTACAGACTTTCTACAGAAACTTAAAAACATAGACCACCTTCCCAGCAACACACTCCTAGCCACCATGGACGTTACCAGCCTATATACCAACATCCCACACCAGGATGGCATCCTGCCTTACATATCTACAGGAACAAGATTACAACTCAGAATACAGACCCAAAGATATTACTGACCTTATACACTTCACCCTCACACACAACAATTTCACTTTTAATAATCAACACTTCCTCCAGATGATGGGAACAACTATGGGCACTAAAATGGCCCCAAAGTATGCCACCCTTTTTATGAGCCACCTGGAAGAAGACTTCCTCAAGAACTGCACCATCAAACCCTTGCTATACTTAAGATATATCAATGACATCTTCATCATTTGAACTGAAAAACTACAATCTCTGATTGAGTTCCATTATAAATTCAACAATCACCATCCCTCCATCTGGCTTTCTTTAGAATACTCCAGCACCAGCATCTCCTTTTTAGACATGATGATCAGTATCCAGAATGATAAAATACAGACGTTATACAAGAAACCCACAGACCAACATACGTATCTGCACAGAACCAGCAATCACCCTAAACACACCAAAAAAGCTGTGATATACAGCCAAGCCCTCAGATACCACCGTATTTGTATTGAAGAGAACACCCGGGATTGCCACCTCACCAATCTTAAAAAGGCTTTCACCCAACAAGGACACTCCTCCAGAGAGATGGATCGCATGTTTGAAAGAGCCACCCGGATACCACGTGAAGAACTGCTGCATTACAGAAGAAACCCCCCCACAAATCGCACACCGCTGGTTATGACGTATCACCCCTCCCTTGAACCTGCGTGGAAAATCCTCAAACAATTGCAACCCATAGTAGAAAGAGACCCTATTCTTAAAAAGATCTTCCCAGAGCCACCCATCCTAGCCTTCAAACAAGCACCGAACCTCGCTAACCTCATCACCAGAAGCAAACTTCCTCAAGCCCAGAACACACCAAAAGGATCCAGACCACGCGTGCCATGACAAGAAATGCAAAACCTGCCAAAACATCTCCACCACCCCCACTATTACTACACCCCACAACAGAGCCATCAGCATTCCTGGATCTTACAGCTGCACCTCCAGAAATGTAATATATCTCATCCAATGCACCAAATGCCCTGATGGAAAATACATAGGAGAAACCAAACAACAACTGCGCACCAGAATGAACGCACACCGGAAATCTATCAAAGACAGAAATACCCAATTACCTGTGGGGGCACATTTCTCACAAGAAAACCACTCTCTCCAATCTCTCAGTCCTGATCCTCAAAGGAAACTTACAAACCACTTCCCAAAGACGAGCCTATGAACTCCACTTCATCAACCTCCTGGATACTAAAAATCATGGACTAAATATAGACATTGGATTTATGACACATTATAACCTGCCTGACATCTGATTCCCAGGTATCTCTCCACTTTCATCCCCCTTCTCTCTCTTCCCGCCACCCCCGCCCCACCTGTCTCTCACCCATTGACTCCTCAATCTACATTTTCACTGACTCCCTGTCTTGTATGCATACCAGCCCAGCCTCTGGCTTCTTTACTTTTCATTCCATCCAGGAAGAGCACACACCAACTGCTGAAACTTCCTTAGCCTGACGAAGGGTTTTTGAACCCGAAAGCTTGCTTAATAACTATTCTCCAACTATTTGGGTTGGTCTAATAAAAGATATCAGATTCACCCAAGGAACCTTGTCTGCCAAAAAATGAGTGCGACTTTTATTTTAACCATATTGATGGTATTTATTCGAATTTAAGATCAAAGATATACACATGGTAGAAGCTGTTTAAAAGGGATAAAAACAAAACAAAAGAAAGTCACTAAATAGGGAAGCTGACTGGGAATTCAATATGCTTTGGCTCTTGTAAACATACAAAAAAGGAGTCATAATCTCAGCAAGCTTCCCTCAGTGGGAAACTGTCCTATCATAAATGTTTTATTATAAGATGGTTCCATTCTGTTTTAAAAGAAAAGTAAAATATAAATGTATATGACCATAAGAATAAAAATAAAGCTTCACTACATCTTTTGTGCAGCAAGTTTATTTTCCTTTTGGCATAAATGCATAACTCCTATCCATGTTTGTTAGAAAAGATACTAATTTGGGAATAGGTCTCAAAAATACCACTTTAAATGTGAAGATTACAATCCTTATGAAGCTGTGCTGTTATATATTGTGCCTACAGAAAATATTATATCATGTAGCAGTAGCTCCTGTGGGTTATAATACTTACATGATAGCATTCCAATGCTCAAGGGGAACATTTTGGCTACAACTGTAATAAACTTCCATATAATATGAAGGAGGTATCTGCATTTAATATTCTTTCCCATCGATATATTATCAGTATCTTTAAATCTTACTCAGATTTGATTAGAGGGGACTGGTTGTCTTGTTAACACTATATAATTTTTTTAGATGTTGTACAACCACACAGTTCCTTATGATCTTGGCAGAAACATGGTACATGTCCACTGTGACTAGTTTTATTACATTTGCATTCTCTATCATCTAGAAGAGATATGCTTCAGCTTTTGGTTTTCCTCTTCAAGGTAAATTAAGAAATGCAGGCATGCCAAATGTATTTTAGCCTAGTGACAGACTCTCCCCCTACTATAATACCTGTCGAGCTAAATACTATAATATCTGTTTAGCTAATTTATCAAGCTAAATTCAATTTGAGGGCAGGGTAGCGCACAAGATCTCAAACCTATATTATCTTCAGTGGAACAAGTATCTGCGTTTGGCCACTTGTATCTTTGAAACCTGCCCAGGGAGGAATGAGCAATTTGCTGCTTTGTTTTTTACCTGGAACTGGGAAGAAGGAGAAGATGCGCAAAGGAACAACACAGAGCTCGGCAAAGGCAAAGTCCACACCAATGATGTCAACCAAAATCTTCTCTGATACATCTGGTGTCCAAAACATCACGAAACAGAGCTGGGAAAGAGAACCACAAGAACAGTGTTGAAAAGAGGGGGACAGAAAAGAGATAGGAACAGGTGCTCCAAAGTGCCTGGTCTTGGCCTCGCATACAGGTACTTCCTGTCTTGAATTGGGACTGGGGGTAGGTACAGTGCCTCTCCACAGCATTCAGGAATCTCTAGCATCCACAGATATTATTACAGTATGTTGTAAACAACCTTCCCCCCATCCCTGAAAGACAGTGTTGCAAAATAAATGGTAGACAGGGAATAACCCTAACCCAAGCAGAAACTTGTTGGGGAGAAGGTTATGAAAGGCCCTCAAAATACATCTTTCCTCACCAAGAGCACATCCAGACAACTGTGGACATGTGGTAGGTGGCGCTGCAGACCTGTCTGCAGTACCACACACTGCACATGCAGGTGTTCCTTGAGTTACTACTTTGCATTGCAGAAGGGTTTTGCCCCAGGAGATCCCAGGGTCAAAACCCACACCAGTGCATGACACCCAAAACCACAACCTGGTTAGTTGGAGCCATGCTCTGGCTGCTGGCCAGGATCCCTGCTGCAGGAGTGCCATGGCTGCAGCACCCAGAGGCTGCCAGGACCCCAGGAAAGGCTCCTGGGGCCAGCACAATTGTAAGGACTGTCTCTAACTGTGGTGGAGTGCAACATGTTAACAAATGACCTGAACTTTCAGGGGTGCTGAGTTATTTATAACTCCCATTGTCTTCAACAGAAACTGTGGGTATTTAACGTCTTGGAAAGCCAGGTTCCAGGTGCCTTTAACTTAACATGATTCCAGGTGCCTTTAACTTAACATGACAGAATGAGCAATAAGTGGAAAATGGATTCAAAACTTTCTGAACCTCTCTAAAATCAACCAAAAGGAAGTCTTGGAAAAGAAAACACCGCATAAGAAGTTTTTCTTCAGTGCATTCAGGAATTAATTTTCCTTGGCTTTGAGGATTAGAAAGGCTCATAAAACCTTTCTACAGGACAATGGGTTTAATTTAAAGAAGACTTCTAATATTTAAATGCAGTAAAATTTAAGTTTCAAGCCTAAAACTTTCATGGCAAGTTTGAACACAGGTATACAAATGGGTCCCAAAACACAAGATGGTCATATGAGAAGCCTTGTAGTTGGGTACCCATAAGCAGTGCCACTGATTCTGTCACAGCAAGGCATCAGAACTCCTTACAAACCAAGGTACTGAGCTTGTAACATTTTAGTGTCTTCAGATCTTCCCATTAGGATGGCTGAGCTATTTTTAAGGAATCATTAAGCATTTAATTCTCTTGTAGATGATATCCTAGTTAGAGAGAAAATGTTCAGAAGTATACTTTAAATTGTCTCCAAGACTGAGAGAGAGATTAAACCATACTGCTGAGACCAGTACTTTCTAAACTATGAAATGTGCCCAGTTTTATTCTGTATGATGAATCAAGGTGAACATAAAGCATAGAATGCTCTTCTGTGAATGTCTCAGATCTTAGAATTTAAGCAGTTTGGCAGTGTGTGTGATATTTGGTCAGTATCTGTATGGGAAACAATAAAGAAGACCTATGGTGCTCTAAGTAGTGGTGCAGTCATTTTGGTCCATGCTACTCTTCTCTTCCAGTCCACATTCAAATCATGTGGTGTGAGAGAACTCTTGTGTAGCTGGCTTTTCCGCTTTTGGGAAAAGATGCATGTCAAAGATCTTTCCTGGAAATCCCTTACTAACAATCTCATCATGGTACTTTTCAATAAAAAGGGACAGCTACTCTCATTATTTGTGCTACAGTTCAATTCTGGAGCGTGCCCCACACTTGAAGTTGTTTTTATGTTAATGTTTCTTTTCCCCTATTCCTTGATTAATAAACAAATTAAAACATACCAAAAGCCTCAAATTTGCTAGGCTCTCTATCAGATTTTAAGAAGAGAAAGCCAGAAACATTTAATTTTTCAAGAAATCATGTCACTAATGTCTGAAAGCTCCTTCCAGAGCCAACCCTAGGAGGTTTGTGGGGCCTGGGGCTTATCAGCCTTTGTGGGGCCTGTGCATTGGTGGTGGGGGCGGGGTTGTGGCAAGCAGCCAGAGCATGAAGGGGGGGGGGGGGAGCAGCTGGAGCACAAAGATGGCAGCACTCAGCAGCCACACGGAGTGGTGATGCCCTCAGGGCCTGTACGGCACTGTTTGCAGGGCCCCACAAAGTGCAGGGCCCAGGTTGCTCACCCCGATTCACCCCCCCACTTCCCCCCACCCAGGACAGCTCTGGTGCCTTCAATGTTTAATTGATTCTTTTAAAATCCAGGGGTAGATTTCATAAGATCTGACAGTTCTTCAGTTGTATAACCCATGCTTTCTTACATATGTTTGGGGCAAAATTTGGGGCTCATTGAAGTCAGTCGACAAATACTTTTCAACTATAGTAGGGTGAGCACCCTTGTTTTCCAGTTGTGATGTGTCATTTTTAATTAACTTGGAAACTCCCAGTCTGTAAGTAAGTCTGTGACTGAATAGTACATGGGTAAGCACCTTCAGCTATTACATAAAAGTGCCAAAAAGCCCCACTGAAGTGTCCAATCTGTGCAGACGCTGCCGAGCTGTGTTGAAGTAACATGTTGCTTCTTCTGTAAAGTGTGTTCCCCCCTAAACCCCCATGTCTGTCAGCATCCAAAAAGAAGTGAGAAGAAAGAAAAAAATGAGCTCAAGCAGGTATCTCCTGTCTCACTGGCAAACTGCTTGAAAATCCTCATTATAGGAGCCAGTGAGAGTACCATAAAGGGAATAATTCTTTGCCGCACGAATCTCTGCAATGTGTCCAGAGGGATAATTTAAATGTTGGTACCTGGAGTAGCATGAGGGGGAACAACTGCCTCCTTATGCAGGGAGCAGTGGCACAGGCTGCTGCTGCCTCAGTGCAAGCTCCCCCAAGCATGGGGTGTGGTGGTAACTTAGGTTCTTTGGGGGGCTGCCTTTCTGGTGCCCTTTCTGAATTGGCACCCAGGACTAGTGCCCCAGCCACATTACTGATTGTGTGCTGTTTCAGAGAGGTTTTTCATTGAATATACTTTTCTTCAGCCCACTTTCTCTCTCCGTGCTCTAGCCAGTATGCAGGCACACACAAGCTTTAGCCTTAGAGACAACTAGTTGGTCACCAAGAAGATGCCCTCATTATTTCAGAAATGAAGAATAAACTGTATAGAACCCAGCCGGGTAATGGAAGTCAAACTGGTATCACTTATCTAAAATGTCCTTTTCAAAATGATACTAATTTTATTGCAAAGCAAAAAAGGAAAATATGTGAAGCTTGAAATAACAGAAATTTGAAATCATTTCAAGTAATTTGGGGGGGGGGGGTAAATGTTCTCTTAATCAGAAATGCTTTGGGAGAACAATTTGTCCACTTTCCTGGTTATAGAGAACAGGCATTTTAAAAGTGATTGAAATTTGGGGATGATGTATAAACTGTGATAACAGTGTAACCTTTCCGTTTAAAAGCACATTCTGTTAAGCAAATTCCATTTACTTTTATGTACTGAAAAATACAGTAGCTTAATTACCTAAAATGTGAAGAGAAATTGCTACTCTAAATGGAATAGGGCTTTTTTTCTCTCATGTTTTTTTCAGTTGTTTGGAAATATGCTTTCCATGTAGCCAGAAGTAGCTGACTAATTTAATTGCAGTGACTTGGTACAAGAACTCAAACACTTGTACATCAAAGAAGAAATATTTCCATTGATTTTGCAAAAAAGAATGGATAACCTTTATTGTCCTTAACCTGAACATCCCTTTAAGCTACTTTACCATACAGAACAATAAATACTGTTCCTGCAAGCTTGATACAAAATGTTGCACATTATGTTGCAGAGCAGCACTTGCATGTTTGAAGTACAAAGTACATGCTATTATACATCAAAGAACAATTTGTTCTCAACTACATCCTAATATGGCTTAGAGGCAGAAATCATTTCTCTTTTCTTTAGTTCCAGAATTACTTTCAGGATCCACTCCTGCTCCCACTGAAGTTAATTACTTCAATAAAGCAGATTCACAACTGTGACTCTCACCCTGAAAACACCTTTGCATATGCTTAATGTTACCACTGTGAGTTGTTCAACTGAAATCAAATTACAGAAGAAAAGTTAAATGGGATGTGTTCACGGCATTCAAGT
Source organism: Alligator mississippiensis (assembly GCF_030867095.1). NCBI lineage: Eukaryota > Metazoa > Chordata > Crocodylia > Alligatoridae > Alligator > Alligator mississippiensis. Next base: position 99,170,456 of record NC_081828.1, read on the forward strand.
TAATCATGTGCTTGAAGTATTTGCGGAATCAGGAACTGATATTGCAAAGTGCTAGAGAAGCTTGAATTCTTAATGAGTAATGTCCTATACTTGGAGATTCCTGGGTTCTTAGGAATAATAATGGTATGTTATTATTATTTATTATATCCCAGGGTGTGCCTGAAGATGTGCAGAATATGGAGGAAAATAGTTCCTCCCTTGTGGAGCTTACATGGTAAATATACACAAGCAATCACCTCTAGATTAAAGTGCTCTGAATGGTGCTGATTAAGGGGCTTTATCTCAAGATATTGTTAAATACAAGCTATAATTATGTAGGTATGCTATATTACTTCTTATTAAGTGAATTTGCATTGGTAGATTGATTCAATGTGCAGAGACTCTCCATTGACTTGGCCAATGAGATCTGATTTTACTGACATAATAACCAAATCCACTTGAATCTTCTGGTTCTAATCTTAACAATTACATTCTGCTCTAGTGCAAGCTATTGCCAGTATCACCTCCTCGTGTCCTTTTGTAACAGAGTAGATTTTCACTGCCAATATAAAAAGAGTCTCAGGAAGGAAGTCAGTGCTTTGTGACTAAGTGGACTTGCTTTCCTAAGTAGGACTGCTTATTTGTTTGGGCCCCAGGAGGAGAATGGGTCAGATTCTTCTTTTCCACAATACTTATAAACTCTATTTGTTTTCTGAAAAGTTTTAGCCTTATTCCAGTGATGGACTCAAGACATGGTTTGGTGGAGGTTTGCCCCTGGGGGAAGGTGAGGATGAGATACAGAGAGGAAACCTTAGAGAGTTGTTTCTAAGAGACTCTTCTAACAAAATGGATGGAGGGAAGTCTAACCATCAGTTGGTTCTACTAAGGCATAGGGTGAAGCCTAAAACCTTTGTAATAACAGTTGCTCTTTACTTCATAAAGATTAGACTGTTGTCAAAGGAGGCACTGGCTGTGAGATTAGTGAGAAATGAAAAAATACCACAATAAAAGATGTTGTCTGTTCTGAGAGAACAAGCGTGTGGTACATACAAGAAAGGACAGGCCCTTCTGCTGGACAAGCATTCCTTTGGGCATTTTTATCATTGAGGCCCCTATCATGTGTTCATTACTTATCTTAACATTTCCTTTTTAAAACGGAACTTGTTAACTTCTGGTTTTCAATGTATGTCCCTTTGACTTCATCTACGCTGCAGATGAAGGTATGATTATAGCCTGGGCAGACCTTACACACAAGTTTTTATGCAGGTAGCACAGGTAGCAACAGCAGTAAAAGGTATACAACAGAGGTAGGCAACGTTTTTGGGCAGAGTGCCAAAAACGTATGTAACCTCAACTTGTAAGATGTTGGTATGCCGGAGCAGATGGTTGTGGGAGCTGCAAGGGGTCCGATCCTTTTTGTGGCAGCACAGACCTGGTCCCTTCCCTGCTGTCTGCTTAGAGGCACACATGCCAAGCAAAATATCTTTGCGTACCATACTCTGGCACCTACGCTAGGGGTTGCTTATCTCTGTTATAGAAGTATAGGCTTCTGCATGGGAAAGCAACCAGACAACACACCCTAGGACCCCTGTACAGCCTGCGTTGAAGTCCAAGCGACTTTTTAGTCAGGTTGTTTCACATGCTGCCATCCACTCTGTCTGACCTGTCTCTGCTGAAGGGATGCTGTAAGTGGATAGGTAAAGAGTGAACCTTGCTGAGGATGAACACTGAGCACTTCAAAAGTAAGGCCCATTGCCTGTAGAGTTACAGCACTGGAAAAGGCTTTAGTTTGCTGTCTTACAATAGGACTGCAGCATAATTTGGAATACTCATTATTAGAGCTGTGCAAAGCTTTGGGTGGTGATTTGATTTGGGGGAGATTCAGCCTGATTCAGTGGCCAAATCTCCAAATCCAAATCAAATCACAGGACCAATTTAAAAGTCCAACTCGATTCACAGATCTCTGAAACTTTGGAAAATATTCGGAGAGCTTTGATGATTTAGGCAGTCCCTGGTGGCTGCAGCACAGAGCTGCAGCTGACTCCAAGTTGGTTAGAACTAGGTGCGGGGAAGGGGGGCTGGGGGAGGGGACCATGGGGGGACCCCTTCCAGCTCCCCTCACCTCACCCACTCCCCCAGTCCCCCCATGGCTGCCCTGCCTGCCCCAGCTCCTGGTACTTTAAAGAAAAGGCCATCAGGTGCTGCTGGGCGGGGGTGTGTGATCCCCACTGCCCCATGCTGCATGGGGGATCTACCATGAGCCCCCCTCACTCCCCAGCTCCCCTGTGGGTGCCCTGCTTGCCCCAGCTCTGGCCCTTTAAGGGAAAAAAAAAAGCCAAGAAAAGCCCCGGGACTCACCGCTCCTGCAGTGGCCTTGGGGCTTCGTGCAGAGCCCCTTACATGGCGCAGGGCAGCAGGGAACGCCCCCCTTGCCCAACAGCACCCAGTGAGCACTGGGGCTTTTTTTCTTAACAAGTGCAGGGAGCTGGGGCAGGTGGAGCAGCCATTGCCAGGCTGGGAGAGCGGGCAGGGGATGGGCCTGGCTGATTCGAAGATTCAGCCGATTCGAATCGGGACAGTGATTCGACTCACCGAATCGAATCACTGTCCCCCGAATTGGCCGAATCCGAAACGAATACTAGCCGCTTTGCACAGGCCTACTCATTATACAAAAGGTTTGAATCAATTAAGGCTGGTATAATGTAGTTTGGTTTCTCCTGGAGAGGAGATAAGAAAGCTATCTTCTTAAATATAGAGTAACAGAGGAGGGGGTAGTGGCCATATCTGTGTGTTGGGAAATGGACACCCAGGATGAGAAATAGAAACAGTAGCACAGAGTTGATAAGGAGGGACTCACCCTGGGTGCAGATTTAGACGGGGGCACCAGACTGGGTGCCACAGAGGTTGCTGAAACTATTGCGCAGGGAGTCTGCATAGCAGCAGCAGCCCTGAGCCCTTGCTGGGTCAGCTGCTGGAGCCAGAGCGTGATGACCCTGTGCTCATTATCAGCAGCTGAGTCTCTGGATAAGGTAAGACTTGCTCAGAATTCTTCCCACCCCCCATTCCACGATTCCACACAATAACCCTGTCCAGGGCACTGAAACAATTAGTTATGACTGGTTAGCAGGTAAAAAGAAGAAATTAGAATGAACTAATTAGTTTTAGTGACAGCCAGAGGTCTATTGCATTTTTACAGTGAATTTTTGCTGCTTTTCTTCCTCCAAATTAGAGTAACCACCAGGCACTGGGAAGGGGATAAGTGAAAGGTAATCATTCCCTTGATGCAGAACAGGTCACAGGGCTGCTGTGTTGCCCTCTTCTCCAGACTATGCTGCTGCTGCTGGGTTATAATAGCAACTATTTTTGGACCTCTCTAATAGAGATCTTTGGCTGCTGCCTAATTGGGTGAATTCCCGAATCAAACAGGCCCCATCCTCCACCGGCTCTCCCAGCCCCGTCAATGGCTGCCCTGCCTGGACCCAGCATCCTAGCACTTAAAAAAAAAAAAAAAGCCTGGCACTCACCAGATGCTGCCAGGCGGGGGAGGGCAATCCCTACTGCACCATGCTGCGCAGGGGGCTCTTCCAGGAGCCCCCATCCCCCGCCTGCTCTCCCAGCGCCCCCCATGGCTGCCCCACCTGGCCCCAGGGCCCACTTAAAAAAAAAAAAAAAGCCCCACACTCACTAGCTCCTCCCAGGCAGGGGGTGATCCCTGCTGCCCCTCCCCCCCCCACGCTACATGGGGGCTCTGCCACAAGCTCCCAGAAGCCCCGAGACTGCTGCAGCAGCTGGTGAGTGCAGGGCTTTTTTTTTTTTTAAAAGAACCAGGACCTGGGGCCAGGCGGGGCAGCCATGCAGGGGGCTGGGAGAGTGGGTGGGGGTTGAGGGATGCTCAGGGGGCTGGGGGAGCAGGCAGGGGATGGGGCCTGGCAGGGGTCCTCCATGGTCCACTCCCCCCTCTTCCAGTCCCTCCACCCATTACTTACTGGCATGGAGTACGGGTCCAGCTCCCTGCGGCGGTGAACAGGGATTGCCCGAATCTCCAAAGTTGTCTGAATCTTTTCCGAATTGATTCAGAGAGCTTCGAATCGATTCAGACCTTTTTATTGGTCTCATGATTCGATTCGGATTTGGCCACCAAATTGGGCCGAATCTCCTCCGAATCGAATCAGCACCTGAAGCTTCACACGGCCCTACTGCTTACCTATTGCTAATTTGGTGTATTGCTAAAAGAGAAAGGAGCTTAGACAGCGTTAAGCAATAAAGTACTCACTGCATTCTCCCATATAGTGCCTTTGCTTTTCTAGAAGAGTGAATTCAGAAACTTTGTATCCTGGCATGATGTGGCAGAGACCTTTACTGCCAGAAACCCCAAAGGAATGCTCTATTTCAAGCAAGACTTCTGTTTGAACATGGAAAGTCTCAAACTGTAAGTCCTTAGTCAGATTTCTACATAACCCCTTCTTTTAAATGTATTTTATGCATTTGATCTGGAACTCAGCCACTCATATTAGAAAATGTTGCTAAGATTTTGTTTCAGACTCCTCATGAGAGTCCACAGGTTTTCAAGAATTTCTAGTATTTAATCTTATAGGTACTGCTTATAGGCACACTCTTCATATGCTATGTTTCTTGCACTCTTCCTCTGGCTACTTGATACTGTTGGAGACCGGGTACTTGTGCTAGCTAGCTACTGTGTTATGCAATCAATCATGATTCACTCAGAGACCAGCTCAATACATAGTAGCTAGTGAGTTAATGAGTGAGGATTAACACCTACAAAACCACAGACTAAGGAGAGGAAAGAATCAATACAGAGCCAGGAACTGCTTCTGCCCCAAGACAGAGACAGTCAGTTGCACAAGCACCCATGTCACGAGTTTTGTCTGTCAGCAGCTAGTGGTGCAAGGCCTCAGAACCCCCCTGCACCTATCTCCTTAACAGCTGGCAGGCTTTGTGACCGCAGCAGGGCCTAGCAGCGAGGCCTGCAGTAGTTTCCCACCCCATGTGCCCCAAGACAGACACAGTTGCACAACACCCATGACACGAGTTTTGCCTGTCAGCAGCTAGAGGCACAGGGAACCAGAACCCAGAAGCCCCTGCACCTATCTCCTTGAAAGCTGGCAGACTTCGTGGCCTCAGCAGGGGCTAGCAGGCCTGCAGGTTTCACCCTGCTGTGCCTTAACACACACAGTGTCACTCATGTCATGAGTTTTGCTTGTCCACAGCTTGAGGTACAGTTTCCCCCAAACTCCTGCACCTATCTCCTTGAAACTTGGCAGGCTTTGTGGCCTCCGCAGGGGCTAGCATGCCAGCAGTTTTGACCCCGCTGTGGCTTAACACGTACATGCAACATGAGTTTTGCTTTCAAGAATTTGGGGTGCAGTTTCCCCCAAACCCCTGCACCTCATTCCTTGAAACTTGGCAGGCTTTGTGGCCTCCACAGGGGCTACTATTCCTGCATGTTTAATTCAAATCAAGCTAGAAATGACAAAGCTATAGGCTATTTTGTCCTTCCCCATTATATCCTATTGGTGAAATGGCAAAACAGTTTTGCCATTTCAACCCTGTTTTGATAGAACAAAACAGAACAGCTGTTTTGAATCAAAACAAAATTCAAAACAAAATTCTGTTCTGTTGAAACATCAAAACATGGTCGAAACAGAATGCTGCTGTTTCGCACAGCCCTTGTTATGGGTTAGCTGAAGTAAACATTCCATATCTGTGACTTCCTTACGGATACTGATTTCTTTTTCCAGAATAACCCCTTTGACTCTAATCTATCAGTTTTTGTCATAGATCCATGACTTGTAGAAAGCCTAGTTGTAGCTTATGAAGGACTAAATAATGGAGAATCACTTGTTAGGAAGAAAAAAAAGCAAAGTCAGACTTGAACACCAAGTGAAGTATATTACTGTGCATTCATTAGCGTTTGAAATTCCTTTGCCCTGACATCTCACTAGATGTTACTTTTAAGTAATGGCAGCAGCGCATATATCCCATGCACACTTCCCATCTGTCATCTGCTTTAAACTTGTGAGAAAAAGCCTTCTGCTGTACTACTACAGTGGGAAGTGGAGAATGGACAGAACCTGAGCTCTAACACATTAATACAACTCTACTGTTCTTGTCACCCAGTTCTAACTTGGCCAGGCCTCCCATCCCAGAACCGTCTATGGTTCTAGGAGCAGGCAATGAAAGACATCAGTGGAAGGTAGTATCAGAAATGGGTGGATGCATACAAAATGAGAGTTAAAATGTACGTGGCTATCTAGAGTTTGGAGATTTCCAGTACTGCATGGTGAGGAGAGGAGCTGCTTAATGAGATGTAATTCTCTTCAAATAGTGCACAGGAAAACATAGACTATTAGGGAAAATCTTTCCCATGGTGAGAGCTTGTCCTAAGGTTACTGCAGAAAGAACCAGTGCCTTAGACTAATAAAAAACATGGTGGATGAAGAACTGGAAAGTTTGAATCATGTCATTTTTGGGGAACAGACTGACGGAGATAGTGCTATAAAGACAGGTTTTGTTCTAGAACATATCACTTATTCCTCTACCCTGAAGCCCTGAAGTAAATGCAATGAAACTTGCATTAATAAACCTAGATAGCAAATCACATTTCTATTAGTCAACCTTAAAATCCTTTTTTAAAGCAAACAACAAAAGCTTTGCTCTCATAGCATGACAATGCATTCCTTTTGAAGAGAGTTTACTTTCAAATAATTCCTCAGCAGTTAAGTACTAACACAGTAGTTGTAAAATAGCAGGCTGGAGCTATAATGTTACAAAACTGGCTAATGTCCCAGGTCATGATTATTATAATCCAAACATTTCAGAATGTCAAATGCACTGTTGTCATTGAAAAGACATTACCTTTGTTCTTGAATATTTAAAATGAGTGATTTCTCAAGATTTGCCTGCTCTCCTTGTTATCCAAGAACACCAAAGATTAGCTGAAATACACTGAATCTGATCAACTTTCTTTTTGAAGTAATCTGCTTGTATGAAATACTTTATGATAATACCTACTAGCTTAGGAGTGGCCAACCTATCGCATGAGTGCCACAAGTGGCACAGGTAACCTCTGTGTGTGGCTCAAAGAACCTTTCTATACTTTTCTGCCCCTCATTTTCACCATAGCTTCCACCTAACATACTTGCATTCCTTTTTGCTCCCCACGGGACTACAATAGCAAGCAAATATATGCCTGAAACTGATAAGTGGTTTTTGAATGCCTCACTCTTTGGGTGCCCATTTTCAATCATTTTGCTAAGGCTGTAATGCTGGGGATTCAGTGTCCAGCATTTCTTGAATGTCGGATTTCTTTAAAATGTTAAATTGGGTGTCAAAAATGGAGGCATCAAACAATGGTCAGTCAGTCCTAAAAATGTTGTGCATAGCTTTTTAATCAATCCACACAGCTGAAACCTATGCTGGGCCTGGTTTTTGTATAAAAGGGTGCGTCTCCAAACCCAGCCAGGCTGCAGTGACTGAATAGCCTTCTTTTGCAAAAGCCCTTTCTCGACATCAGGGTGCACCTCTGCGAGACTGAATCTTCTGCTTTTATGTTCCTCCTTCCTGCTGCTTCTCAGAAGCCAGCTGAATGATGGCATTGCTTGTTTGGCAAGGACAAAGCAGGCAGAGGACTAGGCCTCTCTTCCTTGCAGAGTCTGTAGCAGACCCTTTTCCTCTTGCCTGCATTTGCTCTCCCCTCTTTGGATATGTTTCTCTTTTTCTACCTTTTCTTCCTTCCTCTCTCTTTCACTTTAAGATAAGGAATTGTGTTTTAAAATTTGTGTGTGTGCATTTTGTATCTCCCCTTGTAGTTTGGTATTTTTATCTATTTGTGTGCCATGGCATTTGTAGCTTATATTTTATACTCCTCACCTTTCAACTTTCAACTGAATATGTTTAGTTTCATAAGTAAATTATACATTGTAACAATGTTAACAAGGGCAGGAATCAAACTGCCCTTCCCTGTATTAGGCTGGCCTCTGAAAGAGTGAGTGAATCAGTGATTGAATGTGTAACATAGTAGCAGGAAGCAATTATCACCTGGAAGCTGCAGATCAACCAACAGAAGAACTCAATAGAAGATAATGTAACAACCGGGAAATCTCTAAACATCACTGATCAAGGGCTAGAAGCCCTGGCCTGAGTTAATCAACGCCAGAGACCAACTTTTGGGCTGAATATCTCCAGATCGACCACTCCCAGAGCCCTATTCTAAATTCATCGACGGGCTCCCAAACCTGCACGTACATGCGGACGACCCCTGGGGCTGACAGATGCTATCCAGTAGCCACAGAGGAGAGGGCGGGGGGCGGGGGGGGGATAGTCCCACGAGGGTCAATGACCCCTGGATTGGGCAAACCTGAAAACTGGGGAGTCACCAAAGTCTGCCAGGGACAGATAAAAGGCAGTGAAAAGTGACCCTCAGTGGCGCCCTCTTGATCTCGATCTCCAACTCGACCAGACCTGTCCAGCCAGAAGGACCAGCCGGCGACCCCCTTCTGGAGGATAACACCACGCTGAAAGAAGCCTCAACGACAGACTCCAGTGCTTGTAGGATAGGTATACCTGACTCTGTAGCCTGCTACTGTGTGTGTGTATGTGTGTGCATGTGTGTGTGTGTGTGGGGACCAGCCCCAAGGTTTATGATTACAGTGTTTCAATCCGCCTAATAAACTAGAATTTTAAGGATCCCGAGTTGGACATTTGTAGCCAACAAGTCCACTGAGTCTGCCATTACTTAAAAGTTAGTCTTTGATATCACTCGGTGTCAGTCCTTACTCAACCTGACCGGTGCATAGATTGCGATGTGCCTGGATAGCCATCACTGACATGTGTTGATACTTACTTGTTAATATAATGCATCAATATGACAATATTTGTCGTTACCCTATATTTTCAAGTATTCTTGCATTCTTTTGATAGCTAAGGGCACAACACAAGAGTGGGTCTTGAGTTTTTCTTTGGATGGAGGCAAATCAATATAATCACTTTTTTTCTTAAATCAAAGGACTATTTTCTAATAAGTTTGTGGGACAAATCATATCCTAAGATTCACCTCTGCATCCCCATTTGCATAAGTGGAGTTGCTCAGGGGCACAGTTCAGTCTCCTGACAGGTCCTAACTGAAACCTGCTGCCCCTCAGACTAGTAATAAGATGCCGTGTCTCCACAGGCATTGTCTCCATAGGCCTGTGTGCTACATGCTGCATCCTGCTTGGTTAGTTAGGTATCTGTACTCTGCAATTGAGGTGCACTGGCTAACTGGGATTCCTTTTCTAGGTACTAACCAGCTGACAAACAGCAAGAGACCATATATGCTGCAATAAACTACAGTGCTGCAACCTGTGTTTAATTAGATGGGAGACAACTGAGCAAAAGAGAAGCTAGCTGTTTTCTTAGCTTGCTGTTATAATGTCTTATGTTTAAGAACTCCTATTTTGCTGTCTTATAAAGTTAAGCATTTTGTGAATGAAATAGGAATGACTGACTGGAGGGGTTTCAGTACACAGACATAACTCCCTTTAAAATTAAAGTTATGTATGCTTAGCAAGACAGCAATAAGTTTTACTACAGAGCTTGAAACAATTCCCTTGTTTTCCCTTGGCTTACATTTCTCTTTCAGCAGCACAAAATACCTGGAAATATCAGGCTTGCTGTACATATCTATAGCCCTACAGAATATATGTGGACATCGGAGAAATGGGAGGCTGCCATGGGTGATGACATGTGGTATTCCTTATAAACTCCAGTTCTAATAACTAGACAGAACCATAAGATACCACTGGAAATGGAGCAGTCCTCAGTGCCCACTAATAGGTAAATTAATGTTACGGAACCAGTAACGTGGAAACAGCAGAATTTGCTCAGTTCAACTATAAATGAAACATCTCTGGAGTGAGTAAGCAAGCAGCCACTTTGAATTGAGTAAATAGAGCACTGGAGCACGAATGCTTTGTGTGCGTGTCTGGGGGTGGGAGGAGCAGCTGAGGAAGCAATGCTCTTGCAGTGTGTCAGCTTGAGCTGACGTGAAGCAGAAGGTGATAATATCTGAATCTATGTGCGGTAGTGACTGAGCTCTGTTTGCCACTGGTCACATTTCAGGGGTCAGTGAAGCCACTCTGTATATAAATATTCCTTCACTGCCAAAAGCCGATTGTCCTGCACCTCCTTAGAAGGTAAAATGGACTTAAGGGTTTTATTGGTATATTTATGGCTCACAACAGCTAAACCTATAATATCCCTTTAAGTCCCAAGTAAATCATACATTTCAAGTACAGAGCTTGAAATGCCTGCCTTCCCCACTCACCCGCTAACACTTGCTATGGTATAGAAAGACATGAAAATCAGGAAGCAGTCTTAAACAGTTGAGGTTTTTTTTCCTAAGTAGAATACTCTAATTAAGTAATACTTGAAGCTACACTATCCTCTTGTACCTTCAATTCATTCATTAGCAAAACTGCTACTGCTACTTTCCTGTAGTCCTCATTCATGGAGAGCATGTCCACAGGACAGGGGAAAACGTTAAGTAAGTATGAATTAATTTTTTACAACAATGTGAGTATTATTTACAGCTTTAAACTGTTTTAAATTAAATTGTTTCAAGTCACTGAGGACTGCCAGTACTCTTGGCATGAGTGAACTTGGTGACAGTTAGGTTAACCCAGTAAGGTGCACACTAAGCTACCCAAAATATCTTCTAACATTGCAGAATGGAGCAAACTGGGGAAATACATGAAGAGACTAGCATGTTCCCCAAGCGGGGAACATTTCTGAAGTGCAGGAAAAATACTTGGGGAAGCAGATCATCAAAAGGTACATGATCCACTGACTAAGTTCCCTAGTACAAACCCAGGTTTGAAGCAAGGCTTTTTGAAAAATTATGAATATTTGAAGTTAGAATCTGTTCTCAAGGGTTAGCCTTCTGGCCTTGTGACAGGCTTTAATTTGATTTAATAGCAACCAGGAAGATAATGGCACACTCCAGAGTTTGAAAAAGTATCCTTGAAGTACCATAGTCTGTCTGACGTGTGGTTCTTAGGTTTGAGAGAGTATGTGACTAGCATCCAATTATTTGCAGTAGCTATGGTTGAGATGGTCAGAGAATGGGGGCATTTTTTATGGTGGACAGAGCAGGGGCTTTCAGAAATACATTTGAATTGTCTCTCTCCCACCAGCATCCTCTGTGCTTTTGAAACAAGAAGGGTTTCCAGCTGGGTAAGGCTATGCTTGACTTTAGGCCTGAAGCATTCACTTGAATAACAGGGATCTCCTTGCTAAGTAAAAGAACAAGCTCACTTTTCAAACTAGCTCTTTACATGGCAGTACTCTTTTAATCATAGACTTCCACCCATTCCTGTGTCTAAACACTACCATGGAGGGCTTAATTCTGCTCCCACAGTTACATTCATGCAAATCAGCTGAGTTTTGCAGGATGTGCACTTACTGATCTGAGGCATAATTGGGTCCAAAGATGTTATGAGAAGGGCAGCAGCAGATGTAGAAAGTCAGCTTGTGCCCTCTAAAAGAAGTCTTGTGCCCACTTATTTTAAATAGCAAAGCAACAAAAGAAAAGTAGCACAGATTGGAAAGGCTCAGCCAAAAGCCAATTGTCCTGCACCTCGGGTGCCAGGAGATCATAGTGTTCAGGGAAAAGTAACTAAATAGACTATTCGTTAAGTGTCAGAACACCAAATGCCTATGTTTGTTAGAGAAAAGCATGATTAAGTAATGAGGGTAAGCAGTGATGCAAAAAAAGATGACAGGCAGGCAGGCAGAATGGAGGTTTTGCACTGTATTTTAAGACTACCTCCAGTAAATCTGAAACCAGAATGGGAGTGTCAGACCCCAGAGAGACTTCTGTTACTCTTCTGAGAAAAGCTCTTGGAATTGGCTGAGGCCACGCGCTCCCAATGTATGGTTGTCATGGGAGACTTTAACTACCCAGACATCTCGTGGGAGGAGCACTCAGCCAAATCCGAGCAGTCGCAAACCTTTCTCCCGTGCGTGGATGACCTCTATCTGACGCAGGAAGTCTATGGGCCAATGAGAGGTAAAGCACTGCTGGACCTGGTACTGGCAACTGGGGACGACCTAATCAGAGACCTAATGATCGAAGGGAATCTGGGTGACAGTGACCATGAGCTGATCACCTTCACCATCCACCGTAAAGCTGGCAAGTCAGTCAGTAATACAGAAGCCTCAACTTCAGGAAAGCTGACTTTGACAAGCTAAGGAGGCTTGTCAGTGAGGCCCTAAAGGGCCACAACCTAAAGGGGGGTGGGGAGTTTAGGATGAGTGGTTGCTCCTCAAGGGAGCAATCCTGGATGTGCAAGGAAAGTCTATCCCATCTCGAAGGAAAGGCAGCAAAAGGGCACAGGAGTCCCCTTGGCTCTCCAGGGAACTAGTGGACCTCCTGCATCTTAAAAGGAAGACATACAAAGGATGGAAGACTGGAACCACCACCAAGGAGGAATACTCTGCTCTGGTCTGGACCTGCAGAGAGCAAACCAGGAAAGCCAAGGCTGCGACAGAACTCCAGGAAGCTACAAATATCAAGGACAATAAAAAGTCCTTTTTTAGATATGTGGGGAGCCGGAGGAAAAGCAAGGGCAACATTGGACCCCTGCTAAACCAGGTGGAACAACTGACAACCGATGCCCAGGAAAAAGCAAACTTGCTAAATGGGTACTTTGCGTCAGTTTTTCACCAGACCCATGGGACACCCCTGCCCACTGTGGGTTGGGGATGCCCGGGTGAGGGAGATTCCTTACCTTCCATTGAAGCTGACCTAGTGAAGGAACACCTTGACAGGTTGGATATCTTTAAGTCAGCTGGCCCTCACTGTTTACACCCAAGGGTACTCAAGGAGCTGGCTAGCATCATAGCTCAGCCCCGGCACGGATCTATGAGAACTCATGGTGCTCTAGTGAAGTGCCCGAAGATTGGAAGAAGGCCAATGTCATGCCTATCTTCAAGAAAGGGAGGAAAGTAGATCTGGCCCATCAGCCTGACCTCTATCCTGAGGAAGGTCTTGGAAAAGATTATCAAAGAGGCCATCCTATGCAGGCTAGTTGACTGCAACATCCTGAGGGATACCCAGCATGGGTTTGTTGCGGGTAGGTCTTGCTTGACCAATCTTATTTCCTTTTATGACCAGGTGACTTATCACCTGGACAAGGGGGAAGAGATTGATGTCGTATATCTTGACTTCAAAAAAGCCTTTGATCTGGTATCCCATGATCACCTCTTGGCAAAACTGGCTAACTGTGGCCTCGACCTCACCACGATCCACTGGCTGGGGAATTGGCTCCTTGGCAGGACCCAGAGGGTGGTGGTTGACAGAAGTCAATTGTTGTGGTGTGCGGTGACCAGTGGTGTCCCTCAAGGCTCTGTCCCAGGGCCTATACTTTTTAACATCTTCATCAATGATGTAGACATTGGTGTCAGCAGTGGGCTGGCCAAGTTTGCCGACAACACCAAACTCTGGGGTAAAGCATCCACACCTGAGGATAGGAGGGTGATCCAGGCAGATCTTGACAGGCTCATGAAATGGGCAGATGAGAACCTGATGGTGTTTAACACTGAAAAATGCAAGGTTCTCCACCTTGGGAGGAAAAACCTGCAGCATGCCTTTAGGCTTGACAGTGCTACACTGGTTAGCACTACAGATGAAAGGGACTTGGGGGTCATGATTGACCACAAGATGAACATGAGCCTTCAATGTGATGCTGCGGCTAGTAAAGTGAGCGAAACGCTGGCTTGCATCCATAGATGCTTCTCAAGCAAATCCCGGGACGTCATTCTCTAGCTGTACTCGGCCTTGGTGAGGCTGCAGCTGGAGTACTGCATCCAGTTTTGGGCTCCACAATTCAAAAAGGATGTGGAGAAGCTTGAGAGAGTGCAGAGGAGAGCCATGCACATGATCAGAGGTCAGGAAAACAGACCTTAGAATGAGAGGCTGAGAGTCATGGGACTCTTCAGCCTGGAAAAGCACAGGCTCAGGGGCGATCTGGTGGCCACCTATAAATTTATCAGGGGTGTTCACCAGGACCTGGCGGAACGTCTGTTCACCAGAGCGCCCCAAGGGATGTCAAGGTCGAATGGTCACAAACTCCTCTGCGACCGATTCAGGCTGCACATAAGGAAGAACTTCTTTACTGTCCGAGCCCCCAAGGTTTGGAATAGACTGCCACTGGAGGTGGTTCAAGCACCCACTCTGAACGCCTTCAAGACACATTTGGATGTTTATCTTGATGGGATCCTGTGATGCCTGCTGACTTCCTGCCCCTGGGGCAGGGGGCTGGACTCGATGATCCTTCGGGGTACCTTCCAGCCCAAATGTCTATAAAATCTATAATTGTCTCAAAGCTGGTTCTCACTGCTGCAGAGTTGTTGGGCTGCTACAAACCAAACAATGTCCAGTGATACGAGCAATCAGTATGTGGGACACTTACAATACATTAGTGGTACCCTCATCTCTCTTGTTCTCTTGTTCTTGCTGTATTTTTCTTTTTCAACTCTATCACTAGAGACAGAAGATACACATAAACTGTTTTAAGTGATCAGAAACTGGTTTAAACCTGCAGTTTTCTTGTAGTAAAGCTATGTTTGTTAGAGTATTTGGGGATGTTTTGTGTTATGTAGGAGAGGCCAGAGTGGATATTCCTTTGAACCATTCTGGACACATTTCCTGCATTTGCAGGGGACTGACACAGGTCAGTGAGTCCTTCTAGTTCTAAGTCCCTAAAGTACCAAAGTGCCTTACCAACAAAATGGTTCTATGTGCGCACTTCAAAATTTGAGTAGATCTAATACTTGTTTTCTAAAATGAGAACATGTCCCACAGTCCCTTAACAATGCTGAAAAAGTCCCTCCTGCTTCTCCCACCACTAGCCATTGAGCTTCAACTCATATGTTGTACCCACAGGGTTTCTAAAAGATGAGGATTTCCTTAAGACATTAGACATTTATGACTAAATCCACTAGAAGCCGGGTGTGCCCTCCTAAGTCACATATACCTTGCAAGGTAGCGAATGTAGGCTCTACAGCAGTCAGACCTGATTGCATTACTGACAAGGAAGATATCCCAATTCCTACAACTCTGCAGGAGAAACTCTGATGAGTGGTAGGAAGGAATGTCTTCCTATTCAAACACTGTAATTTTCTTTACTAGATCCATTTTTCTCTATCTTTTTTTTTGCAGTTGAAAGGGGCAACAGTGTTCTCATACTTCTAGACTTGGTTTTCAGGGTGGAGAAGAGAAGAATGGCTTACAATATTGATCTAGCACAGGCAAAAGTTACTCTTTTTTTCCCCACTTGCATGAACATCTGAAGGAGTTCTGCTACAACCTCTTTTCTCTCTTGGATTCTGTAAAGGGGTGATTCTTGTCCCCACCACTATCCACACAGTGTCTCCATGGTCCCTTTCCACTTCCCTGTCTCAAGAATGCTCTTCCAGATCAAGCAAGAAAAGACAC
Organism: Alligator mississippiensis; assembly: GCF_030867095.1. Classification (NCBI taxonomy): domain Eukaryota; kingdom Metazoa; phylum Chordata; order Crocodylia; family Alligatoridae; genus Alligator; species Alligator mississippiensis. The sequence continues at coordinate 99,185,931 of NC_081828.1, forward strand.
TCATGCAGCATGTTTATATCTTTCTCTTATTCAGTCCATCTGGGGGAAGAGCTGCATCTCCACTCTGTCCATTCTAAAACATTAAGTAGACTTGCTAACACGCTGTACCACCACCAACATTTTATTTCATTGCCATACCCTACTGTGCCCAGTAAGGAACAGAGAAGCAGGTCTTGGAAGCAGCCTAGCTTCAGATGTAAGGACAATAGCTACTTGACCTGGCTGCAACAGATGCAATTTTGGAGCCCAGTTCCATAGATTCATACCAACTGCAATTAAGGCCATGTGCTCAAGTGTTTTTACAATCAGGCCCTTGGACTGAATTAGGGTTTTGGAGCTAATAATTTAATAGTGAGTTTACTGGTAACCAACATGCCTCTGGAATTAAAAAATAAAGAGATGTAGTTAGCCCTGTTAGCTGGAAGTCAAGTATAAGGCAAGTCTACCTTGCCCTCTATTAAAAAATAAAAACAATTAAAAAAAATCCAAGGAAAATAAAAACTGTTCCTGGAATGGCAAGAGATGAGTTTCTCAAAGATTTGCTTCCCCAGGGCAGCCAAAGGAGGTAGTGTTGAGCATATAAAAATATATCCTGGAAAATTATAAACGAAAAGTGTAATCAGGTGATTAAAATAGCTCTGCACAGGATGAAGCCAGTAATATGAAAAGCTTGTAACTTTTCAGAACTGTAGCAAGTTGAAAAACAGCTCAGAAGGTTAGGAAAATAATAATTTTGTCAGCTTTGAGCAATGGAACGCAAGGACTGCAATTTGGAAATGGGCATTGTTTCCAGGCAGGTAACTTTGGTGGACTTCTGAGACCTCTGACAGGTTGTCTCTGCTGGACCTCTGCTCGAGCACTCTGCTGGGCCCATTGCTGCTGCTGAGGAGAAAGTCTTCTTGAACTTTGGAGGAGCCATGAGAAAAGCTCTAAAAAATTTGTCTCTCCTAGTGTGGCTAGGATTGTCACTCCTAGGAGAGTGGAGTGCTGCTCTCAAGCAAGCCCTGCCTGCCAAGTCCTGCCACGCACGCACATGCCAAACTTGGAAATGTGGCAGTGAAACTATTCTGAGGCTACACCTCAATACTTCAAGCATGCTGGAAACAAGAGAGCTCTAGAGTGATGGTGAGGGGCACCATGAAGCAGTTTTACCTCCTTCTTCCTGGGTGTGATGGATGCCAGCAGTGTGAACACTGCTAAACCAGTACAGGCCTACCCAGAAGAAACCTCAAAAGTGTACAAAGGGGTACCAAATGAGATATCTAGGAAGTGACTAGTCTATTACTTATCAAGAAAAGCCAAGAGTCTGTCTCTACGAAACTGTTTGGAGTATAATCAATTGTGGACAAACTAGCTAATTATACTGAATTAAGAGAGAAGGAGAGCTTAACTGCATGTGAGCTGCTCTGTGATAACTATTTAACATGCCCACTCCTATTGTACAGTAAGTAGAAGCTAAACTATTTAACCACTTGTTTCAGTCAGAGGTAAACTTGCCTTGTTTATCTTCTACTTTCCCTGTGATAGAGCTGATACTTGAAGCAGTTTCTGCAAATTAGATGATGCATCATTTAACCACCTCAGACAAGATTCTTTGGGTTGATGTGATATCTTTTATTAGACCAACTAAATAGTTGGAAAAAATGTTCTTTGCAAGCTTTTGAGCACAAACACCCTTCTTCAAGAAGATAGAGAGTATGCTCTCTTGGGTAGAATAGAAGCCAAAATGCAAAATGCAGGCCTGTGAAAATGCAAATGTGTGGCAGTGAGGATCAGAGGGGTGGAAGACAATAGGTGTAAAACAGGTGTGGGTGGGGAAAGGGGAAATGTTGAACCGGTGATAGAAGAATGGAGTTGGCAAAATGCAGACAGGTTACCTGGCGTTATCAGATGGCAGGCAGGTTATAATGTGCTATAAATCCAATGTTTATATTTAGTTCATGATTTTTTGTATCCAGTAGATTTATGAAATGAAGTTCGTAGGCTTGTCTGTGAAAGGTGTTTTGTAAATTCCCTTTGAGGATAAGAACTGAGAGACTGGAGAGAGTGGTTGTCTTGTGAAACATGTGCCCCCACAGATACTTGGGTATTTTTGTCTTTGATAGATTTTCAGTATGAGTTCATTCTGGTACACAGTTGTCGTTTGGTTTCTTCTACATATTTTCTATCAGGGCATATAATGCACTGGATGAGATATATTACATTTCTGGAGGTGCAGGTGTAAGATCCAGGAATTGTGATGGTTCTGTTATAACCTGCCTACCTGCCATCTGATAACCCCCAGGTAACCTGTCTGCATTTTAACATCTAGATTCTTCTATCACTAGTTCGACATTTCCTTGCCCTCCCCCTGTTTCACAACTATTGTCTTCCACCCCTCTGATCCTCACTGCCATGTATTTTCACTTTCACAGACCTGTACTTTGCATATTGGCTTCTCTTCCACCCAGGAGAGCACAAAAGCAGCAGACTCTCTATATGCCTGAAGAAGGGTGTTTGTGCCCAAAAGCTTGCAAAGAACAATTTTTCCAACTGTTTAGCTGGTCTAATAAAAGCTATCACATCGACCCAAAGCACCTTGTCTGCCTATGTTCTTAGACCAACACGGCTACAACCCATTTAACATCCTCTGCTTTTAACTTGGTATACATTGTTTATGTGTCCATAAAGCACTGGATCTAAAACGTGGGGGAAAAAGTGTGCTCTGAGCACAGGTCTGGGAGACAGAAGGAATTCAGGTAGTACTGGTAGGTTAGATCAGGGGTCAGCAACCTGTGGCCCACAGGTCAGATACAGCCTGCAGATGTGGGGTTTTGGCAGAATTCTGAAGTGTAGGGGAAGTGCCCCAGGCCACTGTTTTTCCCTGTGCTTCCACATGGAGAAGTGGCAGTGGTAGCCGCTTTTCTTGTGCCACCCTAGGGAAAGGGTGAAGCTTGCCCACTTCTAACCCAAACTGGGTCACTTTAGCCTGCAGCCTAAAAAGGCAGGAGAGGGCAGGGAAAAATCTGAGCTGGCGCTTATCTGCTTATCAACCTCCTTGTTGAGATTCACTCATGTAAACACTTCCTTCAACACAGACTAAGAGTGGAGTTGGCTTTGCCACAATCCTCACTTCCACCCATTGCTGTTATTCTCTTAATTGCTTTCAAAATGAAGAAAGGTATTTGTACTCATCATACCATGTCAGAAAATTTCAGAGAAATGTTCACTCCCTTTCTTTGCTAGAGTTGTTTCTCAAAAGACCTCTGCTATAGAAACAATTATTTAAAAAAAAAATAATTTTTTTTTACATAGGTATGCTAGCCACTTCCAGGAAGATATGGGCTCAGAAAACACTTCTAGATGACTTAGCACAGGGGCGGGCAATTATTTTGGGTGGAGGGCCGCTTACCTGGTTTTGACAGGCTGTCGAGGGCTGCCTGGGTAGCCCCGTCCCTTGACAGGTCCCCCATTCCTGGTCACCATCTTGGGACCCATGTCCCAGGGCCAGCACCGGTGGGCCCAAAGTGGGGCACAGGCTGGCAGGGGTCTGTGGAGCCAGGCTGGGCTGCACCAGCAGGGAGAGGGGGGAGCTGGCCCGGCTCCATAGAGCCCCTGCTGACCAGGACCCTGTACCCCTGCCCTGGGCCCCACCAGCGCTGGCCCTGGGACACCAGTGCAGGCCCCATGCTTCCACTGGCTCCCTGCCCACTCACTCCCAGTGCCCCCCAGTCCTGCAGTACAGGTGGGGTGCAGTGCACAGCCCCGACCCCCAGCTCGCCAGCAAGGAAGAAGCTGGTGCTGAGCACGGGGAAAAGTGGCCCCTCACCTGCCCCGTGGCTGGTGCTCCCTGCTGCAGGCACTCACGTCCCACGCAAGGCTGTCTGGAGCAGGCACAGGCAGCCCCACACAGGCTGCAAACAGCTGCAGCGCGGGGCGCTGGCCACGGGGCGAGCGAGGGGCCACTTTTCCCCGCGCTCAGCACCAGCTTGTAACCTGGCCCTGCTGCCAGCCTGGACCTCACGCTGGCTCTGGGTTCGCCTGTCAGAGCTGGGCGCAGTGGCAGCAGCTGTGGCCCCCCCGCTTGCCATGCTGGGCAGTGTTGGCTGCTGCTGCCTGCCTGGAGCTCATGCGCTGGGCAGCACAGAGGCAGCGGCGGCCAACACTGCCCAGTGCGGCAAGCGGGGGGGCGGCAGCGGACCCCCCCCCCCCCCCCCGCCACCCCAGCTCAGCTTTTCCCCGGGCCACATTTCCCTAGGCTCCTTCCCTGCCTGGGGTCCTCCCCCACCCTTACCCCTTACTTGAGGTTCCGGCGCCACCAGGGCAGCCACGTGCTCCCAGGCCAGAAGCCCCCTGTGGGGCTTCTGGCTGGGGGGTGGGGCCGGATGGGCCCTGCTGTTGTGGGAGCCCACCAGGCTTCCCCTGGGTCCTACAGAGAAATATTAATTTTCAAAATTTTTAGAGGTCCACGGGATATGATTTGTTTTTATCTATAATTTGTTAAAATTATCTTCTAAAAGATTTTATGTGTGTGGCCCTTGACAGCTCACCAAAACTTAAGTGGTCCTCCAGCCAAAATAACTGCCCACCCCTGCTCTACGTGCTATGTATGAATGAGCTGAGAAAGATTCAAATGCAGCAAACCTGCTTCTACTACACAATCCTAGATGAAGGAGTGTGTGGCCTGTGTCCACACCCTAGGAGAATCAAATTGATCAAGTACAACTTTGTCTATAACTAGCTCAGGCCTTGCAGCCCAATTGCTAGACAGGCTCCTGCTCTGATCACTTACTTTCTGAGGGTGATAGTTCCATTACTCAGCAGGAACTGTTTCCATAGAGCAGTATGTTAAAAAATCCTATGAAAACCCAACACTCAGCCCTCTTCTCATGTGATTCTCAGTCCATTCGGATTCTAGAGAGAGCAATAATAAACTGGAGTCATCCAGAGCAACAAGTGCTGACACCCAACAAGCTATCTACATATCTTCCGTGATTCAGCATTTTGCTACATTCATGCACAGCTACAAAACCTGTGCCAGCAGAAAAGAAAGGAGGGGGTATGCAGCTAGACAGATATGCAGCTGGCTGCAACAGTTTTGATTCCTATTTTATTCCTGTCACTCCCAGCTAAGCTGGAAAAGAAAATTCCAACCTCTTTGCTATTCTGCTAACTCCAGCTATGCAGTTCTTTATGTGAATTTTGGCCAGCAGGCTTTAAGTCATGAAATTCTGATGTCAGAGCCCCAGGATATCTGGGGATGCAAAGGTTACCTGGCACCTACCAGTCAGGTGTGATGCAAAAAAGTCTTAGTTTCATAGTTTCATAGGGTCAGAAGGGACCTGAGGAGATCATCTAGTCTGACCCCCCTGCCGTGGCAGGAAAGAGTACTGGGGTCAAACGACCCTGGCCAGATGTTCGTCCAGCCTTTTTTTAAAGAACCCCAGGGTAGGAGCCAGCACCACTTCTTTTGGAAGTTGGTTCCAGGTCCTAGCCGCCCTGACAGTGAAATAGCTCCTCCTAATGTCTAGCCTGAAACTACCCTCTGCTAGCTTGTGTCCATTGTTTCTTGTAACTCCCAGGAGTGCTCAGGGGAACAGGGACTCTCCCAATGCCTGCTGGTCCCCCTTGACTAGTTTGTAGACTGCCACTAGATCCCCTCTCAGCCTTCTCTTTTGGAGGCTGAACAGGTTCAGGTCCCTCAGCCTCTCCTCGTAGGGCATGCCCTGCTGATCCCTGATCATGCGGGTGGCCCTCCTTTGGACCCTCTCCATATTGGCCACATCCCTCCTGAAGTGCGGCGCCCACAACTGGACGCAGTACTCCAGCTGCGGCCTGACCAGTGCCGCATAGAGGGGGAGGATCACCTCCTTGGACCTGCCTGAGATGCATCTGTGGATGCACGACAACGTATGGTTGGCCTTCCTGACCGCGTCCCCACTTTGTTGGCCCATGTTCATTTTGGCATCAACGATGACTTCAAGATCCTTTTCTGTCTCGACACTGGCGAGAAGGGAGTTCCCCAGCCTGTAGGTGTGCTGCTGGTTCCTCCTCCCCAGCTGCATTACCCTGCACTTGTCAGTGTTGAACCCCATCCTGTTCTCATCGGTCCACCCCTGTAACCTGTCTAGATCCGCTTGCAGTCTGTTCCCTCCTACTAGCATACCCACTTCACCCCACATCTTAGTGTCATCTGCGAACTTGAACAGGGTGCTTTCTACCCCCTCGCCCAAGTCACTGATGATGTTGAATAGTGCGGGCCTGAGGACCGAGCCCTGGGGAACCCCACTGCCCACATCCCTCCAGGTCGAATAAGACCCGTCCACCACCCTCTGGTCATCCAGCCAGTTACTGACCCATCTGACTGTGTAGGCATCAACACCACTGTCTCCTAGTTTCTTACTGAGAATGGGGTGAGAGACCGTGTTGAAGGCCTTCCTGAAGTCCAGAAAGACTATATCCACTGCAACACCTGCATCCAAGGACTTGGTGACCTGGTCATAGAAGGCCACCAGGTTGGTTTGACAAGACCTGCCCCTAATGAACCCATGCTGGTTGCCCCGAGCATAACCTCCCCTGCTGGCCCTTCCTAGACATGTGCCAGGATAATTCTTTCGAAAAGCTTCCCCAGGACCAAGGTAAGACTCACAGGCCTATAGTTTTCTGAGTCCTCCTTCCTCCCTTTTTTGAAGATGGGGACCACATTGGCCCTTTTCCAGTCCTCCGGCACATCGCCCGAGCACCATGAGTGCTCGTAGACCTGCGCCCGAGGTCCCGCAATGACCCCTGCTAGTTCCTTCAACACTCTGGGGTGGAGATCATCAGGACCTGCAGATTTAAATACATCTAGTCCCTCCAGAAGTTCCCTGACAAGGTCCTCATTAACCCTAGGCCTGGGTGTGCCACCCACAGGGCCCTCGGGGGCGCCAGTGGGGGAGATATCCGGATCCCTCCTCAGAAATACGGAGGCAAAGAAATTGTTGAATATGTCAGCTTTATCATCAAGTGAGATGACCAGATTTCCTAGTGTGTCCTGCAGAGGCCCCACATTACCTGGCATCTTCTTTTGCCCCCCTATGTATTTGAAAAAGGACTTCTTGTCCTTGATCTGGGTCGCTAGTCCCAGCCCCATTTCCGCTTTGGCCTTCCTGACCGCCCCCCTACATTCCCGAGCTACCGAGGTATAGCCCTCTCTTGTGATGGCCCCTCCCTTCCAACAGGTGTACACCTCCTTTTTTGTTTGGAGACGTTCCCGGATGCTTTTGGTGAGCCATGGGGGCCTTTGTGCCCTCTTGCCCCCTTTGACTCATGTAGGGATTACTTCCCTTTGAGGTTGAAGGATCGTCTCCTTAAAGAACGACCATGCCTCCTGGACACTCAACTCCCTCCTGCTCTAGTGTCTTGTGATAATATAAAGCTTTAAAGCTGTCTAGTGCTTTCAAAACTGCCTGTTACAGGATAAGCCAACAAGCAATGGCAAGCTTAAAATAGAACCTGAATGGAAATGGATAGGAATGAAGTAGTGAAATGAGCGTTCTTACCCTTTGCTCCCAGTATTCAGGTTGTGAGCAGTAGTTCCTCAGATCCAATAGAGCTAAATTTGAGACACTTAAAGACAGAGCCACTGATACATCCTCCTCACTGCTTTGTTATTTGGGTCTAATTTGCTCCATTTTTTTAATGTGCTCCTAAGGCAGGGGTGGGCAACATATAGCCCAGAGGCTGGATCTGGCCTGCCAGGCTATTCTATTCAGCCCACGGTGCCCCTAAAAATGGAATAAATTCATATTTATTTGCTCCTGGCACCCTGTCAAAGCTGACAGGAGCCAGGGGCAGTAGGACCTAGAGGGAGAGCTCAGCAGGCTTGAGCAGCCCAGCCCCACCCCACCCCCAGCTTTCCTGCCCCCGCCCTGCTCCAGCACCACGTGGCTCCCGACATCACAAGACTGCACCAGTATGGGTGGGGGCTGGTGGTGTGTGTGTGTGTGCAGGCAGGCAGGCAGAGGGGCAGTTTGTGTGTGTGTGTGTGTGTGTGTGTGTGTGTGTGTAGGCAGGCTCAGTGGCAGAGCATGTGTGTGTGTGAAGGCGCAGGGTTGGGGGCAGAATGGGTATGTGTGTGTGCAGGCACAGGGGCAGTGTGTGTATGTGTGTGTTCATAAGGTGAGTCCCACACACACACCCCACCATACACATGCACCCACACCCTCACTGCCATACACAAACCCCAGCCACCCTCCCTCCACACCACCCCCCACAAACCCAATACCCACACACACCCCATATATCTACACACATATTCACATGCTTCCTCACCCCACATACCCACAGCCCCCCACAAACCTATACCCACTCCCGCAACATAAACAAGTAAGGCTTCATTTTAAGCTATTGTGCAATCACCTCTATGTACACTACACAAACGCATGTAAATCAGGGTAAAAATATTTTTTGAAATCAAATTAATGCATGCTGTACATGTTCGCTTTTAAGAATATAATTTGGTATTTTTCTGGTTCTGAGATTGCAAAACCCCTTGATGAAAGGAGCACTTCCGGGGGCAAGGGGAGGGACTTCTGGTTGCAAAGGTCAGAGGCTAGGAGCAGGGACTTCCAGTCACAAGATGGTGACCAGGGTGTGGGGCACCCATCAAAGGGTGGGGCTACCCATGCGGCCCTTAACAGCTTGCCAAAACTTGGTAAGTGGCCCTCCACCCGAAATAATTGCCCACCCCTGCCCTAACGGAACAGTGTGATCTTTTTTGCTGTCTTGTAAATAATAAGACACAAACAATTGGATGGTTTTTTTTAAATGTAATTTTCCCACCATGCTCCTTATTTTTCCATGCCTCAGAGTTGTGTGGGCTGCAATGCACAGTGGACAGGATTGTACAGACAGGTTCCCTTTTGTTAGATTTTAACAGCTTTGTATTGCTTTGCATTTTCAAAGGCATGAACAGAAATAAGTGAGCTGCACTACATATTGAGGACCAGTGTACAGTACACAGTAGAAGGTGAGTTTTGCTTTCTTTTCTAGTGTTGTGAAAAATTTACCAACATACCTTTGTGTGTACTTTTTTAGGAAGACAAAATGGTGTAAGCAGAATATCTTATGTAAATGACACCCTAAAGTATTCTGTATTTGTTCCTCCCAATTTGCATTCACCTCCCTTTGTACCTTTTTTGTACAGTAAAGAGAAAGTAACTCATTTTCCCTAGGGTAACTCAGATTTTAAGTTATATCTTACAGACAAGACTAAGAGGGATTGCAAAATTTGGTCTCTGTCTTGAGATGTATCTACAAGAATAGCATTCTTATTCCTTGCCCAGTGTGTTTACTAGTCCACTCTGGGCATGAATTAAACTGACCCAAAAAAAGGTATTTTCAGGGTGGAATAAAAGAATGGCCACCTGGGGAGACAGTGTGGAATAACTATTGCTAATTTAAATCCACATCTTAGCTTATTTCACAATAGCTTCACCCAGTAAACAAGCTGTCATTCAAGCTAATTATGTATATCCTGGATTAACTATCATCCTGCTGTGAACAAACCCAACCCCAAATGTTCCCGATGAGTTGCTATCTCAGAAGTCTCATTCTGAAGAAAGGCAGGTCTCTTTGCTATCTCTCCATCTCTGGAGAAACATCTAAAATATGAAGTGTAAGTGCTATCAGGCTGCTTAGAGCATCAAGAAAAAAAACATGTTGACCCTGGCAATATAGGAGGTCTGGTAAGCACTTGATTTAAATTACTCTCCTCTGATTTCCTCAACCCAAGAAGGGGAACACCTTGGCCCCAATTTCATCTCCCTACATGCTCCTCCAGAAAACAAAACTTAGGTGAATTTATATACTACACTTAGGGAACTTAAATTGCGAGTGTCTGCACATTAAACCTTATTAACTAATGCTAAACTTTCTTTGAGGGCCTCAAAGTTATGCCACTTCAGGTGAGGTTAACTCTAGACTGTGCTACCTAGCTTGTGTTGGAGTAACTTCAGTCTGCTCCATGCAGATAAAATGAGCAATTTGCAGTTCTCCAGCATCCCAGGAAGAACTGCTCTCACCTACTCCCAGGCAGAGTAGGGATAGAGCCCAGATAGTGTTGTGCCTAGCTACACCCCTGCTCACCATTCCTGTAATGGCAAGTCAGAGCTACTATACAGGTAAGAAATGGTATTAACCCTTAATGTGTAAATAGTTACAGCATGTTATAATTTTAACATTCCTTAACATTCTACAGATGTAGTATGGCTTAAGTATACTGTGTAATTTCACCCTGATATGTCTTCATAGGAAAATAAAAATCCTGGTGATCTGAATCCAGCATTTCTAGCATCGTATGTGAGCATAATTTTTTGTTTTAAATAAAACCTACAGAGGTGATGCGTGGCTTCTTACCGTTAAGGACAGTGCCATGCAGACAAATGTAAACTTCTTGATATGCGTTGCTGTTACTGTGCTGCTGGTGTTCACCATTTTATTGCTGGGGTTATTCTAGGTTGAGAGAGAAAGATAACAAGCATTAACTTGGCTCCAGACTGCTGTTGAACCAAAGCACCAGGGTCATAAGTAGGATTTGTCCATGCGCAAGCCTGGGTGGGTTTTTTTTTGTTTTTGTTTTTGTTTTTTAAATCTATCTTCCAAATAGAACACTTGCACAAGCTGCAGAATATTTTCCACATAAACTGACAATCATTGTCTAAATAGCCACTCAAAACTCACTAATCTCCTTAGTTTGCCAAGGAGTAACATATTTCAATATTTAAGAGTGCCAGTAGTTTTTTGTAAATGATGCCTATGTGAATTGGTGACCCAGGTTTAAAGCTTAGAGGACCCTGTCACAGATAGGAAAAATGAGCACGGTCATACTCAGTCATCACAAAGTGGTACAATGCAACCAATCCTTATTCATGACTGATTCAATCTCTTTGAACACATGGCTCTTTGAACACATGGCTTTGCTAATTCAGTCTGAAGAACAGCAGACAATGAGAATAATTAAATATTCCACCCGATTGTGGAGTCTTCACTCACATAGTAATAGTGTGTGCAATATATTTAAAAAAACCCTAACAAACACCTCAAAAATGGAAGGTTACAAATTATGACTTGGCAAAGAATTACAGCCAATTTAAATGAGCTTTCATACAAGGCATAGCAAATTTGTAGGACTGCACCCCTAGCCCAGTGGCTGCAGAATTCTTATTGGAGTTCACAGTAGGCCATTTGAGAAATGTGGGTAAGTGCCAAAAGTGATAACAATGCTGCTATGAGGTGTTGTACAATATTTACTTAACCTTGATAAAGTTCCAACAGAGAAATATTGAAGTAGCAGTCCCATGATTGTGACTGCTGGCTACAGTTGCTAGGAAAGCAGAAACTCAAACCTGTCTGGGGTAAGGGGCAATGGAGGAGAAGGATGTGGAACAGTTGAGAAGTATGCAATTCCATTAGCCTTTGCACAGATAGACCATGACCTCCATTTTGAAATGTAAAAACTTATGGCACCCAAATTAGTATGTGATACCTAAATATCTATTTGAACTAAGATATATGGAACCACTTGCCTTCTTTGTACGAAAGCCAATAAGAATCTCAAATGGCTGTGTACCCTATGCTCTGATAACTGGTGGAGCTTGTATCTCTCTACAAGATTTGTCAACATCAGTTTACATTTTGTAAATCTAATTATAGAGAAATAACCCATTGTCAGAGTTTTCTGATATAATATAAAAGGCTGTAATGTGCGTGGGAGTCTGTTAGTGTGCATTTTTCAGTTAAAGTTCAGTATGTTACAGAACAGAGCCTTTTCATTTACAAGGTGCATCAAGCAGGCATGAAATAAAAATAGGGCATAAGGACCAGGTGGGGAAGGCAAGGGGCTTTTGCTTCTGCCTTACTGCTACTAACATTCTATCCTTTTCTTCATATAATCAAGCCCTGCTGCAATTTCTTACTCCCTACCTCTTCATTCCTCCCAACCCTGACTCTGCTGAGTTCTTATAGCAGACCACCACACAGAAGAAGAGTTAGAGGAGGAGGTCCAGTAGCACCCTTTTCCTTGCCAGAACAGAATAAGTGAATTACCTGACAAAGTCACTTCATTAACCAAATGTATTGTGCCCCCCACTCAGCAAATGCTGCAATTCATGGTGCATCTCATATGTTGGAGTACCAACAACTTCTCTTAGCTTCCACTCCAATGCTCCCTGCGTGCTCGGTGACGAACCTGGAAGTGGTCCGGAAATATGTCTGGTCCACTTCTAGGTCTGCCACTGAGTGCATGGTCCTTCCCCCCCAGCTCAGCGATCGGCCGCAGGAGGACCCCGGGTGCCCCCCAAACCCAGGAGGCATCAGTCACCGAGCGGTGGTCCCCCGCACACTCCCTGGTAGACCCGGAAGTGGACCGGAAGTTCTTCTGGTCCACTTACGTGCCTGCTGCTGAGCATGCTGGGGACCCCCCCACGCTCCTGCGGGATGCCACAGCATCTCAGCATTCACGAGCCGCCTGGTACCTTGAGGTATGTAGAAAAAACATTTAAAGCTGTGTCTATGTCCAAATCGTTGAATCTTTCTGAATCGATTCGGACACTTCCGATTTGATTTGGAGAAATTTAAAGGGTTTCCTGATTCAATTCGGATATTTGGCCACTGAATCGAGCCAAATCTCTGCCAAATCAAATCAGCAACTGAAGCTTCACACAGCCCTACTAATTAGATTCTTTCAAGCACTGTAATTCTGGTAAAAAGATTGGTTGCTGCACACAAGCCACTTGCATCCTATTGTAAAGTCTGAAAATTAAAGTGGAAGGAGGATTGTAAATAAGTAGATGTTCTGCTTGGATTTGTTTGAGGAAGCTTAAACTAAAGAAACCATCATTTCTAACAGCTGTGATTAGGGTGAGTGATGTGTGAACAGGGATCAAAGTCTTCACAACAGACCCAAGAAAAATACTGTGCATTTCTGCTGATATTTGTTATACTGCTGCCACACACATTCAGTCAGAAAGCTGAGAAACTCCTTATAGATGTGTCTCTATATTCAGTATATTTCATGCCAACTTGTCTTCAAATGTATGCCTAAAACCTCCACTTTGGTTTTACCCTGCTATTAGATCATAGCTGTCTGATTCTCATCTCAGCTCAACTCCTTTCTCCCATCATTTTGTTCCTCTCGATACCACGTGCAGGCAGTGGCAGATCATGCTTGCTTTACCCTGAACTGCTGCTTCCAAGGCTAGGAGATAAACTAGCATGAGAGTAAAGGTGTTTTTGTGAGAAGACAAGTTCATTTTGGACAAGGCCCAATTCTATTGTGGTTAATATAACATGCTGCCTAAGAACTGCTGGTCCAACTTTGCTAGGAGTAGACTTTGGCCCTGGAAGTAGAGACTCTCTATTCATTATTGTTACTTACAAATGACATTTTACTGAAAAAATTCTGGGCTCTATAAATAGGCAATCAGGTTCTTCATTTCTTCTTTTAACATACTCTGGTCTCCAGTTTATTGAAACTATACAACTGTAACTAGGGGATGACATCCAGTTTTCATAGTCCAATCTTTTTTCAGGAGAATGACTTCTAGGAAAACCCAGTTCTATTTCAGAAGGCAAGGAAGTCATATATGTTTATTTACAAGTTACAACAGATTTCCTTTCCATTTTTTTATTAAATGTCCTATATAAGTATCAAACCAAATGGGTCTTGTTTATATTTTGCCAACAAACAAATTCAAGGCTATAATATGACCAGTTAGTAGATGGAGGGATTCTGATTGTGCAAATCAGAGAATGTTCTTGTCTAGTGGTGCTCAAACTTCTGCCTCTGTGGGCCTGATAAGTGGCATGAGAACAATTAGCAAGTTGGATCCTGGACAGGGTTGGTTCAGGGGGTTGGTCTGCAGGTTCGATCTGGTTCACCAGCTTGTCCCCATGCATGGCCTGATTTCACCAGCTGGATCCAGCCACATACTGAACCAAGCCTGTGCTGGCGCAAGCCTACATGCTGCATCTGGTCATGCACTGGTCCCACCCTGCATGTCAAATCCAGCCATGGAGTGACCCCATGTGATGACGTGATCTAGGATGCAGGGCCATGTCGTCCAGCCCATAGGGTTTCCCACAGGTCCAGAAATTTGGCATCAGGGGAGCATTAGTGCTGCTGCCACTGCCAAATTTCTGGACCCATGGGTAGCAGATGACATGGCTTCATAGGCCAGATCTGGCCCATAGGCCAGAGGTTTAGCACCATGGCTCTTGTCCACTGTGTAAACCAAGTGTTGATTAAAGTAATTAGGCAATTATTACTGTTAAGCTGGAGAAAAAGGTGGAGCTGCACAGCTGCACTGTTTTTGTTTCTCTCTTCAAGTCAATTCCAAGAGCAACTCCAATATCCTTGTCATTTGATGAACCCCAGTGAATATCCTTAGTTAGTCAAATCAGTTAGTTTAGTAACATGGTAATAATGTATGGGATGTGTGCCAATCTTAACCTATTAAATGATCTTTGTGACACATTAATAGCAGCACAATGACTTAACTTGGTCTGATTGTAGCATCAAGGCAGCAGGCTGTTTTTGAAGCTGAAGTATGGGCATTTTTGCTATGGGCTATTTTGTGAAACTATTCTTCATTAGAGAAATAGCTGTATTAAGTACTTAATCTTAGTTTCAGGACAGTAAGTAAAGATTAAAGACCTAACCTCAGGAAGTTAAGAGTTCAGGTTAAAATTATAAGTAAAAGAATGCTTGAAATTAGAGAAAGACACAATTAGTGTCAATTAACAATTTAGGATCAGTCTGTAAGAAACCTAGAAAGAGATACAATTTTATATTATAAATACCAAAAATAAAAGTAAAGAACAAAAAGCTAGGTCCATCCATGAATTCAACATGGCCTAATCTACACTTCTTTTATTATTTAACAATAGGAAAGGCCACAAACATTACAGGATATCAAAGTCCTTTCCTCTCACACTTTCTTCACTGAAGTTATTCCTCATTTATAGCAGTGTAAAGCAGAGCAAAATCAAGTCCAAAATATCCACAGTGGTGGAATCACATTGCAAAGTATTTACTGCAGTCATATATGCAAGCACTCACCTTGTCAAATGCAGGGTAGACTGCTCTAATTTCTGTCAACCAGCCATATGGCATATGTCCCACAGGGTATGTAGCTGTCAGAATTGCCACAGCCTATAGCAGGAGAAAAGGGAACATGAGAAGTTCAAATCTTCAGGCAGCTTAGATAAACTAATCTTTTACGCAATTTTAAGTTAATGCGTCTATATTCCCTGCCTTCACTCTGATCAAACAAAAGGAAAGTCCTTGCATTAGGAGAAAAACATCTTAGCAGCAGTTATTCTACAATGCATTGCAAACTCAGGAGCAGTGAAAATATATGACTTAGCTCTCTGGTTTTACTTTTTCACTGGTATTCTGACTATATTTAGCTTTCTGTTCTGTTATTTACTCATCATTCTCTCAGGGTCTCTTCTTTCTTCCCATCTTTCTCATGAATTACTCAATCTATTGAGATTTAAAATACTGTACTGTGTAAGAACCTACTGCTTTTTTATTATAGTTCACAATCTTCATTTGTCTTGATTATTCATAAGTAAAACAATTTAAAAACAAAATAATTTAATTGCAAAAGATGAACTGCAGCAATGTAATTGCAGCCCTGCAGACTGTGACTCATTTTGGATGTCAGATTGGCTGTTCTGGGCTACAAGGACCCTAGAGACAAAGAAAATGCTGCTTGTGACTACTAATCAACTGGAATCAGACAAAAATAATCGCAGATCACTGTTTCCAGCACAAGAAAAAGCTTATTACGTAAACCAGGTCCTCAAGTACTCTTAAATGCAATTTACATAAAGGAAGTAAAAATATTAACATCTCAACAATTTTAAGATTGCTCTGTCCTGCTAATACATGTTACTTTTTTGTAAGCAAGAAACCAAGTTACAAATCCCCGAATCACCCCTCTACCCCACCCCTGGTTTGGAACACTAAAATTGCTTTTCTCTATGAAGGCTGGTTAAGTTGTCCAAAATAGACCTGGGAAGTGTTGGCCTCATTGGGTAGTAAAGATATCTACCCCTTATGTCTTACCCTTTTCAACTGCCATATTCCTGTTATAGCTGGGAAAGATAGTTTAGGGAGCTTCTTTATTGGCTTCTCCTTTTCTCATCTTTTCTGTTGTCACCGAGCTATGATTCAACAGAATGTAGCATCAAGATCCCCAATGGAAGAGAAACATTGGGGGTTTTGGTCTAAAGTACTGCTCTCTTTATATTTTGGTTTGTGAAAAGATTAAGCACAGGGCTGAGGGGTTAATCCTTTGTTACCTGGACTAATGAAACACCCCCTGGATACACAAGAAATATGGGACCTGCTCCCTGTCACTATCACAGAAATCACCTTGAAAGCACACCTCTCACTAGAAATATCATCAACTTCAGAAGAAAAGAACTTTAAAATGTCTTCAAACCCCCTGACTGCTGTTTAGCCCTCCTGGGTTACTTTTTCCAGTTATCCAGTTACATTTGCCTATTATAAAATAAAACTGTTCCTCCTTCCTTGCTGGATTAAAGACCGACACAAATGGAGGAAGTGGAGCGCAAAACTAGTCAGTGTTATTTCTTCTAAAAGGTACTGTCAAATGCCTGACACAAACTGGAAAACTGGGGGGAAATGTTTTTCTTCTCTAATTGTTTAGTCTAAACAGAAGTGGCATTTTTAGTTACCATTGTTTCACTTGCATGGAATCCGGGTTTTTTTCATTCTTTATTTTACCTTCAGTAGAATTTCTTTTTACATGAAAACTGATTCAACTGAACAGAATTATGGAAGTATTTCAATTTTACTAGAGCCCAGCAATAATGCAGAGCTGTCATAAGCTATTTTTCTTGCCTTTTAAAACATTGTTCATCACTTCTTATAGGTATAACATTCCCCCCAGGGGAGATAGTAATAGAGAACTTCAGTCTTTAGTAATATTCCTGGCTCTTCTCCCCTAGATTGGTGGGGTCCTAATGTACAAGCAATGACTCTCATACTTTCTAAAACACATGAGATGTGAGCATAAGTATTTGGTGGGAAAACATGCCCATCCAGCCACCCAAGTTGACATTCCCAGTAAGAACAAACAGGAATCAATAACAGCCTGTGGCCTACCAGACTCATAAATGTGCTCACACACTATGGCCTTTCACACAGCCTGTCCTTTCCATTCAAATACTGAAAGGGGCTGGCAGCAAAATTAAGGGAAATTTGAAAACCTGTCATATACAAGGCTGTTACAAGCCATTCCCCTTTCAGAATCAATACTTTCTTAAACTAGAATCAGAACTGAAGTGTGACAATGGTGCTTAAAGGAAAAGGCCCAACCATCTACCAGTTTTACATTTACATTTGCAGTTATGGTCATAGTAAAGAAATGCAAAAAGATGCACTTGTGAAATGGCAATGTGTTATAGCTAACGTAAGTGTAGAAGGCAAAAATAGTGTCAGAAAACTCATGTTGGCACATTTTTTCCATGTACCAGGAACAGTAAAAATGCAGGGACCCATAGGTCCCTAACCTGAACATCTTACCATATTATCATGTTACATTCCATTCCTCCAACCACGTACATACATGCAGCCAGTGGAATTTATTCACGTGCAACAGGGCCAAATTAATATTGCTGAGCGAAGTGTTATATATAAACTATATACACCTCATTTTTCAAGTGTGCCTTTCTTTTTTAGTTTCCTGGGATTTTCTCCTATTCACCTAAGAGGCCAATCTTCCTCTTCCTGAAATCAGTGGTTGAATTCCACTGACTTACACTGGAGGAAGTGCAGAGGTCAGTGCTATTAATTACAAAAAACAGATGCCTCTATATGATCTGTCCTACTGATCCATGAACACTTAAAAAAGTGAGAAGTTAACAGAGGCACATAGACTGCACTTGCTCCTAAACTGTTCAAGCAGGACACATTTGGGATGGGACCCTCACCTCACCGAGTTTAGAAAGTGCTTGTACAACTATTGGGATTGGCAAAGAGTTGAAGAGGAATTTGCTTTTCCTCAGGGGAAACAACCTGAGCACTTACTCCCCAGCCCGATGTCATATTCTCTCCTGCCTTATCCCCTTGTGTTTGGGCACTCACAGCTGTGCAAAATGTTAATGTATCATCATGGTAATAATTCATGTTGCTTTACACAGCTATGAGGCAAAACTGAGGAGAATGATGTCCCAAACTTCAATCCTAAAGACTTTGGAGGTCCTAATGTCCATCTCTGTACTTGGGATCTTTGAACCAAGAGATCCAATGGGAAATTCTGATCAACTTTCACGAGTCTGGTACTGGAGAGCTAACCAAGGAAGATTAGGAAGGAAGAAGTGTTAAGATTAAACACTGCTGTTGGAAGTTAGCACTGTAGGCATAAGCTTAAAGCTGCTTTCCTTGCTCTTATGGATGAGAGGCTAAACACAGTGGCAGATACCGTATGTAGAAGTGGGACTGGGCACACTACTTTCTTTAACAAATATAAGTAATGATGAATTATTTTGGTGAAATGCAGTACCACTGTAAAGGACTCTTGTATAGAGTGGTGTCACATTCATCAGGGATTGTCATACCTCTGTGGCTGCAGAGCTGCCACCCAGGTCTCGGGAGACAAAAAGGTTGACGATAGGCCTGCTGATTCGCTGAGTTGCCAAAATTAATGCCAAAGGCCACCAGAAACTCAGCATCTTCCTTATTGTAGCCTCTCCCTGCAGCATAAGAGAAACAAAGTCCCTTTTGAACCAAACAGAACAGATCCAAAAGCACAGCTCTGAAGCATTTTCCCACCCAGCAGTCAGCTCACCACATTCCAAAGTTCTCAGCAGTAAGAGCCTGAGAAAGGAATGCTGCATAAAACTACAATCTCCATGTTAGCAATAGAGCTGAAGGCAGCTGTGCATTCTTAATAGCCCTATTAAACCTGAATAATTAATCAATGAGATATTTGCATAATTTGTCCTGGCAACCAATTATAAAGATATTGATTCGTAGTGGGGGAAATTTATGAATTAAAGCAAGATAAAGAGAAACAGTCCTTGAACAGTCCTCTCAGAACATCAGTTTCCAAAGCCATCCTTGTAGTATTGCTGCAGCGATTCTCTTGCATAATAATATAAGATTAGAAGGGATGTTTTCAGTACAGAAGTACTGGTAAGTATGACTAGACAGTATACCAGTGTGGAGGGTAGCATGACATGCACTGTATCTGTAGAAGTTAGTATCATGCACCTTGGTGTGTGTCAAGCATTACATGCTTTCTAGGGAACAGAGAAGGTCAGGTCCTCATACATACTAAGCCAATGTGATTGTTCTACATGTAGAAACAGGCACTCAGACATACCCCCATTTCAGGTCCACTTCTGTCGGGAATAATATCATGTATATTCCTGTAGTAACCCAGGCAGAGGGTGGTACATCGGACAAGTGCTCCCATGTACAGGGACAGGATTGGGATGAGGAGAGGCTCTCTGCATTCCAAGTGACTGTGGAGCAAAATGGCTACAAAAACAACCTGAAAAAGATAAACAAGAAGAGGAAAAACCTGACTTGTTACTGTCTATGTTTTTTTTTTAAAAGACCCACTCTTTTCCCAGCTGATTCAAAGCCAGATCACATTGAATAGCATAGCACTAGTTCAGAGTACTTTGTCTATGCTGGAGTAATGCCTAGGAGCCTTCATCAGGGGTCTGCCTGCGCTATTTCATTCACCCCTTTGTGCGAGGTACTACAGAAATGAACAAGATCTCATGCCATGTTACAGACGTGAAAATCCCAATAATGGGGTGTGGTATGGAACCAGTAATCATACAGAGCAGCATAATTACATATATTTGGTTATGCAGGTGATGCACACAGCGTAAATAATTCCACACCCTGATAGCTGGCGAGCTTTGAAGGTCAATTTCTGAGCTGTCTCTTTATGAAAGGACACAACACTGGCTTCTCTGACACACACCATATATTTTTGGTGCTTAACTTGGTTACTAAGGGTAGAGCATCCCATTTCCTTCTACCAGTCCCCTTTCTTCAAGCAAGATAGTTGCATTTTCTCCTGAACTACAAGGGCACTCGAGTAAGGCTAATTGAAACTGTTAACACCAAGGCTAGGGACAGACATTACACATGAACCGGTTTAAGTGATCAGAAACTGGTTTAAACCTGTAACAGAACAGATGTTCAGTGCACATAAACCAGTTTCAAAATGACTGAAACTGGTTTGAGATCAACCTGGTTGAATGTAGTATCAGATTTAACTGATTTGGCTCAAACCAGTTTATGCAATGTCTGTCCCAGTTCCCTTTCTGGTTAAAGATAAGTCAGAGACCCCCAGCATCCCGGCATGCTCTCTGGGATGAGCTCTCTGCTCCTGCCCAGCCAGGCTAGCTCCTCCCCTTTGCTCCACAGCCAGAACAGGGACAGGAAGGGGTCTGGCCAGGGAGGGGTTTAATTCCCCCTCTATCCCACTGGCAGAGACCTGACAGATCTGCCAGGCGCTTCCCCCTCGCTGCTGCAGCAGTGGGCACCATAGCCCCTGAGGTAGAGGGGAGCAGGGAAGAGAGTTAGTCTTCCCTCTACCAACCTTGGTCTGCCCACTCTCACTGCTGCACTCCCTTCCCTCTCCCAGGGGCCCTGCCTAGCCATGCCCCCGCCCTGCTGCTGCAGCGGGAAGGGGTAGGCCCCTTGTTGGGGGCAGCAGCCCTTATCATAATGTGGGGGAACAAGCCCCTTTCCGGCAGGGGCGCTGCACTGCGGGGCCATCAGAGATGCAGCAGCACTGGGGTCCAGAGTCAGCCAGAGCCCTGCAAGGCCCCCGCAGCATTGCCGCGCTCCCCAGCAGCTCTTTTATCCCCCACTGGGAAGGGGCTTGCGCTCTGGGAAATGGTGATGGCCTGCTGTCCGATCATGGTCACTCACTCACTGCTCCAGCTGCTGGGTGGGGGTGGAAGAGGCCTATTCAGCCACTGGCTCCGAGCACAGGCCAAGTGGCAGCTGTGGCCGTGCCGGGCAGACCCCAATGCAGTGCCAGCAGCCAGCGGCTAAATAAACCTCTTCCTGCCCGGAGGAGGATTGCCTTAAGCATGGAGCAGCCACCAGTATTGAAGCAGGGTCTGCCCAGTCTAGCTGCAGCTGCTGCTCTGTGCTCTGGGCCAGCATCCAAATAAGCCTCCTCCTGCCGGGATGGGGCTGGCCTGAACATAGAATGGTGGCCAGGCTGGGCAGACCCCACTGCAATGCTGGTGGCCTCTCTGTGCTTGGGGCAAGCCCCCTCTGGGCAGGAAGAGGCTTATTTGGACACTGACTGCTGGCTTCAAATCGGGGTCTGCCTGGCCCAGCCGCAGCTGCCGCTGGGCCTGTGGTCAGGGCCAGTGGCTGAATAAGCCTCCTTCTGCCCAGAGGGGGCTTGCCCCAAGCACAGACCAAGAGATAGGGGTTGGAACCCACCCCTGCCCAGCAGCTGAAGCGGCGAGTGAGTGACAGTGACAGGCAGCAGCCCATCACTGCTTCCCAGTGCGCGAGCCCCTTCCTGGCAGGGGCCACTCTGTGAGGCTGGCAGAGCTGCTGGGGAGTGTGGCAGCACTGCAGGGGGCTTGCAGGACTCTCGCCCATTTTGGACCCTGGTGCTGCCACAGCTCTACTGACCTCGCAGTGCAGTGCCCCTGCCAGGAAGGGGCTCACTCCCCCACATTATGACAGGGGCTGCTGTCCCCATCAAGGGCCCTGCTCCCCCCACTGCAGCAGCAGGGCAGGGGCACAGGGCCCCTGGGAGGGGGAATGGAGCACAGCAGCGAGGGTGGGCAGACCCAGCTCAGTAGAGGGAAGATTAACTCTCCTCCCTGCCCCCCTCTGCTGCAGGGGCCATGGTGCCGGCTGCTGCAGCAGCGAGGAGGGAGCACCTGACAGACCCGTCTTGGTGTAGTAAAAAGACGTTAGCCCCCATAATTTTGCAGTAATGCTTGAGCAACAACCGTATGATAGAAGTGTCTTATGACCATCTTATGACCCTTTTGTGTAAAGATCAGGAGGTCTAATGTCCAAGCTGTGGTTCTTACTGCTTGCCTTGCATTTTGAAATCATTTCTGTCCAGTGCCTTAAGGTTACGTTAAGATAAGAAGTTACTAAAGTTTAACTAACTTTGTTGAAATTGCTCTTTTCTTCTGAGCATGCTGCAATTCTACCTTTGAGTGCGCACGTACTAACCCTGATAAGTCACATTAACCAATAACTAGTTAAGTACAGCCTACAAGATAAGACGTCACAATTAGGAACTGGTACTGCAGCCAATAAACTTCTAGTACGTCAAGACTCTGTTGAATGTAAGCTATAAAAATGTGATTCCAGGCCGGACTCATCGTCGGCCCTGATTTGAGCTCTCTGCTCCTCGGTCGAACTGTTTGCAAACAATAAACCTAGATGGACCCAGCCTGTATGTATGTGTGACTCTTTCCTTGAGGGTAATTGAACAAGCCTCCAGGGGAACGAAACTAGCCGTTTTGGCAACAATTTGGCGAGCCAGCCAGGAGCCCTCTGGACTACTTCGGGGCACGACGAGATCGGCAAAGGGGAGTCGTGAAGTGGCCACCGGACTGATCTTGGAGTCCGTCATGACCCCCGGGCCCGTGAGTCGGGCACCTGAAAGGTCAAAGGCACTCCTTTGAACGAGTCACCCAGGCTGAGTGGGTCCGAAGAGACGGCGCCAGGGGTCCAGCAG
Organism: Alligator mississippiensis; assembly: GCF_030867095.1. NCBI lineage: Eukaryota > Metazoa > Chordata > Crocodylia > Alligatoridae > Alligator > Alligator mississippiensis. The sequence continues at coordinate 99,208,679 of NC_081828.1, forward strand.
AGTGAGTATTCGCTTTCCTTGTGTCAATTGAATGGTCTCTAAGGGAATTTGGGGAGCCCTGAGGATTTAAGTGTTGGTTTTGGTATCCAGCATATTGGTCTGAATTTTGGATCCAGGGAATCCCTTTAGAAACATGAGCCGCTGACCAAGTCTGAGACTATAGCTGAGTCTAGCCGCACCGATTCTGCCCAACAAGGTAGAGTCGAACGCAAGGGGGCTCAGCTGGAACCTCGTGACCCAGCGGACAGGGACCTGAGTGCATTTGTATATTGGTAGACACAATGGGTTTGGGTAGCTCCCGAGAAGAAGATTCTGCTTCCCCATTAGGATGCATGCTGAGGAATTTTGGTAAATTTAAGGGAGACTATGGAATAGAAATGACAAAGGATGACTTGATTATATTTTGTCAGAAGGAATGGCCCACTTTCGGGGTTGGATGGCCAGAAGTTGGTTCTTACAATGTAAAATTAGCTAATGCAGTTTCAAATGTGATAACCCGGGACGGCCACTGGGATCAGTGGCCATATATAGATTGTTGGATAAGTGCTATAATGAATCCTGTTCCCCCATGGGTTCAGAAGTTTAAAAAGAAAATGTGTAAGATGTTATTGGCAAAAGACACTGGGAGAACAGCCCAAGTCCTTCCCGATTCTGGTAGTGAGGGAGATCTGATTCAGGGACCAGGACACAGAGTTAGAACACAGTCACCTGTCAGCCCCAGTTCCAGGAGTCAGGAGTCACCATCATCATCTCAGACGGACTCTAGCCCCAGCTCCAGGAGCCAGGAATCATCACCATCATCCTCATCATTCCGAGAGGATCCTGACTTGTTGGGCAGGGAGAGGTCAGAAAGTCCCTCAGTAGCACCCCTAACTGGCCTCGGGGTTTCAGGAGAAAAGAAGGGAAAAGACCCAGAGAATCTCCCACCAACAGCTCCCCCTTATGAGGAAACGGACAGCTTCCCAGAGGGGCTGGCTCAGCTCAAATCAGCGTTAAAGCTCATGGAATCCTGGCATGATAAAATCCCCCGGAGTACCCGTAACAAGAACCCCAATTACACCAATTACAATTGTCCCATGAGACAAGTAGTGACTCCAGGAGAAGGGGGGGGAACAACCTTCGTTTACGTACCCTTTCACACGTCAGATTTAATTGGAAGAATCAAAATCCTTCTTTTAGAGAAGACCCCGATAAGATGCAAAATCTGTTTCGGTCAGTAGGGCAAACCCACCGTCCTACCTGGGCTGATGTTCAAATGATGCTGCATACCCTCCTGACCTCTGAAGAAAGGTGGATGGTACAGGGAGTAGCGGATAAGATAGCTGAGGAGCGGGTAGTAGCCCCTGGAGGGGACCTGCGTGCTGTATGTCCTATTGAGAGTCCCAATTGGGATAACAACTCAGAGGAAGGGAGAGATCTGAATCGTCAATATCTGGGGATTATAGTAGAAGCTCTGGGTAAGGCAGTACCACGGGTACCAAACCTCTCCAGGATATGCGAGGTCCGCCAAGGAAAGGATGAATCTCCCTCAGCCTTCCTCGAGCGGTTGTATGATGCCTTTAAGAAATTTAGTGAAATAAACCCTGAGGCTTCAGAAAATCACCGCATGGTGAATATGCTGTTTATTGGGTAGGCGGCCCCAGATATAAGGAAGAAGTTGCAAAAAGTTAAAGTAGGACCAGGGAAACCCCTTTCAGAGCTAGTGGAAATTGCGTATAAAGTCTATGGGAACCGGGATCAAATAGCAGAAAAGAAGGAGGAGAAGCGTGGACAGAAGCAAATGGCCATGCTAGCAGCTGCCTTAAGCAAGAGTACTAATGGCAATGGAGGATGGAAAGGGCAACCAGAGTGGGGGCAGAAGAAAGGAAGAGGTCGGCCGCAGCCGGATGAATGTGCATATTGCCGGGAAAAAGGACATTGGAAAAAAGATTGTCCTAAGCTACGGGATAAAAAGAGGGAAACCCAACGAGGGGACCACCAGATGCTAGCGGAATCCTCGGGAGAAGATTCTAGCTGAAGGGTCCAGGGATTCAAGGCCACCGCCCTACGGGCAAACACCCGGAAGGATCCCATGGTACAGATTAGGGTAGGTGGCAGAGATTATGAGGCCCTAGTGGATACTGGGGCCACCTTTTCAATGATTCCTGTGAAACCCCCTTTAGCTAAAAGGAAGCGGAAAGTATGTAACGGTAGAAGGGATAGAGGGAAGACGGATCAGATTGCCTGTATATAAACCCCTCCTCACGAAGATTGGGAATAATAAGCTGGAGCATGCATTTGTAGTATCACCTGCCTGCCCAGTAGCACTATTGGGACGGGATTTGCTAACAAAACTGCAAGCGGAAATCTTCTTCCGTGAAGATCAAATCGTAGTGCAATTACCGGTAAAGCAAGGCTCAAACTACCAGATGGCTTTACGGACAGTTGAGACAAGATCAGAACCCAAAGGGATTGAGATTTTAGAAAATGTGGATCCCTGTGTATGGGTAGACGGAACTCCTGCCCGAGCAAAATATGTACACCCTGTAAAAATTCCCCTGAGGGAAGGAGAAGGTCCTGTGTGTGTCAAACAATATCCTCTGAAGAAAGCCACTCGAATAGGCTTGAAGCCACTAATTGAAAAATTTAAGAGGTATGGGTGGTTAATAGAGGGATCATCCCCCTTTAACACCCCAATCTTGGGTGTACCCAAAGCAGATGGAATCTCTTTTAGGCTGGTACAAGACTTAAGGGCCATAAACAAAAAGATTTTAGTGGACCACCATACAGTCCCAAATCCCCACACCATCTTAACCCAGGTTCCAGCGGATGCTGAGGTATTCTCTGTGCTAGATTTAAAAGATGCTTTCTTCTCTATTCCACTACATGAAGATAGTCAGAAATTGTTTGCCTTTGGATGGGATGGGAGCTGACATGGAGATACACACTCCACATGGGGTTCCCCAGATTCTCGGAGGAGGAGGAGGGAAATTTTTGAACCCCTCCAGACAATCGAGATATGAAATCTTTCTTTTATCTAATCCAGGTCTTACCTTCAAGCACACCACTGCCTTAAATCCAGCGACTCTACTGCCGGAGCCGGGGCCTCCGGGTCATGATTGTTTAGAAGTATTGACACAGACAGTACTAATTCGCCCTGATTTGAACGATGACCCAATTGAGAACCTGGAGGAGGAATTCTTTGTAGATGGTTCGAGCAGTGTGATACAGGGTGTGCGATATACCGGATGTGCTGTGGTGACATTGACAGAAACGGTATGGAAAGAAAAGCTCCCTGCGACATGGTCAGCACAGGCAGCGGAGCTCGTGGCCCTAACTCGTGCACTAGAATTGGGAAAAGATAAAAGGGTAAACATTTTTACAGACTCACGTTATGCCTTTGCCACTGTTCATGCCCATGGGTTGTTGTGGAAAGAGCGGGGATTCATCACAGCCTCTGGACAAAAGATTGCCAATGGCCCACAAATAATAATGTTATTGGAAGCCCTCCGGCTACCAAAGGAGGTGGCCGTGGTACATGTAAGAGCCCATGGCAAGGCTGCAGATGAACGCCAGAAAAGGGGAAATGCAAAGGCTGACATGGCAGCCAAAGAGGCAGCACAAACAGGAGGAGAGGCAGCGTTCCAGGGCACGGCCCATGAAGTGTCTTCCTATTTAGAAAATTGTGAAGTAAAATATGGTCCAGGGTCAGATAAGCTAGCCGCTGAACTCAAGGCTAGTAAAAATTCACAGGGATGGTGGATCGTACCAGGAGGGAAAGTGTTGATACCTCGAGCCCTGCTGGGAGAGATACTCCACCGATTGCATTCTTCCACTCACATGGGAAGCACAGCAATGGGAGATTTGTTGACTCGTCAAATGGTAGCCCCCAGACTTTATTTGGATGCCCAGAGAGTGGTCTCTCAGTGTCCGACTTGCCAGAAGGTGAATCCAAAATCTGCCAGACCACCAGCTCCCATGGGAGGAAGACCGTGGGCTCAATATCCTGGACAAGCTTGGCAGATCGATTTTGCTGAACTTCCTAGATCCGGCCGATACCATTACCTGTTGGTACTAGTTGACCAGTTAACTGGGTGGGTGGAAGCGTACCCCACGAGAACAGCTACCGCATCTACAGTAGCACGGGTGCTACTCCACGAGATAATACCCAGATTTCTGTTACCTGAGTCTATTGAGTCAGATCAAGGCAGTCATTTCATGGGGAAAATAGTACAGGAAGTGACCAAAGCTTTAGATATCACTTGGAAACTCCATGCGCCATGGAGACCCCAGAGTTCAGGCCAGGTGGAACGCATGAATAGGACACTGAAGGCTATGTTGACAAAAATTTGTATTGAGGCTCATTTGAAATGGCCACAGGCACTCCCACTGGCTTTAACTCGTATTCGTAGTACACCATGTAGGGGAATTAAATTATCACCTTTTGAATTGATGTTTGGTATGCCTCCCAGGGTCTTGCCAGCAGGATGGAGGGAACTAGTTACTGTAGAACTTGGTAAATCTGAAATTTGGAAACACGTTATTGCCTTGCAGTCTGTTTTGTCTTCTCTACACAGGTTTGCTGCATCCTTCCAGAGCCTTCCGCTTGATGCACCAGCCCACAACTTCAAACCGGGTGACCAGGTCCTGGTACAGAAGTGGAAAAAGGATCCTCTTGCGGAAAAGTGGGAAGGACCCCATCAGGTGTTGCTGACTACGCACACGGCTGTCCGCTTATCAAACAGCGACAAGTGGACCCACTATTCAAGAGTGAAGCCTTTTCATCCGGAGGACACCAACTCCCAGGGTGTGGTCACTCCGGAAGCTGACAACACCCGGGAACAAGAAGCCAACAAGTGGACAAGTGAACCAGTAGGAGATCTGAAGTTACGTTTACACAAATGTGGACTCTAATCTATTTTTTTGGCTACCGTGCATCATGACCCTTCTGAGACAGACTGTTCGATCAGTTGTTAACCGTGAAATGTTTGTACACTATCAGAAATTGGCTATCGCAGACACTTATTAAAAATTTAGAGTAAGAAAGCATCTGAGGGGGGAGTTGTAGTAAAAAGACGTTAGCCCCCATAATTTTGCAGTAATGCTTGAGCAACAACCATATGATAGAAGTGTCTTATGACCATCTTATGACCCTTTTGTGTAAAGATCAGGAGGTCTAATGTCCAAGCTGTGGTTCTTACTGCTTGCCTTGCATTTTGAAATCATTTCTGTCCAGTGCCTTAAGGTTACGTTAAGATAAGAAGTTACTAAAGTTTAACTAACTTTGTTGAAATTGCTCTTTTCTTCTGAGCATGCTGCAATTCTACCTTTGAGTGTGCACGTACTAACCCTGATAAGTCACATTAACCAATAACTAGTTAAGTACAGCCTACAAGATAAGACGTCACAATTAGGAACTGGTACTGCAGCCAATAAACTTCTAGTACGTCAAGACTCTGTTGAATGTAAGCTATAAAAATGTGATTCCAGGCTGGACTCATCGTCGGCCCTGATTTGAGCTCTCTGCTCCTCGGTCGAACTGTTTGCAAACAATAAACCTAGATGGACCCAGCCTGTATGTATGTGTGACTCTTTCCTTGAGGGTAATTGAACAAGCCTCCAGGGGAACGAAACTAGCCGTTTTGGCAACATTGGGTCCCTGCCAGTGGGATAGAGAGGGGGAATTAAACACCTCCCTGGCCAATTCAGCCCAGACTAGCAACGTTTCCTCCCAGTTTCCCTGCAGCTGAGGGCCTGCTCTAGTGCCCCCCAGTGCCTGGCCTGAGTAATTGCAGGCATGTGCCTGCATTGCCTCAGTCCAGAGCAAGTGTTTGTCCTGTTACAAACTGGTTCAGCCTAGGCAGGTTAGACTAACCTGCAAAGGTTGAATCAGTTCAGGGTCTGGCTTTTTGAATGTCTGTCCCTAGCCCTAAACTCAGAAACATTTAAGATTACTACCTTAATCACTCAAGAACTTGAGGAACTTAAGTCCAAGGAACTTAAAAAAAAAATTTAAACCGTTTTTCACACCAATCTTAACACTTTCATGTTTAGAATAGAGGTTGAGATCATACAATTTAAATTCCAGATGTCTCTGATGGAGAACAATGGGTAATATGGCTACATTTGGTTCTGCGAATGATCAAACTAAAAAGGACTCTATTCAAAGGGGCTGGAACGAAAATGAGTTCTGAGTAAGCAAATGGTTGTATGTTTTCCTACAAATTTATCTTTTAAGGGCAGGTTTTCCCTTTTGCTGGATATATTTTACATCTTGCTCTAAAAAGAAATTGCATCTGCAGATGTTTATGAGGTTGGGTGTGCTGTTTTTGTGAGGAATGCAAGACAGCTGGTTTATGAAAATGATTTTTTTCAGTAAGGTTAAATAAGGAGTTACAGGAACTATGTATCCAAAGCTGTCAAATTAAAAAAAAAAACAGGTACAGGTAACTAAGCTGTATTAAAGGTGTTAATTAGTGCTGATGCTCCCTTTGCATATGTTATCTGATGGGGAGAGGTCTACGTGGCTCAGCTTTTGTCCTTCTCTAGATGTTCTTGAACTCTCAGTTGTCCACTGTGCAATGAAGACTGGATGTTATGGGCTTCACCCTCCACAGATTACAGCTGGTGTAGTCACTTGCAGTTTAATATATTTCATAGATTTGGGGGGTTGGAAGGGACCTCAGTAGATCATTGAGTCCGACCCCCTGCCCTAGGCAGGGAAGAGCACTGGGGTCAGATGACCCCAGCTAGGTGCTTGTCTAGTTTCCTCTTAAAGACCTCCAAGGTAGGGGAGAGCACCACCTCCCTTGGAAGCCCATTCCAGATTTTGGCAACCCTCACCATAAAGAATTTTTTCCTAATGTCTGATCTAAATCTGCCGTCTGTCAGTTTATGGCCATTTTTCCTAGTAACCCCAAGGGGTGCCCTGGTAAACAGAGTATCCCATATTCCTTGCTGCCCTCCCCACTGATAAATTTGTAGATGGCCACAAGATCCCCTCTCAGCCTTCTTTTACAGAGGCTGTAGAGATTCAGGTTCCTCAATCTCTCCTTGCAGGATCTTACCTGCAGGCCCTTAACCATACCAGTATCTCTCCTCTGGACCCTCTCAAGGTTATCCACATCCCTCTTGACGTGCAGTGGCCAGAACTGGATGCAGCACTCCAGGTGCGGTCTTACCAATACTGCATAAAGGGGAAGTATCGCCTCCTTAGACCTGCTTGTGATGCACCTTCTAATGCATGAAAGTGCGGTTGGCTTTACTTATTGTTTCGTCACATTGACGACTCAGTTGTGCACAGTACACACCTAACTCTGCCAAATCAAAATGGTAGTGTTTTAACTTCTTCATTCAGATATAAGTGACTAAACAAGACAGAAAACAAGGGGAAATGAAGCCTCAAAATCCTCATTCTGGCTTCATGCCATGAATGCCAGGCCAATAACTTTAAGGATCATTCAAAATGAGAGCTGGGTCAAGCCCACTGAATCAATTTCCATTGTATTGAGTTAATTTGCTATAATTATTAAGAGGTATTCAAATGCAGAGATTTCAATCCACATGAGTAAAGGGAAAAAGTGCATTTGTGTCATAGTTTTACAGGTTACTAAACCTGGTTCACGACTTGCTTTCATTTAACAATAAGAGAATTAAGTGAAAGATTCTGAGCAAAGAGTTTCTGATTTCTAATTTTCATTGCCCTTTTACTGGTCACATGCTCACTCGCTCTTTTCCCTTCATGGACAAGATGATAATTGGCTTACATTACAGAGGTGCTGCAAAGCTAAACTATTAACATGTTTAGTGCTTAAAAGCAAGAACTGCTGTATTGCTACTAACTCGAACATAATGTTGGATATTGAATATAAGTTTAAAGGATATTTCTTTGAGGAAATGCCTAGTATAATCCAGAGTGAAGAGAGCCTGGTTTTGATACTTGTTGGCTTTGAATTTAAAGAGTTTAGGATCCTTTCAAAAAATACATAAAAGCACCAAGGTGCGTAGGACACAAGGTACATTTTGGCTGTAGTTTTGAGCATGTGATTTTTCTGGGCCAGTAGCAAGCAAGGCTCCCTCTAAGCTGCACGTGTGCACGGCCATGCACAATTAAAAATCTTGCTGTGAAGTAACTTTTTAATGCCATGCACCTGCCTGGAGAGGAGCTGGGCTGCGGCTTCCCAGAGAGGAGCTGGGCGCAGAGTGCGGTGGAGGCACCAGGGCTGGCGTGGAACACTTACTGAAGGTAAGCTCCTCACTCCACATGCGGGGCGGGCAGCGGCTCCTCCTTGAGGCGAGCCGGGGGCTGGCTTGGGCTCCACCGGCTTCGGGGAACTGCTCTACACCCCTGCATCGCCTCAGGGAGCGAGGAGGCATATGGCATCAGAGCTGGGAAGCAGAGCAATTCCCGAGCCAACAGAGCCCGCACCAGCCCCCATCCCTGCTGCCTGCCCCACGTGAGGAGGAGCTTTTCCTTCGGTAAGTGTCCCGCGCCAGCCCCAGTGCCTCCCTTCCAGTTCTATTAATCGATTGTGTTCAGATCATGGCTGAGCCACAGCATCAATTTTACCAACTGATTGTGTCCAGCCCATGGCTGCCCCACAGCACTCCATTGTGCTGTTCTGGGCAGCAGTTAGCATGGAGAAGGGTGGTGGGTGGGGTCCACAGTGCTCCACATAGGGCTGAACCCTGCCCGCTCCCACCTGGACACTTACCGGCAGACTGCGCTGAAAGGGGAGGCGGGACCGAAGCAGCGTGCTCACGGACCGAAGCAGCGCACTCATGGATTGCTACTTCTTAGAGGGAACACTGGAGCAAGAATATTGCCAAGTTATGTTGACAAGTTTCCTTGGGTGAATTTGATATCTTTTATTAGACCAACCCAAATAGTTGGAGAAAAGTTATTAAGCAAGCGTTAAATGCAAAACCTGCCAACAGATCTCCACCACCCCCACTATTACTACACCCCACAACAGAGCCATCAGCATCCCAGGATCTTACAGCTGCACCTCCAGCAATGTAATATACCTCATCCAATGCACCAAATGCCCTGATGGAAAATATGTAGGAGAGACCAAACAACAACTGCGCACCAGAATGAACGCACACCGGAAATCTATCAAAAACAGAAATACCCAATTACCGGTGGGGCACATTTCTCACAGGAGGGCCACTCTCTCTCCAATCTCTCAGTCCTGATCCTCAAGGGAAACTTACACAACACTTCCCAGAGATGAGCCTATGAGCTCCATTTTGTCAACCTCCTGGATACTAGAGATCATGGACTAAACATAGACATTGGATTTTTGATACATTATAATCTGCCTGGCAACTGACTCCCCAGCCCAGCCCCTGACTTGTTTACTTTTCATTCCATCCAGGAAGAGCACACACCAACTGCTGAAACTTCCTTAGCCTGACGAAGGGTTTTTGAACCCAAAAGCTTGCTTAATAACTTTTCTCCAACTATTTGGGTTGGTCAAATAAAAGATATCAAATTCACCCAAGGAACCTTGCCTGTCTATGTCCTTAGACCAACACAGCTACAACCTAAACCGCTGCGCCAAATTATGTAGGCACTTGTAAAATTGCATATGTTATGCATTTTGTCCTAAGTTTCTCCTGGTTAGTTGATGTGTACAACTGAGGGATAAAGTACTGGCTACTCTCTCTGCAGTACCTTTAGGTCCCACTCAGTAGTTCAGCCCTATTTTATGAAGTAAGAAATAACCACCCTGTTCTTCCACCCCCAAAAGAAAGTTACAGTCTCCATATTAGGACAAAGGTACCTTACCTAGGAATGGTGGGCAGCCATTAATGTTTCAGCTATGTATACGGTTGGACTCTCAGTTGCTAGAGAGCTGTATAAAACCTGCCTGCAGCAGGTAATTCATGGCATTAACTCAAACACCCCTGATTCTTTAATCGTGGGGTTGCTTTGGTACTGACCTGATCTTACCAACTGAGAACAGCCTTTATAATTACTACTAAGGAGCCTCTATACAAATTGCTCAAGTACAGCATGCTCCACTTTGTCACCTCCACCCCTGAGAGCGGAGGAAGGGTCTTGTCATGGCTGAGGAACTGTTAACTCCCTCTGCACAGCAATGATACATTTGCTTTGGATTATCAGCAACAGAATCATGGCATGGGAAAACATCTTAGTCCATAGTGCAACAGGGACAACTATGGCCAAGATGAGCCATTACCTGAGCTATGACATCTGAGATGGAGGCACATCCCACCAAGAAACTGTACTTGTGTTTCAAGAGAATGCCAGCATGGGTCCAAGCCTGCCAAAGACAGAACAGACAGTTTTGAAAATTACTAACATGGATAATATTAACTCTAGTTTCCAGGGCTCTATTTTTCTTCTGTAAAACTTTATTCAAACATTTAATGATGTACTTTCTTGCCATCAGAGTCAGCATGCATGCATCTAGGCAAATCTAGTCCAATAATACAGAGGGAACATACTGTAACTTCTAATTCCTTTTTTCTGGGGCTGGGTAGAATGAACAGTTTAAATAATTATACAGTGGCTGCTAAGCAAAGGAGTCAGTAATGAGAAGCTGCCTTTCTTTATGTCTGGGATGCTGTGAAGTCACATTAAAGTTCTAACTGCCAAGGGTGGGGGCTCTGTTCACCAGTTTTTAGCACATAAGAAATGTAGCTCTGATTTCATTTCCCTATTGGGTATAATGAATCTTGCCTTGAAAAATAAGTTTATTGATGCCGCTACTTCTTATAGTTAGTTATTGGTTCTAGTGGAGAAAGCAGATGGGGGCAGAGGTACATCGACAGTGGTGAAGCCTCCTATTATTTCATATGAAGGTAGAGGAATTACTTAGAGGTGCAAGTTCTTCTTCAGTCAGACTCCAAATACCTGTCAAGTAACTGGGTCCTATAAGCAGAGGTCAGCACAGAGAGAAGAAATGTGAGTTAAAACTTAATTCTGAGCCATATACTCACCATGGCATCCATAAAAGGGAAGGCAGCAAGATAAAGGAAGGCTCTTCGTGTTTTACTTCCCACAGATTCATCCACATGGTGCAGCTTGTTAATAATGTAATACCCCAAATCACTATATGCTGTAGAGACACAAGCATAAAAAAAAACAACCACCTTAGTATTGAAGCTTACATGGAGATTCTGGGTGAGATTTTTTAATCACACCTGGAGGAGACAGATGCCAAACTCAGTTAGGTACTCCTGGAAACCCACCACTCTTCTTGATCAGTTGTTGAAATAACATAATTTTAAGACCATGTTGTATTTTGTGGATATATATTAGATAATAAGTATCAATGTGTTAAAAGGTCTATAAAACATTCATTCTCACTGAACGCTGATATTACCTGTAAAATATATACAAAGCAGTAAAACCGCTAAGGAAAATTGATAAGGTATACAATAAATTGCATTTAATATGCTCCTCTGATTGCCTCCCATCTACCTTTACAATTAATCAACTTTCATGGGACTAATTTCTGCTCATTAATACCTCTGGGCAGCTTCAAATGGCTGTTTCTTTTATTTCATGTTTTAAGGTTGATATTTTAAACATCAGAAATAGCCTTTGTACTACTGGAAAGCTTATTCCAATAGTTTTCATTGGGCATTTTCTATCCTTTTTCATCCTGTGGTATTTATTTTTAACGGTAACTAAAGTAACTTTGAATGTTAAATTTTAGACTGCTCTAAAATGTGACAACTTTCTTTTCGCAGAAGTGTGGTATAGTTGGAGTTTCAATACAATGGCAGACAGAAAGAAAAACAAATCCAATAACTTTTAAATATACATTATAAACAATATATAGACTACAACACTTACAATCACTTCAATATAATACTGATCAGAATGTTAAAATCAAAAGTCAAATTGTTAAATTCAGAAAGGCCAGATTAATCATGCAAAAACAATGGTGATTCAGCCCTCTTATATATAACCATTATGATGTGGCCTTCAACTGCATGATGATCATGTACTGGTACTAGTTAATTTTTGGCATTTAAAAAAAAATTACTTTGTACAAGCTCTAGCGTACTTAAGAATACAGATAACAGATACCAAACTGCATTTCATATGCTTCATATATCATTTTACATAATCAGATTAACAGAGGTTACTACAATACTATTAGTGGTTCCACCCAATATTTTCTAGCCTAAACCAACCCTCACAATGGAATTAGATGGTTACTCAAGAAGGTTAAAGAAATTTGCTTAAACACCCTCCCCTCCCCCCCCCCCCGCCTTTCTGTTTTTTAAAACATTAACACGTCACCAGGGATCCTGGTTTTCCCTGATAAAAAAAAATCACAAATTCTCTGATAAAAAATTGCAAACACTCTGATAAAAAATCCAAAACCTGTGATAAAAATTTAAGGCTCCCCATGGGCCTCCCCTGGCCCTACTAGTGCCCCTTACTCCCCCCACAACAGCCCCCCAGCCCCACACACGCAAGCACAGGCAAACACACAGACATACATATGCACCCCAGCAGGTAGGTGTGTGTGGTGGGATGGGGGGAAAGGAAGGGGTTGGGGGTGCAGATTGAGAATGGGGGAGAAGTGCATCTCTGTGCCTGCTCCCAGGATGCGGGCGGTGAGGGCAGCGGTGCCCCTCTGTGGGCCACATACATGCTACCTGGCCAGACCGGGGGGAAGCTCGCACGTGGTGGCCGCCACCACACCACCACCGCTGGGGGCGAAGCTGGCTGGGGGCTGAGGGAGCAAGGATGTGTTGTGGGAAGACATGCAGTGCCTGCTGGCCAGCAGGCACTCCTGGTGGGGCTTTCCCTAACAACTTCCCCTCCCTCAGCCCAGGCAGGTGAATGGCAGGGTGGGGGGGTGGAGTGAAGAGTGCGACCTGGGGCATGGCACTAGAGGGGCAAGGGGCACTGCCGACCCCACGCAACACACCGCCCCCCACCTCAGCTCACTCTGTGTCCACTCCCAGGAGCAGGGTCCGGGGGCGAGGGCAGCGGTGCCCCTCTGAGGGTCTCACATGTACTGCCCAGCTGCGGAGGAGGGAGGGATGTACGCAGCAGCTACCATCACCACCACTGCACCACCGCCACCACACCGTGCACCACTTGCCCGTGGCTGGTGTTGGTAGAGCCGCATGGGATGCAGTGGTGCAGTGGCAGTCACCAGGGGCAAGCCCCCGCCCCGCCCTCCCCCGGCTGGGCAGGCATGTGAAGCTCGCAGAGGGGCACCGCTGCCCTTGCCCCCCTGGCCCTGCTCTGGGCAAGCAGCATGGGGCACAGTGGCGGCAGTGCAGTGGTGCTGGCATGCAGTGGCTGTCACCACCACCACGCTGCCACTGCCACTGTCGGCCACCACCTCGCCACTGCCAGCAGCTTCCCCCGCACCGCACCTCTGCTCACATGCGGTAACAGCCTCTAGCACCACTGCACCCTCATGCCCTGCGCCGCTTCCCCAGAGCAGGGGTGAGGGCAGCAGTGCCCCTCTGCAGGCCTCACATGCCTGCTTGGCTGGGGGGTGAGGGCTTGCATGCTGTGGCCACCATCACACCACCATGCCCTGCATCCCACGCAACTTTCACGTCACCAGCCACAGGCAAGCGGTGCGAGGTGTGGCGGCAGTGGTGCAGCGGTGGTGGCAGCTGCCGTGTGTGACCTCCCCCTCCCTCCCCAGCCAGGCAGCATGTGTGTGGCCCACAGAGGGGCACTGCTGACCTTGCCCCCCTGGCTCTACTCCTGGGAGCAGGCACAGAATGAGCTGAGGTGGGGGGCTGGCAGTACCCCTCACCCCTCTGCTGCCACGCCCCGGGGCGCACAATGTTCTACCCCCTCTCCCCACCTGCCCACCCTCCTGCCTGAGCTAATAGAGGGGAATGTGTTGGGGAAAGTCCCACCAGGAGTGCCTGCCAGCTGGCAGGCACTCCATGTCTTCCCCCAACACATCCTCGCTACCTCAGCCCCCAGCCAGCTACCCATCCAGCCCTGCCCCGCAACTCCCAAGCCCCACTTACCTCCAGGAATGAAGAAGACTGATCCTCCTCCTGAGGCAGCCTCCAGTAAGTGATTGCATCGGGTCCCGCCCTTTCCCCCTCTCCCTTCCCCCTGGGCAGGGCTGGGGCTTTCCCACCCCTTTTGCAAACAGCTCTTGCAGGCTGGAACTCAGTCAGCCTGCAGAGCTCTTTGCAAAAGGGGGAAATCTGCGGGTTTCCCTGCTAAAAGGGAAAATCCATGTTTTCTCCAATTAAACTGTGAAATCCATGGTTTTTGTCCATTTTTCCATGGGAAATGGAAAACCCGTATCCCTGCACATCACTGTTCTTCTTACAATGGAACAATATTTGAGGGCAGTTAAAGAGGAATGGAATGCAGCAAACTTTGCTCTTAGTGATAAGATGGTTCAGGGGATTTTAAAAAATAATTTATTACTCATTAAAATACACTGCTGAACTCGCAGGTGATAAACAAGAATAGGGCCACATACTCATTGCAAATGGCAGGAGAATAACAAGTTAAACTAATAAAAGCTGTCTTCCCCCCAAAATCCTTATCTGAAATTCTGCTATCTAAATGATCATGGAGAGGCTTGCAATCTGTCAGCCCATGCTACTGAACTCCAGGGCTGGATCCAGACATGTAGGCACATGCAGTCTATGGCATCGCAAATCTTTTTGTGGTGCCACAAACCACACAACTGGCACATTAAAACATGCCATGAGCTGCAAATTTGTAGCGCTGGGGCAAAATTTGCTACTGGGAAATCCAAGTTGGAAAAAAAAAAAAAAATCCGTGCAGTGCATGACACAGTAGCGTGCATCAGCCGACACAGAGGCTCAGTCCTCCCAGGAGATGCTCTGGCTACTGGCTAGAGTGTCTCTCCTCCTCTAGTTGCACCATGGCTCTTCCAGCACACCAGGAGCCAGGAGGAGTGGGAAAATGGTAGTTTCACAGAAGTGGGGCATTTGCTCCACACCAAAGCACATGTGCAGGGGTGTGCACAGTGTCAAAAAGTAGTGGCATAAATTTGTGCTGCTTTTTTTTTTGCCACTGCAAGCACATGCCCCTGCATATGGAGACATGCCAAAACTGGATCAGCTGCACTTTGGGGCCACTCCCAAATCATCTTCCTCTTTTCCTTTTGAATAGTATCAGAGGACAATGCTCTAAAAGAGGACTATGGCCTTCCTTTTGAGCCAGGACATACTAAAGAAACGTTTAAGTGTTCCTTTATTTCCTGAGGAAGGACAATTTGTGCCCGAAAGCTTGTTCCAACTAGACAATTGGTCCATAAAAGATTTCACCCCCTGAATCATCATGGCTACAACATCACTCCAGCCCTAATACTTTCATTTCTTGGTAATTTTCACATCACCAATTGATAACTGTCTGCATTTAAGCTTTATATGTATGTGACTTTTCAGTCTTGATTTTGTGAAGTTTCTGCTTCTAAAGACCTGCACATTAACTTGTTGCTTTTGCTGCAGTTGTCCCTTCATTGCAGTGCCCAGGACAAATTTGGAAGAGAAGCTAAGAAAAAAATCCATTTGGATTCATATTATGTGAGAAATCTGTTGGTTTTGTCCACATTGTTTCAACTGTGACTAAAATCATGTTCCAAAATAGCGAATGCTGTTAGGGAAGCTCTGTAGTATTTCATTTAGAGACAAAGTATATTAAGACTGCCCTTCCTATCCTAGGCCTGCTCTGTGTGCTGTGGATTCTGCTTCTATAGATGGTGGTTGCAGGAGCACCTGAAGATGGAGACAGCATGTAATAGAGAGGTTCCTCCCTCTTTTCTCAGCCCTCTTCATTCAATTTTGCAAAAGCAGACATTAAAGAAGCACAAAATATGAATGATCCTCTTGGCTCTGATGACTGTACAGAGAAAAAAAGGGGTGAATTCTTATAAGAAAAACAAAAACCTTCCATTACATCTAGATCAGCCAAGGACTGAATGAACATGGAGCATAAGTTAACCTGGTATCCTCCGATGTGAGTCTGAAGCACGACAAAGCATGATGAGGCCTGCACAGTGATGACTCTGAAACTCATGCTAAGCTTGGGTTTACTCTTAAAAGTTAAAAGGCAGAATAGTAATGCTAACTGCATATTGCAAGAGGATGTGAGTTCATGGCTAGGCCATCTAAAAAGGAATAATGAAGTATCTCTTCCAGCTTATCTTGCTATATTCAGAATGATTTCAAGCAGACTTCTAGGTATCTGGTGTGTAACCATATGAAATGTCTATCCTTGATTAATTAGTATGTTAAATATTTATTTTGCGACTAACTCGTGTTTATGTGCAGGAAGAGACATTCTCCATATGTAATAGATGTCTCCTCCTGATTTAGTGTTTCTCGTGGCTGTTAATCAGTTTCTTGATATGTTTCAAACTGGATAACCTCTAGTTACCAAAGAAGGTAACTCATTCAAATTAAAAATTTCTGATAATCAGTAATGAGCAGGTTTTTCCTGTCAATTACTGCCTGGGACTCTTTCTTGATTTACACAACTAAAAGAATGCTTTGAAGATGCTAAACTAAGGGTATAAAAAGGCCATAAAACAACAAACAGCATGCACGCTTCAAGAGTGAGAAATCTCTCTTGCACCAGTTGTTGATGCGCCCGACTTACTCGAGAAGTTGAAGAGAAACAGACCGCCTCTTCGTCGCCTGTTGGTGAGAAATCATAACCTTATAGCTAATTACTGCACTTTGATTTAGTTTGGGCTCACTTGACTTGATTTTAAATACTTGTAGTAAATAAAGCCTTTCTGTCACTCATCGAATGAGGTGTCGTGTCAATCCCTGGGCTAGTCTGGAATCCTAAATTTTTATTGCTAACAACAGCTCCCCCCGCAGCAGTACCTGTCCTTTTAGTGGAGAACTTCTTTCCACAAGACTCTCCAATCTGCTATATTGTGCAATGCTAAAATCCCTCTAACCTTTATCTAATTTTACATTACTTTGTTTTCAAAATCATAACAGCTAAACATCAACACTAACTTTAACACTGTTAAAGTCCACATGTCAGTGAAAGGTCAGAATTACTTTTACTGATCTAACTGCAGCAGTTTCCATTCCTAGTAAGAAACAATCAAGCAAGCTGTTCTCTGCTGAGAGTTACTGCTACATTTACAGCAGTGTTCCCCAAACTTTTGATACCTTGGGCACAGTTTTGGTGTAGATTAAAATTGGCGGCACACTTCACTCTTACACTTGTAGTGGTGACCAACCTTTTGGCCTCGTAGGCCAGATATGCAGTGGTGGGACAGGGCCCTGACCATGCTAGCCTTGATCTCCCACTGCATATCTGGCCCACCAGCCCAGGCCCAGTCCTGCCATGTGGGGCTGATGCAGCTGGAACCTGATCCTGCAATGTGGGGCTGGTGCACTTGGTGCCTGATTCTGCTGTGCAGTGCTTGCAAATTTGGTGATGGGGGAGCAGTGCTAGTATTAACTGCCACCCTTCCCCTATTACTCTGGGTGGTGTAGGGGAGGCTGGGGCCAGCATTGGGTTCGCCCCAGCAGCCTTACCTGGGGGCCTTCTGGGGCTGCAGCAGCAGCAGCAGCAATCCTGCTGCTTGGAGCCTGGCCAGTAGCTAGAGTGTGGGTCCGGCCAACCAGGCTCCGGGTTTGAGTGGCACACATTGCCCCCAGGTGTGCCACTCTGTTTTTTTTGCACAGGTTTTTCTGATCCCTGGATATCCAGGAGTCAACCTTCCCCCCCCCCCCCACACACTGCTTCCTTGTAATGTGGAGAACAGCTGAACATGCAGTACATGGTGACACAGATGTCTGTAGCACCACATACCACGTGGCTGTGCTTGTCTGGATATGGCCATACAATAAACATCCCTGAAATAAATGCACAACTAAATTAACTCTTGGAGTTTGCCAACCCTATTCATACATCTATATTAAAATAATGACAGAAGTCTCAAACAAATGGCAGCATTGTAGTTGCTATGAGGCCATCTACCATCCTGCATGTTATTTTTACATCATAAAAAAAATAAAACTAAGTCTCTCAGGAGGGTGATATCTTTTACTTCCAGACATAAAGCCACATATGTCAATATTATCTTTATTGGAAAAAAATACTGCAGGCGGCTTTGGATTAACTGATGAGTTCTCTAGACATATTCCATACTCATGCTTTGCAGCCAGACTTAAAAATAAAGCATTCCTGAAGACCTGCACAATGAAAAACAGCTACTTGTTGTCAGGTAGATGGGCGATGCAGTTGAAATGAGAGCTGATCAGGAATTTTTCAGCTACATGTTTTTTGGCTAGAAAATGCTGATTTGTCTAAACTAACTTTTTTGAGGACAATGTTCACTGAGAAAGATTTCTCATGTTAGAGAAAGAGAATAGCAATTTACCTGGAAGTCTGGTCACTCATCTGACATAAAGGAAACCTAGGCTCAGTTCTCTGCTCTGTGTGATTTAGACAAGGAACTTGAACCTGTCTCCCATACCCCAGTTCAATGTCCAGACCACTATTCTATCCTGGAGTTGGTGCCTCTTTCTGTTTGTTTTGTTTGGAGACTGGGGAGTAGGAGGGGGCAAAATATTTAGAAATGTCTTAGTGTAGTCTTAAAACAGAATTGTAAAATTACTAAAATCTCAAAGTATTACTGGATGGTAAAATAATTCCTTTTGTCAGAATTAGCACAGCTCTCAAAACACTAGAAGTACTTAAGTAATGTTTTTGAGCAGCTTAATAGCTCACAACACTCAAAACTGATGCTGTTTGAATTTTAAAGTTCTAAAGTTTTAAAGTTAATAACTTTTATTTTTAAGTGGCAAAAATCCAAATATTCTTTCAGTATGCATTTTCTTTCTTCCCCGTCTTCCAACTACCCTGCTAAAGAAGAAATGCTTAAGTTGGCTGGCAGAAATTTAAATTTCTAATATTAGCTACTACTATAGCAACCTTCGTCACAGGATGTCAAAGCATTATACCTTTTTAATGAGTTCAATCTCCTCATTCCTCTAAAACAGGAAAGGATTATCATTATTTTAATGATAGGCTCAGTGATTATAACAGGAGTCAGTTTTCTGGTGCACAAAACCTAAGATCCTTGCTCTCTACATCAAGGATCAGTTCACTTCCCTGCAAATTGAGTTTTCTAACCAGGAAGGGCATCTTGAGACCCTCTGGGTCAAAATACAGGGAGGACATGGGGAGGGTGACATACTTGTGGGTTTCTACTATAGACCTCCCCACCAAGAGGAAGAACTTGATCGGGAATTCAATAGGGAACTAGTCAAGGCCACGCGCTCTCAGTGCGTGATCATTATGGGGGACTTCAATTTCCCTGACATCTCTTGGGATGAGCGCATGGCCAAATCAGATAGGTCATGCAGCTTTTTTGCTTGCATTGATGACCTCTACCTAACCCTGGAGGTCTATGGGCTGACTAGGGGAGAGGCATTGCTCAATCTGGTCCTGGCCAAACGGTATGACCTGGTGAGCAACCTGAGGATTGAGGGGAAGCTTGGTGACAGTGACCATGATTTTGTCACCTTCTCAGTTCACCAAAGAGTAGACAAATCCCTCAGTAAAACTGAAATCCTTAACTTTGGGAAGGCTGACTTTCACAAACTCAGAGATTTGGTAAGTCAGGCAATTAGGGGCCATACCCCCCTAGATAAGGGAGTACATGAGAAATAGTCATCTCTCAATAACATAATACTTGAGGCACAGGGGAAAGCCATTCCATCTCACATGAAATGTAATCAACAGGCAAGGAAACCCCCTTGGCTGAACAAGGAACTGTTGGACCTCATTAAACTCAAAAGAGAAGCCTACTCCAGTTGGAAAATCACCAAAGAGGACTACTCAGCACTCACCTGCACCTGTAGGGAGTGGTCTAGAAAAGCCAAGGCACAAACCGAACTCAGGCTAGCTTCGGGGATCAAGGACAACAAAAAGTCCTTCAGATATGTGGGAAGTTGAAAAAAGAATAAAGATAGCATTGGGCCCCTGTAGGATCAAACAGGGCAGCTGACATCTGACGCCTAAGAAAAGGCCAATCTCCTAAGTGACTTTTTCACATCAGTTTTTCACCCTCCCAAGGGGATCATAGTGTCAGAAAGGACATGAACCAGCCTGGGAGCAGGTGGCGGGCCCAAAATTGATGTGGATCAGATGAAGGAACACTTTGATAATCTGGACATTCACAAGTCTGCGGGCCCTGACAGAATGCACCCGAGAGTCTTGAAGGAGCTGGCAGACATTACTGCACCCTCCTTGGCAAAGATATTTGAAAATTTGTGGCACTTGGGCGAGGTCTCAGAAGACTAGAAAAGGGCCAACATGGTCCCTATCTTCAAGAAAGGGAGGAGGGATGGCTCGGGGAATTACAGACAAATCAGTCTGACATTCATCCCTGGAAAAATCCTAGGGAAAATTATCAAGGGATCCGTGAACACCAGACTAACAGAAGGCAAGCTTCTACAGGCCAGCCAACATGGCTTTGTGACTGGCAGGTCTTGCCTGACCAATCTCATCTCCTATGACCAGGTGACACGAGCCCTGGACAAGGGAGATGATGTGGATGTCATCTATCTGGATTTCAAGAAAGCCTTTGACCTAATTCCCCATGATGTCCTCGTGGCTAAGCTGGGGAACTGTGGCCTTGTTCATCTTAAGATCCAATGGATAGGTAACTGGCTACAGGATAGGACCCAAAGAGTACTAGTTGATGGGACCAAGTCAACATGGTGCAGAGTGAGCAGTGGAGTCCCTCAGGCCTTGGTACTTGGGCCAGTACCCTTTAACATCCTTCATTAACGATCTGGAGTCGGGAGACAGATGCAAACTGGCAAAGTTCGCAAATGACACCAAATTATGGGGGAAGGCAGTCACACCGCAGAATAGGCTGGGATACAGACCGACTTGGACACGCTTTCAAGGGGGGCTGACCAAAACCAGGGGGCCTTCAATGTTGAGAAGTGTAGGGTGCTTCACCTCGGTAGGAAAAATTCTCAACACACTTACAAGCTCGGCAATGCTATGTTTGCTAGCACCATCACCAAAAGAGACTTGGGGGTCTTGATTGACCACAAAATTAATATGAGTCACCAATGCGATGCTGTGGCTGGCAAAGCAAACCAAACTCTGGTGTGCACCTACCGATGCATCTCAAGTAAAACCAGGGACGTCATCCTCCCACTTTACTTGGCCTTGGTGAGGCCGCAGCTGGAGTACTGCGTCCAGTTTTGGGCCCCCCACTTCAGGAGGGATGTGGAAAAGCTTGATAGAGTCCAGAGGAGAGCCACTCATATGATCTAATGTCTGGAGGGCAGGCCATACAAGAACAGGCTGAGGGATTTGGGACTCTTCAGTCTGGAAAAGAGAAGGCTCAGGGGTGACTTGGTAGCAGCCTACAATTATATAAGAGGGGTACATCAGGAGCTGGGAGAACTGTTCACCAGAGCTCCCCCAAGGAATAACAAGGTCTAATGGCCACAAACTCCAGGAAGGCCAATTTAGACTAGACATAAGAAAAAAGTTCTTTATGATGCAAGTGTCCAGGGTCTGGAACAGACTCCTGCCAGAGGTGGTGCAAACACCTACTTTGGACTCTTTCAGAAAATGTCTGGATATTATTCTTGCTGGGATCACTTGATCCCAGCTGACTGCCTGCCTATGTTGGTGGGGCTGGACTCAATGATCTCACAAGGTCCCTTCCAGCCCCTAATGTCTATGAAATCTATGAAGATTATTGGAGCCTAGGGTTTCTAATTTGCCATCCTTCACTCTAGTCTTTTAAAAAAAATAACATAATGTTTAGTATGAACCAGTCTAGTGGGCATGTTAGAACTGGCCTGAAAACACACACACACACACGGTTTAGTTCATCGTTGTGCATGCTATAATTTCTTGAGATAAGAAAGTGTTCTACCTGGATTACACCTACACAGCCTCTTAGGCACCGAGTACCTTTTGTCCTCCAGCCTGGCTACTGAAATGCTTTGTTCTGAAGCTGGCAAGCAACACTATCTACTGCCTGCCTGGGACAAGTAAATGACAATGTGAAAGGAAGCTAGACATGCCTTGTTAAGTGCAGGGATTGTGCCTTTAAGAATGTCTCCAAAATGACTGCTGCTTTGTCCACTTCCAGAACCTTGGAGAGCTGAAGAACGTTCTACTGAATATTCATACAAGCATTTCATTGGAAAGAAATGTCCAGAGTATTCTATTCCATCAGCATGTAATTCCAGATGTCGGTCTGGGTTAAGTGGCAGCCAGGCCAAGATGATAAACCAGCTAAGGAATGAATTGTGCAGTTTTGTCAATAAGGAAGAGAAAGACTTAATTCTTTATTATGAGTCTAGTATTAAAAGGGTCCCATCTCATATGGAATGTTTATCAATACAGCACATAAAACAGAGAATTATGTTATAAATCAATTTCCTTCTCCAGCAGGGTGAAATTAGCAAGGAGTATTATACACATATAATGAAACAGTTATCTACTACATTATTTTTCTCTCTGTTCAAGCTCATTGTTCCTTCTCAGATGCCTGTTCAGAGCTTTATACTCTGGTGCCATCATAGATTTTTCCAAGAAATCCATAAAAGGCATACTGCCATTTAACAGGCAGCACCCATTGTCAATATCTGAGTCAAAACTGAAACAGCAAGAACAAAGAAAAATGGCCATGTCCAAGACACTCAACTGAGGCTCAAGGTCGGAGGGAAATGTTATTTTAGTTCCCAGGTGTGCCACAGAATCACTAGATGACTGTGGCCATTAATTTCTTGGTATACACTATCATGTGTCTCAGAGTGATGAAAATTATTCATCAGTTTCCTGTATACAGTGATGGGGTGATGGTGCTCTGTAGCAGGGCACTAAGGTGCCTGCTACTTGGAGAGCTGGGATAACCCCTCAGGTGCCGGTTGCTGAGGCAACTGGAGGGAACTAATGACTCACACCTGTCTAGTCAGCTGACAAGAAGGGGCAGGGCCTGGCTCCTATATAAACCACAGGCAGGAAGCAAGGGGGGAGTTCCCTACCAGCAGCTAAGGAGAAAAGAGATCTCGGTCATGGAAGAGAGGAGAAGCCGGAGGCAGGAGCAACGTCTGACACTGCTGAGAGATAAAGGATCTCCGGTAGGCTTGAGCATGATTATAGCCGGGTGGCTTCTGTTTGTGTTGTAGCCAAAGGGGCTTGTGTTTGTGTTGCTATTTGTTACACCAGTGGTTTGGGTGAGGCTATTAGGTGTTGGAGGAGGCCTCATAGGGGACTCACAGTGGTGTGGGGACCCCAGTGCCAGTGAGGGCGCAGCATTCGGGGTGCACAGACTCCAGCTCCAGAGAGGGGCAGTTGAGAAGCCCCAGAGAGAGGGCGTTGCTGAGAAGCCCCAGTGCAGGCGTGGTGAGCCCCAGAGAAGGTGGCAGCATTGTGGTGAGCCCCAGAGAAGGGGGCATTGCTAAGAAGCCCCAGTGTGGGCGTGCTGAGCCCTGAGAGAGGGCGGCATTACTGAGAAGGCCCCTGAGAGAGGGCGGCATTACTGAGAAGGCCCGGAGAGTGGGCGCAGAGAGAGAGAGAGAGAGACACGGGATTGCGGAGAGCCCAAGTGCTAGAGAGGGCACGGTGTGTGAGAGAGAGAGAGAGAGAGACCTAACAACGTCCGCTACATCTGCGAGGCTTGGGGCGTGGTACAGGGGTGGTTGGAGCCATGCATAGCCCATAAGGCTGGAGTGTACAGGAACACTCACTACCATAGAAGACCTAAAGATAACAGGAGAACCGTGGACAAGCAGACTAAGGGCAGCCTCCCTATAAAATATATAAGATCAAAGTCGTGGCGGGCGAGAATTAGAGGGTGCTAGTCAGCAGCCTGGACACGGTAAAGGAGGCGGCAGGGGAGAGCACGGTGACCCCGGACTGCCCTCCTGTTACATGCTCTCAGTACCAAGAGGCACAGAGAAAGCTTGCAGATGCAAGTCTGTACTGTTTGTCTCAACTGGACACCAACATAGAAGATTCCTGTGACTCATATGAAGGGGTGGTAAAGGTAGTCTGGTGCAGAGGGAAGGAAGCATGAGTTCACCAGTGTGAAATGTCCTATTTTGGCATTTTCAAGGAATAGGAGTTGCCAGGAGGCCTGCCTAGGCATTAATTGCAGCTGCAAATGTGCTGATAAGAATAGAGTTAATTTCATTTCCACAGCTGTTGGTTTTCTTCCCTCCCTCTTGTTTCCTCAAGGTGTTTCTGTTCCTCTGTAGTTGAGGCTCATGGTATATGACGATGGCCTTTTCATCCTCCTTATCCACCACAGAAGCATCTCATTCAGTGGATTGGTGTGTGGCATTTAAGTATCTGTAACCTGGGCTTTGATCTCATTTGGAGGTAGTTTGTGACAAGGACACAGCTGCTGAAAACCAATTGCTGGTCCTGTGAGGCTGCCAGTCAGCCACTGGGCTCCTCCTCTTGCTGTGAAGTTGTACATCTCTGGGTCAGAAAAGGATAAGCAAGATTTAAAACATATTCAAAGGAAACTTGAAACACAAAACTTGACAGCATCATACAGTCAACTAAGGCTAGATATCTAACTAACTCAGTTCTCTTGGGTTCCCTACCAATCTTGGATATGGTCTTTATATATTTTCAGGCACACACATGGCAACACAACAAAATGTTTTCCACTCTGCCACTGTGAACATCTGGAAGACTGGATGAAGCACTTTTAAATTCAGGCCTTAAAAACAAAAATGTGTTTACCTGCAATACTTTCTGTTTGTTTTTTTTCCCAGAAGGGCAAGGATGGGGTTCACGAGTTTCTGAGTACAGAAGTGCTCTTTTTTTTAGACAAAACTTTGGAGTTACTTCAACAGAAGGTTTTGGAATGGCTACTTGCAGACAATGTTGACTGATCATAAGATCACATACCAAAGAATCATTTTACAGCTTTCACTTGGAAGCTGGTTGCTATATTTTAAGCCTGCTGAAACCTTTAACAGCTTAGAATGCAGACTAGATGGATCAAGAACATAATTGTATTCAATGAGCAAAGCTATACCTCTGAATCTGATACATACATTATAGAGGACATGGCTCATGGCTGGGGAATGAACCAAGCAAAGAAAAATCTCATTACAGAATTTGTAAATAGCTATGTGTTTACAATATGGACTATCCACAATTTTCAATGGCAAAACCCAAGCCATTATTGTAAATTGAAGCTATCTGTATATATTAGTGAAATTAAAGGAATTAAATATATATTTTTAACTTAAGTTATTGATAGATTGACTCTAGCATGAGGCTATTGCAGCCAGCAAGCACATGCTCACTGCCTCTATTGTAACTGTTTTTAAATTATATGTCAATGATTACCATTTCAGCAGTACAGTAGGTGACATGGTCATGATGCTGACAAGAGTGCCAGGAACCCGTTCCTGTGTGCTTTGAAGGGGCCTTTGTTAAACATGATGAAAATGTGGCAACAAGCCAGAGTGATAACAGCCACAGACATCTGCTCGCGCCAGATGCTCCATGCTAGAGAAGTAGTAACAAGGACAGGTCCCAACCACCTACAGGCTGGCTGGGACAGCATCAGGCTGGTCACTATCAATAATTCTGCAACCAATCTTTCCTTCTCTGTCTCTTACACCTGTACAACACATACATGCACACATGGACATGCTTACACACATACACACACACACACACACACACACTTTCAACAGAAAAACAGTTCCTTACTTTCAGACTGCTGATGGGAGTTTCTGCTGACCACCATCCCATTTTACATTCTTCACAATTTCTCTCCATTCATCTCCTCAGACAGCCCACAGCTATAAAAAAGATATAACACTATACCTGCATCTCTTTCCTGCCCCAAAGTCTCCTTCTCCATCATGAAGAGAGATCCGTTCTGCTCACTGACCTGATGGTTGTTTTCAGGGGGCAGTGAATCTGGTCCAGTTCTCAAAGGACTTGTGGCCTCCAACTGCTAATGATGCTGGTGGGTAGTTGAATGAATATCATGTTTTATTGGTCTGGCAGAAATCCGCACCTCTTGTTGCTCACTTTTTTTTTTTCTTTCAGAGATAGACCAAGATGTATTTATGAAGTCGTCTTGCTCCAGTGTTCTGTCAGGGCCCTGGTTTCAGTTTGGCATGAAATAATTTTGATAAAAGCTAATGCTAGTTATACTGAGAAATGGATGATGACCGAGCTGGATGAAAGATGATGTTGGCTATTTTTAACCAGGGTGCCAGCTCTTGCTTGCCTAGTTTTGCACTTGTGGTGGCTGTACTACGGAGGAAGACAGATACCAAGGTGCTCATCCTGTATGTATGTCCAGGAAGCGGGTATAAAGTACGTAGTGTGCCAGAAAGTCCCAAGAAATGGCTCCATGCAGTACAAAGGGATGTCCTCCTGCAGAGTGAACTGGTGACCCCATTGATACAACTACTGTTAGCTGACTCAGCTGCACAGCAGTCGGACAGTATCATTATCTAGTTCCACCCAGACAACTGTACGATAGCCTGGCCCATAAGCATGACTGAAATAGACTAGCAGTAAGTTGGGCAACCATGTGCTGGTGGTAGAGTGCATGCACAGACATGAACTACAGGCAGAAGTTACCGCTTTAAACCTGTTCAAAAGACAATGATGCTGTGCAACCCATAGAGGATTCTTGTTGCAAGAAAACCTACGCCCTCATGATTTCCTTTGAACGCAGAAAGGATAGCTCCGAGCTCCCAATGCATTAGGGCTGGGGGCAGCAACAATCCTGGGGCAACAGCAACAGGCATCTGTTCAGTCCCATAAGGGAGGCAAATTGAAAGTTATCTGAATAACAGGTGAGGAAGACTTACCTATCAAGGTATGAAATACAGCAGCCACAGCACCAGCTACAACCATACACATAACAGCTTTGGTCCTGTCTCGCTTGCTATTCACAAATACCAGGCCCACATTCTTGAAGTCACTCATTGGACCCGTGAAGAACTTCATTAGAGAGTAAGCTAGCCCATAGCTGGCCAACATTTCCACTGCATCTTCCTTGACAGCTGCGATACCCCTGTTCAATGCCTGTTGAAACAGATTTTTTAAAAATCACACACAAGAAAATACTTTAATGAAGACAGCCTCTAGAACTTATGCTCAAGAGAAAAAAATAACCTCTAGTCTGTTCCCAAAGAAACTAAAACCATAGCTTATCAACAAGTTAAAATGATTCTTGAGTTTCCCCCATGTGGTTTCCATGTACTGTTTGTCACAGCTTATTTTGTGCATATGCATCACAAGACAGATCTCACTGTCCCAATTTAACACAGAAAGCAAAGCTAGAGAGAACTTAAATAAATGATTTTTAAGGAATTTAAATAAAATGATAGTTTCAAAAGCATTCAGTAAGGATCCAATATAGCAGTCCCTCTTTTCCTTTTTTGGAACAGTGCCATTCATTATGCTAGGGATGGCCAGTCCAGGGTTTATGCATCATTTAAGTCCTACTTGAAGCCTTAGGTATGACTGAACTAGTGCCTAGTCATTTTTAACCTGTTGCATGGAAAGCTGAAGTTTACCCTGTGCAAATATCCTGAATATGCACGTTATGGTGCAGTGAAATTACTGGAGCTTAAAATCTCTTTCAGTGTAAAAGGACTTTCATTAAATTTCTCTTGAACAAGCGTGGACCCCTAATTCCACATTTAGTTTACTATGAAACTAGGCTAGTTGTGCATATAGCCAAATATACTGTTACTTCTTCCATGTGTCCAATGTGTTCTGGATTCTGCACTTAGTTCATAGGTAAAATTCATACAGCTTCTTAACAAGATACAATACCTGTGTTTCAAGCTGTTATTTTGAATGGCCTAACAAATACCTTAAGTGAAATGTTTCCACCTGCCCTTGAATTACCGATAATTAAACTAATTATCCCCATAACTGAACTGAACCAAGAGAAAAATGCAATAACACTTTCTTCAGAAGACCCACAATACTCCCACCAAACAAGCCTCAGATGCATTGACTAAATATGAAAGATAAATTCTATCCTCTGTGTTGTAATAGCAATCTTATAATTTATTCAGCAGCAAGCATGAAATATGACTTATTTTTGCAATACAAGACTAACCAGGAATATCACCCCCACTCACACTGCCTCCACAAAAAGCTGTACTGTTTCATTTTAGTATACCATCCAGATCACTGCTTTATCTGAAGGAACAAGCCGAAGTGTTATCAGTGGAAGAGGATGAAGTCTTTGCATTTCAGTCCGCACTGCTTCTATAAAGTACCTTTTCATCTTTTGGGAACAACACAGAGAACACAAATCCCACTGACTTCAACAGGAGCTGCATCCCCACACTGGGAGTCAACATTTAATATGTAGTACAGCCCTTCCCTTTCAATCTCCCTGTCAAACCTGCCTTTATGATGCTCTGAACTAAGTAAAGCAAATGAGGACTCATACAATAAGTTTTCAGCCTTCTTGCTCTCATTTGTTCTTCACCCAGTAAAATTACCTTATTCCATATTATATTTTACCTGACTCCCAAATTCTTCCCACAGATGAAAGGTGAGAATGACCCTCCTCCTTTTGGATAGGCCTTGATCTTCCAGGGGATTTATATGCATACTTTTTCATGTTGCAACACACCACAGATTCGACATATTGGAGCAGACTCAACTAATCAAGTGTGTTCCACATGCAAGCTGATTCACACTGCGCTGCATTGCATGCAGTTGTATAAGTGGTAAAATGCACGTTAGCGCACAGAAAATGGCAGCGGTGCACTTATGAACTAAACACCTTTGATGACCCCCCCGGGCTCCCTGCCAGTTCTGGAGCTGCTCTGACCTGGCTCAATGTGCTGTAGTCCCAAGTGCATGTGTAAATGCGGTGCAGAGCCATTTTGCCCGCAGCCCCTCAAGTCTGTTCCCATGCTACAAAGCTCAATGCAGAGCCCAAAGCATATTGACACAGTTTATTGCTATGCCTTAATATGCATGTGTAGATGTGCCCAGTGAGAAGAAGAGCACTGGGAAAGGCATGGTCTCAAGATTCTGACACTGGTTACTGTACAAATGTCTCTACAGTAAGAGAGAATTCACTCCTTTTGCAGCGCTGAAGTCAATAGGATTACAGGGAATGAATTAGGCCTATAACTGCCCCTCTGTGAGTTCTCTACATTAACTGGAAACAAGATTGACTTTGGAGCAGGAGTCCCATTCCCTTCCATCTTGATTATTGAACTCATATATTTTCTCTGTGAACAACCTACACCAAAATAGATGTGCATAAGCTATCAGGGTATTTACAGTACCCTGTGCAGCACCACATAGTGTAAACTGGCCTAAAGCCAAAGGCCACTATAAGCAGAATGCTGCTATTAATTTATCCTGGTGAATAACAGCTGACTGACAAGATGATATCCCCTGGAGGCTAGCCCTGAAAATAGCAATACCAAATACGCAAATCAGCAAAAAACAAAAACACAAAAAACAAACAAAAAAAAAACAAGAAAAAAAAAAGCCCCCCACCAACCTTTATGTGTGAAGGCCACTTGGCAAAATTTATAGTAAATATAATATCTTACTGGCCCCTCAGTTTTGGTAGCTCCACGTGGACAAACCACTTATTCTGGCTGGTATCTCTCAGCATTTTCTTTTTTTTTCATTTTTACTTTAAAGACATGGTGGGAGGGACTATTCATTTGCATTTGCCATAGCTGACACAATAACTCCTAGGTATCCTTCCACGCCCTGCACATCTTTTCATACTATGGCTCACCTAAGATGCTGATCTTGTGTGATATTTTACACCCTTAGCTCAACAAGGAAACCCTGAATCTTGGAGAGTTAAGTCCATGTATTTTATGAATCATAAAAAATGGGACTGGAGATCTTTTAATCCAATCCGCTTTTCAAGGCATAACCACCCCTGACAGATATTTGTCTAACCTGCTCTTAAACACTTAACCACCATGAGAGTTAGACAGTGCTTCCTGATAAAGCTAAATTGTTGTATAATTTAACTCCATTACAGAAGGGTAGATTGTCTTTTTTTATAATGATCTTTTTGTCTTTGACTGTTATCATATCCTCCCTCGGTCTTCCCTTCTCCAAACTAAATAATTCCAATTCCTCCAACTTTTCCTCATAAGTATGGACATACCAAATTCGCAATCCCGAAATCCAACATTGCCCATGAAATATGGGCAATATACACAAAATCCACAGGAAAAAAAACTTATGGAAAAGAAAATGCTGGCTCCTCAGAGGGAGCAGTCTGCAGTGTGCTGTGGCAACCTGGTGGGGGGGGAAGGGAGGCCACGGGCCTTGAAGGGCCACAGGCAAGATGGCTGCTGCTCCTGCCCACTGATTGGCTGCAAGGGCTGTCTGTAATATGACCCCACACTTCTCCACCAATCAGCAGTGAGGGGCAGAATGCATGGCAGGTAGCTGTTGCAGCCAATCAGTGGCAAGGGGCAGGGCCAGTGGGGCTCCTCGGCCCATCAGAGGCATGCGGGGAGCCCACTTCACTCCACCTGCAAAATGGCTGCCTAGGTCCATGTTTTGCCCACGAAATAAGGGGGGAAGCCCCTGCAAATTATGTAAGTCCCTACTCGTCAGTCACATTTTCTAGACCTGTAATTATTTTAATTGCTTTTCTCAGGACTCTTTCCAATTTCCACATCTTTCTTGAAGTGCAATGTCCAAAATGTGACATAATAGTTCAGATAACGCCTCACCAGCTGGAGAAAGTAGAAGAATCACTTCTTATCTGCATACAGTATTTATGTTAATACATCTCAGTAGGGTATTTGTTGTTTGGGTTTTTTGCAGTAATACACAGCTGACTCATATTCAGTTTGTGGCCCATGATGACCCCCTTTTCTGCAGTCCTGGAACTCCACCAGTCATTCACCATTTTCTATTTGTCCAATTTGATCATTTCTCTCTAAATGTAGTACTTTGCATTTACCCAACAGATAAGAAAGATAAGACTGTTAGCTGCTTTCCATGATATGGCAAACACTGGCAACACTTGGTAAACTTTAACAATTTCCTGTTGGAGCGCCAATGATATTTCTTAAAAAAATAAAACAAGGCATACTTCCTATTGCTTTTTATATTCAACTGCTGTGTGTCATGCTTTATATGCACAAAATCATAGACAAAATGGAATAAACAGCATCTGTACTCCATACTTGTTCCACGCAAGTTGAAACTGGTATCCAGGCCTATCATGGATTGTTAGATGAACCTAATGGCCTTTGTTGCAGTTTGGGCACAACTCATATATCTTTCAGTTACTGCTCTAATGTCATTTAGCTTATTGTTAAAAAAACCCCTCTCTATTCTGGACTCTTTGGAAAACACAGATGAGCTCAGGGAGTGCTGATTCATTACATGGCATTTTCCCCTCTGAATTATGACTAAACTACTGCCCTGGCATGGTACTGAGACATAATGTAATCCTAGAGAAACTCTCTTCAGGAAGAATGATTAAAAAAAAAAAAATCCTGATACTCCTGATCCATAGTAAGTTTTCTAGAAGTAAGTAGCAGTCCATCCTGACCAAGAGGTCCTGGCTAGCCCTCAGTTCCAGTAATTACATCTGATCTTTTTTCCCCCAGGAACGGGGGATGCCGGATAACAAAATATGCTTGTTAATTGAGCAGTCCTGGCCGCCACTTCTCCCACTGCGTCCCTCAGCATCGCTGCCCCTCCCGCGGCATCCAGGAGGCGGGTCCCGTACAGCCCTGCACAGCCTGTTATGCCCTCAGGCCGGCAGAACTCTGAAAATAACTTATCTTATAAGTTGGCTTTCTGATAAGCTGGTTAGTGGAGCATGCCAGCTTGTAAGATGCCGGATAACAGAACTTTTACTGCTTGTCCATGATAAAAGTTAATGGTATGAAATTTCATTTATTCCACTGTCAGCAAACAGCTTGCTTTGTCACTATATAAATAAGCAGTAACGAGCCCACTGAGTGAATATATGCACAATTTCTGACTTGTCATATAGATAGATCCTGCAAAGAAAGACAGATCAAAGAAAACTGGTCTACTATTCTTTTTCAGTCCTGCTCTGTGCCAAAAAGGGAACACATAGGAATAGGCCTCTCTACTAAAACCTATCAAATGCATGCCAAAGCTGCCATGTATTCAAAATATATATCATAATATAAGCAGGTCTCTCTTCTTTCTAGAACCTGTACCATGACTAATCATTTCTTCACATACATTCCTTTACCCAGTGGCAGTACTCAATTCCATGCTGGTATTAACTTGCTTTTAAAGTCTGTTTCTCTGGCTGAGCTGTGACTCATTACTTATGTTCCACTGTTTTGCCCAATTTGAGTTGTGGAAAGCATTTCTGAGGTCTTTTGATTTTTTTTTCCTTTTCCTCTGCCACTGTGTGAGCAATGGGGGTTGGGGGTAGGGTGGCCAAGGTTTCTTATTAGGCAGCTATTCCATACAGTATGTTTCTAGCCACACAAAGCAGAGTTTGTTAGCTATGAGTGACTTGTGCTTCAACTGTTGAGCTGCCAGATTAGCTCATGTCTTAATTGCGCCAAAGCAATGAACAGAGGTTACCCATATTACCATCCTGAATACAGACTTGATGTTTTACAGTTCTGGAAACTTCAAACCAAAAAATAAAAAAGAATCCTTTCATTTGTGTTTGTTTTTCTCTCCCTTTCACTTGTTATCTTTATACCATTTGATTTGAAAGCAATTAAAAGCATTTAAACAGATCTGAAAATAATTGAATCACAGTCGTGATTTTCCTTTTTCTGGGACTGCAGATAGGCTTGCTGGAAACTCAGCTGGAAGCATTTTCATATGTGATGTAATAATCACAGTACCATAGGAAGTAAAATACCAATAGATATCAATCATCTACCTAATGAAATACCTTGGCTCTGATTTTGACAAAATCTAGTTCTTATCCAAGGAGCAGTTAAATAGAAACTAGCAGTTCTCAGAAGGAATTCCTTTCCATATAAGACTGATACTATCTTTAGGCCCTGAGTCATAAGGTCTGAGAATCTTTGATTTTGTCACAGTTTATGTAGGGAGTATTCAGATAACTGCCTAATCTTGACTTTGAACACTCTCAGCTATTTCCCTCAATATCAAATGGCATGGAATCTAGCCTGTCATCTTATTTTAAAGTGCATATGAAAATGTTTTCCTTTTGTCACTCAGTATATAGTTAAACTACTGGAAAGTTTTTCTTGGATTACTTTGGAAAGTTTAACTTTCACACTCTTCCCCTGTAAAATGTTCTATCAGCTCACTCTAAACAGTAGAATTTATTACTTTTCCCATCTTCTAGAAGTCTCACTCACTAGAACACAGTTATGCCAACCTCAGCCTTCTTCTGCCAGAAAATGTCCTGTCAAATAAAAATGACCTTCCCAATTACATGAGTTTATTTGCTCATCCTTCTAATTTGAATTTTAAAATCCACCTGCATCTATTTTATAGCACAACCTTATTTTCACAAAACCCTGCTTTTAACAATCCCAATAATATGAGAAGCATTTATTGTTATTATTATTTTAATGCAGCAAATCAACTAACTACCAGAGCAAACACCAGGGGTGGCCAGAGTTACTCACCCTGAGAGCCACATCTGATCCTCCACTGAAATTCAAAAGCCAGAGAGCACGGTGGGTGGGGGGAAGGAGGCAGGGTGCTAAATGACTTGGAGTGGAGGTGACCACCCCCCGCACCTCCAAGCAGCTCCAGTTTTCCCACCCGGGGAGCGCACCCCAGGGCACCTGAGCCAGCAGTCCTGAAGGGAGAGAAAGAGGGAAGAGGGTGGGCTCGGGGTGTGTTTCCCGTAGGGAAAGCTGGAGTGATGGGAAGTGCCAGGCTGCGCTGCCCCCCAGAGCTGCCTCAGGGAGAATTGGGTGGGGCTTTGGCCAATTTCTGGAGAGCTGCAAGTACCATGCAAGCTGTGGTTTGGCCACTGGGGGGAAACACCCCCTTTTAAAGAACTTTTCTCCTGGTTCCATGGGGTCTTGTTATACAGAGGTATTTTTGTACTAAAACCCTGGCCCACTTAAAGGAGTTGCCCAAGCAGTGCTATTGATATATACTAAATGTTGCTGTGTACTATAAAGTCTGAAGCATTTGGTTATTTAGGCTAAATGGGAGGGGTAGGGAAGAGCAATGTCTGTTTCCAAAGTTGAATTGAAATACTAACAACAAACCCTCTGCCAGTAGGTGTCTTACAGCAAGGGATCTCCAGCTACAACAGATTTCTGACTTCATTTGGCAACACTGAAAGGTAAATAGGCAGGTCCCAAGCCTATTATGGCTTTGTACACAGAGATAGAAGAAGTTTTTCAGTGTTTTCCCTTTAAAAAAAAATTCTTCCAAAAATGCATATTTGCATTGACTGGAACCATTTTTTTTTAAACTTAAACTTGCCTAAAATAAATTAAAAGGGCTGGGAAAGGATCCTAAATTCAGAATAGTTTGATCAGAAAAAATATATTATTTGATCCAAAATACCCTATTTTTCCTTCCAGTTAGGAGTAAAAACTGAAATCAGTTACTTACAGAGGTCTATTTATGAGATGCAAACAGATTCAGTCTTGGCCCAGGCCCTGCAGTGCTGGTCACATGTTCATGCCAAGATATCCCACTTCACATTTTTCCACATTGCTTTCAGTTGCTTGAGGATTTAAACCTGTAGCCCTATATAAAAACCAGTTAGAGAAGCCTCATTTTGATGAAGATGTGGGTAATGGCAGTAAGCTGGTATGTAGAAAAGGACCGTAGATGCTGTGATGCTGGAGGTGGGGCACTTCCATCTGTGCTGCCTGCGAAAGATACTAAAGATCAAGTGGCAGGACAAGATTCTGGACAGTGAGGTGCTCGGAAGATCAGCTCTCTCCAGTACTCACACTCTACTGAAACTGGCTCAGCTAAGATGGGCCGGCCACCTTTCAAGAATGCCTGATGCTTACCTGCGGAAGAAAATCTTCTATGGCGAACTGTCAAATGGAGCATGCTCTCGCAGCACACCAAAGAAACGGTACAAGGACACCCTAAAGGTGTCCCTAAAAAGTTTCAGCATTGACCCAGAGTCATAGGAGCAAATCACTGTCCATCCTGGAGGTAATACATCCAGAACAGAGCACTGGCCTTCGAACAGCAATGCACAGCAGAAGCAATGAAGAAACACATGGCTAGGAAAACAAAAACCTCTCGTACTCAGTCCTCATTGTTTTCCTGCCCCTGTTGCAGCAGATTGTTCAAGGCAAAGATTGGGCTTATAAGTCACCTATGTACCCACATGACAGCCTCCACCCTGCTCCTTTCTCTTTCCTTTCTCTTTTCTCCATTTTCTCCTTTTCTCTCTCCCTGTTTCTTTCCCATTTCCTTTCCCTCTTCTCCCCCGCCCCTCCCCAGCTGGATGTGGTTGTTTTTGCCCATGAAGGATGAACAACAAGTATAGAGGCAATTGCATAATAGCTCAAATAAAGTCTCTCTCCCAAGGGAACCAAAACCAGCCAGCAGGACACTTGGCCAAGGGAGGAGGTCCCCATTCCCAGCAGAGCCCTACTGCAGCCCAGCTACCCCCCAAATAACAAGGGAGCTCCTGTCTCAGCTTGCACCCAGACACATCCCTCAAGAGCAGCCTACACCCCAAACCTGCCTGCTCCCCACCCCTTCCCATCCTGCAACTTTCCCCCACAACCCTGGGGAAGCCCAGCTGCCCCCTCCAGCCTGCCGCAGCTCCCCACCAGGGCCATGCAGCCTGTACCCACCTGCAGCCTAGGGGTCCCTCTTCCTCCAGGAGGAGCCACAGCTCCAGGGCACTGGGGGCAGCCTCACTTGAGTGGACAGGATGGGAGTTGCATTGTTTGCAGCCGGGAGGCAGTGGGTGGCTGGGCTAGCTTGCAGCACTGCACAGGGCAAGGTGGGAGGTGGGTCAAGGCCTGGACCAGGGCTTCACATGTGTTGGGGAAGCTCCACTGCCTTAGGCACAGGTCCTAGTGCCTAGGGTGGCTCCCATCAGCTTCAAGCTGCAGGTAAGCAGGGTGCTGCCAGCGCAGCCTGAGTGGGAGTGCTAGGTCCCAAGCATAGCTTGCCTAGGGCCTGCCATGTGGAGCTGGGTGGGAAGGTGGGGCTGCTTCTACCCAGCATCCTCCATGGCACCAGCAGAGGCTGGAGATGGTGTTGCCACCTGTGCCACCTGCCTGTGAGGCTGGACAGAATCAGTTGGTGGGCCAGATATAGCCCACAGGCCGTATTTTGCCCACCCTGCTCTAGATTCATCTTCAGTTTTTGCCGGTTTTGTTAAAAGAGTAGAAAGGAAAATTGTTTGAATGTGTTATATAAATAGATCCTTGCTGAAGTACCAGGCACAGGTGAACTCCAGAGTACGGGGGCTTCAAGACAGAACCTGGCACTATTGGATGTGCTGCATCCCTACTAGAACCTTGGTGAATAGGGCTGCTAATGAGACTCCAAGTCAGAAGTAAGGCTGCTTTCCCTGGCTACACCAAGCAAGTGTTACTAAGATCCTGTGGGTAATAGTAGTAAGCTGGCATGAAAAAGAAGGTTGTAGAACAGGGCCTTTTAACACCCTGCGCCTTGTGCCAACAGGGGCAAAACTCATTAAAAGTCACAGGTGACTGTAACCTTTCTTGGTTGCACTGAAGCTCATGGTATAAATTCATAGATTCATAGATTGTAGAGTCGGAAGGGACCACAATGGATCATCGTGTCCGACCTCCTGCCCGTGGCAGGAAAGAGGACCGAGGTCAGATGACCCCAGCCAGGTGACTATCTAGTATATTTGACAATCAACTGTTCCTGAGAGGCAGCAGTCTCATATCTTGCATCTGCACTGAAACGTAAAGCTGTTTTTTGTTGCTGTTGTTTTTTTTACTCCAAAGCTCTTCTAACCCTAGGGAAGGAACAAATACATGTATTTACCTACTGGTTTGCTCCACTAAACCATCTATTAGAAGTTCTGACCTAATAATTCCCAAATAGGGAGGGTTCTTCAGAACCATGTGCACAAATAGCTCTAGCGACAGTGCACCTACAGCCTCATGAATACATCAAGTTTCTCTCTGGGTACAGAGTTGGTGCTGGTTTGCAGCTTTTCTTAAATTTGCTTTCCCTGGCCATTCATGCAAAGGTAACTATTAACCCAAAGGAACATGCTTATGAAAAGTGACACTGAACCATTATTTTAATGGCTGTGAAATGTATATAGTGCTCTTATGTCCAAAGAAGGAAATTTGCTTAAATAGGCTAGTTAAACTTATTAACTTATTTTATTTTATTACATGTAAGCAAGAGAGCCTGAATTGCTACCACAAGTAGAAAATGTTGACTAAATTCCAAGAAGTTGCAGTAAAGCTATTATTTAAGCATTTTGGCACATCAGATAAAATTATCTAGTATAAGTCTGAGTCACTCAATTTGAATAAGGTATGTTAAATCTCCTTGGGTAATCTCTGCCTGGGTAAAAACTCCTGGCCTCAGCTAATGCTGGCGTTTAAAGGTGGTGATCAATTCCAGAATGAGAACATACCAACCATTCCTTCATATTTTAGGATTCTACATTGAATAGAAGATGGATTTTGTGCTGACAATCAGGCTCCTGTTATTTGCTTTCATGTGTCCAGACTGTTCTTAATCTCTGTCTACTGAATCTTTTAGCCGCCTATTTTCA
Source organism: Alligator mississippiensis (assembly GCF_030867095.1). Lineage (NCBI taxonomy): Eukaryota > Metazoa > Chordata > Crocodylia > Alligatoridae > Alligator > Alligator mississippiensis. The sequence continues at coordinate 99,246,343 of NC_081828.1, forward strand.
TAAAGAGGGTAGGAAATTACATTCTTGTCTTCCATTCTCTCCATACATTTTTCCACTGGTACACACGGGAGTCCAATGGATGCTGAATATTAATTCAGTTGTAGCTAGAATATCTCAGGGCTGCTTCAGTAAGAAATGCTAAACTAGTTCTGCATAGGCATTATGCCAAAACCTTGCTGTGGGGGACAGATTCAAGCATAGTGTCATGTTACAGGAGTTGCAGGGACTGGAAAACTGAGCTGTTCTCCTTTTGACAGTGCAGCCTGGAGTATTAACTAGATTTGCCTAGTGAACTCTTCATTAAATAGCTCTGGGTACAAGATCACTGGATTAAAATTTATCCCTTGCTGGGTTTAGTGAAGAAATCTTCAAAGCAAAGGGATAACACTGAATAGAAGGTACAAGGTTGAAACACTGAAAAAAATCTGAAAAGATCAGTTATACCCTCCAACACCCAACGGAAAACGTTGGACACATAGATAGTTTTGAGAAATGAGATTATTATGGGTAAATGGATGTATCTGTGGCCAGCTATATATTGTCTCTTCACAACATCGACAAAATACTGCCTATTTCTTTGAAGTAGAGTTAATGTAATCTACCAGCAAGTTTGTTTCCTTCCATTTGACTTCACTGAGAGCTCTGATGGTTTTTAAGGAGAATACAACCTGCTTCATTATATTTATGCTTGGGCCACTGAAGTTTCAGAAAATGCAGTGAAAGCAATACTTGTTGCTGAAAGAAGGCAAGCAGCTTTTCTAAAAAATTGTATTGCCTGAATGCTACATGCCTCAGCTTCCCCCTTGGAAAACTGGAAAAATCATCTCTTAATTTTGTGGTCAGGTATCAGGTTCAATTCATCAGGACTTTTAAAGTGCTCAGAAGTGTGTTGAAATGCATGTACTGTAAACACAAAGTAATAGCCAAGCAAGGGAATGGGCTCAGAACGCAAGAAGTGCATCCACTCACAGCAAATTATTCTTGTATTGGACCAATGTGATACTTGAATGCAAATGTTCTAGAAGTGCTTGTGATACTCTCACAAGTTATGCTTGTTAGCATTCTTATCTCCTTACTTAGTGAGGATGGAACACAACAACTTGTCTAAAAGTATACTGAGGGATAAACACCCATGAAGGAAAAGAACTATTCTTGAGCTTTAAGTCACTGTTGCCAATGTTAAGGCTGGAAATTAGACAGTTTCAAATCAGTGAGGCATGGAGGCTCTGGAACTGCCTCTCGCTTGGAGTGATGAGGGCAGAGAGCCCACTACTTCTAACACAGAGTTGGGGAATGGGTCAGAAAGGGGCTCTCTGATGGGGCTGCATCCAACAGTGGGGAGATGAGTTTCAGTTTCATTCCTATCTCCATAATTGCTGACTGTGTTTTTCACAGTGTGACTCTGAATGGAGCTGGGTTAACACAACACTCAAGCCATAGCCTCTAAGAATAAATAAATGAACTAAGACATCCAGTGAGTTATGGCTGATGGGCAACACAGGCTCTATCCTTCTTGATTGAACTGGCTTTCTGTAAATCTTGTCCTTGTTTTCTGTCTCTTCCTCACCATGCTCTAAATTCAAGAAACAAAAGCAATCCCCATGGACTTATTCACAAATCATGTCTATTCCCAGCATGGCTTGCCTAATCTGAGAGAAAAGGTGATACGCTAGGAATGACTCTAAAGGGGCACTTCAATTGAGATGTGTAACAGAACACCCTTTAGGGTGTCTGTCAGTTTAAGGGCTGGAGCAGCGAGCTGCCAGGGGGCTAATGAGAGCATCCATTTTGGTGAGTGGCCATTTCGGGAGAGCTCTCCTGCTCCAGGAATATCTTGGAGGTAAGGGTGAGACTATGGGGAAGGAGGAGGCCTCAGTGGTCCTGGGCATGACCTTAAACTGCACCCTGCTGGGATAGGGAGGCCTGGTGGTCCTAGCTGTGGTGGGGCAGGGCCACTCAAATACCAGGACTGAGAACCTCCCTGGTATAAGGCAGGTTGGTGCACCTAAACCCCTGCCCCCACCTTTGGGTGGGTTATGAGGAGAGTTAGGGGGGGCAGGCGCACAGAGTAGCTGCACCTAAGCCCTATTGGGGTATTGGACCCTGGAGGTGGGCCAGGCACGCTGAATGAGCAGCACCTGAGCCCAAGGGGGTGTAAGACCCTGGGCCCTGAGAGTTGCAGGGCAGAGTTGTGGGGCCAGCTAAGCTCAGAGAGGAGTGGCTGAACCCTAAGGGGTGGAAGACCCCAGGCCCTAGTGTGAGGGGGTAGAGTTATGGCCCGAGAGAGGGGCATAGTGGGCTGGTGAGGGGCCAGGAGCGAAGTAGGCCCATAGTTGAGCAACTGCTCAGTCCTGTTCAGGTGATGGTCACGAGAGAGGCCCAAATACAGTGCCATGGCTGACCAAGGGGTGAAGAGCAAAGCCTGAGGATCTTTTTGAGTAGGGTGGAGTGAGCATGGCCTGGATAGGCAGTATGCAAGAGACCAGGTGAGAGCCGGTAGAGTGCAGGAGACCCTGGTGAGAGGGAGGTGGTGTGTGTGAGGCCCCGAAGGGGGTAAAGATCCAACTGTGTGCCCAGTTTTGTACGGCCTTGAGCCGGAGTATCATCACACAGTGTGACATCAGTGAGGCATGGGACGTGCGTAGAAGTGGTAGGAACGTATATATATCACCCATGGTCATTTAGGCACACGAAGGGCAGCCTCCCACTATTGGACATCATAACCATTTATCAACAAGGTGTGGCAGGAAAGCAAAGCAGGGGGTTTGCCCAGAGACAAGGGCAGGGCCGTACTTATATCGGGCCTGGAAGGTGCCTTTGTCACAACATGTTTTAGTAAAGGCTTCATGTTACTTTACCACTTTAGAGAAATGTGAGCCACTATGGGTGCCTGTACACACCACGGGTTTTAATCCATATTAAATTAAATAGGTTTATAAAATTTAAATGTGTTTATTTTGGAGTGTTGCATTTTTGTTTGCATGTACTAGGTTTCTGAATTTAATCCAGCCAGCGCCGCAGGAGAGCGGGATGGTCCAGTGCTGCCCACTCCCAAGCCCGGGGCCCCCCACCCACCCACCCTTTGCCTGTTGCCCAGTTGGCAAACCGCACAAGAAAAAAAAAAGCAGAAGCAATTCTAAAGCAAAAGCAATTTGAAGGGGGGAACTACAAAATTTTGCAGAGCCATCTGGTAGATAAAGAGGCTCATTACACATTGAGTGCTTTTGTGTTTGCACGCAACGAATCCTTGGATGCGATGCTTTAATTCCTGGTGAGCCAAACTAAACTACATCTGAGGAGTTTTAGTTTAATGCACTAGAGACTTTTAAAGTGTCCAGAATACCCACTTGTGCAAACAGTTGCACAGTTGCAGTGGAAGAAAGGGCAAAAAACATGGCATGTACAAAGGCCCTAAAATCAGATTTTTACTTTATGGCTGAAGAACAAGAAACATTCAAGATTTTGTTTGCACTATAGTGTGGAACTGTTATCAAAACAGAATGAAGAGACTTTGCGTTTTTGATTCTTTTAACACTGTGTAAACCTGTTTTGAGGTTTTAGTACTCTTTAGGACTGGTCTGGTTATAGAGTTTTCCCTGATTAACTGTTCCTGATTAACTCTCTTATAGCAAAAACTTACTTTGGAATAAGTGTGTTTTGTTCCTGTTTAGCTTAACCTAGCAGGATAGTATGACTATCAGGTTTCTGTGAAACACTGAAGGTTAATTCCAGCTGGAGCTCTTAACTCCTACCTGGAAACCATGCAATGATTATAATTGAATTACTGATGCTCAAATGGCAAGCACAGTAGTTCCACTGTTCAAAGTTCATTTGTAACTCATCAGGAGAGGAGAATTAACAAAATGTAACAGGTTCAGATGCCCCAGGACTAATTAAAAGACTTTGAAATGGATTTAAAAAAAACACATGTAAACGATGTGTTGGATGTGATTGGTTATGCTGAGGGGCTTGAGGGATGCAGTTTGTCTTACTCAACCCTGGTGCTGGCAGATGCCTGGGACAAACTAGGGTTTGCCTCATCTTGTAGGGAAAACCTAAGAGAATTGAGATCCTTCTTCCTCTGGTCGTGTTTCTATGGACAAACAAATAATGCTTTACGTTGAACAAGCTATTCTTATTTGATTTTATTTTCAAACTAGTCACAAATTGCTAAGAGAAATCTATAGTAGATTCAAAATCCAACCGGACCTGCTGAGGAAAAAGCTGGTAATATGGGGTGCTGTAATTGGTGATCCAGTTAAAGGCATGGATTTATTTAATATTTACTGGTGTAATTGGCATTAAACAGGTATAAAGTAGTGGATAGGTAACGCTAACCCATAAGCTGTGGTAATTCTACTCAACCCAGTGGAAACTGATTCCTGAAAGAATAAGCATCAGAAGCTAAAAACTAATGGTATGTCTATAAAAATGTGCATCTCCTGAGGTAGCAGTTTGCTAAAGGCAAGCAAGCTATTACTTGTTTCATGACTACCTAGCAACAAAGTCTTAATTGCCATCTGTTGTAGGCAATACCTACACATATCCACCCCTGAACCTGGTGTTAATATACAGAGTATAACCAATGTCCACATCTTGAGAATGGTGAGAGGCACTGCTGAATTCTGGTGAAATGTACAGGGCCAGAGCTGTTACCTACAAGGGAACCCAGAGAGAGGCAGGTCAAAGATATAGCTTGCTCTGAACTATAATAACTTTGGTTTCTATAAGGGGTCCACTGAGCAGCGTTCACAAACCTGGCATACAGGCTAAATTCTCATTTAAATACAACATACTGGGCATGTCTACACATGCATCTACACTCGAGAGTAAACTACTCTCAAGTAAATGCTCGCAAGTAAACACTCCCAGGCAGGTGTCTACACGTGCAGGGAAGCGGAAGCAGATTTGACGCTAATGAATCCCATTTCCTGGGGCCCTACAACGGGCCCCTGCCACCACCAGGGGGAGCATTAGGCTCCCCCTGGGTGCTAGCCAAGGGGCTGGCAGGGAGCACCAGGCCAGGAGACAGGTGTCATCTGGCTGGGGCTGGGACATTATACCCTGCGGGGACAATGCCCCCCCTGCCCTGGCAGCAGGGAGCTCCTGGCCTCAGCTCCCCACCTGGATCACAGGGCGGGAGCTGGAGAGCCTATTCTCTGCTCAGTTCTGCAGTTGTGGAGCTGGGTGGGGAACAGGCTAGGGAGCCTGTTCTCCACTCAGCTCCGTGATCATGGAGCTGAGCGGAGAACAGGCTCCCCAGCCTGTTCCCCACCCAGCTCCACGATCACAGAGCTGAGCGGAAAACAGGCTCCCTAGCCTGACTCCCCAGGCTCCCCAAACCCCACCAGCAGGGAACTCCCAGCGCCAGCTCTGGAACCAAGGGGCCAGCACTGGGAGATCCTTATCTCCCAGTACCAGCTCCATGGTTAGAGAGCTGGTGCTGGGAGATCCTTTTGTAGGCAGCAAATTTACTCATTATTAGCAAAGTTTACTTTGCAGTAAGCACATGCACATATAGTTGCACATGCATACTGCATAATAAACTATGAAACTGCACGGTAAAGCGTCTTGTGTAGATGCACCCTTTGGGTGTTGTCTAGGAACTACTGCCTTGCTTGCATAACCATATTTCCTCTAGTTCAGGCTTGTCCAACATACAGCTCGCGGGCTGCCATGCGGCCCGCCAAGCCATATTATCTGGCCCGCAGCAGCGGCAGCACCACCTCCACCGAGTGCAGAGCCGCGGTGGCGGCGGTGTGGAGTGCGAAGCTGCTGCTGCGGAGCACGGGGCAGCGGCGGCAGGGCTGCGGCAAGGTGGGCAGGGCTGGCCTGCAGGCCCCAGCCGGCAGCGAGGGGAGGGGAGCTGCTTACCCCCGCAGGGCCCAGGGGAGCGGCCCTGCGTGTGAGGCCAAGCAGCGGCCACTGACACGGCCGGCCCACGCCTGCCTCCTCACCTGCCCACTTCAAGCCAGCCCCGCTGCCCTGCCCTGCCCTGCCGTGCCCCACAGCAAGGCAGTGCCTGCTCCCCCGGCCAGTCTCCCCCTGGGCGCTGCGGCTGTCCGGGCCCGGCCACCCACGCATGAGGCCCCGAGGGGGCCGCTTCTCATGTGCTGCTGGGGACGGGAGGAGCCCGGCCGGGTCTGCACCGGCCAGCAGAAGCGGCGGCGGAGCCATGTGCTGCTTGGGACGGGACAAGCCTGCACCAGTCAGTGCAGCACATGGCTCCGCTGCCGCTTCTGCTGGCCGGTGCAGACTTGGCCTGCCTCCTTCCGTCCCCAGCAGCACATGGGAAGCTGGCTTCAGCTACATGCTGCTTTTTCTGGCTGGTGCCAACTCAGTTCTGCCCAGGTGGGTTCTGCAGCACCATGTCAACCTGGGCATGGCACCGGCAGCCCGGGCGGGTCCCAAGTTAACCCCGGCCTGGCCCCACGGCTTCTCCAGCACCAGGTCAACCCAGTTGTAGGCAAGCGGCTCCTGTAGCACCATGTCAACGTGGGCATGAATGCCATGTCAACCAGCACCATGTCAACCCCTGCAACTTCACTGGTGTCAAAGGTCACGTGACATCACTTCCCGATATGATACCACTTCCTGTGACGTCTTTGAATATGGCTCGCCAGCCCACTGGGTGATAAAAAGTTTGTGATCCGGTTTCACATTCAAAAAGGTTGGACACCTCTGCTCTAGTTGCTAGAGCTACAAGTGCAAATAGTACACAAGGGTGAGAAGAACAGAATATCAGAGTATAGACATCTTGTATGGATAGGAGAGAAGTGTTCAGTTCTAACAGTCTCTTGTGGGTGATACAAAATGAGATTATCTGTAATGCAATTGGTAGGTCACATGCTCAGCACTTTCTAAGATTTTACCCAGAAACTTCAGAGGAAGATTTATATTGCTGTGCCTATTGGTAATGTGTTTGAGTCATTCTGTGGTTATATTGATTCAGAATTTCCTTTTCCTTTTTTTTAGTTGATGTACTAGAGGGCTGATGTTATTTTGGTAGCTGTATTTCACATGCATCTTATCTAGTTCCTGTTTTGTTCTTTCAACTTGGGCTAAATTCTCCCCATATTTCTTTCAGAAATCAAGACTTTCTTCTTTGATTTTTAAAGGATGCAACAAAGAAAAGAATTTGACAGGCGCTGACTTTGAGGGGAAGGTGCAAAAATAGCAATATACACTGCTGCTATCTTGACTGCTGTGTCATTGCTGGCAGCACAGCTGCAACCACTGGTCTGTGCACTGCAGCTGTGCAGGGTGCAGAACTGTCCAATTATTTCTTGGAACTTGGCCTAGTGTCTGTGGAGCTGTACTGCTTCAGTTCTCACTTTGGTTTTTGTAGCTTAACCTGATACAACTTCACTGCAGTTTTGACTGCAGTCTCAGGAGCGGGCACCAGCTTTATATGTGAACACTTAAATTTTGCTCAAATTACTGGCTAGAGTCACTCTTTGTATAGTGGTCTTTTTTCCATGTGACCTACAGGGGCATGTCATTTTCTTATCTTGTACTGTTAGCCTGTTTTTATTTGTCCTGTGTACTAAATAAACTGATCACCCCCTTAAACAGTATGCTCAAACAAACTGTGATACCCTGAGTTGGGTTGCTTTCTAAATTAGAAGCAGGGTAGCATTGTTCAAGTGGACAAGCTAATTAGGTTGGGGGGGTACATAAAGTGATGCTTACTTAAAATTAAATGATTCCAGACCAGCAGAATGGGCCAGGAGCACATTGCAATATAAACACTATAAATGTTGTATGTAGCAGCATCACCAAAAGGGTATATAACCATTTCACAAGGTGCTATGCAAACAGCACAGGTCCTCTTTTGGCTCAGAGAGCTTGGGGCAAGACTGTCTGTGGTCCATATGGGGTGGTGGAGTTAGAGGCTGGAAGAGGAAGGACAGGGGAAGGTGTAAAATTGAGCTCTCTTCTTTGAGTAATGCCAAGAGGGCCAGGTACAGTTGCAGACCTGAGCTGGGAATGTGGCCCTTGGTGGTGCCAACTACTGAAAATGGTGACAAGGACACAGAGCTTCACTGCTGCTACCTGTCCCTGGAACAGCAAAAGCAGCTTGATAGGTGGAGATATCTTCCTGTATGCTTGCAAAATTAGAACTCCATGCAAGCTTGGACTACTCTATCAAAGGTGTCTGCTCCTAGCTCCATTGTATGTGAGGATCTCACAATCTTTAATGTATTTTTATTCTCCGAATACCCCAGTGAAACAGGGAAGTGATATAACTCATAAGGAGCTGAGGTATAGGGAGGTGAAATAACTTGCCTAAGGTCACACAGCCTGTAGTGGAAAAGAGGTGCTGAACTCAGGTCTCAAGGCCCTGGATAGTGCCCTGACCACTGAACATATTTCACTTCAACATGCAGGCAAAATAAGGTCCTCCCTGAGGAACAAAGTTTCTGGTAGCTCTTCCAAGGGAGAGCTTGGGGATGGGGGAAGGTATCTCCACAGTTTCCACTAAGGGACCCTAACTCTTTGGCCCTGTATGAATCAAGTGTGACCCTGCTTTGTCAGAAGTTTGATCAATCACTACTGTCCTAAATGAGTTAGTAGTCCTTAAAGACCTGAAAATCTTTGTGGCAAAAGTTGCACAGTTAGGCCTTTCCTCATTAGCTTTTTGATACCATGGAGAAGGTTCCCACTGAAGACAGTGGGAAATGAATGTATCCTTCAGAAGGCAGGAGCTTCCCTACAGTATTTCAGATTAAACTTATCCAGTTCTCCTGAATTGTAGAGAAGAGTTATTCAGGTTGGATCGTGGGTATTTGGATTCAGGTTAGACTTGAATCTAAAAAGATCCAATTTTGGGTGCCTACACTAAATTTGCTGTAGATGTTGAGTCTCATGAGAATGGTTTTTGATATCCTAACTGCATCAAGAAAAATTGTCAAAAGACTGTTAGGACGGTAAACCCTTGCATTTTCCTGCCCTGTGTCTCTTGTATTTTCCCACCTTTTTCCTGCTGATTTATGGTAAGTCCTTACATTGGTCTTGCAGCTGGTACACTGTTTATGCTTGCTTTTTCCCCACCCTTTTTTCCCTCCCCTTTTCCCTTGCTGTTTGCAATCTGCTCTTTCTCCTGCTCTTTTCCCTTGCTGATTTGTGCTGGGCCAAACACTGAAAGGTCTTGGTCTTGCAGCTGATACATACATTGCCTATGATTTGGCATAAGACCTAAGATGCTGAAGCTAGCAGAAGTGTAATGTTTGTTTTACATGTTTGTTTACTTAGGGGCTTTGAATAGTTAATTAGTTGTCTAATCATTTCACTGTTTGTTTAGTTGAAAAATAGAGGAACTTAAACCAGACAGGGGAGGAAACCAATGGTATATTAAGAGGGACAATATAAAAGAAGGCTTTTAAGATGATTAACCGGAAGTGACCAAAGGTAGTAGGGGTGAAGTAAGGGTGAAGTAGAGGTGATGACCTCATGCAGGCGCAGAGTGGAAAGTTTCATGGTAATAGCTTAATGCATAGCCAATTCCATATAAATGCAGGGGTGGAGCCGAGGGTGTAATGGGGGAAACTGGGCATGGTTTAATGCTAATGAGTGTGGACTGGAAAGTATAAATGCACTGATGTTCTGGGCCCTTCCTCAGTTTGGTGGGGATCTGTCTGAAGTTGCCTCCACTTCAATAAAGCTGTTGAACGCAGTGTATGCTTGTGTTTGCCCCCTGTTCTGCTCTGGCTAATGACTATCAGGATCGCATGGGCAATTGATTCATCAGATTCCCTAGTCACTGAGCCTCACGTGGGGTTGAGGTTTAACAGAGACCAATTCCAGAGAAATATACATTTAAATGCTGCTGCTAGAGAAGGCAAATCCCAAGGTGTCTGTTCTTTTGGTCTTACACAAATATCACTAGTTTCAGCTTTATCTGGGTCAGTGATAAGATTTATCAGGTGGTGCTGTGTGGAAATTAAATGTTTGTGCTACCTACTTTCAAATTCTTTTTTACTTTCTTCATTCTTTCCTTTCAACCACCTGCAGTTAAAAGTGTGAGGGCAACAATTGCCTATTCTTTCCTATTTGAGCACTGAGTCAGATCCCTGTGGAATCTAGACCTAGTTAAAATTCAGATCTGACTGTAGATTTTTTAAGTGGCTTTAAATATACTTTTAAGCTTTCCCTGCTGTGCTATTGAACAAGATCAGGTTGTCCTAAACATTAGAAAATGATATACTCAAACTATCAGGGAAAGGACTTTTGCAGAGATGAGGGAACCTTCATGGTATACAGTTTTTATGTGAACCACTTCTGTTGAAGAGGGATTTTCCCCACATTCCCCCATTGTGTACTTTTATGAAGATTGTATTTATTGTTTCAGTCTTGCTTCATTTTGGGGTGTCACAGGTGAATTTCTTGACTGTTAGCCTTTATCAGCAATTTTTTTGCTCTGGTCCCAATTCTACGCTAATGGCGTATGGTGGGAGGCTCAAAAACAGGTTTTGTGAAACAGCTCCAACTACAGTTGTAGCATAATTGCATAGCAAGTTCATCGATAAATATAGTCATGGTATGAGATGGGGAATGCCAACTCAGCTTTAATTAACTTTAACTTTTCCAATTAAAATTGTGTTCTTAGCATTGTTACAAAGCTGCTGTTGCAATTCAAATAACTTCAACCAAAGTAAGTTATCTGTTTTTATTACAGTGTTTGTGATGTCTTTCTCCCAGCAAGCTATCTTTATTCTCTTTCATAAAGATGTGCTTAAGAAAACAGCTGCTTGTCAGAGTTGTATGCAGCAGGTTAAACTACTTTTTACCCTGAAATTATGGGATTTACAACTGCGAAGGGCTGACATATAGGGAGGCATATTATGAAAATAAAAGGATATTGTATTGAGCCACTGCTGCATGATTATGGACAGGCATAAAGAGTATGAATGAAGGACATGTATGAATATCTTCCTCTATTTCAAACTTTATATTTATCTAATCTCCTCGCACCTGGACCAGCAAAACTATCTTCCTTGCCTTTTCTGAGCTTTTGAGTGTTTTTCATTATACAAAGATCTACACTGGTAAAGGTGTTGGCAGAGACTAAGCCCCAGGTGACACATTCAGAAGGCAGAGACAACTTTACAATAAAACACATTATACAAATGTTTGAATCTAGAGCTCTCCAGAAACTTGATCTTACACAATGGCAGCCAGTAAGAATTTTGCGATTGGTTTTAATGGTACAAGGTTGGTGGTGAAGACATGGCTTCCGAACTATATATATATGTGGAGCTAATAGTACTCTGAGGATGACACTGACAAGTCCCAGCCTGTTGGCTTAGAATATTAGGACTGCTTGCCAATTAATGATGAGTTATGTGAAGGTCACTCAGCAATGGGCCTATCAGTCAGTTGTGCAGAGAAAGACCTCACTTACCCTTCCAAAAAAAGGGCAGATAACTCTTGTGAAGAGTGTACTGCAGCAATATTAAGGACTGAGTCATGCAAACAGATTTACCCTCTGGTAATTAATTTGATTATATAAAGTGAAATGAAAATGTAAAGACATTTGGGAGTGGCCGTTATATATTGTTTTAACAAAGGATAAATGACTAATGGATTTTGAAACAGGATTGCAGGTGACAGCAAAATGGTAAGAGCTTAAAAAACAAGGTGAGCCTTCCCACTGAAAACCATCTCTGTAGTATTTACTTCATTATCACCTACTGGAAAGCAAAAGCTTCTGAAAAAAGTCTTATAACTTGAATTCCTTGACATAAGTACAAGTATTTAAGCTGCTATCTAATAGACTCTGACCATAATGGAGCAAAGCTCCTCTGTATTCCAAAGAACAAAAGTATAGATAGTCTCCAGTGACTTTCTGCAATTAGAGTAGCATTAAAGTTGAGCTTGTCTGCACTACATAATTCATCATGCAACAAACAGAACAATTCTTCCTCTTACATTAGAAACTTAGTGTCTGTAGCAGGGCCCTAAAGTGCCTGCTCATTCTACAGCCAAAAACTGCCGAGGGGAGGGCCCTAGGAACCAGGCAGAAACCCCACAGGTATAGGTGACTATGGCAGCAGGCTAACAAGGGAATTAGCCTGCACCTGCACCCGGTCAGCTGACTGGAAAAAGGCAGGGCTCTGGGCACATATAAACCCCAGGGCTGAGGCTAGCAGGGGTTAGTTCTCTGGCAGCAGTCAGGGGAAGGAACCTGTAGCAAAGAATTGCCCAGAGATGCTGTGGCTGCCTGATATGCTGCTTATAGGGCTCCAGGAGCTCACCAGGTACCCTGGCCTACCTGGGTATGCTTGGGGGGAAGTTTGACTCTTTTAAAGGGACAGAGCTCACCCTGAACTGGTTGTATTATGTTATAGCCGAGGGGCTCATATTTTGGTTGTTGTTTATAAACTGGTGGACCAGACTGAGGCTATTGGGGAGGAGGTGGCCTCACTGGGGGCACATTACAGTGTGGAGAGTCCAGTGCCAGTGTGGATGCAGAGATGAGTGTGGAGAGTCCAGTGACAAAGGAGAGGCTGAGCTATAGCAAGGCCTCAGAAGGATAATGTTTAAATACCATCTGTGAGGCTTGGGGTGTGGTAAAGAGATGGTTTTGGAGCCATGCATCTAGCCCATAAGGCTGAGGGTGTCCCATCAGGCATCCATTTTGAGTGGGGACCCAAAAAGGGGTCCATGAACCCACAGGGTTTAGTGGAGTCCATCAGGACCATGTCCAAATATAAATTCAAGGGCAGCCTCCCTATTTATTATAATTACCAGCAAGATGTGGCAGGTGAGGAAAAGGATGCCTGTTGGGCAAGATTGGCACAGTCACCAAGTCCTAGGAGCATCCCGGTCATCCCTGGGGATCCCATGCTGTGACCGTGTCCTATGCAGAATATGATGCTAGTAATGACATTTTGTAAACTTGCTGGGTTTTTTTTTTTGTTTTTTTTGTTTTTTACAAACTTTTAGAAAAGTGTATTTACTTTACTTTATTTCCTTTTAGTGTAAAATCTGAAGACATCTGAAATGAATAGAAACACTAACTTCCCTGGCCTATACATAGGTTATGGCCCTAGTTCAGTTGGAAAACCTTTGCCTATCTAGCTTATGATGTAGGAGAAGCTCATAGGATAAGTCTAATGAGTACATAAAATAAATCAATCAAGGTGTAACAGTATGCTGAACAGACACAAGTGAAAGCCATCTTGGCAAGTACGTGGTATGCATTATGTCCCTAGGAGTGCCCCTTTTCTGAAGAAGAAAACAGCTTCCCTGCCTAAAACTTGCACCCCTGTTTCATGGGACTGAGTCTGGGGCGGGGAGGGGAAGATGTTATACAGCAGAAATTACAGTAATACTTAGTAACTGGTTCAGGTCGGGCTTGGAACAGTTTTGGAGCACAAGGTGGCTTAAGTGATTGATTGCCCATGAGTTTAATGGCTTGGTACTGTGTTTATAGATTCCACTGTAAAACCAAGACTGACGCACAGAAGCAAGGGAGTGTGCCAGTTTTCACTTCTAACTTTGAACTTTCTTGCTAAACTTGTATTGCCTCCTCTTGCTCCCAGGCCCCAATGCTTGTATACTAATCATCAGCCCACAGCAAATTCATGAGACAGTCATGAATACCAAAATCATTTACAGGAAGTGCAAACTCTACTGTAATGATAGTGGTGCAAGGGGATATCTCAACACTGTTCCTTTTACTGTTCCTACTTACAGATGTTTCTTCCTCCTGCTCCTAGATAGCCCGATCTTAAAAAATAAATTCTAGTTTTGTACTAATTGTTTCCTTGACAACATAATGGCATGTCTGAGACAGAAGATTATATTTTTCATTTTGGGACAAGCGGATAAAATTAAATGAACTGCACCAGCTCAATTAATCCTCCTTTTTCCCCCCCCCCCTTGTTTATCAGTCCAGTTGATAGTATGGGTGCCTTCAATATTTTGTTGGCTTTGATAAGCAGGTCACTTCTTTATTCAGGAAGCTCCTCAAACCAATTAAGCATGTTTGGGCTTTAAAAAAAACAAACAAAAAAACCCCCCAAAACAAAACCTTGAGTAACTGGTAGCCAGCTTACTGAAACTCTTTTTGCTGCAATATGGAGAACTGCTAGGAGAAGCTGCTAAAATCTTACTGGGTAGGACTATATGGAAAGTGGTAGCAAGAAAAATATTTGGGAAAAGCAATGTCTGTTTTGAATGGGACAGACTGACAGATAAACATTTTTATTTATTTGAGAATCTGTGCAAAGTTCTGAACAATTCCTGTGGTGGTGGTGACTCTTTGATAGACAATAAAGAGGAAGCAAAGCCTGATGCACGTGTAAACTTGTGCTGACAACTCAACTCTCGTGTTTTAACACGAATATTCTGTTCAATTTCTAATTTCTAGGTGACTTTATATTGTATTGTAGAATGCCACCATGTCGGTGGGATGGAGGATTGCTGGTTTCAGCTAAAAAAGTCCTAGTGTACTGTAAGTCTTGTTGAACAGTCCTGTGGGTGCATTCTGGGAACTTTAAAATTTAATGCCCTCTCATCATATTACATATTTCATCCACATACAAGTGAACAACCAAATTTGCGCATTATAATAGTGGCAACAAAAAGGATTGGGGAGAAATTTTAGTTGGAATATCAGGAAAGCCACAACCTCACAGGAAGTTGTCTTCTCAGTGGAATGTTTTATGCTAGTCACTAAGGTTTCAAATTACCTTGATTTGGTCCAAAACTGAATAAATGCTTTGTTTCAGTTTTTGCTCATAGCAATGATGTTGAACATGGGGACAATATGGCCAATGGGAAAGGAGAATAATGATATGGAAGTGGACACTACAAGGTAAGTGGAAACAGAACTGAAATAATTTAACATAATCAAGTTTAGAGGACCAGGTAATATCTGTTCAGAATGATGAGCTCATCTATAAATATTCTAATGAACCCCTATAGTAGGGGCTGGTACCATATAACTAGTGAGCAACATATGTATTTCTAGTATCTGGAGTAACTTCTGCATTTAAGGAGGAAGAGTGATCTGGGCAACAGTAAGTCTATTACTCTAACTTCAAGATCATGGGAAGATTTAATTATTCTGTTCCAAAATTTGTTCTAAATATGTGGAGGGAAATGGGATAAAATGCTATGTTGGCTTATCAAAAGTAGCTTCTTCAACATTCTTGGAGAAGAAAAGTTGGACTTCAAGACTTCTGTAAAGCACTTGATAACTTAACACATGAAAAGTTACTAATAACACCAGTAAAGGCAGGAAATGGTAAAATGCTAAGAAAGTGGAAGCTGGCTGTATCAAGTTGGAGGGAGGTAATTAGTGGGAGGTTTCTAAGGATCAGTTTTGGGACTGGTCTGCTATACTATGTTCATTAATGAGCTGCCACAATAAAGTTGGGGTGTAGTGCAAAGACTAAGTTAGTTAGCATTAGTCATAGAGTGGAGGACTGAAAACTTATTAAAAAAACAAACAAACTACCAAGCACAGAAAGGAAGGGAATTAAATAATGTGGTTTGTTCTAGTGGTAAGGGGGCTGGGCTCTTTGACCCAGTAAGTCGCTTCCAGTCTGCGCTTGTGACCATAGCGTGCTCATCGCATCACCTTCCCACTAAAAACACTGTCACAGACACACTTAAGCCCATTATCTCTCTTGCAGTACAACAGACAAAGCCTTTCAATATACTATTCTGTCCTATAGTCACTGACAGCCCCATAAACTAAGATACTGCTTATCTCTTCCCTCTGTGGAATGTGGAGCTACAGCCACAAAACGGCTGGGTCAGCCAGTGCAATATGCTTCAGCATTGTGGGGAATGAGGCTGGTCTTTTTACAGATTTGTTTTGCAGGTTTCCTTCTGCAGATGTTGTTGTTGTTCTGCCTCTTTTCCATACTATGGTTATATCTTCCTCCACTTTGGTTTCTGAAGTCTTGACGCCTACATGGAAAGTGACTGGATAACATTACAGTCTTTCACAAGCAGCCTAAAAGGGCTGGGGGGTATCAGTTACATAACTTCTCTTTCCAATACCAGTATAGTCAAATGACTGCCAACTGGGAAACATTGTTTCTCCCCTATACCTCTCTGCCTAGACAGACATGCACATGATACCATCTGTGGGATATAGGTCTTTCTGGGCATGCTCTACTTACATTGACTAACTCATTCTCTGTGCATAAAACCATGTGAATGACAAAGATATAATGTAAAATTGTCTGTTGTAAACTTTTAGCAATTTTTCCTTAAATTTGTAATCGGATACACAGGCTCCTCTTTTTCCTTGAACAAATACTTAATATGATTTGTGGTGTGCCTTCCTCTGATTAGGCAGGCACAAAATTAACAAAATTCCTTTCACAACTCCTAATGAAAGGAACATAAGGTGATTTGGAGACTAATGGCAGGCTTTGTGTGACATGGAGGAAAAGGCAAAATATAGAGAATCAGATTTTGCTTGGAAATACTTGAATGACAACATATGAGAAGTTTTAAAGTATAGCATGGGTTCCTCTATTCTAGTGAACATTTTGCTATGTTTTCTTCGGCAAAATAGTAATCTTTTTGCGAAGATGTTGAGTTGCCTTGAGTCCAACCTGGTCACCTCTACAGAGAGGAGAGCTGAAGTTGCTTTATGCTCTATACCCTATTTTGATTCCACTTCTACTAGAAGTCTTTCCCAGGACTACTCCAAGAGCTTTTATGAATTTCATGTGTTCCCTTTCAAATAACTTGACTACTTTATTGTTCTGTCTTCAGTTTATAAACTTGCCCCATACCCAGTCTCCAAAAGGAGCGGCCTCAAAAAGGGAGCCAGGACCTTTATGTACATGTTCTGGAAGAAAAAATGTGCATCTATTTAGATAATTACTGGGAATTTCTCAAGGTTAACATCTTGGGAGACTTAAGGCACCTATATATGTGCGTTGAGGCTGTTCCAATGTGCTGTAATTGCACTCCAGTAGACTCCACCAGAGTTGCATGTATCAACGTCCCCCATACTGAAAAATGGTGGTGAGCGTGTGTTATGGCTCAGCTCTGTGTTCTTGGGCAACCCTGGCACAGGACGCAGCCTGTCTGACTCAAAAAGGACTCACTTCCCGCCCCCCCCACCGAAACTGATTAAGATGCAGTGGGAGACGCACATAAGACCCTCCAGATAAGGGTGACCAGAGTGAAACAACTGCCCTAAGTCTCATTTGCATCCGAGATGGAACCAGATGACCATTCATTTACATGGGAAATGGAGAACAGAAAGCCTGAAGCACAGACTGCAGTGAATTCTGGGACCAGAGAAGCTGTATGATGTGGGTTGATTAGCACTTGGAGCACAGATTCCCCATCTTGCACACACCCAGCTCAGCATTTGCCAGACCAGTTCTAATCTGGATTTACAAAGGACTTCCCCTGCCCCCTGCGCCCAGACACACCCCCCCCCCCCAAGTTTAATAGGCATCTCGGGCTGTACATTCCCTGGTCCCACTATGGGAGGCCTGTTTAAACTTGATTGACTAAAACACTGTTGCTGGGTTAGGGAATGCTGAGGCAAGAGACCGAGTCAGAGTGGGTACGGGCAACATTTGAACAATGGTAAAGGGTTCATCACAGCATCCAGCCCATTAGAACCCTGACCACAAGTGTTGTCATACTTTTCCTGGGATGACTGGTGGAAGTCCTCCTGCCCAAAGGTTATAAACACTCCCATAATTGCCTTAAGTCTGTTAAAAGACTATAGCATAACTTTTCCAGATCTTACTAAGCTGAGGCTTGTTCACAACAAGTAAAAATCCAAAACCCTAATGCTGCAAGCTATCTATTGTTTCTGAAGAAACCATAAGATATCCCACCTGTATATCTGCTATCCATAGGAATTTCAAGCTGGCTCCCAAGTGTCTGGTTACTCCCTAACCTTATGTGTTTCCTGATTGTCAATCAGTTTCTTGAGATGTTCCAAAGCAGATAACCCCTTGTCAATAGAAAAGACAATGATTTACACTATTAAGAAAACTTTGAAGAAGCTGAACTGAGGGTATAAAAATCTGTAAAAAAGCAGCATATGTGTGGTTCAAGAAGAAAAAATCTCTCTGATACCATCCACTGTTCTTCTCGAGAGGCTGGAGGAAACATATCGTCTCCCTTCAAGGATTGTGCTACGAACTTTACCTGTCAGCTTTGCAACCCAAGTACCTTGGACTGGTGAGATCCCAGCACTCACACACTCTCTCTCTCTCTCTCTCTCTCTCCTTTCTAGGCATAAATTTCTGAACCTGAACTGTATTAGGTAAGCTTGAGCTAAGTTTCCCCAAATACTTAGTGAAACCAGGGTAGTATTGTAATTGTTTGTATTTGCTTTTCTTTTGCATGTCTATTACTACTAGTACCATTATATATTTCATATACTTAGCAATAAATAACTTTTATAGTCAAGCTGGTAGTAACTGGGTATATTTTTTCTTCTCTTCTTCTCCTTCCCTACTTGGTCTGCAGCAATGCTTTTTACCTATGCTAAAGATCCCTGTGAAGCCCAAAAATACTGTGGGGTCTGCTCATCAAGAGGCCAAAGATTGGGATATGCTGAGTTTGAAACACATAAGGGGATCAGCTTGTACAGGCTGATTGACCCAGTTTGACTCAGACGTGCCCTTATGAACTGAATGCTGGCCCATGAGGGTGTCAGCTGGACACCCAACCAGATTCAGAAGGATTCTGTTCACCTGCGTGCTTGTGTCTGACTGCAGTTTATTGTTGCTCTGATTAATTGATTCTTGGCATATCAGGGTGTCAGCCTGTCCATGCTGATCAACCTGACCAGGTCAGGTGTGTCATGTTAATCTGTGTGTGTTTGCGTGTATGACTGATTTGGGGACTGGAGGAATCCAGCCCATTGAAACTGAGTCCTGCAAGATAGCTCCACTGAGGGGGGTGAGGACTTGCAGAAGGGAGATATCCAGCTCCGTATAGAAACATAAGTAACACAAGCAGCACATTGACAGAATTACCAAGACCCTAGAAATGTATCCCTAATAAATGAGCACACCCCAAAGGAATGAGCAAATCTGGTAACAGGTGCTTTAACTAAAGTTAATTTGGCAAGCTTTAGTTAAAGTGCCCCCACAGCCATTTTTCAGCATGTGGATGCTGATACATGTGGTGCTCTTGGAGCCACTCCCAGCCTCCTGGAGCACATGTATAAACACCCTTAACTTTTCTATTGTGAACCGCTGAAAACAAGGGTCAAAACAGCCCTCTTAAGTGGTTCACCTTAAACTACTAAACATGGATGTGTTAAAAATAAACAAAAGCAAAGACAACTCTTATGTTATTGCATTTTGCATTTCTCTCGCCTTGACTTAATTTTTTAAATGTTATTATACTTTTTGATTAGCAAGTACTGCAGTGGGCTGCTCCACTAACATTGGAATCTTTTCTGCTAGAGTAGCTGATTCCATTTTTTTTTTTAAATAAAATCTAAATATAGCTACATTTAGCCTAGAAGTACCCAATTAGTATTCCCCTGCATAGTCATAACCCGTATAAACAGAGCTTGAAGAACTAAGCTGACCTAGAGTAAGTACAACTGACAATCCCCATTTCACAATCCAAGATGAGTCGAGTATAAAAATAAACAAGGAGAGTGCCTGGGGAAAACAGGCTAATATCTCATTTAAAAATAAGAGATGCTTTTAATGCTTTTCTTGATGGCTACAACTTGGCTTGAATTGCATAGTGGCTTAGCTGAAGGTGTAAGAGATGACACTGCTAAACATGTGAGCAGCATAGTGAATGGATTAGCAGTTAATGAATTGGGCTAACTCCAGTTGTAGCTTGTAACTGCACTTCCATTGTATTACCAGAAATTGTAGTATGAGTATGTAGCCCCATATCCCCAGAACTCTACAGTTTTTCCTGACTAGAAGTTAAGGACTTCTATATGGCTGGATGGCACTATAGTTTGGGGTAATGCCTTTCTTAGACTGCTGAGTGAAGACAAGCCTAGTAATAACAGGTGATGTGCCTTTTGAAGTACAAGGGGCCACCTTCATTGTTTATGGTGATTGCATTGCATTGATCTAATGGAAATTTGGCTGAAGAATTTTTGTTCTGAACATCCTCTCCATCTCATGAAAATAATTCCATAGTTTTTGCATAGAGACAAATCACCGTGAAACTTCAGGGCCTGATTCTTCACAGCTTTTACCCTTGGTACAGTCAGTTTCAGTTGTGCAGAATAGAACTGGAATGAATGTTTTATGTGAGTGTCTCACAGAATTACTTGCTTGGCAATGGAAAATGAGGTCCTGAATATTCTTGTGTGTGGCAACACTAAGATGTCTAGTCAAGTGCACTTCTTGGAATGCATGCCCAGATTTCTTAGAAGCCAGTTGTTTTAAAAGAATTTTGCATTATCCATGTCACACATTCACTACAAATATGGAAGATTAACCACTGCTGGAGGTAGCTTACTAAACTCGTCACTGATTCTAATTGATCTGAACCAGTCTTTATTCTCAAAAGAAAGCATCCAGTTGCCTAGGATTATCTTTATCAGTTTTTTTATAAAAGGCTTTTTTCGGCATCCTAGAATTGGCATAGAATAAAGAGCACAGCTCAGTAGTTTGATGAACAGTTACTGCTTACATGTGACTACTGTGGTATGTGTCTCTCTTTGAATTTTTTTTTTTTTTTAAAGGGGAAAAACACTTTGGGGAAGAGAAGACATTTTTAAATGGAAACTCAGATCAATCACTCTGTTTGGAGTTCTGACTACAGTGCCTGCAGCCGGTTTTTCTGCACAGAATGCTCTCTTGGTTTGTGTGGCCAGGATGTTTTGCCTCCAATCTAGGTGGAGTAAATCAAAATATGTTTTGAGCGTTCTGTGGGACATTAATATGTTTTCTCAATTTAAAACTGTACTCCACAAAATCCTTGAGTTCCTGCAGATGGGAGTTCTTGATTTCTATTTTACTAACTAGTCCCAGGTAGAAAGGATGCTTAGTTTTAGAAGTCTGATTTGCTGGGAAGAAGCTATGAACACAAATTAGCTGACTGTTTTGCTGCTTGTGGTGTTTACTGGGAGAGGTGTGTGTATATGCATGCATGGAAGAGCAGATCTGGACTCTTTGTGAACAGCTGAAAAACAAATATGGCCCTTTTGTGTGTGTTTTTGTTTTGTTTTGTTTTTTAATTTCTTTCAGAAATGCTGAATTGCTGCCTAGTGATTTGGGGTGTTGTAAAATTTATTCTGTAACACTTATCAGTGAAACACTTAGAAGCAGGGGAATTAACTGAAAGATTTTTGCTATAGTGAGGAAACAAACGGCAACACTATAACTTTGTCTGACGCTATGTTTCTTTATGACTGAACTTCCACAGCACCTGAGTGGAAAATTGGGTAAGGATTATTACTATACCTGAGGACCATAAGTCACTGTACAATAGAATATCTTGTGATAAAGAGCTCAAAAGAACCAAATTTTGTTCATGAGCTCTGTGAAAATGTGTACAGTATTTCATATGTAAATGGAGAAAAAGCATAATTACAAAGGCTAGGCTTGAAATTTTGGTCCAATAATTTTGGCTCAGAATCAATGTAGAATGAGCAACTCAACTGAGTGGTAATTTGAAGATAGGATACCCTTTAAGAACTATCTGATAAAGAAAAGAAAACACTGGAAGACGATCATCCTTTAAGTGGTCACAAACTGAAGTACTTACCTTGGCTCTACAAATCAAAACTACTGTTTTCTTGGTGTGGAAACTTGAGTATTAAATTTCAGCAAACTAAGTGAAGATGAATGTGGAGTACCCCAACAGCCAAATGTCAAATATGAACTCTTTTCTGCATAATTCTGAATTACTTTTTAAATTACTACAATATTTATTATAAAACAAATTCACCAAATTAAATTTCAGACAGTAAGCCCTGGGTCAGTATTACTCGGCCTCCAAGGACCTTTGTTGGCTGAGAAGGTTAAGCACATAAATACTTCCCTAAAAGGCCCTTAGCAGCCCTTTTAGTCATATAGTCATGCCTCCAGCGCTGGCAACAACAGGACAATCTAAAACCTTATTTATAGATATTATAGATATTCAAGACCTTGCAATGCTTCATTACAATTGCCTTATTAAAACCCAGATTTAACGAGCCAGGGATTATCTTCCTGCACGCTTGGTTATTTTATCACAAGTGTTCTAAGAGTTGATTGGGACCAGAAAGCAAATCTTTAATCAGACACCTGATACCAGAAAAGCAAGATTCCATTAGGTGTCCTAACCATACTTTGGGCTGCCCTGAGTTGCAAACAGCCTCAGATGAACATACCAACACACCCCTGTTCAACTGCTGTGCATAAACATTTTTGGCATTAAAATCCTATCCATATTTTAATACTTGTTTATTAAACTTTCCTTGAAATGAAAACACACTGGCAAACTGAGGGATTGTCTTTTCAACCTAGCTTTTCCAAATCCTGCTGTACGCTCATCTGAACTGTCAGTTTGTGCCTTACTTCATGAATTACAACAAATAACTGAACAGAAGACAATCTTTTGGTTTCTCCAACACTGGTTGAATTATACTAACAAGAGGCAGTGCAAAGATGCAGCACAAATGACTGATTTAAACTATAGGCTTTGTATACAGTCCTTAGTTCTTACATGCAAAAACTATTTAGCTTAAACTGTTTTAAAGGGCCAATTAAACCATTATCTGCCTGATCTCGGAAGTACTGCTACTGAAATAATTATCTTATTATACTCTTGGCTGTTTTTCTATGCAGTTTATAGCAACAGGAGAACTGGAGGAAGAAAGAGGGGAACTGTGGCCTTTTAGGCCAGGTACAGACCTATCACTTTTTTATATACCAGTAAAAGTGTACTATGTCGGAGAAATTATTTGCTTAAGCTCCCAACTTGGAAAGGGAACACCTGCGAATACTCCTGACCCCAACGGGGCTTGTTTCCCAGCTGAGACTCAAATAAGCAGGAGACTAGGGTGTGGTCTTTTCAGTTTATTTGGCCGAAGGTCCCCCGACCTTAGAAAGGCAGAGGGGCCCCTGGTTGCACTCTTACACACGTATTTATATTCTCTGGTTACATGAGATTTTCGCATGCGCAAAGCTTTAGTGGAAAATTACTAGTACTGCGTAACTCTTCTTTCACCTGCAGCGTAAGCTCCAATCAAAATAAAGTTTTAAAAAGTTTTACCAAATAAGGCACAGGTCTGCTGTTAAGCTTGTTTATCATGCTTAGTTACTATGGGGGAAGTTGTGGGCCCCTGAAGGTACAGGCTGTGCTTCCCATATTGCCAAAGGAAACCCCTTTCTCTGCGCACAATTTCTAACAATGATACCTGTAACAAAACAGAAGTTGGACACGCACAGGCTGGTTTAAAATGGCAGAACCCATTCTAAGATTTACTCCCCGCCCCCTCCCCCCCCCGGACTAAAGGGCGAATGTGTGTTCTGTTTGCTACCAATCTGAACTATACCACTTACAGAAAACCATGCAACTTGGATCAGTTCCACTGCAGGCTTTTTGAATGTCTGTACCTAACCTAAAGGCAAGTTCAGCTGTGTATGTAGGTTGTTGTTCTGTGGTAGTTTTCTTTCTCTTTCAAGGAAATAAACCTGTCAAATGGGATTACATCATACTTATGGCTTATAACATTAAATCTGTTATTCCAGTAGCTATAGGAAAACTGGAAATAGGGATAAAATAACCTTAATGTTCAAGCTCTTAAAAAAAAAAAAATCATCAGTCAAACCTCAAAACATTGGGAGTTTTATTTAAAAATCATAAAATTATTTTAATGGAGATCAGTTTTTCCCATGGTAACTTTCTTAATAAGTTTAGCTTCAGATGACTTCATTAGAGCTCACTCTTGGGGTTGTAACTAATGCAAGATATTGCCAAATTTTGCAATATTGTGCGGGGCAACAATTTGCATGCCCATGCTTTTTTTTTTTTTTTCCCCTTGCCCACCAAACTAGATGTCTACCAACAAACATATTTTTGGACAAATCTTATTTCTATTTAAGGCTACAGAAGTTGCCAATACTCTGAAAGAGAGCAAGATCACGTCCCCTGCTTGGAAACTGTGTTAAAGAATGTTATTGCTGTTAAGGCTGTTAGGATTCCACATGAACTACCTTAAGATTACTTCAAATTCTACATGCATATTCAAGAACAGCAGCTGGTTTGACAATATCCTTACTTAATGCTATTTGGATAGCTTGTCTTTACTAAAGGGGCATTGTGACAGAGTTAAGGCATCTCACTGTGGCATCAAAGGAGTGATTTCAAGCCCTGGTGTGGACTCATGCCAAAGGCTGCTCCCATTTGACCCAGTTTCATTAGGAACCTGGCCATCTGTGCTGGGGAATTAAAGATGGCTCGGTTGTAATACAAGCCACATTGTTCTCTTGTGTGCTACTGGTTACAGAAACTGATGCACCTTAACCATGTTAGCTTAATAGGCTGTAAAGCTTGGGAGAAACTTTTTTGAGTTAATCTTACTATAACTATATATAAATAAAGGTGTACGCATAAGGACAAGACAGTGCTAACTCCCATTGCTGAAACTGTCAAAGTATAGGGAGGGAGGCCATATGCAAAATGGCATGTAGCAAAGAAGTTGTTGTTTTTATTTCTTATTTTTCTGAAAATGTCATGCTAAATGTAGTGCTTGCTCAGTACCCAAAACCTCCTTATAAAACTAATTTATCTACTTCACTATATACTGTACAAGAGTACTGATTTTTTGGCTTTCTTCTCTGGGGTGTATAAGTTGCTACTGAAAACAAATATTTGCTAAGTGAAGTGGCTAGGGGAGCTGGTCTCTATAACGAATAATTCATTGTGGGAGGGCACAGTGGTTGACTTGTTGGGTTGCCATGGTACCACAGTAGCAATGCCAGAATGTCTCTGTTTAACACATTCTGGAAACTTCATTGGAATGGGGGTTGTTGTAAGTGGTACGTGTCTTTTCTAAATTAGGTTATTGGTCTCTCTTACGGGGCTACTTAGAAGCTCTTGTCCTTCAGCATATATCAGAAATTAGTCTTGGTCATCTTTCTTTTGTGGTATGGCAATAGTGGGAAGCAGGTCATAGATAGCTACTAAAGAAGGCAATGTGGAAAAAGATCCTGCACTGCCAGATTGAATGATGTTCCAGTTCCTTCTGCTAATTTTTTTTTAAACATACAAATGTCAGTTAGGTTTTAAATGTGTTCAGAAAATAACAGCTAGGAATTATTGGCATTGCCCAGTAAGACAGTGACGGAGAATGAAGGCAGATGATGGATCTTCTTTGTGAAGTATACCACAAAGCTGAATGTAGGATTAAAATAAACTGTTAACAACTGTAATCAAACAAAACCAACTAAATGCAGTCAGCATAAACAGTATGTCTCTTGTACCTGCCTATCCAGATCTTGCTACATCAGCCTTGTATCTTGGGTCAATAGCACAGAAGCAAACAAGAAAGAGTCTTAATTAACTAAGCATGTGTGCAGTTTATCAGCTATGTGAAATGGTGAGCTACCACAAAAAGCAGAGAAGGGGAAGCAAATCAACAGAGTAAGATCTTAAGAAGTAGGGTTGGCTGTACAGCAACAGCACAACTGTGGGGCTGGGGGCAGGAAGTAGGACCCCAGTCCTGGGCGCTGACTTAGAGTATTTGCTACGGAAGAAACAGGCCTGTACAGCCCAGCTAGATGAGCTGAGATAGAGCAGTTTTGACATGCCCAGCCAGAGGTGGGTGTGGGGGCATCTGAAGCATGTAAGACCATTTTCCTCCCCCCACACAGCTCTCCAGAGCTTAGCCCCCAGGCCAGGCATAAGGGAGTTTTGCCCAGGTTGCAAAACTCATTAATTGTCTCCGTATGGTACAAAGTTTAGCTGGCATAAGTATGTCCCTGTGTGAAAAGATCAGCTACACAGACAGAGCAATGTGTCAGCTTAACTGACGTTGTCTGGGGAAGTAGTGTAATGAAGCTGACGGACACTGTTTCTCCTACCCCATCACATTGTTTCCACATGCTGTGTTTTTGCTATGAGGCTCTGCTAATGCCTGAGTTGCCACAGTTGCAGGGGCTCTTCAGGGGGAAAATAGATGATTACTGTTGAAGAAAACGGATTTCTATTCTAGCTTTTTATTGTTTTTGCCAGGCATCTCATGCCATAACCTAAGCTGCTTCTGGTGAACATCAACAATTCTGTAGGTTTTTTGCATCAAAAAAACCTGCCTCAAGTCCTACCTTCAGCTTACAGCTTTCCATGAAAAGATTAAGGTAGGAATGATTACTTTAGGCCTTTCTAGCATTATTTAGCTTAAGGAAATAAAGTGCCACAAAATGGACATTTTGTATCTGTACACTAAGCCACTTTCCAGGTTACAAAAATAGCTGCCCTTTGATATACTGGATTGACTTTTTTTCACATACAAAGAGCACATTCACATGAGATGCTTTACTGTGCATTAGACTAAATCATCATGCAGTAAAGCATCACCGTCTACATGTGCACAGGACTTACTGTGCAGTAAATTAGGCTAATGTGCAGTTTGCTAGTAACAAGAAAATAGAAGTACTAAAGTAACTGCACATTAGTTACTGCACAGCAGTGCATGTGTAGATGCTTACTGAGATCAATTTGCTCCCAGTCAGCCTAGGCAGCAGAGGGAGAAGCTGTCCATGGTTCTGATGTGGAGCTCTGGATCACAGCCTAGCTCGACAGCACTATCTTGGGGTGATGCCCTGTGGCTGGGCAGCAGCAGTACCCCAAGCTCTCCCCTCTATTTGCTTGCTGAAGGGATGGGGTCCTCTCTGTCCCTGGTCCTGGTGCTGCTCAGCTCTGGGCTCCCTGCAGGAGCCAGAAACTGAGCAGTGCCAGGACAGGGAAGCTCTGTCCCCGCAGTGCTGGGCCAAGGACAAAGAGCTTCCCCATCTCTTCAGCCCAGCCACTGCCTGTACAGGGCACACCACAGTGCACACCCCAGCCAGGGTATGATCACTGCTGGTACCAGCAGGTGGGTAGGGGGTGGAGAGGAAGCAGCATGGGGACCAGGTGGAGAGGTCTCCCCTGGTCCCAGCACTGTTTACCCACTATGACTCCTCTCAGCCCTGGTGCTATTTACCTTCTCTGCAGCTCCCCCTCCCGTCCCAGCACGGCTCAGTTCAGGCATGGGTGGGGAGCAGGAGCTAAGTGGGGCATGCACTGCATGGGCAGTGATGGGGCTGAAGGAACAAGTTCTCTGTCCCTGGCCTGGCACTGCTGGGACAGAGCTTCCCCATCCCAATGTTGGTTAGTTCTTGGGTCCTGGGGACCTGGGAACTGAGCAGCCCTGTCCACTCAGCAAGCAAACTGAAGGAAGAACCTAGGCTGCTGCTGTTGCTCCTCCATGAGGCATCACCCTAAGCCAGTGTCACCGATCTTGAGCTCCACATGGCTGGGAATTGTCCCTTGCTCTGGGACAGCTCCTACCCATTCCCCAGAGCCCAGGCCTGACCCCTGTGCTGCCTGCCAGCCTCGGGCTGGCACTGGGGGAGCCTGGAGCTCCCCCTGGCTGCTGCGGGGCGGGGGGGGGGCAGAGCAGGGCAGTGGGCCAGGAGCACCCCTGGACTCAACTGTTCCTAGTGGGAGCAAATTTGCTCCCAGTGTGGGTGCAGTTTACTGATCCTTATTTTAATGCACATTAACCTAAAGACACACTTAATTGCGTGTGTAGACATGCCAAAAATATATCAGCATTTTAGCTTCATATGGGAGACTGGCAAAAGTGCGACAGGACTATCCCCAAAAATCTGTCTGGAGAATATTTTGGGAACACTTATCAGCTGTTCCTAGAACTATTTTCATTTCAGCTGATGGAAGAGGTAGGCTGATGCTGTATGTATTTGGATCTTAACACAGACTGAGTTCTGACATTTTGGTAACCCAGAAATATTCCTTAATGGAGAGAGGACAGGAAGAATTGAGCTTGGTAGTTTCAACTCTTTAAAATTCAACACATTAAAATTCATTGCAGAAAATCATTTAATTCCTCAGATGTTAGTTACTACTTCAAACTGCATGTTGATACCTATAATCATAAATAGTTTAGCTATAGCCAGAGTCCAAGACCACCTAAATAGGAGACATACCGATTTACTCTTGCCCCTTATCACATTTGGAGGGATGCTGAGAATGAAGCATCTAAATCCTGTTGGCATACTCCTGTTGATCAGGGTTATGGAATTATTTCTGGAAATGTTGCTCTTAATTGGAGTCATCAATGAGATTTTTGGGATGGGGCGGGGGGGAGGGGGGCTGGAAAAGGGTGGGTAGTGGGAAATGGCAGTAGTGCCCTTGATGCAGGGTGCTGGAGAACCTGAGGCCAGCTAGACCTTTGGCCTAACTCTGAATTTTATCAGTGGAGCTCTAATACAAAGACAGTGATGTCTCCTAGCTGTTGTTATGGTTGCTAGTAACATGGATGAAATTTTCTCTGAGTTCAGAGGCTCACTGCTTTGAAAGAAGGTTTGGCAAAAATTTGAACTTCTTACATTGTGACCAACAACCTGCTTGCTTTGGATCACTAAATGGTAACTAATTTTGAATTTAAATTCCAAAATGTGTTTAAAAAAATGGGTATGGAAAAACCTCTTTGGAACATTCTTGAGACTTACTAAACCTTGGGGCATAAAGCTAGGAGGGCATGGTAATTCTGTGTTTTGCTCTTTGTCTTTTAAAGTGGCTGCTTATCCATGATGTTCAGTCACTGGTCTGACAGCAAGCTCCCCATCTCTCTTGCCGCAGATCACGGCAGGATTTGGTATTAGATCTTTTTCTCAAGCACTGGAGCACCCCAAAGTTGACGAGGGACTCTGGCCCTAAATCTTGTCTTTGCCAGGTGTTCCCCTCTAGATACAGTAGACATGGAGTGATGTGCAGCATTTGGCACCTGCATATTATGAAGAAAGATAAGTTGCTTGGACAGGGTAGGAGGAGAAGGTCAGGCAGGCTGCATTCAGCAACCAAGTTGCATGGTATTAAAAGGTTTGTTATTTTGGAGGAGGGTTTCTGGCAAAAAGGGTAGAACTCTCTTAATTCTAGGTTGAATTGATGACTTGCATGGGGGAGCCACTCCGAGGGGTTTTATTTGATCACTGGGTATTTCATTACCTGAACTGAGTTGGAGGAGTATACTCCATTGTAGCAGCTAAATAAACAACTAAAAATGACTAAAAAGGAGGAGTGTTGCCTGCTGGTAATGGAATGGTGAGAAGTTCATGAAGCAGGAGCTCGAACAGCATGCGTGCTCTGAAACATGAAAGCAGAACACTGGGGGACAGCAGTTAAAGAATAGGATCTGAAGAGTTTTCTTCAGCACAAGGGACAACTGGTTGGGTATTGTCAGCCCTGGAATACGGCACTGTATGTATGGAACCCTTAATGCATGGAAATGTTTGTTGTATGAATTAGCTTAATTTGTTTTTAAAGCTATTGTGCAGTTTCAGGTCTGTAGGAGTGGGGAGGAAAGTCCAGTATATCCAGTTCTTATAACTGATAGTCAAGAAATATTCACGGTGCCTGCTCCTCACTCAAATGAGTTTGTTTTTAAATATATGCTCAGTCTCTCAACTTATATGAACACATGCGCAATTTTCCATAAAGTTTGTATTCATGCAAGATAGGATTTGCACTGAAGTGCTTTGCAATGTTAACAAAGGCTGACAAGCAGATAATTGCTTACTTTTGAAATTGTATGCATCTTTTCTTATTGCATATAGTTCATAATACTGGATTTTCTAAGCTACTGTGGCTTCATGCAGCCAGTATTGGAAATTGGCAGATCTTTTATGAAAGTGATACAAAATAACAAAACTGAGTGAAGCTGACACCATTTATCTAACTGTTAGCTGGTGGCTTTCATCTCCTTAAAGGAAGGACTGAGTTATTCAGCATGGAATATTGTATCAATTAGAAATTGGGGCTATTCGTTCCTAGAAGGCTATTCCTTCAAAGTGTATAATATGAATTTAGGTACTTACACTGAAAATCATCATTAAGTTCTAAGCCCTTTGACTAATCACAGCAGTCCTTTTCCTTTGGAATGTTCTTTCTGGGCAAGGCACTGCTGCCTGGAGCTTAATGTCTCAATGGTGTTTTACAACAGCAACCAAAGAGGAGGAAAACCTGCAGATCTTATCATTACCTAAAGCAACATTAACACCCAACTGAAGTGGGGTGAGGAGGCGAACACCTGTTCTCCAGTTTAATCCAATCCTGTCTTTGATGGAATTTGATTTTTTTTGTTTTTTTGGTAGTAGACCATACCTGACTGAATTTTTGTTAAAAGAATTTTAGGGTGAAGTTACATGCTACACTTAGACCATACTAAGGGTATTCAAAATGTAAGCATCCACACATTTAAAGCTCATTAATCCATGCCAAGTACTTTCTGAGTGGAAACAGATTTTGTCTGACGTCTCACGTGTGCCGGCATAAATAATGTTTATGGCAGCACAAATGCTAAGTAAACAGACATTGCTACTCTGTTAGGTCAAATGAAAGGGAAATCGGTGGCATGACAAACGGTGGTGATTGACTGCTGCTTTACTGTGGTGAACATTTCTTACCACTGTAGTAGAAGAATACAAGCACCCTGAGATGCCTGCTTGTATTCTTCCGCCATCCCTGGACGGGTACTCTGGGGGCCTAAGGGGCCCTCTTTCCCCACTTGCAGAGAGGCACCCCAAGGAATCGGCGTGCCTCTCCATAAGCAAAGAAGTCGGATATTCAGACCTGTGCCCCTATGTTTGCCTAGGTGAAGAAACCCCCACTTTCCCTGCTCGGTAAGATTTGTCCCTGGTGATTGCTGGGGATAAGTTTGGCTAAGCAGGGGAAGTGGGGAGATCAAATTGCCCCTTGTCCTGCACCATCAAGAGCATGTGTTCTGCCCACTGAAGAGGATCATGTGGTGACATCTATTCTTAGCCTCTGAGAGCTTCAAAGTTATACTGCATCAGGTGAGAGTTAACTCTGGGCTGTGCTACCTGGCTCATGTTGGGGTAATGTCAGTTGTTCCATGAAGATAAAGTGAGCAATGTGTAGTCCTCTAGCATCCCAGGATGCACTGCTTCCAGCCCTCCTACCCCCTCCCCCATGCTGAGCATGGATAGAACCTAGATATCTTGGTGCCTAGCCATGGTCACCAGGTCTCTAGTGGCAAGTCAGAGCTGTGCAGGCAAAAAAAAAAGGTATTAAACATCAGGTTGAGGTCTGCCCACTTGGTTAATACAGAGAAATGCAAAGTGTTCCATCTGGGGAGAAATAATGCACTACACACGTACAGGCTCGGCAGTGCTATGCTTGCCAGAACCACAGCTGAACTAGACCTGGGTATCATGATGGACAACAGAATGAATGTGAGTGATGCCATAGCTGGCAGAGCTAATCAAACACTGGCATGCATCTTGAGCAAGGCTAAGGATGTCATCCTCCCTCTCTACTTGGCCTCGGTGAGACTGTAGCTGGAGTATCGCATCCAGTTCTGGGCATCACACTTGAGAGAGGATGTGGAGAAGCTCAAGAGTCCAAAGGAGGGCTACCCACATGATTTAGAGGTCTAGAGACCAGATCATACAAGGAGGGGCTGAAAGACTTGGGACTGTTCAGCCTGGAGAAGAGCTGGAGGGGACAGCCTCCAAATACATCAGGGCCTGGGAAGCATCTGTTCACCAAGCCCCCTCAGGGGAGGACTAGAAATTAACGGGCACAAGTTGATTGAAGACTGCTTCAGACTAGACATAAGAAAAAAATTATTTACAATCCAGTACCAAGGGCTTGGAACAGGCTCCCCCCTTGAGGTGGTACAGTCACCCACCCTGGCAATCTTCAAGAAGTGTCTTGATGCCCATCTTGCTGGAGTCATCTGACCCCAGCGGTCTTTCCTGCCCGAGTGCAAGGGGGTGGACCTGATGATCTGTAAAGTTCCTTCCAGCTCCTAACCTCTCTGGAACCCTTAAATGCAACTGCTCATAGCATGTTCTATCTTTAATGCTGCTTAACATTCCACAGATTTAATACGGTCTAAGCGTAACATGTAACTTCACTCTAAAAGGTCTCGGAGACAGAGTAGGGACATGATGCAGAGTTGGAACCTTTTTGGCCAAAAAACCAAAAACTTGCAGAGAACACTGCAAAAACAGTGACAACTGTATATTATATTTTGTCTCTCTGGTGGACTCCTGTTGTCATTTCAGAAGATGAGTTTGGAGGGGTGGACATAAAACTTGAAGGAAGAAGAATTCCAAAAGATCAATAACTGAAATATGGCACTGATGTGAGAGGTCATAGAAATAACAATGCTCAGTCAGAGATTTGCTGCTACATTTTGGCTTCTGATGCAGCTGGGGAAAATTATAAAACAAGAGACTTGATGGATTGTTGTGGGTGGGAAGGGCCTTTCTTCCATTCCTTTTTGCTAGTGTTCACAGGTCTCTGCTGTGCAAAATCTTCTCTGGTTCTCACTACTTCACTTTGAGAAAAGATTAGATATGAATTTGGCATCATGCCTGAAAACAACTGAGGGCAGTGAGTGACGCAGCAAAGAAGGCCAGGAGCAAAAACTGTTGGGCTTATAGCAGCTGAAATACAACTTCATACATTTTACTGTATAAAATACAATTTTATAGTGAAAAAACTGCTCCTTACAAGCAAACTGCTTGACTGTACAAAGTTTAGATTCACAAGCTATTCAATCAGGAAATAACTAGTTTTAATATTTTGTAAAGTGCACCTGACTAAAAGTGCACAACCCCTGAGAGTGGCTGACATCACTAATTTTTCTCAAGTCTAGCAGCTCCTTACAGGCTAGTTTTGGGCTGCCCTGACATCTGTGCTCTATTGGCATTTAGGGGAAAAGGTGTCAGCCTGGTTCTGTTTGCTTGTGTGTTGGAAGGAAACATGATATGGCCCGGCCTCTCTAGCCAGTGATCATACCCCTTGCATACTAGCTGCACCCACTCCCAGAGCTCTGCAGGTAGTAACAGTGTGAATGGAGCTCTGCCTTTCCTCTGAGTGTGTGTGTGCCTGGAGGACTTTAGAACAGGGAATGCAGACTACAGCTTTTTCAAAGGACTAACAAGACCTGCTATGGGCTGTGTTCCCAGCAGCATTCCCAGAGGCATGCTGTTGTGCTACTCATAATGCTACCAGCTATACAATGCACTTTTGCTTCCCTAACCCCATTCAACTCAATTCTGGCACCTGGAGCCTTAGCTGAACCCTTCATGGAAAATTCATTCTGATGGTACCTGTGCTGACAATGCCTCTCATCCTAGTATCTTAACATACATAACATCCACTTTTAGTGTGTTGATATAACAATGGCTCAGATGTGTGAATTCTGATTCTTAGACCCTAGGTAACAAGAACTGATGTCACATTGTCTTATGTTAGTATTCCAAGTAGCAGCTGTTGAGAGACAAAGCAAAAGGTACCATGTACCAGAAGCAGAAGCCTGTACACTCCTTCCATTGTATAAATACGTTTTTTCCACCTGGAAAGTGGCAGCACCTTAACCAAAATCAGTTGCTAAGCAAGTGTAAACTGTTGGGTGGATAATCCTTATGTAATCCTTTCCTCCGATACAGACTTTTCTTCCCTTGTATGATAAAATGTAGTCTTATTAGGAAGCAGGATTGAGTGGACTCAGTCCATAGTTGGTAACAACATTCACGATAAAAGCAAACCCACAGATGTACAGGCCTAATATCCAGAGGTGTGGACATCTGTTTTCAGCAAGTGTGGAAGGGAGCGGCGTGAATTAAGGAAAAATCAACAAGTGACTCCTGTCTAGACATAACTTACTGAAGGAAGGGCTGTTTTGAGGGGGGAGGGGGGGGAAGCATGGTCTAGTGGTTATAATGTGTAACCTGGGGTAAAAAGATCTGGATCCTGTTTCTAGCACAGCTACAGACTTGTCATCTTGGGTATGTCACTTAGCATCATGTCTGCTATGAATAGAGTTGAAAGATGCACAACCCATGTGACAGCAAATGTGTTAATACATGAATACATAACCCGCCCTCCCCTTGTGTACTCTGTTAGGATTTGGTCACTCAACTTTAAAAAAGGGGAGATTCTGAGATGCTAACTGACAAGGATTAGAGCCTTGCCAATTCTTCCCTTGGAGAAGAAATTGCTGAGAACTTCTTCCTTTTTCAGAAAGGATACTGAACATTATCGAGGGATGCTGGGAGTAAAGAAGGATTGGGGGGGAGGGGCTTCAAGCTCTCTTGTTCTCTTTGATCAACAAGAACTAGACGTTTACTTAAACTAAACTAAATTAAAATGCAGCCAAGTGATTTACAGATAGTGTCTGGAAGTGTAAAACAATGTCTAACTTGCTGACAAAGGAGATCATTGAGACAAAAACATAGTACAGTAATTAAAGACATCTATACACAAAACAATCTGGAACTCAATTGAGTACAATAAAGACTATAAGGTATAGGAACACTCCATTTTCATTTCAGAATCTGACCTTTAATAGATACGAGAGGGTGAGGCTGGTAAGAAAATTCTGTTGTGGGCAAACTGTTGCATAATTTATCTAACGGCTCCAGCTTCTGAAATATTTAATTCTGGCTGCTGTCAAAATAAGATATTATTAGATGGACACCCCCCCTGCCCGGCTCATCCAGGGTGATGGGTCCCAGATGACTGTATTCTGTTAGACAAATGTGATGCATTTCACAAATGGGCTGCATAGTCCATCTCAGAGCTTTGATATTTGAAAAGTGTTTTTAAAAGGTCGCAATTGCCAAGCATTATCCCATATTTCATAGACATTAGGGCTGGAAGGGACCTCAGAAGATCATCAAGTCCAGCCCCCTGCCCCAGGGGCAGGAAGTCAGCTGGGGTCATAGGATCCCAGCAAGATAAACATCCAAATGTCTCTGGAAGGCGTTCTAAGTAGGTGCTTGAACCACCCCTAGCGGCGGGCCATTCCAGACCTTGGGGGCTCGGACAGTAAAGAAGTTCTTCCTTATGTCCAGCCTGACCTGTCTTGCAGGAGTTTATAACCCTTCAACCTTGTAATCCCTTGGGGCGTTACACCCCTGATAAACTTATAGGTGGCCATCAGGTCGCCCCTGAACCTGTGCTTTTCCAGGCTGAAGAGTCCCATGGCTCTCAGCCTCTCATCATAAGGTATGTTTTCCTGACCTCTGATCATGCACGTGGCTCTCCTCTGGACTCTCTCAAGCTTCTCCACATCCTTTTTGAATTGTGGACCCCAAAACTGGATGCAGTACTCCAGCTGCAGCCTCACCAAGGCCAAGTATAACGGGAGAATGACGTCCTGGGATTTGCTTGGGAAGCATCTATGGATGCAAGCCAGCATTTTGGTCACTTTACTGGTTGCAGCATCACATTGAAGGCTCATGTTCACCTTGTGGTCAATCATGACCCCCAAGTTGCTCTTGGCAGTGCTACGCTGACTAACACTACAGACAAGCCTATAGACATGCTGCAGGCTTTTCTTCCCAGGTGGAGAACCTTGCATTTTTTGGTATTAAACACCATCAGGTTCTTGTCCGCCCATTTTACTGAGCCTGCCAAAGTCAGCCTGGATCACCCCGTCCTCAGGTATGAATGCTTTACCCCAAAGTTTGGTGTCGTTGGCAAACTTGGCCAGTCCGCTTCCGACTCCAATGTCCACATCATTAATGAAGAGGTTGAACAAAATAGGCTCAAGGACAGAGCCTTGAGGGACCCCACTGGTCACAGGGCACCATGACGATTGACTTCTGTCAACCACCACCCTCTGGGTCTGACCCTGGAGCCAATTCCCCAGCCAACGGATCATGGTGGACCCGAGGCTGCAGTTGGTCAGTTTTGCCAAAAGGTGATCATGGGATACCAGATCGAAGGCTTTTTTAAAGTCGAGATATATGACATCAATCTCTTTCCCCTTGTCCAGGTGATTGGTCACCTGGTCGTAAAAGGAAATGAGATTGATCAAGCATGACCTACCTGCAACAAACCCATGCTGGCTGTCCCTCAGGGTGTTGCCATCAGCCAGTTCATTAAGGATGGCCTGCTTGATGATTTTTTTCTAAGGCCTTCCCCAGGATAGAGGTCAGGCTGATGGGCCTGTAATTTACCAGATCCACTTTCTCCCTTTCTTGAAGATAGGCACCATATTGGCCTTCGTTCAATCATCAGGCACTTCTTCACCAGAGCGCCAGGAGCTCTCAAAGATCTGTGCCAGGGGCTGAGCTATGATGCTAGCCAGCTCCTCTAGTACACTGCGGTGTAAACTGTCAGGGCTGGCTGACTTGAAGGTGTCCAGCCTCTCAAGCTTTTCCTTCACAAGGTCAGCATTGATGGAAGGCAAGGCACCACCCTCGCTTAGGCATCCCTGTCCCGTTATGGGCAGGGGCGTCCCATGGGACTTGTGAAAGACTGACACAAAAGTACCCATTTAGCAAGTTGGCTTTTTCCTGGGCATCGGCTGTCAGTTCTCCCTTTTTGGTTTAGCAGGGGTCCAGTGTTGCCCTTGCTTTTCCTCTGGCTCCCCACATATCTAAAAAAGGACTATTTATTGTCCTTGATACTTGTGGCAAGTTGGAGTTCCATGGCAGCCTTGGCTTCCCTGGTTTGCTCCCTGCAGGTCCGGACCAGTGCAGAATATTCCTCTTTGGAGGTGTGGATCCCATCCTCCATCCTTTTGTAGGTCTTTCTTTTTAGATGCACGAGGTCTGTTAATTCCTTGCTGAGCCAATGGGGCTGCCGTGCCCTTTTGCTACCTTTCCTCTGAGACGGAATAGCCTTAGCTTGTGCATTGAGGATCACTCCCTTGAGGAGCAGCCACTCTTCCTGAACTCCCCTCCCCTTGGGGTCATGGTCCCTTAGGGCCTCACCAACAAGCCTCCTGAGACACTAAACACACAGGAAAATCAGTAGTAGAGACATGAGACAGCAGAGTCCATGTGGCAGTATGGTTTGCCCATAGACATGTAATATTGGCTTGGTATTCTTGCTGAGAAAATTAAAACAGTTTCACGCTAAAAAAAGTAGCACTTGTAGATAATACTTTGGCATATCCAGGACCTGTCTACTGAAGCCAAGAAGAAAGATAACATTTACATTATTTACACTATGAATTAACATATACTAAGCTATGTTAATGTAGATGTATTATATTCAAGGCTTGTCCTGTTCCTTTTCTGTTTTCCACATTTAAACCTAGGCTAATGAAGGCTTGAATGTGGGTGTCACGGCGGGGTCCTACAGGAGGGCCGTGATCTCCTTACGGCCCCCTCACTGTGCCAAGTCGGCCCAAGGGCACCCTCAAATTCTCGCCCGCCACGTCTTTGATGTTGAGGTAAAGTTGGGAGGCTGCCTTACGACTCCCTGGGCACGGTAAGCTGGGACCTCCGTCCCCATGTGTTCCTGGACCCCCTGGGGGTCTCCCGGTATGATGGGTGCTCCCCAGGCACCCTAGCCTTATGGGCTATGCGTGGCTCCTACCAACCCCTAATACTACGCCCCAAGCCTCGCTGATGTGCTGGACATTGGTCTGTCATGATACGCGCCTGTTCCCCCGGGCCTCCTCTGTAATCTAGCCCACCCTTGGGCCTCCCCTGTAGTCTAGCCCACTCTGGGCTCTCTCTAATACACAGCCCCTTACTGGGACTCTCGTCGAGCCCACTCTGGGCCTTCTCTAAAAGTGTTGTCCTGCTCAGGGACCCTCTAGCAGGTCACCGGTCCTTTAGGCCAACTGCACGGCTACCCTCTCTGATCCCGGCTCACCGCACTGCTATCCCCTTTGGTCGGGGACCACCGCAGCACCTTGCCTTTCTCCTGGGGCGTTGTACTACTAACCCCTTCCGTTGGGGTACACCGCAGCACCCTGCCCCTATCTGAGGGCTGTTGCCGCGCTAGCCTACAGCTGGGCTCGCTACGCCCGTCTCGGGCTTCTCAATAGTCCCCCTTCTCTGGGACCTTACATGCCCACGCCGGGCTTCTCAATCATATCGCTCCCTCTCTGGGGCTCGCTGTGCCCACACTGGGCTTCCCTAAAGTGCGGTCCCCCTTCCTGGGGATTGTCATGCCCGCGCTGGGGCCTCCTGGTAGCGCCCCCTCTCCAGGGCTCGTCGTGCCTGCGCTGGGGCTTCTCAAAACGCCCCTCTCCAGGGCTCGTCGTGCCCGCGCTGGGGCTTCTCAAAACGCCCCTCTCCAGGGCTCGTCGTGCCTGCGCTGGGGCTTCTCAAAACGCCCCTCTCCGGGGCTCGTCGTGCCCGCACTGGGGCTTCTCAAAACGCCCCTCTCCGGGGCTCGTCGTGCCCGCGCTGGGGCTTCTCAAAACGCCCCTCTCTGGGGCTGGGGTCTACACACCCCAGCAAGTTGCGCCCTCACTGGCGCTGCGCCTTCACTGGCGCCGGGGTTCCCATACCACTGGGGTTCCCCCTGAGAAACCTGCGCCCTCTCTGGCGCTAGGGCCCCCACCCTCTGTGGGTCCCTATGAGGCCTCCTCCAACCCCTACAGCCTCACCCAAACCACCGGTTTAATATCTAAGCCGAACATAAACTCGAGCCTCCTGGCTATAACTCAAACATAAAGCCTCCTGGCTAAACCATGGTGCTCAAACCTCTCAGAGCTGCCATACTTCTCTCAGCTAGAGCGGTTCCTGCATTGCTCGCCTTCTAGCTCCAGGAGCTCCTGCCCCTCTGGCTGCTGGCAGGGAACTGCCAGCCTGGCCTCAGCCCTGGGCTTTATGAGGGCCAGACCCTGCCCCCTTCTGGCCAGCTGACTCACATTAGTTGCCCTGGCAACCCGTAGCTGTGCTCGTTATGTTCTGCCAGGTCTCTCTCTCCCTGGCAGTTTCTACTCCCTAGGAGCAGGCACTGAGGTGCCCTGCGACAGTGGGCTAGTCTTTGAGAATACTATGAATTGGTCTACCAGAAGCATTGAAATGAAAAGAGTCAGGCATGCCAAGTGTAGGGAGGAGAATAATTGGAAGAGTTAAGAGCATGGGTAATAAGAAACTGTCATTCTTGTACAACGTAAAGGAGGGGGGGGGAACGACCAGAGAGGGCATGCCTTGAAAGCCCCTCTGTAAGAAGAGCTACCTATAGCAGATCATGAATAAACAAGAGTTAAGAAAAGAACAAAATGGGGAAGAGCCTTAGAAGCCACCAGACAACAAGGTGTCGAGGTGTTATGGAGTAATGAAAAATGCTCTGGGCTTAAAGAAAAGTTGAGGAGGATAAGAACAAGGCAAAGGCTCCACGACTGCACCTAAGGAAGAGGAGCTAGGGTAGGCAAGGTATCTTTAGGGAGATACTGAAGGCATGTTTAGTGAATCTGGAGGGGTTGAAGTAGTTGATTCTGGGAGTTTAGTCTATATGACAGCTGTGATATAAAAGGGAGGTGAGAGGAACTTGAGAGGTGGATTAAGATGCTGGAGAGAAGTGTAGGGTGAGAATGAACTGACCAGTGGGTGGGATGGTGTGGCAAGAGGATAATAAGTTGTTTGTAAATCCATTTTCAATTAATATGAATTTCGTTATTGCCAACTGCGACACTAAAAATATTTTAGTTACAGGCTGAAACCACAAAGTGATTCTTGCCAGTGTCTCTTGCCATTCTTTAGGGGCCAGATTCTGCCACAGTTACCTCCTATTTAGAAGTACCTTCAGTCCTGATCCTGCAACTAACTATGCATAGAGAAATCTCTGTACCTGCCTGAGGTCCCTCTAAGGTCAAGGGAAAACAAAGAGGTCTAAGGGCATGTGTAGATGAAATGGGGTACCCTAAATTGAAGCGGTGGGTGTTTAAAAAAACACCGCTTTAATTTAGGACTGATTAAACCCCTGTGTCATGCACACACCCCACTGACTTGCTTGCTTCTTCGGAGGGGAGGGCAAGCTGCAAGCGGGCTGAGCAGTCCCTGAGCTGCAGGGGTGGGGAGGTGGTGCTTCCCTCTGCAGCAGCTGTGGGCCCCCCTAGGCAGCACCCACCCCCAGGCACCCCGCACAACTCAGGCAGGCAGGCCCTAGGGGGTGGAGATCAGGTTTGCTGCTTTTCTTGGGCGGAGCCTGCTTTCCCAGGCTGCTGTTAAGCTGCCTGCAGGGCTTTCTGTGGAGCTGCACAGTGCCAGGTACTTCGCTCCGTGGCTGTAGGGGCAGCAAACTAAAACTCCTCGAAGGAGTTTTAGTTTGCTGTGCCCCAAGACTTTTAAGGCACATTACACCGCCAAACTTCCTACAGTGGCTGGAATTAATGCACAATATGCTGCTGAAGTGTGCAAACACTGACACCATTAAAGCTGTGCAAAAACATTTAGCCTGCTTTAAAGTGTCATGCACACATGCCTCTCATTTAGTCTATGCATGGCTTAAGTGCACAGACTGGTGCCAGATCAGGGTTTTTCTGTGTGAATACTGCTGTGTATTTTAGTTGAACTAGTTGCAGCAAAAAGGTGGTAGATTATAGTCATAACTCTGTTCATCTTGTATCTAATTTTACATTTACTTTTCATACTGGTGCTTGGGGAAAAGTTGTCTAACTGGTTTGGGGGAAAGTAATGGGCCTGCTTTTTCTTCTCTCACCTTTCAGATGTCAGTGTCAAGGTGCTGGTACAGCTTGAATTGCCCCTTACTCACATCAATGACAGCAAGAGAAGGTTTTAAATCGAAGTGAATAAACTATTACCACCTGATTTAGTATTCCAGGTCTCTGCCTTAGCATACCATTATGCTCCTGGAGAAGGAGAAGAGTACTACTGTGGCTCTGCTGAACTTCCATAGTGTGTGAGACCTGAATTATACAGCAGCTGTACTTTGAAATGACTGAGTCTATCTTGAGTTCACAATTCAGCCATTTATTGTCAGATTGGTAGTCTTGAACTGACAACCTCACCAGATCAGTCTGTCTGCCCCTCTGGTATGTAACTTGGCACATTTGTCTGATTCGCCATTAGTTCACACCAGTGGAAAGGTGATGGAACTCGCTCTTCTACAATGATCCTCTCCCAGTGTATTGAACCTGATAGCCATCCATTTCCTTATGTTGTCTTTTCAAAATATTTGAGGGGAGCTGAGGGCACAGAAAAGAGATAAATACTGGCTAATGGCAGCAATGAGGTGAGCAAGACCCATGCAAGTAGCTGTGTCACCCTTCCAGTTCTTTTGAGTTCTGACTTGGAACTTGAGGATAGAAAGACCTTACTGAGCAGCCTCTCCTTCCAGCAGGTGTGAAAGAGAAAATTAGCTGAAAGCACTGGAGAAGAGGGATAAGATGAGAACAATAGCTATAGGAAGATTTTCTGAGAACCCAGGAATGTTAGAAAAGGGGAAAGACTATTAGAATATGATTGGGACAAGCAGAGTTAACAGGAAATGGACAGGAAGATGATGTTGTATATTTAATGGACAGAAGGGACTTAACAGGTAGTTTTAACAAGGAAGAACAAACAGTTCATAGTCCATGTTAGGGCTTGGCTTCGGAATTTAAGTGTTGCCTTTGAATACTGTAACTCCTGATGCTATTTCAAGTGCTGGGCCTCTTTTGAGCAAAGATGACCCAAATTTTCAAGCCTAGAGGTGGTTCTAAGATATTAAATTAAACCTGGCTGTTATAAAATTCAGCTAGTCATTGTATGAAGTGGGGGAGGTGAGCGATTCTCACAGAAGAATTACTGTGGAAGCTCTTGTCCTGAAGCCAGACTTCATAAGAGGGAAGAAAGGCGAGCTTAAGTCGTCATGATAGCACTCAAAAGATTGATCATTAGTTGGCTAATGCTGGAGGATTATTATTTATCAATAATAATAAACTATAGAAATAGAATATTCATCAATGTAAATAGACTATCTGACTTGGGGACACTTTGCTCTAAAATATCCTTTCTGGACTAAATAGCTGTAGTACTTAACACCCTAAGAAAAAGGACAATATTCAGAACATACATGCATGTCCAGATAAAAGTATAATTATAGACTGGCCTCTTGAATGTTCACAGTTCTATAAAGCTTCCCCTACTGGACACTAACCACAAAATGTATGCTTGGACCCCTGTTTGTTTCTGATGACCTCCTTCAGCAAGCTACAGGCCTGATTCCAGCTTCTGTGGTGCATGCTTTGGCCCCTGGCAGATGCTACATTTGTTACACAGTGGGTGTATCTACATGTTCAATTAATGCAGCATGATAAACTCTGGAGCTTTTTGAGCCAGAGTTGACTGCTTCCGGGTGCAGTGTCTACATGTGTGCCCAGGACATCAGCACTTTGAGTCGGAGCAGAAAAGTCCCAGGCTGCCAGCAGGCTCAAGGGTTCAGCCCCAGGTGGTGGTGTCAGGGGCTGGCACATGCCAGGGATATAGAACCTGCGGAGCTATGTGGCTAGGTGACACTCAAGAGTCTGGCTTCTACCCGGTCACCATCTTCCACACGTGCATTTCAGTGAAGTAAATGACTCTGCTGTAAAACAGTAGTCCCCGACAGTATTATTTTACAGCAGAATTTGTTAACTTACTGTGCCCTAATACCAGTGCACGTGTAGACTGTGATGCTTTACTGTGGAGTTAATTAGTCAACTCCACAGTAAAGCGCACGTGTAGATGCACCCAGTGTATGCAAGTATTGAATGACAAATCTTAACATTCCCTTAATTGTTACATATCACTTGACTCTTATTCATGGCTGAAAAAAAATGGTGGGTCGACCACAACAAAGTTACTCGTTGAATGGCAACTTTTTTGTGGCACAGAAGTCCCATGGTAACTCTAACATGTGGCCAGTTGGCACATTACAATGCATTGAGCAATGCTATCATATAACACAAGATAAATGTAATGTGTTCTAGAGGCCCCAGGCAACAGAAGTCAATTAAACCTTTGCAAAATGGGACTTTGTAATCTGGCAGCCCAAGATTCCCAGGACCAGGGCTGAGTTCTTTGCTCCCTCCCTGGACTTCTTGTTTGTATAGTTATGTTTCTAGAGCTCCAGCTTCTTTGGTACTCTAGTTTAAAGTCTTCCTGTCCAAGAGCAGATGACAGATTGGCAAAGGTTTCTAAATATTTTGCTAACACACACAATGGAGATCTAGGCAAAATAATGAAATACCTGTATACATTTTGCTGCCCTAGTCTTTCTCTAAATGCTTAGGTGTTTTTTATGGATTTCTTAGTCATCCAAGGTATACAGGATTCAACTCCAGCAGATGGCTTCCCCTCCGGTACAACCTTCCACCTGTCTCTTCTCTCTTTAAAAAGGCTGTAACTTGCAGTCTGCTCTATTGGGTGTGGCTTGTGTCGGTGATATCATATGATCAAATCCCCTATGGATCTTGCTCAACCACCAGGCAAAATTTATTTCTGGCAGTAAGCTACTCCTGTGCCCAAGATGTTCTTCCCTTTGACTAAAGGTTTCATGTCCATTTATTTCTTGGCTCTGTCAACCTCACTTGGATAATTAAGATTAGGAAAAACTGACTAGGCTTAAAGATCAAACTGGAGTTTGCAGTTAGACAAAAATTATACAGAAAACTCACAATATCAAAACTGAATATAGATTGTTTACAAGCAGATTCCACTAATTGCTACATATAAAAAATCTTTTGTCCAACACTTCTCAGCATTCATGGTCATACTGATTAGGGGAGTCGGGAAGAGAGCCTGTGATGGCTTTTAAACTGTATTGTTGTACACAGTAAAATTAATAATTGAACATCTACACTGTTGAGTTTATCTTTTTTGGCATAAAGTTCAGAGAAATGAAAAATGAACTCCCTTATTTTGCTTTTTTTTTTCTTCCTCAGTTTGAATGGGCAAATGTGCAAAGATGCCAACTGCAAGGCTTGTTTTTATTTTGATCCAGATTTGGCACAGAGTAACCATATTTGTGTGGATCACAGCACAGTGGGATTTCCAATCCTGGCTGAGGCTTACGATTGTACAGAACTGTCTAACCAATAGTAGATACTGTGCTATCATTACTATTTGGCCCTTACTTGCAGCATACAGTGATGATGACTATTTCAAAAGTGGCGCATTGTTTTGGTTTCTTTTTTTTTTTAAATAAAAACAGCCACCAAAGTTTTAGTTTATCTTCTTTCCCAATAGGTAACCTTTCTTACTGGCTTACAGCATGAAAATGGAGTTTCCTAAGCTATATGAAACGCCAAGTCAAACTTCTTTACCAAGGAAGTAACTTTGTTTTAAAGACATCATAAATATGGGTCCTAAAATTAATTGTTAGGTGCATTGGGAGAGAAACATCTAACAGCATGCCTTTTAGAGTTATCGTACTGTTGGTCTGCAAGCTTAAAACTTAAAATGACCCAAAGGCTAAAGCGAGAAAAATCAATATACTGCTTGTAACTTACCTCGCACATACAGGTTCTGTTCCCTAGATAAAAGTTCCTAGTCTAAGTTCGCATATTTCCACATAATGGAAGCGGGGGGGGGGGGGGGGGGGATATTTTTATTTGCATTTCACCTGTGAAAAATGGAAAGAACAAGTGACTTGGATCACAAAATAAAATGATGCAAGTTAGAGGGCAGAGATAAAATGGAGATAAGCAGAAAAATCAGGGGGAAAAATGAAAAAGAAATAATCTTAAAACTATTAAAGAAAAAAGTTGGGGTTGGGGGAAGGGGAAATATTTCATTCCCTTGATCTGTATTAGTCCCAGTTTGTTTGTATATTGTATCCT
Organism: Alligator mississippiensis; assembly: GCF_030867095.1. Taxonomy (NCBI): domain Eukaryota; kingdom Metazoa; phylum Chordata; order Crocodylia; family Alligatoridae; genus Alligator; species Alligator mississippiensis. Next base: position 99,291,041 of record NC_081828.1, read on the forward strand.
TCTTCCCTGCTTTGGCAAATAGTCTTATACACTTTAACTGACTTGTCCTAAGGAAAGACCTGCAGGATAAAGGCCTCGCTCCCGCATATCACCAACTTGCATGAGAATTGGAATTCTGACAGGGCTCTCCGGCATATCCCACATGAGCTTTTTTAGAAAAGCCTGTAGGACCAGTCAGATTATATTGTCATGAAAAAATATCACAGTGCATTTCAGAAGACTAACTTCAAAAGGCTACTGCAATATCAAATTACTGAAATATCAACCCAATTCAGAGCTGCCTTTTTAGACTGTAGCTTCCTCAAAACAAAATCATTACCCACCTTGTATATTTAAGCACATGACTGTCATATTAGTGAAGTATCGATAGTTAACACAAGACTTCAGCAGCCAGGCTATTCCTTTGGGTATGTGATACCCCAACAGAGAAAGCAATGGATGGGGGATGGCTAGTACAGGGAAACATCAGGCCATGTCAACACACTAGTATTTTAGAGAAGCCTTTGCATCTGTTTTCAATAGCAGCTTGACTCTGAACTGTGTGATCGGGAACATCTGTACAGGAACTGGAGCCAGATGGTTGCTATTAGGCAAACACTAACTTAAGAGGAGTCTGACTTAAGAAAGGTGGATCTTTTAGGTTTTCTGTAAAGGAGACTGTTTTTAACTGCTGCTGCAGCAATACAACAATGAACTACTGTTGCAATATCAGATGTTCTATAAGCAAACAAATGCCGATCCTGCTTTTCCTCCCCCGTCTTTGTTTTTTGTTGTTTTTTTTAAAGACAGATTCCAGGTCAGCAAAAAAAAAAATATGGAGCAATTTCAAAGTCATGTTCTACAACATACACAATTCTAATGAGAAACTTAATGATGGCCTAACACCTTCTCATTATCAAAGTTGTACCAATTATGTATAACTAATTAATGCATAAACAGAATCTAAAATTAGATGGGTAAATTATCCATGAATAGACCTGTCTGAAGAATTTTGAAAAACAAATGACTATGCATGCTTAATATTAACTTGGTTCAGCCTATAGATCACAAACTAGCTACTGTGACCACTTCTCTAAATATTCATGATAAATTTGTGCTGCATAATTGCTATGTAATTTGCATTCTACTGTTTTTATTCTCTTGGTCAGGGGTTGGCAGCCTTTTCCTGGCATAGGCAAGGGTTTATGACCTGGCCATTACTATAAGCCAGATATTTCTGCCTCTCCCCTGCCCTAAGCAGCTGCCTGCCAGATTCTCAACTCCTCTACAGCAAGGAGAAATTCAGGTACTGTAGAGCAGAGGGAATGCATGGCACAGCTCCATGAGACAGCCCCCTCTGGCATGCAGGCCATAGGTCGTCATCAATAAATTACTAGAGTTGTTCAAATAACTTTGTACAGGTATTTCCTAACTAAACATTTTTATGCCAACATTTGTACAAGATTCACTTGCATACAATATTTAGAGAATTAATAAAAAGGCCATCAGTGTGAATTCCTTTGTGCAAGTTCTTAAGATGGCAATGCATAGCATTACTTCCGACTCTTGGTAAGGCAATGTTATTTAGCACGTTGGCATTGAATAAAATACTGGGATTAACACTTGCTACAGATACTTCCCATAATGAAGCAAGACAGTGTTTGATTTATTTTCTAAGCATGTGAAAAAACAAAAATGAGGTACTTGGATAATCTTGGAGTTGTGTCCCTTCGCTTACAGTTTGGATAGGCCTCTCATCCTCACCTTTCATTCGACTGAGGGATCATTTAGAATACTGTTTGTCTCTGAATGCAAGGGGCATAAGTAATAGCAGAAATGAAGTGCTCAACAATCTAAAACAGATGTGGCTGAGCAGGGTTACTTTACTCAGCCTCCCACAATGTATAGCTCTTGGCTGAAGGCTGATCCAAGGAAATATAGGCAATGCTACTAAACATACCTGACTTCTTAAAGTCCTATTCTTTTGCCATCGTTCCCATCTCTGTTTCACAGAAAGAATGCATCATTTCTGCATCATGTCTATCCCATCTTGAAGGATAGGTAGCAAATGGGCACAGCAACCCCCTTGGCTCCGCAGGGAACTTGCGGACCTCCTGCATCTAAAAAGAAAAACCTATAAAGGATGGAAGACTGGAATCGCCTCAAAGGAGAAGTGTTCTGCATTGCTCTGGACCTGTAGGGAGCAAACCAGGAAAGCCAAGGCTGTGACTGAACTCCAATTGGCTACACATATCAAAGACAATAAAAAGTCCGTTTTTTAGATATGTGGGGAGCCGGAAGAAAAGCAAGGGTAACACTGGACTCCTGCTAAACAAAATGGGACAACTGACACCTAGGAAGAAGCCAACCTGTTTAATGGGTATTTTGCGTCGGTTTTTCACCAACCCCAAGGGACTGCCCTGCTCAACACAGTACAGGACAGCCAGGGTGAGGGAGAATTGTTACCCTACATCACTGCAGACCATGTAAAGGAACACTTTGAGAGGCTGGACAACTCCAAGTCAGCTGGCCCAGACAGTTTACACCCCAGGGTACTTAAGAAGCTGGCAAGCATCATAGCTCAGCCACTAGCGTGGATCTTCAAGAACTCATGGCACTCAGGTGAAGTGCCTGAAGGCACCCCATTGGCCTTCTTCCAGTCTATCTTCAAGAAAGGAAGGAAAGCAGATCTGGGGAACTACTGGCCCATCAGCCTGACCTCAGGGCAGATCTTGGAAAAAACCATTGAAGAGACCATTCTTGACAAGCTGGCTGATGGCAACATCCTGAGGGACAGCCAGCACAGGTTTGTTGCAGGTAGGTCTTGCCTGACCAATCTCATCACCTTCTATGACCAGGCGACATATCACCTGGACAGGGGAAAAGAGATTGACATCATATCTCTTTTTTTTTTTTTTTAAAGAAGCCTTTGATCTGGTGTTCCATGATCTCCTTGTGGAAAAATTGGCCAACTGCAGCCTTAGCTACATCACAATCCGACGACTGGGGAATTGGCTCTGAGGTCAGACCTAGAGAGTGGTAATTGACGGAAGTAAATTATTGTTGTGCGCTATGACCAGTGGGGTCCCCCAAGGCTCCATCCTTGGGCCTATACTTTTTAACATCTTTTTATTAACAATTTAGTCATTGGTGTCAAAAGTGGACTGGCTAAGGTTGCCGATAACACCAAACTTTGGGGTAAAGCATCCACACCTGAGGACAGGCTGGTGATCCAGGCTGACCTCAACAGGCTCAGAAAATGGGCGGATGAAAATCTGATGGCATTCAACACTGAAAAATACAAGGTACTCCACCTTGGGGGGGCAGGGCAGGAAACCCATAGCACACTTATAGGCTCAGCAGTGCTACGCTTGCTACCATCATGGTTGAAAGGGACATCATCATGATTGGCCACAAGATGAATATGAGTCACCAATGTGATGTCACAGCTGGTAAAGCAAGCAAAACTCTGGCTTGCATTGATTTTTAGATGCTTTTCAAGCAAATCCCAGGATGTCATCCTCCTGCTGTACTCTGCCTTGGTGAGGCCACAGCTGGAGTACTGCATCCAATTCTGGGCTCCACAATTTAAAAAGGATGTGGAGAAGCTTGAGAGAGTCCAGAGGAGAGCAACACATATGACCAGAGGGCAGGAGAACAGGCCCTATGATGAGAGGCTGAGAGCCATAGGACTCTTCAGCCTGGAAAGGCTCAGGGGGGACCTGGTAGAACACCTGTTTACCAGAGTGCCCCAAGGGATGACAAGGTCAAACGGTCACAAACTCCTCCGGGACTGTTTTAGGCTGGACATAAGGAAAAACTTCTTAACTGTCCGAGCCCACAAGGCCTGGAATAGATTGCTTCCAGAGGTGGTGCAAGCACCTACTCTGGACTCTGTTAAGAAACATTTGGACGTCTATCTTGCTGGGATCCTTTCACCCTGGCTGACTTCCTGCCCCTGAGGCTGGTGGCTGGACTCTATGATCTTCCAAGGTCCCTTCCAGCCCTAGTGTCTATGAAATTTGCTGCCACTTGTGTAGCATGTAGCTCTGATAATTGAATGCCACAATATAAAATCTAGGGCTTCTCTCCAATATTTAGAAAATCTCCATGATAAAGATTTTCCCCTGACATTTAGGTCTCCTTCTATTCCAGGCACTTCCCTTAACTGTTGCAAATAAATTGGCAATTAATAGTGGAATATACAGCTTCAGTAGCACACCCACACAAAATATTAAGTGAGCTTAGATGAGAAAAGAGTCACTTCTGCGAAATTTTTTATGTCAGACACGCACTTGGACGCAGGCGAGAAAATAAGTGAACATTCATTTTGATCACTTTCATGCAGTCTTTGAGCAACTGGCTTAAAGAACTTCAGTTGGATTGTATTGCTTTGAGTGTAATCGCACACTTGTGATTATCCCCCATGGTTGTTTCTTGTCATAATCTGAAGCTGTTATTCTTATTGTACAAGCCTTTTCCCTAAAGACAATACTGAGACAGACCTAGTTTGCTCTAAATGACTATTATAACCTGTTTCTATACTGCTTTATATATATGTTCATTTCCAGTTAATAATTCTGACTAGACTGATCCCATTTGTTTTTTCTGGTCCTGTTAGCTTTCTAAGTGTTCTTGAAACAATAAAACACTGAAATGTTGTTTCTTTTCCCATTCCCAGCAAATAATAGTGAAACAAAATAAGTCTTCTCTAAGTGTTCAAACAGCCTGTGGCACAGGCCTAACTGGCTGTTTACACTGCTTGCTTGGTTCAGCTTTTGAGGGTGTGTTTTTTTTGGCTCTTCATTACATAATAGATGTTTGTTTCCCCCAAATCTTCTGTACACGTACATATCACTGATACTGAAATAGAGGAGCCAAAGGAAAACACCTAAAAGCAAATATCTGATTAATCTGTAGGCCTAAATTCTTCAGCAGTTACTGCACTGGGTCTGAACCAGAAAGACCAAGAAGCAATGCACAACCTTGCTATCCTATTTACAAGCACAATACTGCTACCCTAACTGCACTTAGTTAGAAGTCTAGCCACTTCACTGGACTGGATGCAGACACATTGACTGAATTACTTAAATGTCAGAAACTCTGATCAACATGGCACCAGGTCTGCAATGATCTCATCTGTTCTCTCTGAGTGTCGGCATCCCACTCCCTAGGAAGGAACTTGGTTATTTTGTGTTGTGACGACAAGCTCTTTGTCCTTCCTGAAAACTCTTTTTTTTTTCTCTAGCTGCTTTTACTGTATTTTCTTGTGTACCACATGTCCCCAAGTAAGAAAGGCACCTTGTTTTGGGAAGGCAGAGTGAAGAAAAAAAATGTCCAGTCATGGCTGACTACTGACTACAGGAGGTCCTGATTACAGAGGTTGTGGCTGTGAGAGGGTTAACTCTGTAACTTGAACCCTGAAGGGTGAACTTTTCCCCCTTCTTCCCTGAAGTTTGGCAGAGGGAGAATCAGGGCAGCCATCTTATAGTACTGTTTCCATACTTGCTTCTATTCTAGCAAAGAAAAATCAGCTTGCCTGCTTGACATGCTTCCCAGTTTTGAAGGGTTGATTATTTTTATTTTGCGGGAGGGAGTTAGGGAGCAAAGTGTGTATGCCATGCGAGTAGATATGTATTTCAAACTTGTGTTTCTCTCATTTAGGTTCTGCTCATGTATGAGTGACTTCTCACATCTGTCAACTTCGTGTGGGCAAGATGAATAATGGGGCTATACCTAGATGACAAATCAGGGCTAGCGCATTTAGCTGTTAGTGTAATAAAAGTAATTTATATCTTGCCGTAAGTGTACTTGGATTAAAACTAATATCCAGTTATTGCCTCTGTCTGGTTTAGCAGGTTGCAGTAACTTCAATAATTACACTTAGGCCTAAGGATGGTGCATGTTGGTGACTGTTTTTATTAGCAAAACTCCTTGCAGCAGGTCCCTTCTTATGTTATCATGGAATTCTGTTTGTGGATTTAAAAAAAAATGGTAACATTTAGACATGCCTTAAACATGTCTTAACAATAATTAACCCCAGACATACATCTGTTAGTTACTCTGTTAATGTCCACTCTCTCGCCTCTCAAATTCTGTCTATTCTTTCTTTCTCTAGGCTCTAGCATCCCTGCTTGCCTCCAACCCCTGCCTGTACTCTCCCTTTGATTCCTACCGCCTCCCTCCTCCAGAGCCCCTTCCCTTGGTCTCTGCCATCTCCTTCTGCCTTAAGGATTGCCTTCAATCCCTGCAGGGCTGTTTTGTTCCCCCTGGGGCCAATTTTGGGGCTGTCTTATCCCCCTCCCAGTCCTCAGCTTCCGTTGGAGGCTTTTTTTCCAGCCCCTGTAGGAGTTAACCCTCTCCTGCCCAGGATGGCTGCCAGCAGCCAGGGCATATGGCATGAGGATGTCTCTGCAAACCTGCCCTTCAGCCATGACCTGCAAGTGCACGCCCTCTCCATGTCAGGGTGGAAGCCTGCACTGGTGCTCTGGCGGACCTGGTGGAATGCCAGAATGTCGGGTACACCTCCAGAGTGAACTCAGTGCCTGTCATCTACCTGAGCTCCCCTGGCCTGGTGAGGGAGGTGTGTGCGGTGGGGCTGGTGGTCTCAGAGGTCCACTACTTGGCCACCCCCCCTGGAGACTCTGACAGTGTGAGTGGTGGCCTCCAACATCCCCCCCACATCTGCCAGACCAGGACCTCACCAAAGCGCTTGAGCCCCTGGTGCAGGCTGACCGTGGGGAGCAGGGACCTCAGGCTCAGGCATGTCCTGTCCTGCTGGAGGCAGGAATTTATGCTTCTCGGGGGGGGCGGGGTCAGACCCTACCTCTCTCCATGACCTTTGTGGTGGATGGGAGCCTGTATGTAGTCTACTTCTCCCAGGATGAGATTGTGTGCTGCCGCTGCGGCAGCGGCTCCCATCTAGCTGCCCAGTGCCCACTGTGGCAGTTGGCCAGGACACTGGCTGCTGCACCTACACAGGAAGATGGCGTGTCCACCTCCAGTGCAGGAGTCTCATTGAAGGGTGGGGCTGGAGGCTCCTTCCAGCCCCCCTCCACCCGTTCCATCTGGGGAAACAGGCGCCTCTGGTGTGAGCATCCCAGATGGCGGGGGGGGGGTGCTGGGATATCCTCCCAGGCTCCTCCTATCTGTCAGGGCTGAAGCCTCACTCCATGGAGAGACTGGGGACTCCTCCCAGCCCCCTCCTGCCCCGGTCCCCTCTGGGGCGGCTGGTACCTCAGGCACTGACACCCCACTGGCTACGGTGACTGTGGCCTCCTTTCAGCCACCCTCCACCTGCCTGATGGGGCTGTTCCCCCAGTGCCAGGGCTTCATCTGGTGGAGGGTCTGGGATGTCCTTTCAGTCCCCCCTCCTCCCCAGGTCCCAGTTCCATCTGGGGTGTCAAGCACCTCAGGCACTGGGGCCCTATCGGGCGGAATAATCCCCTCCCCCTCCCTCCCTCCCCCCCTCAGTTGATGTGGCAAGCCCCAAGCAGCCCAGCCCACCCCCTTCGGGGAAAGCGCCTCCTACCCCTACTCCTAAGAAAGCCCAGAACAAGAGGTGGAAGGAAGCTTCCCAAGGAGCCCCAACCCCTTTAGGGCCTGTCTCTGCCAGTGCCAGGGAGCCTGACCCCACCCTCCCTGCCCCATCCCCCCAGCGACCCTGCCACCTCAGGCTACGACTGAGGCTGTCCCAGCAGCACAGGGGGCGCTGGGCAACCCCTCACCCCCATCCCAGGGTCCTCATCACCAAGAACCTGGCGGACATAACCTTGTAGCACCAGTATGCTGTGCTGGACCCCCTGCCAGAGCTGCTTGAAAGGACTAGGCAGCCTGTCCCTTCCATCCAGGGGTGGTGGAAGAGAACATTTTTCACACCTTCCTTGACTGCCCCTGGCTGCTCTTTGCCACCCTCAGTGCTGCTTCGGGCACTGGGCTGGGACTTTTCAGAGTAAGCATACATCTGCTCTTTCTCGTACCGGGCAGCCGAGTGGGGTGCAGTTGGCCTGGCCAACTTCCTGGTGGGCCAGGCCAAGATGGCCACCAAAACCGGCTTGCCAGGATTGGGATGGACAACGCCCTGCAGCTTTTCTGCCTGCTGGTGCAGGCCCACCTCTCACTCGAATTCAAGCATGCTGTCCTCCAGCGGACAGTGCCTACCTTTTTGAGGAGCACCGTGCCAGGTCAAGAGGGGGACATCTGCTCCTTGCACTGTGATGCTGCCACCTGCTCAGAGTGCGGGGGCAGGCCAAGGTCTTGGGCTTTGCCCGTGTGGTCCAACCCCTGATGTCCTGAGGTCCCCCCTGGCCGTCCCTGCTGTAGAACTGTATATATTTCTTTATCCCTTGTTTGTTTGTTTGTCTAGTGTGCGGGCAGGCTTTGCAGGCCATGAGCCCAGGCTTTGTCCTTGAGGGCCAGACTTTCGGGCCAACTTGTAGGGTCTTTACTGCCCCTCATTTGTCACCCTCCCCAGAATAAACGTTTCTAAAAGTCAAAAGTCTGTCTCTCTATAAATGGCTTTAAGGTAAAACTATGTTTTCTTATGCTTAAAACCATGATAAGGCTCGCTTACTCCTAACTAAAATATGACAATACACCTGACAAGAAAGGTTCATGAATTCAGTAGACCCAAAGAGTGTGTGAGCATCATATTAGAGTGGGGTGGTAGGAGATGCAATGAGTTCATCCTGGCGAATGTAGGCTGTCCAGGTTTGTGAAATAACCCTGCTGAGTGCTGCTGCATTAATAAGTGCATACCCTTTCCTTTTCCTACAGCCTTAACTCCTAATAAATGGTGCAGAGTTAATTGGGCTGGTGTATTTGACTTGATAAAAGAAGCAGTCATGAAATAAACTGCTACATTGTTGGTGGTTCCTCACTAAAAGCCCATGTCTGTCTGCCTGTCTGAAAAAGTCTATAGTCCTGCATTTGTCCCTCTCCTGATCTTTTTCTTTTATTCATTGTGTTTATTCTTTGTGCATGTGCATATGGAGACTGGCTTGCTGGCAGGTTCTAATCTTTTGAGTTTGATTCTCTTTTGTACATAATAAGGTCTTTGTCTTGAATGCATAGAAATGTGGTGACTGACTTTTGTTCCAAACTCTGGGCTGAGTTTTTGTTCTTAAGGCTCGATGTCTCCTTTCCAATTCTGAGATCTCTTCTCTCAGGACTGCTTTGTAATGGGTGATGAAGGAGCTGATGCAAATTTATGGCTCCCCTCCCCCACCTTTTTTTTTTAAAGCCCTCTCTCTCTCTCATCCTTCACAATGTAATGACATCTTTACTATTAGGTTTCTTCTGTGCATGTTATTCTTTGTACCAAGTAACAAGATAGTTTCCTTGTCCTCATGTCCTGCCCTTGCTTTCACTGGCAAGGTTGTTGCAGGGGCTTTATTTAACAGAAAGGAAGTTCTCTGCCAGTGCATGAAAACTTTAACGCTGCCTTGGACTAGGTACTGTTCTTGTTTTGGGGCTCTCAAATTTTGATGATATCAGATATTTAAGACAGCTAAAGACCTTCTGTGGCATGGGAGCTCAAGTGGAAACTAGCTGGTCTCTGTGCTAGTCCAGTGTCATCCCCCATTTGTGTGGCTTTTTTTTAACTTTTGAGTTGTGCCTCTGTCTTTACTTATGGAACTCGCTCCTTTACAAAATACATTCCATTTCCTAATGAAAACACTTTCTGATGACTGGACTGTTTCATATTTTGGCAGTGTGTAAAATATCTGAGTCCACAGACTAATAAAATAAATAATATCCCCTAAACCAGGGGTGTCCAACCTTTTTGAATGTGGGGCCGGATCACAAACTTTTTATCACCCAGTGGGCCGGCAGGAGCGGGCACTCGCACGGCCTGTCCAGTCTGGCCGTGGCCTCAAGGATGCTTCCACACCTGTGCGCCTGGGCACAGCAGCCAGGGGGACATGTGGGGACTCTACAGGGGGGTGCAGGATGGGCAGGGACACCCCCCTACTTCCTCTTCCCAGGGCAGCCTGAGCCCAAGCCTAAGCGGCAGGGGTCCCTCCCTCCCCAGGGCCCGCAACTCGCCACCCCCAGCGTGATGTCTGCGGGCGCGGGGGGGATGCGGGGAGGCAGGAGCAGTGCCGACAGCCACAGCAGCTGCGGCAGCAGCATCTCCCACAGGCCCGGCCAGAGCATCCCTCCAAGCCGGCATCCGTAACCCCTGTGACCGCCCGCACACCGCACCACAACCTCCTCCAGCCCATGCGGCTGGCGGTGACTGGCGCAGGGCGGGGCCGGCATGCAAATGAGGAAGGGAGGGGCGGGGCTAGGAAGGGACACTGTGAAATGAGGGGGGAGGGGAGGAGCCATAACGTGCCGGCAAGGTCAAGCTGACGCGGTGCATGTGGGAACCCTGTCCTTCCCCAGCCCTTCAGCAGCCATTAGGAAGCTACTGAGGGGCTGGGGGAGGGACAAGGGGTGAGAATGAAAGTAAACAGTGTTTACTTTTGTTTCCCGTCACAGCACCGCGGGCCTCAGAAAAAGTTTTGGTGGGCCGCATGGCAGCCCACAGGCCGTATGTTGGACAAGCCTGCCCTAAACCTTGTAGCTACAGGGAGGCAGGAAGAGTATTACAACACCAAACATACTACCAACTTACCAACAACAAGGAATATGGAACTGTTATAACATAATACACATTGTAAAGGAGTGACTTCATTTCAATACGTTAGAGTACTGCTGCATATTCACTATTTAGGAGAGAGTGATTGTGCCCCCTGACAAAGGAAAGTCTTTCGGTATGGCAGGCACAAACTTGTAACTGTTTTCGTATGTTTGCAGAAACAGTGCTGGATTCCCCAAAGATGAAGAGCAATCAGTAGAAATTTGAGGGAGGACCTCTACCCTGCAGAGAGCTTCCGAACGTATTGGATTTGGAGCATAAACATAAAAACAAAAAGTCAGATCTGTTTGTTTTAAAAGAATAAAATTTGCTTTGACAGAAAGTGATAAGGGCCAATAGTTGCTATGCTTCACAGGGGCATGAGCTGATTGTAGCTGGATTCAAAAACTGTTCCCAGGGTTCAGTGTTTGCATAGTTAAGTGTGTTAAGACAGTTCCTGACTTCTTCTGAAGCATCGAACTTCTGATGTAACACGAATTAAAATCCTGGCAGCCAAAAAAGCAGGTAAGGACCCAAGGAGCAAATGAACACACCTCAACCACTTGTAAGTGCAGCTGGGATGGTGGGTGACACAACCTTTGTCAAATCTACACTACCTTTAACTGGATAATCCTCCTTGGACTTCAGGGCCCCAGTATGCTAGCTGCTGAAAGTGGGTTGGTCACACCTGAGCTGGAGCTCTGTTTCCAGCTGCTTGAAGTGGACTAATTAGATTGATCAGCACTCTGTCACTCAGACATACATTTGAAAAGATGACAAAAGGGCATTATTAGAGTGGCTAATCAGCTAAAACTGTCTTGTAAATAAATAAAAAACCTAACCAAACACACGAACCCCAAATCCCTTTTTTTTCTTCAGGCTTGATCAAGGCATATTAAAATATTCAGCTTCTTGGACAACTGACATAATCCTCTATTTCTTTGTTTAATCTTTAGGACACTGACACTCAAGCATAACCAACCCAGCTGTATATGCAGTCAGTGTTAACCAAAGAGCCCCAACTACATATACATGCTTAGGACAATCATGATAAACAGTTCAGTTGAAAAGAGAAATCTATACCATGTATAGCTCAATTGATGGGGAGGGACTATGTTACATTTTTATGAATATAGGAAAGATTTATCCAATGCCTGCCAGAAAAGAAGTGATACTTCAAAGATCCCCACTTATGACTTGGGAGACATGGTCTTGAGTATCTGCATTCTAGGATGTCTTGCTTTGCTTACATAAAATCTCTTTTAAAATGTGAAGTTTCTTATTAGCTTGTAGAATGCAGAGATGACATCTTAAGTGCTTATATTTGGAAATTAAACCTTTAATGAAAAGGGAGATGAACAAAACAACTAGAAGAAGTATGTCTTTTATGTCCTTTTTTAAATAAGAAAGCCTTGTCAGCAGGTAAATTTTAGAAGTAACTGGACTAAGAAATTGGGTATTGTGGTGACTAGACACAGACAGAGATTTTGCAAGTGATCTATGGCATCTGAAGGTCTGGTGTCTCAGGCCCCTAATGTTGTAATGTTTTACTAATATGTAAGCTGTGCAGCAATTGGAAATGTCCTGTACTGTGGCAGGGATTTTGAAATCATTTGGTATAGGGACAGACATTCAGAAAGCAGAAGCCTGAATTGATTTAATCTTTGCAGGTGAGTCCTGTGGGCTGTGCTGAGGGTGGATGTGGAAGGGCCAGTCCAGGCTGGGCTGCAGGGGATGGGCCCCTCCCAATGGGCTGTGGCTGCAGGAGCTGTACAGCCAGACTGCTTCCAGCTCCCCGTGCCCAGGCCAGGCAGGGCTGTCATGGAGCTGCAATTGACTAGAAAGGGCCCAGAGGGGCCACCCTGGGCTAAGCCTTGGGGACGGGGCCCTTCCCAACTGGCTGCAGCTCCATGACATCCCGGCTGGTAGCACAAGAGGGTTGCCTGGGCTGACTCAGAAATGCCAGCAGGCCCTATGCCTGGCAGCCACCTGCCACAGCTGTGCCCCTGTCCTGTGCAGCACTGGGCACCTACAGCCACACCACAAGCTGCACACTGGCTGAGGCTGGCAGGGCTGTTCTGCCTCCCTCACCTCCAGCTGCTGCCACTGCTGCTGCCCCTGCTGCCTCCTCTGCCTTTGCCACACCGCTCTGGGTGGGCAGGTGGGAAGCTTCACAGCCCCAGCCCAAGCTGCAGGAAGGGCAGGCAGATGGCGGGGCCATGGTGGCCAGCTCTGGCTATGGCTCTACCCCTGCCACTAGAGTGAGGAGGGAGGGGAATGTCTGACATGGGCTGCTCCACCCCAGCCATGCAGACCCCAGCTGCCAGGGGATGGAGGGGGAGATTAAATCCCCCATCCTCTCCCCCTCTGCTTCAGGCTGCGGACGTGGACAGCTCTGTCTCCCTGTTACCACTTGAGCAGTTGCGGGGGGGGGGGGGGGGATGCCTGATGGGGGCTGCTGCACCCCAGCCAGGCAGACACTGGCTGCAATCCCCTGGGTGGGGAGGGGAATAAACTCCTTCCCTGATCCCTTTTGCCTCAGGGGGCCATGCCAGCCTGACATCTGGCTACATCCCCGCCCCAACTAGAGAGCAGAGGGCTGAGGCCAGCCCTGCTCACTGGAGTAGACACCACAGCCCAGGGCTGCAGAGAATGCTGGGATGCTGGAGGACTCAAATTTAACTTAAACCAGTAAGGGGTCTGGGACAGAAGTTGCATAAACCAGTTTGAGCTCAATCAGTTAAGTCTGGTACTACATTCAACCAAGGTTTATCTCGAACTGGTTTCGGCCATTTTGAAACTGGTTTATGTGCAATGAATGTCTGTTCTGTTACAGGTTTAAACCAGTTTCTGATCACTTAAACTGTTTTATATGTAAATTCTATCCCTGGCCTTGGTGACCCAGCCCGTTTGCTTTTCTGTTCTCTCAGCATTCCAAAGTGAAATGTGAAGATCTTTACTGTTGTCCTATAATAGGATCAGTGACCACTACGAAACAAATATTGAAACCTGGCTTTGATAGATCATTAATACATAAAAATAAAGAAACTAGTAGATAAGCTACCATCTGAACAGTGGCCAAAGGGCACTGTGAAATGCTGTAGTATTTACTTTGCACTTCAGTAATACTCAAGTATTACTTGAATGTAAAGTGTCTCCCCTTATTAAATTCTTCATTTTATTCAGCAGCAACCCCCAGAACTGCCAACCTCAAACTCCTTTTTGTCACCGCCCCCCCCCCCACGCTCTTTGTGCTGAAGCATAAATGAACAGAGCTCCATTTGTTTACCAGCACCAGAATCAGCAGTAATGTCAGCACAGCAAAAGCAGTGAGCCTGCCTCCACAGCTCAGGGTGAGAGAGCAATTCACATTTCCAAGAATCATGTCTTAACTATCTACTGCTTCCCAAACAGCACAAATGTTGGTTTTGTGTAGGTTCCACATCAATAACGATTGGGGAAAAAATGTATGTACAGAAAGAGAGAGAGAGAAAAACGGAAAGGATGATGCTTAAAAATATATCCAGGATGCAAAGGAATGCTCCACAGGTTACAGCAACATTTCAAACAGTCTGAACTATTTGGCAGCCACTGTTGAAATTAAACTAGGCCAACCAACACTGGAACAGACCTTTCTCCCATGCACAAACATGCTCATGTTAAAACTTCATACTGATCTTTTTTTCCCCTCTTTCTTCTTTGTTAGGATCTTCTGGGTCACAGAGTCTAGTTCCTTGCTATTTCAGGCTGCTATGTCATATATAATCCCTTTGAACTTGGCCCCTTAAGTTCAATAGCTATTTTTCCATTCCTTATCTATACAGAACAGTCATATTTCCTCTCAATTCTCTCTTTGCTACAGTAGAACACTACTAACCTGTTCCCATGGGAGAAGCTGTTCATATCCCTTCATCCTAGAGGCCCTTTTCTGTACCTGTTCTAGCTTGAGGTCAGCTTCTTTGTATATGGGTAATGGGAACAGCATACAATACTCCAGATGAGGTTTCCCCAGGTCCTCATACAATACCACAAATACCACGTGATCAATTAGAAATATCAGATAAATTCTCTGGGATCCTCACATTCAGTCTGTCCCATATTGTCTTCGCAACGTACTACCTGGAATGGTAGACTACATGGCATTCTCTGTTAGTGCTTGAGGGCACTTGTATGTGTGACAGGGGCCTAGTCTTCACAGTTTTAATCTATGCCCTAAATTGAAATGGTGGGTTTAACTGAAACCCACCATTTCAATTTTTCCATCATGTTATGGCAGGGGTCTCAATCCTTTTTTTTGCCAGAGCCTGCCAGCATGGAGGAAAGGACTGGGTCCCCCTGCAGCTCAGGAGCTGCTTGGCCCACCAGCAGCTAGCACCCTGGCCACAGAAGAGGCGGACAGACTCCACCAAAAAAAAAAAAGTATTGGGCCCCTAGCTGCTTCTGCCTTCAGCAGGTGCCTGCTGAAAGCAGAAGCAGTCAGGGGCCCAATCCTTTTTCTCTGCAGCGCCTGCCTGCTTCTCCTGCAGCCAGGGGGCAAGCTGACAGCTGCAATGCATCATTGCAGACTAAACTACATCCAGATGTAGTTTAGTTTGCAACGATGCAAACTCAATTAAACCCCCGCAAAACTGGCATACATGTAATGTGTGATGCCATTAAGCCACACAAATGACATTTTCATTGTGTGTACATTGTGACAACCATCATGTGTACAAGCACCTTGAGATGCTTGGTAAATGACTATAGTACACAAATCACTTCTTCCTCCAAAGGCATTTCTTTGGAGATGAACTCATCCCAGTTGTCCTGGTAACCTAGGATCTGAATTCACTCTGCTGGCCCACCTAAAAAACTCACCAACTCCAGAAACTGTTAGCTTAACTAATTTAAATGTTTAGCACTTCATCATAGCTGCATTTTATGTATCAGTGGTAATGTGAAGCTTAACCATAAGTAAAGACAACCTAGGGCACTGATTTGGATTGTGCTACATGACAACATAAAATTAAAATGTTTGATTTTTGTCTCCTCGTGAGTTTATCAAATA
The DNA here is from genome assembly GCF_030867095.1 of Alligator mississippiensis. Taxonomy (NCBI): domain Eukaryota; kingdom Metazoa; phylum Chordata; order Crocodylia; family Alligatoridae; genus Alligator; species Alligator mississippiensis. The sequence goes on from NC_081828.1 coordinate 99,306,691, forward strand.
CCCCTACTTTCTTACCTAAAGCTCTAAGTTCTACAGCTTGAGGTAAAAACCTGATCTGACCACTATGTTCGACCAACAGTTTTCAATGCCTGTTAACTGTACTACAGAGTGTGGTGTTCAAAAGTGAAGTGCATGATGATGATGATTTCAAAGTAAAGCTAGTTAGATCAAATTCAATTTGTACAGGCCCTGCTCATCTATTAACACTGCTCATCCTTGACATGCCTTTAAGTCCAGTTATGGCTTTGAGCAGAGATCCAACTGAGCAAAATTGTAATATTTAGAGCTAAGGCTGAAATGAGTAAGCTCTGCTAACTTGTAAACATTTCCAAGATCCCTAGTACTTGCAGTCAGTTTGTTGGAAACCTGGGGAAAGCACACTGAAAAAGACACGCTTTACAATGAGAAAAATTTCAGTCTCATTATGGTCTCTCAGCACTTCGCTTCAATTTCATCTAATTTTGCAGGTGAGAAAATAGCTCTGGTGAGCTATGGGGATAAGAGAGATTAATGGAAGGATAAGGAGGCAAATGAAGAATTTCAGACAGCAATAGAGTAGTTACTATGATTTTCATTTGCAATTTCCTAGAAAAAAGTCAAGACAGCAGGTGCTTGTCATGTGCCATCATTCAGGAAAAAAAGACTTGATACCTTCCATTACCTAGAATTCTGCTGAGGCATGAGGAGCCCTAGCTTACTGGCAGTGAAGCAGCAGTTGAATCCACATCTCTACCAGGTCTGCACCTATCTGCACTGAACAGACTTATCACTAGCTAAAATACTATGAGATCAGAAAGGAGAAAGATGTTTGTTCTGTGAGTTTCCTAGATACAAGTGCCTCATCCCATAGCAGGAAGGGGAAGACTGGGACTTCTGTCAAACCAAGATTCTGTTAGAGCAAGCTTTTGGTTGATTATAAGCTGGTCAACAGCCCTCTCCTTATTCAGAGAAGTACTTGAGCATGTGGTTAAACCAGACATGTGCTTCAAAGTCAATGGCTACAAGAGGATTGAACATTAAATGTGTTATACATTAAGTATCCTGCTGAAGCAGGTCTCTTGTTGAAATGAAAAGGCCTTATGAAGGGTGACCTCAGTGCATCCTTATCATTGCAGTCCTGATTTAGTTATTGTTTAACTAGGACCTTATGCTCACAGATGCTCATGGAAAAAGTGATGGCACATGTATGCAGGGAACAAGAAAAGGGTGAGCTAAGGTTAAAAAAAGCGAAAGAAAGAGAGGTGAGCTCTATCCTCAGGCAGAGCTGCAGATGGCCAGGGAGTGTCTATGCATAAATGTGTAGAAGCTGTGTAGTGCCAAGGAAAACTACTACACAAAAAAAGGCTTCACATTAGCTAGCATAAAACATCAAAGCACAAGACAAGGCTGAATGACACAACATGTTTTTACTTGTAAATATTTAAAACAAAAATGAGATGGTAAAATACTAACTCTGTAATAAAGATTCACTTATTTGGGTTCCAGTGGACAGCCAATAGTGCAGGGGTGGGCAATTATTTTAGGTGGAGGGCTGCTTACTGAGTTTTGGCAAGCCATAGAGGGCCGCATGACAGGCAGTCAAGGGCAGATAACTATTAATTTGCTAAATTTTTTAGGGGCCCTGCCGGCCGGATAGAATGGCCTGTGGGCCGCATTTTGCCCACCCCTGCAATAGTGGAAGCCAGGTCACTAGTTGTTGTGCAACATCAATCCACAGCTACACAGGGATTGTACACTAAGAATGGCTTGAATTGTGTCCTATTTTCTATTTTTATTTCTGGTTTCTGTCTTTCTCAGTTGGAGGATTTATTTTCTCTACAAAGAAGCCACAAAACAAAGGGATATTAAGAGGGGACTTAAGGATTATGTAATCTTATCTAGCACAAAAAAGTGCAGAGACACTACTTGATGTTTGGTGTCATGGGATATATGCATTATTCTGTATGGAGAGCAAATGTGTTACTGATATTTAGGAGCTCTTTTTTGAAACAAGCTCCTGTATTGCTGCAAAACAGCAACTGTTGCAAAGATGGGTTAGACCCTCTTTCATCTCTGAATTCTGTCAACAGCGAGGTGAACAGGTGATTATTGTCCTAAATTCTATAAAATTATCACAGCTAAATAAATGCCAAATATTGCCCTCAACTCCAATCCCGGATACTCTCTTGGATAGTTTATCTTACTACTTTACTTTCCACAGCGATACTGCAATTTTCTTTTGAAAGTTGTTGCTCAAATAACAACTTTCTTTTAAATCGTGACTCTTAACATTACCTACACTTGAAAGGTCAAGGAGATTAGTGAGTCATGATTTTCCCCCACCCCCACTTCTAGCTTTAAAACAGATTACTCGTCAGCACTGGTTGGATTACTTCAACATTCCTCTCATATTGAGCTTGATTTCCCTCTTGCTGTAAACTGGTTTTCAACCAGCAGAATTCCATAGTCTACTTCTGACTTACAATACTAAGTGAGAGAGATGGATCCACTATTCAGAAATAAAAGGATGCCTCTGTAATTCCCTTGTTATGGTTTATCCTAGTTTTTTGCCCCACAGTAGAAGGTTTGTACTGCTACAGTATATTAGGGTATTAGCTCATTGCGTTTTAAGGCTTTTTTTTTTTTAAGATCCTCCATCTTTTTCATCTTAATCTTTCCCTTCTTTATTGTAATTCCTCCATTCCTTTCTCTCCTAAATTCATTAATACCCGGACAGCAGCAGATCTCATATCTCCAGAATAAAGCAGAGACTATATCCAATCACTGGGCTCTCACATAGATGCACACCTGACTTCTAGCTTGGGTTTCATAACATTAAGCTGATTGTGTGCTGTCACTTACTGCTTATTTATTACTTTATGGCTGTATCCACCCATAATAATGGGTGCTTTGGAGACTGGCAAAAAGGGCATGGTCAGATTCTGAAGAGATAGTTGTTTGTGCAGTCCCTTTTGCCCTAGTGTTTCAAAAGGCACCTAGAATTTAATGTAATGAATGTCACGCAGATTGCCTGCTGTGACTTCTCTCATAAATCATGGTAAGAAAGGAGATCTTGATCTTTCTCTACTTTTAAAAAGGGGAGCGGGGAGAGGGAGGGAACTAATATTCACTTCTTAGGTACAGATGGTGTTTCCTATTTAGATCTATTACAATGATGGAATATATCCTAACCAGTAGACCATTGATTTAACCTTGCAAGGCTCACATAAGAAGACAAGATGGCAAATGCTTGAAGGGTCGTCATGCCTCATGCCTTGAAATAAATTTGATTTAACAGACACTCATTTTGGTTTCCAAGTATATAAAGAACATCAATGCAGACATAATTAATTCACTTAAGGCCACGTTTTCAAATAAATGAGGCCTGAGGTACATGCACAAAAATATCTGTGCAGCAGCATGACTATGCTGGCAGATGGATTTGCTACGGCTGCAAGTAAATAAGGGTGTATGTGCACACGGTATGCTAGGTCCCTAACTAACAGTCCATGTCCACATGCTATAATTCATTATGCAATTGTTTGAGGAGTCACACTCATGGCTCTTGGCCCCTTTTCCTTTAACTATTTTGCCCTTCATATGTAAATGTGAACCAATGTGTGCTGGCTAAGAACAACAGCTAGCACCATTCACTTGATGCTGAAGGGCATTCTTTTCCTCCAACTCAAACAACACAGTATGAGACCAGTTCTTGGGGGAAAATGCACTCAGTGGTAGCAAGTAGGAAGCGTTTTGGATTAATACTTGAATATTTTCAGGGTCTTTAAAAAAAAAAAAGTGAATGCTGATTATGGGTTCACCTATGCTGCAGTCTCCCTGTGATGATACTAGTGATACTGGCATAGCTGTGTTGGCAGAGCCCCCCGGTGCGAATGCAGCATATGCTGACAGAAGGGTGTAGCATATGCTACACCATCTCCCAAACAACATAAGTTGATCTTTAACAGTTCTCTCCTATTGCCACAGTTGCATCCGTGCAAGTCAGAAGCCAGTACATGGGACCTTTTTCATTATCTCAGCCAACACAGCTATGCCAGTAAACTCTGTCCCGCAGACAAAGCTTACATATTCTAAAGTAATTGCTCCCAAACAAATGCAGAGTAAAGTGACATCTCCCTAAATTTTCTGGCAAATATTTTTAGTGTTTCAGCATTTGTTGCAGCAGACAGAAAACTGACCCGAATCTTCCCTGTGGTTACAGCAAAAATTATGTGAATGAAAGCCATTCTGGGAACAGCTATGAACAAGAGGTAGCAACGGACTATTTTTCTTTTTTTTAGTAGGGACATGTGGGTAGAATGATCCAAAAACAGTTTTGGTGGAAGGATAGAGCGGTGAACTGGAAATCTACCTCTCTTCACCCACAAAGGAGCCAAGAGGTTTTGCTGAAGACAGTGGGAAAGGAAGGGAAAATGCCCTTCATTTTCACGAACTAGAAATATGCTCAACTTCATCAAATCTACGGGGTTGCAGGATTTGGGCGCTTTGTGACTTTTTTTCTGGGTGGGGACTAAATATTTACTCAATGGCTTTGTATGAGGGGGAGTATGTAAGCAGGAAGGAAAGCAGGACAAGTTCACGGGATGAATTAGAAGTGGCAATTGTGAGTGAGGCAAGATTAGGCTGTCTAAACTGAAAGACTTCTTGGTGGGACACTGGAAATAGGAACCTGGTGTGACGAAAGACTAGAATTGGAAGTGATGGGCTGGAACGGTTTGTGTTTATTCCAAATGCTTCCTTTGACCCTAGGATGGAACCCAGGATCCTAGAGTCTCATCACTCACCTTCTATCACCAAGTATTTTATTTATCTGTGTGCCTTGTCTTCCTCTCCTTGCTACTTATAGAGGAGGATCACCTACTACTATTGTAAGTTACTTTGTGGTTGGCCCAACTGTGGTGGATCTATAGGTTCCAATCCTCCAGATATGTCATGCAGCTGTACTGCTGAGATACTGCATAACAAAGCTGGATTTCAGGAAAGTTCTGTTTTTTCCCTTTAAAAAAAAGTTATTGAACATATACCTGAATTAAATTAACATCAACACTGCAAAGCTGAGGAAGGCATATGCATTTTGGTTATGTAGGACTGGTGGAGACCACGTGGGCCACTGAATCCTGTCCCTTCCTATCACAGTCAAATATCATATACTTCTCAAGCCCTAGCTTAAAATTACTGGAATGCTGGTTTAGACGATAGCTGGAAACCACCTTCTAATTTGGTGATAACACAGAGTACTCTCTCCCTCCACTCTGCTCCTCCACCTTTGCATATCAGATCCCAGAATGTCATGTCAAACCCCAAGAATGAGGAACATATAGCTAACCTTCTTAAGGAAACGTCTGATTTTTAAGTGACTTGCCTGATATTTCATAGGCTGGTGAGAGAAGGACTATATACAATTTTAAAGTAATGTTGGGTGTCTTTCCACTTGGAAAAACACATCAGCTGAGTAGAAGTAACTTGTCTTTTCTATCCACTCTATAGAGGTATAGGAATAAGTGAACTAAACCGCTTGGAATCTTAACCAGGGTGGGAACTGGCACGGAGTTGACAGATGAAGCAATTATATCAGTTCAGTGTGATCCATGGTTGAGAGAGGAAAATTTGCATTGCTCTACGCCCACTGGAATTCAGTAGAAGAGGCAAGAATAGAATTCAATTGTTCAGGGCTGTATTCACCTGCCTTAACTATGAAATCATCCTTACTTCTGGAACAAATGTGGCAGGGATCCTATGTTCCCATTCACTGCATAATCTTGAGTCAACCCCAGAGCAGGTCCAATTTACTTAATGAGGCAGGGACATGGAAAAAAGTGTGGTTATCTTGCAATTGAAAACCATGCTATAATGCACATTAACAATGGAAATTAATTGAAGTTGCCTAGGATCTCTTCATTCAAGCATTTCTTAGGTCATGTGCTTGTGGCAAGCTTAATAGTTTTAAATTTAACTTGTAATAGTAAGGGCCAGATTCTATTCCACCTATTCTAAGTGGATTTAAGCACCTAAGTGATTCTATTCCACCCTTTTCAAGTCACTGAATATCCATTAATGAATCTATCCTTAAGACTGAACCACAAAAAGCAGTGGGGAGGAGAAGGATCCACCCACCTTTTGTATCAACAGTTTATCAGGGACTTGAGCAGAAAGGAACAGAAGAACTGCATTTAGATGCCTAAATCCATTTACATGCCTACTAAGTGGGGAAAAAAATCAGCCGTTCGATGCAGGCCAGATTAACATTTCATAACTTCATTCTTTTAAAGTACCCGGCGTTACTCTGGAGAGCACTGGGGATGTCAAGTTGCTTGTTTTCCCTGGCTAGAGGGCTCAGTCCTTATGTGAACTTCCCTTGTTGATCTTCTTCAAAGTAAAACAAACAAACCAAAAAGTTTAGGTAGTGAACCAGATGCTGGACTGGTCACATCTAGTTCTTCACTTAGGGAAGTAGGGATGGAAGGAATCTCATGAGTTCATCTAGTCAAGCCCCCTACTCAAGGCAGAATCATCCCTGACTAAATCTACTCATGAAATTTATATCCCTGGAAATTTTCAAAACTTCTCTAGGTGTTTTTCTGTTTCAGTGTTTGTCCACCCTCATAAAATTCTTCTTATTCTCCAACTTAAATTTATTTTGCTGCAGTTTGAGGCCATTGCTTCAAGTTCTGTCCCCTACTTGCACATATTTTAGCTGTAAATGAGCCATGAGATGGAACTAGTCTTATTTTCTTTTGGGAGACTTTTCCATAGCTTAGTACTAGTCAATATTAGGGGTCTTTTTGTTTTTGTGTTTTGAGCTTTAATTTATTATTATTATTATTATTATTCCACCCTTTTGCTCCTGGCTATCTGCCTCCTCCTGTAGGATAGTGATCTCACTATTTCTCCTTGAGAATTACACCCTTGAAACAACCACAACCCTGTTTTGATCTAAGCTGTATATGCTTGGTTTTATAATTATTCCTTCTACATAATTGAAAAAATTGTCTTAAAATGTGCAATGTCCTCAAAGCCTGAAATATTACTCATTAGCCATTTTTTTCTTTTCAAACATTCTAAATATTTTAATATGCAATCACTTATTAAGGAAGCAATGGAAATGAGCTGCACTAAAAATCTCTGGCTCTACAACTGAAGTTTTCAAGATTAAAGGCTTTAAAACTTGTAAAATACCAGTATGCAGCAAAGATGAAAAGGGAAGTGCATGGAACCAACCTCTCCACGAACAGCCTCATTGTGCTATGATTACAGAAAAAGTAGTTCCTTTTCAGTGAGTTGGTTAAATGCTAGCCAACACTAAGAGATATGGAAGAGGAGTAAATATGGGCTAACCTGAATGGGGCAGGAGGCAAACTGGTAAATGACTCTGATAAATTCAAACAAAAATCCCACATTTTGGGGTTAGTATCCATCAAATATTATCAGAAATAAGACAGCCTGCTTGTGCACTCAAAAATCTGCCCTCATTTCTATAAATATAATCTACCCGATAGGTAGATACCCATCAATAGGTGAAGGGTAGCTGAAAGTCAGATCCCAGTGGTCTTTCTCTCTCTTCCTTCAGGCCCATGTAAGCTTGGAATAATTCCACTGAAGGCAATGGAGTCATGCCAGTGTCAGGTTAGTATAATTAAGACCAGACATAAGCATGAGTTCACTGCTTCTAATTTCAGTTATTTAAATGAAGCCATATTTGAGTAACTAAAATATGTGCTATAGACAAAATACTTGCAAGTTAAAACCTCAAACTCTGAGGGAGCCTTGCTGAACCACTGAATGTATTCAGAAATGATGCTTCAGATGCTACTGCAATAAAATAAATAATTGTTGACTACCATGATCACCAGCAATAACATTCTCTAATGGTTATTTCTACTAAATATGAAACAAAAAAATATTTTTCTCATCTAAAAAGATAAAATATACTGTTTTTCAGGTTTCATATTGTGCTGGTTATGAGGAAGTATTAGAATGTTTTTGTTTGCTTGTGTTTACTACTTAACCATTTATTTTCTCCAGTACACTTTGTCAGACAGCAGATGCCGACACTTAAAGAGAATACTTTTCTTAGTAACTGAAAAGCTTGTCTTGTATATAGAATTATTCTTAAGAGCTATTAATCAGGAATACCTCCATGTAGAGACAATCTCTGAGCTAATATGATACACAGATACACTCTAATCAAAATAATGGCATAGACCTGACATAAGAATTAGGAAGTGCAGAGCTGCATTTCAGACATTAAGTTCATGTCTCTTTGCTCTATAGAACCCCAGTAATTCTTCTGTCTTCTAATTAGTTTTTTTTCCTTGTTACAAAACATGGCAACAGAATAGAACTGCACAGCTATGGGAGTATCATGTCCAATGCAGTTTCAGGCAAACAGAAGGAAACTGATGACCTAGTTGCATATTAACAAAGAGGGAGAGGAAGAAAGAAATGCCATGCATTTCGAAGTGTAAAATGACAAGGTACCAATAACACCTGAGAAAGCAATGTTCAGTGACTTCTTGTGGTTGGAGAACTCAACTAACCTTTTCCTGGCACTAATGAAGCCACAGACGATAATGCTAAGACATGTTTGTGTTCAAGCAACCTTAACACTAGCAGATTGCAAGTATCAGAAGTGTTAGCCTCTAGTCTGATTAATGGGTTAGAATTCACTGAGCTCAAGACAGTTTTTTTGCATAGTTGTGTTGGGTAATTGCATGTTGTGAAATGGCACAGCAATGGAGCTCAACCTAGCAATAACGTTTTCTTAAACATTATAATAATGTTTCTTATATATCAACCTTTTCCTTTCCTTGCATTACTCTTTAAAAAAAATAAGAAGATAAAGACTGATTCCAGTAAATATACTAAGTTGGCATTGGAGGGAGTGAGAAAGAGGTTTTATATTAATTGGATAATTTTTATTCAATTAGGGGTTCAATTAAGTTCCCATGGATATTCCGTTTTTTATTTTTCAGACACCTTACATTTATGTTTTACAAACTCTAGGTATCAAAATACCCTTGTTGGTACATACCACTATTTTATAGGCAATAAAACTTGGGATGAGAGAGAAATAAAATGCCTCATCTAAGATAGAACCAAAGACGACTTAGGGTTCAAAGATTTCTTTGATTCAAATGCAAGACATTCTTTGTCAGGTCGCTGATGGAGTTGTGTGTGTTAGCTAGAGGGCTGCAAATGATGAGTTCCCTGGGATGATGTTATGTTTCTTGCACAGGTTTAAGAAGAAACTGTTGCCGTGTAATGTGGTCTCTATTTTCCTTCAGGTTGTAGATTATCCATTATAAGTGGTGGATTTGCCATCTTCCATGTTCCAGTAGTGTAAGAGTGGTGTTGTAACCGTAATGGTCCAGAAATTATCAGAGAAAAGACCTGATGAAAAATGTCTTGCATTAGAAAGCTTTCCTAAATTTATCACAACTACACAGTTGGTCTAATTTAAGATACCACCCCAAGAACCCCTTGCCTCTTGCATAATTACTGGACCATTGTGGCTACAACACCATCTAACGTATGAAGTTAGTTGTCAGAACCAGTTAAAATCCACATTTCCTAACTCAAGTACAGGTGCACTGATATATCAGTCTGATATTGAATCAGCACTGATATAAAAAAAATTGTCTGTATTGGAAATTGGCCTGATACGGCCAATAATCTGGCCGATAAATGGCCTGTCCATGCACGCAGCTGCAGCACAGCACATAGGCGACAAGGAGCACAACCCGGCAGCTTGAAGCGGTGCGTGCAGCTGGTAATTCTGGTGTGGTGGAAGGGGAGGTGGGAGGGGGAAGGGAAGGGGTCGGGGGGAGACGGATCAAGGCCCCCGTGGTGAGGGAGGAGTGGGGCTGGGGCAAGTGCTGTCCAGCCGGGGCGGGGCAGGCATGGGACAGAGCCGCAGCTTATCCAGGGAGCACGGGGAGGGGGGTGGCTCCCATCACTGCGTGCTGTTTGTCCAGGAGCCACTGGTCAGGCGGCTCATCCAGTGCTCACCCATTCATCCGGTGGCTCCTGCCGCTTGTCCGGGAGGGCACGAGGTGGGGGCGCTCCCAGATCTGCATGGGTCTGGGGCTGTACCAAGCTGTTCCCAGTGGGGCAGGGCCAGGCTCAGGGTGGGCAGCAGCGGCGCTGGGACATGGGGGATGGGGAGGCTGCAGCTGGATGAGCATCGGACAAGCTGCCGGACTAGTGGCTACTGGACAAGTGTTGTGCAGCGGCGGGAGCCGCGCTCTCCCTCCATGTTCCTGGGAAGAGCCACGGCTCCATCCCATGCCCACCCTCCTCTGCCCTGGCTGGGCAGCCCCTGCCCAAGCCCCACTCCTCCCTTACCGCAGAGGACTTGATCTGCCCCCCACCACACGCCCCTTTCTTTCCCCCTCCTGTTCCACCACAACAGACTTACTAGCTGCATGAAGCTCTCCAAGCTGCCGGGCTGGTATCGGAAATCGGATCCGTATTGGCCAATATGCTTCCTTAAAAATTGGCTATCGGTATTGGCCACAAAAATCTCTATCACACCCCAAGACTTAAGTTATATTTATTATAAACAAGATTACCCAAGTTTAATGTAGTAATAGAATTCGCTGTGTTAAGTAAGCTTCTGCAAAAAAAACTGTTGATTTGTCTTGGTTCACTGGTCAAGTAAAAAAAAAGTGGGAGGAAAACTGGTTCAGATTTAACCAAGATAAAGACTTGTTTTTTTACAGAAACAAAACCAAATGCAATTATGTGATGAACCCAATGGTCCACTAAATCCAAAATTAAACATTTAATTTCAGGCACTCATAATACAAGCAAAAGAAATGAACGGCTAAGTTACAGAGTAGTTCGGATGTGGGACCCTAAGGTTCAGTTCCTTCATCTGCCTGAGGGGGTTTGAAACTGAATGCCTTGGCCATAGAGGTTGTCCTGGGACAGGGGCAGCTTCAATCTCTTCTAGTGATCCTATTTCATTTTGGATTAAAAAAATAATGAAGACACAGTAGAGTGCAGGTTTCCCAGCTCTGAAATGAGTGTTATAAGCACCTGGTTAGAGAAGAGTGATCACACTTGTCACTTGATCGAGTTTTCAATGCAAAGCAGAACAACCCCAACAAAAGAGAGTGTTGGGGGGAGCCCATCTTTGAATATTCTACAGCTTGATGATTTGGCCAATCGGATTAGAGGTGGTAGATACAAATTCCAGGCAGAGGAAGGGACTGAATCTGGGTTGGTGGCCTGCTGAATAGCACAGAGACATTGCCATGTTTGGTCTGAAATATTTTTTTTCCAGAAGAACATATTTGGCAAATTTGACCTGAATTAACAAATATTTGGGGGATAAATTAATTGTCATGTTTAAATCTATCAGCAAGCTGCCATAAAGAGAGTCTCCTGAATTAATGTTATGTTACAATCCCTGTAAAAATTAAAAAATATGCCTCATGGAGTGAAGTGAGTATGAATTGAAGGCAGTTTTAAGACAGCTGAGTAAAAGAAGGCTCTACTGATGTCTGACCAAGAAGGAGGAGAAACAGCCAAAGTGACAGCAGCAGCAGATGGGGAAAAGTGAAGTAATGAGAAGGGAAGAAAGCAGAGGAGGTGCAAGGAAAGGAAGGTTTTAACACAACAGAAACTAGGTCTGAGGCTCACAGCTCTGTATGAAAAAATGTTAAACATTCTGAGAAATGGGGCTATGATTCCACTGAGGTGAGTACTTCAACTACTTGCATGGGGTTTTTTTCTGCTCCCTGTTGTCCTCAGAACCCTTCAGTGACCCCCTCCCCATTACTCCGTTATTTGGTTTTCTTTTATATTGTACATCCCATCAGAATATGCGCGATCAGTGGCATAGCTGTTCTAGTCACTAAATACGTAACCGTTACTTCATAAAGGGCTGAGACACTGATCTTTAGGGATGTGCAAAATGGGCCATATTCTATTTGGATTCAGATTCGGCCCAAATCAGGGACAGTGATTCAATTTATTGATTCGGATCACTGTCCTGGTTCAATTTGGCCAAATCCAAATCTGAAGATTCAATGCTGATTCAGAGAATCAGTGATTTGGCCATAGATAGAGCTTTAAATATTTTTTCTACATACATGCTCAACAATTGGCCGCAAGGGGACCCCGGGTGCCCCCCCAGTCCCAGAAGGCAGCAGTCGTTGAGCCGGGAGGTGGAGGGGTGAGTCCCCTACACGCTCCCCGGTGGACTGGGAAGTGGACTGGAAGTACTTCTGGTCCACTTCCAGGTCCTCTGCCAAGCGCACTGGGGACCCCCTGCACTACCGTGGGATGCTCCATCTGCCCCACCATCTCAGCGTTCACGAGCTGCCTGGTACCTTGAGGTATGCAGAAAAAACATTTAAAGCTGTGCCTATGTCCGAATCATCAAATCTCTCCGAATTGATTCAGAGGGTTCTGATTCGATTCGGAGAGATTAAAGGGTCTCCTGAGTAGATTCAGATTTGGATATTCAGCCGCCGAATTACTCCAAATCTCCGCCAAATCAAATTAGCGACCGAAGCTTTGCACAGACCTGCTGATCTTATCTACTACGATGCTTAAGTCCTTTGACTCTTACCAGCATATCAACATATGTCACATAATGTAAACTCTAGTACAGTGGTCCTCAACCTTTTTAGACTCAAGGCAATCCTTGGCAAATGCCAGCTCTGTTTTCCCTCATTTTTTGACTAGAAAAAAATAGAGCAATACTTCTGTTCCAAAGAACCACAGTAGGCCCAACTGTTTTTAACATTCTGGATTCCTATTTGAAATCTTGTGAATCGTGTTTGTAAATCTAACAGTGATAATGTCTGGTACCGTTGAAAAGATCTCAAAGCACCCCAAGATGCTGAATTGAGAATCTGATTGAACTCCCGAATGTTACAATGAATTCATACACACTGACCAAAGAACAGGCACCAATACAGGAAATCCTCACTATTCGCGGGTTTGGCATTTGCAGTTTCAAATGTGAGCCCGCTTCTTAAATACGCTTAAAGGAGCTCCTTGGGAGCTCCGCGCTTGCCACCGTCGCCGTGCTCTCGCTGCCGTGCTCCCGCAGTCACCAGAGCACTCAGTGCCCCCCCTCCCTGCCCCGGGCACTGAGTTCATGAACGCAGTGCCTTATTCATGGATTTTGCCATTTGCAGGGGATACGAGAACTATCCCCCACGAATGGCGAGGGTCACCTGTATATCCAGTGTGAAAGTAAAACATACTGGGATCATAGGAAAGTAGGGATGCGAAGGTCCATCATACGTCTTAAGTTGTAAATTAAAAATAATGATCAAACACAGATGACCAAAGGTAGAGAAACTACATGTTATGTCTAACCTTTCATCCTCACTTTCCCAAGGTGTATTCCAGGGAGTCCCAAGACAATACACATCTCATTTACATACAGTGTTCATGGTGGTTGCTGCAGTCTTACTATGGATACTAAGTAGTTTGAAACAGGTTTTAAGGTAGCATGGCCAACTAGGGTGTGTGTAGACAAAACGGGGGCCCTAAATTGAAGCAGTGGGTTTTAAAAAACACTGCTTCCATTTAAGGCTGATTAAACCCCTGTGTTGTGTACACACCCCACTGATTTACCTGCCTCTCCAGTGGGGAGGGGAGGGCGATCTGCTGGTGGGCAGAGCGGTCCCTAGGTTGAAAGGTGGGGGCTGGTGCTTCCCTCTGCGGCAGCTGCAGGCACCCAGCTTGAGCAGTCCAGGGGGCATTGCAGCCGCGGAGGGAAACACCAGGCCCCTGCGCAGCTCAGACAGGCAGGCAAGCTCTGGTGGGGGAAGATCAGATCGCTGCTTTTCTTGGGTGGAGCCTGCTTTCCCAGGCTGCTGTCAGGCTGCCAACAGGGCTTCTTGCAGAGCCTGGTTACTGTTCCCAGTTCAGCTTCACTCCATGGCTGTAGGGGCAGCAAACTAAGGTTCCATGAAGGAGTTTTAGTTTGCTGCACCCCAAGTCATTTAAGGTGCATTATGCCACCAAATTTCCTACAGCGGCTGGAATTAATGTGCAATATGCCACCAAGGCGTGCAAACACCAACACCATTAAAGAGGTGCAAAAGCATTTAGCCCGCTTTAAAGTGTCATGCACACACGCCTCTTGTTTTGACTACACATGGCCCTAGATAGAGCAACCAACTGGAACTTCAGAGGCCTTGACACTGCCCTGCTGGGTGTCTTTGAGTCAGTCACTTCCCTTCTTCATGCCTCAGCTTTTCATCTCTAACCATGGGAATAGTTTGTAAAGCACTCAGAGATCTATGGATGCAAAAAACTTTGCAAGGGCTAAGCGGTAACATTATCAAAATCTTAAAGCACACCAATTAATACAACAAACATGTCCAAATAAATCTATGATTTAAACTCTGCACAGAATATTGTTGACGGTCATTATATTGTACTGTGTCTGATCTTCTGGCGCTCTCTGAATCCCTTTATTCTATTCCCATCCTTTTTGCTTAAATTCAACTGAAAAATTCTGGGATCTGCTCCTCCTGGAGGCTGTTAATTACTGGCCTTCTTTAATACTGGTCTTCCCACACTCCCTTCTGACTCTTCCTTGTGGTCACTGCCATCTATACTGTACTTTTACTGGACTATTTGGTGGAGTAAAACTGCCATAACAGCTCAGACCCTAACCCTACACTCCTTCCCAAAAAACATTCCTGTAAATGTATAGAAAACATTAACTGCAGGGGAGAGAGACAGCAACTAAAACCTGACCCTTCTATTTTCATCCCCCTTCACTTCCTCTCCCCAATGTCCAGTTGTGTTCACCAGTTTGAGAGCTGCCTTCTTCTCAACTTTTTAAATAAACGAAGTTGAGAGCCCTACATCAGTTCACTCCTTAGGCTTTTACTTAGGCCTTCTGAGAGCTGCTCTAATTAAAGCGCTGCCATGTCTCATGTATCAGCATCCCCATGCTTAAAAATGGCAGAAGGGGTGTTTGAACTAAAAGCTCATTCAAGCTCGTTCAACAAGCTTTAGTTCAAGCGTCCCTGCTGACATTTTTAAGCACGGGGACGCTGATACATGAGTTGCAGGAGGCTGCTGGAGAGTTGGTAATTGCCATGCTCCAGCAGACTCAGTTCATCGAATCTTTTCTGACACACTGAAATTCCAGTGCATCGGAGCAGCCTCCACACTTGTGTATAGGTGCCTTTGATTTGTCTCCCTCTGGACAATGAAGTCTGCTTTATATTGCACGTTCTTCACCAATTTATCTTTTTTCAGCTCACAGATATAATATTTGGGTTGTACACTCAGCAGGGAAAAAGGAATTCCTTTAAAATATACCCAAATGAAACTTAAAAAAACAACTGAAACTGTCATTGCTTCATTTTTCTTTTCTTTTTTTTTTTTTTTACAAGCTTGTCTTAAAGTAGAATTTGGTTATACAATTTTGTATCCATTTAACAGGGACTACACTTTTATTAGTAAGGTAAAAAAAAGTGATCATTAATTTATGGTCACATAGTCAGAAAATATGCTAGTGGTATCATATACCAATGGAAATATTAATAATAGAATTATGGCAATTGCAAAGCTGTAGTCTACATTGATGACAATTGGGTCCGGTATCACTGTATTTGCTTTGTATGGTACTAAAGTCCTATTTAATCTAGATACGTAATTGACTGACAATTGGCAATTACAATAACACTTTGTACTTATACAATGCCTTTAATCTTGGAGTATATTTTCATGACACCCTTCTCACAAAAGTTTCTTACATACTTTAAAGGTGGGTGAGCTATGACAGGGAAGGGTTATGTAACTTGGCCAGGATCCCACAGTAACAGTTGGGAATATAATTGCTCTGGTCCTTTGTTCTACTTCCAGATATTAACCCTTATCCCCAGAAATGAGCTTCATAAACAATTAATCAAACTGCTTTAACCCCCTACCAGGCTTGTAAAAGCCATAAACCAAAACAAGCTCACTAATTCTCGTTAATATATTAACAACTTATTCTACTTTTCTAGTCTAATTTTTTGGGGGGGGTAAGAAAAGAAAATGCCTTTAAATATTAAGGACTGTGTTGAAAAACCAAGCAAAGGGTATTTTTAAGCAGGAAGGGCAAATAAATTTAGAGCCAAGTACCATGTAGCAAAGACCCAAGTATCGAGTATGGTGGTAGAACAACCTTGCAGTCCTCAAGCATAATAATGAATTCTGGATGAAGTACCAGCTTTGGCTCTTTCTTTGTCTAGAATGAAATGCCACTATGCATAACAGCTGCTGACAGATGTAGAAAAAAGAAAAAAAGGTGCTTTACTGAAAGAAGCAATGGATTAATTTGGCATAGTTCTGCAGTGTCTGTGTAGATCAGGCGCTTCAGTGGGGCTTTTTGGTACTTTTATCTAATAGCTGAATCAGCTATTACATAAAAGCGCCAAAAAATCCCTGCTAAAGTGCCCAATCTATACAGATGTTGGGTGAGCTGGGTCCAGCTAATGCAATGCCTCTTCTGGGCAGCGCAGGGCTCGGTGCAGGAACACACCGAATTTAAAGTAAAACACCTTTTTTGTTTTGGTTTCTTTTAAGACTCTAAGAAGCCAACATCTTTATGTGTATGTGTACTATTAATGAATTGCTAATATAAATAAATATTGATTAGGGCTATAACAAGCAACAGTTTGGGGGATTTGCTATGCTGTTGCTGACCTATTTCTAGCTTAAGATTAGGAGACATTTTTTAGATAGTAAATCAGGGTCTTATATCATTTTTGCATGCCCTTTGCATGCAGCTATCTACCCTATCTTCTAATGTGTTAATTAACACCACCATTGAAATCAGTGCTGCCATGTGATCTACACCAGGGCTAGGGACAGAAATTGCACATAAACCATTATAAGTGATCGGAAACTGGTTCAAATCTATAACACGACAGAAGTTCAGTGCACATAAAATGCTTTCAAAATGGCCAAAACTGATTTAAGATAAACCTGGATGGATCTAGTATCAGACTTAATTGTTTTAGGTTAAATCAGTTTATTGAACTTATGTCTCAGATTCCCTCCAGAGTCAAGTTAATTCTAAGTCCCCCAGCATCCCAGGATACTTTGCACCTACCCTGCAAACCAACCTCCCTCACAGGGTGGGTAGGCTAGCCTTGGCCCAAGCTGTCTACTCCAGCCAAGCAAGGAGGTGTTCTCTAGCTCCCTCTAGCTTCTGTCCTAGGCCACTGCAGGCATGCGGCTGCATTTTCAGAATCAAAAGCAAATGTCTGTTCACTTGCTTATTGGATAAATCCACGCATCTTAAACTGAACTGCGAAGCTTGAATCAATTCAGCAATGGGCTTTTTGATGGTCTGTACTCAGTCCAGGAGTCCAATGTTGTTAAGCATCATTGACAACAGATGGAATTTTTTCTAAAACTTTGCTTTGGTAGATGAAATTTCCCGAAGTAGTGACTTCATGTGCTGGGCAGCGAACAATTGGCCCAAGTTTAACTTGAGCTGCTAAGTGGACTGACAAATTTGTACACAATTTTCATCATCATAGTATTCTCAGGCTCCCAAAAGGAAGGGCTTAAAATTATGTACTTAAAAAAAACAAACTTTGGGTCAGTTTCTGAATATATAGACTGGACTCTGGTTACATTTCAGGTCTTCCCTTGAAGCCACAAGAATAGCTTGTTTTTCTTATATTACATGAAAAATGTCAGCTTTCATCATGGTCTCCAGCAGCTTGGCCTTTAAAATATTAAATATTGTAAAGCCTCTATTTTAAATCACTCAAGTTTGTAACCTTTCCTCCACTTTGAAATGTAGTTCAGAGATCCAAATAGATGCAAATAAATGTTGCTGGTTTAATAGGTGAAAATACTGTGCAGATAGTGAAGGGGGGGAGTGAAGAAATAATCCTCCTCTTTCCTTCCCAACCCTCCTCTTTTAAAAAAGCCTTACTGTATTAAAACATTTTATGTGCATTTTAAATTATGTTGACTGTAGCTTAATATAGAAACAGAACAAATGGGAAAAATTATTTTTTCTCCCTTTTTTTATTTTCTGTGGTCATCATAATAATTATTATTGTAAATAAAACTCATGTATGTCTAAAAAGAACGCAAGACAGGTGAGGTTATCTGATTTCATCCTAATATCCATTTATTCCAAAAGGCAAGGTTGCTGGGAGTCTCTTTATTGACTTTAATGGGTTCTGAAACAAGGTTAGTCAATAAGCCTTATGAGCATCATTGTGCTTTTGTTTTGGCGGGGGGGGGGAGGGGGAGGGAGAGAGGGGTTGTTTGTTTCATAGAATCATAGAAGTAGGGGTCGGAAGGGACCTTGTAGATCTTCAAGTCCGACCCGCTGCCTGGGCAGGAGGAAAACTGGGCTCAACTGACCACAGTCAGGTAGGCATCAAGCTGCTTCTTAAAGACCCCCAGGGTAGGAGCCAGCACCACTTCCCTTGGAAGTTGGTTCCATATCCTAGCCGCCCTAACTGTTAAGTAGTTCCTATGGATATCTAATCTAAACCTACTCTCCAACAACTTGTGGCCGTTATTCCTTGTTATCCCGGGGTGTGCTAGGGGAAACAAGGTCTCCCCCAAACCCTTCTGGTCCTCCCTAGTGAGTTTATAGATGGTCACCAGGTCCCTCCTCAGCCTTCTCTTGTGAAGGCTGAACAGGTTCAGGTCCCGCAGCCTCTCATTGTAGGGTCTGCCCTGCTGTCCCCAGATCATGCGGGTGGCCCTCCTCTGGACCCTCTCAATGTTGTCCACATCCCTCTTGAAGTGGGGTACCCAGAACTGGACACAGTACTCCAACTGTGGCTTCACCAGTGTTGCGTAGAGGGGGAGGATCAGCTCCTTGGCTCTACTTGAGATGCACCTGTGGATGTACGATAAGGTTAGCCCTGCCGACCGTGACCTCGCATTGTCAACCCATGTTCATCTTGGAGTCAGTGATGACTCCAAGATCCCTTTCTGCCTCCGTGCTCTCAAGAAGGGAGTTTCCCATCTTATAAGTGTGCTGCTGGTTACTACTGCCCAAGTGCAGCACCCTGCACTTGTCAGTATTGAAACACATCCTGTTTTTGTTAGCCCACCCCTGCAACCTATCCAGGTCTTTCTGCAGTCTTTCCCTCCCTACTAACGTGCACACCTCACCCCAAATTTTGGTATTGTCAGCGAATCTGAACGGGTTGCTTTTCACCCTGTCATCCAAATCGCTGATAAATGTTTGTTTTGTTACTTCCTACACATGGTATATAATTATATTCAATATATATACACTGTTCACATAGTACACTAATAATCATAGACTCTCCATAAAATTTCTCTCAAAGCACATTGCTTAAAAGTTCTTAGTCCTCCTTGTAATCCTGTTCCACCCCCCCCAAAAAAAAAATCCAACTGACAGTTGAAGACGAACTACGTGGAAATTCTCAGCTAAATTATCTTCCCATGTAATAGACTTAATTCAAACCCTAGAAAATTATCTAAAGCAAAAATTAAAAAATGGCACTAATTGTTTGTTTGCTTTCCCCACTCAGGAAACAAGTCTTGTTTCTAAATAATGGAGAGAAATGAAGATTTAACCTACAGTTATCTTGAAATGATTCATCAGTGCTGTTAAGGCAAGGTACATATGAACGGTGTGTGCCCCCGGAGGCTGGGGGGGCATGGCTGCAGTGGTGAGCTCCCGCAGTCGTTGCCGGCACTGTCAGTGGCAGGGGGTGGCAAGCGCGGACCATGGGTCGGCAACCACCCACAGGCACTGCTGGCAGCACTGCCACCGGTGGCAGGATGGCGAGTGGCAACAGTGTCAGTGGTGCCCTTTTTGCAAGGGGTAAACCGCCATGCACAGGGGGTGCACATGCACAGGGGCCCTGCATCTCTTAGGATGCAACCAATAGGGGATAACTTTATCTCATACCCATCTGCTTGCAAATTTTAAGGCATAATTCATATTGTAAAGATATCAGTAGAAGTCTTTCTCTTGACTGGTATGGACTTGGATTCTGGCTTTACTGCTATATACCAAGTATTTGTCTTAATTTAGGGAGACGAATCATTTTCAGTTTGATTTCTGGCGAGTACCTTCTTTCTTTCTTTCATGCCCACAGTAAAGGGAACTTGTGATGTAACCAAAAATTGAATCTTTCTTTCTTTCTTTCTTTCTTGACACGCAAATTCGTGAAGCGTTCTTTCTTTCTTTCTTTCTTTCTTTCTTTCTTTCTTTCTTTCTTTCTTTCTTTCTGTTTGTTTTCTGTTTTGGAGACTGAGCGGGACTGATGGAAAATGGGAATCAGTAGGGAAGGTACAGTTGTTAGATAGGTACGTTGGTGTGCATACCTGTCTATTTTTTGGAACTGTGAACTGCTTACATTTAAAATTGAGACTTTATTTCAAACAATAATAAAGAGAATCAAGGTAAGGATATCTTGGCAGATTATTTATTGTACCAGATGTGGTACATATCACATCATACCCAATTATGCGCTCTTAGACCAAGGTATTGAATTAATAGTGCTGCAGCTTTGCTTGCATGTGAAGCTGAAGGAGTAGATATAAAATTCCTCTGGAGAGCACGCGAGCAATTTGTGGAAGGATAAGTTTTTGTTAAGAAGCATTCAGTAACTGTACTAGTTGCACATACCAGCATCTTACATGTTGTCCTGCCAAAATATACTTTCAGGTCCAGTTTGTACTGTGTTGTACTCTGTTCTACTTGGTGCTCAATGGGGTTTCAATTGGCATGTATAGTTAACAAAGAGACAGAGTTTACACCACCTCATTGAGATGCTTAAATTAATATGCACCTTGAATTAAAAAAACAGGCAAGGAAGGAAGATGTAATCCTGTTCTATCAAGTCAAAACAATTAATGTTTTGTGCAGGTGCAGCTACTTAACAACAAGAAGGGAAGATATATTTAAATAAGATTAAAAAGCCAGGATACCATGGGATTTATCTTTTGCTGGTGGCCAAAGCAGAGCTCAGTATACCATCAGCAGAAGGGGTGGGGGACTTCACTTGGTGGGGAGGAAATGTGAATTCTTATTCACAACTAACTTCAGCTGGTTTAATGCATAACAGCAACAGCCTTCTCTATAGCAGTGGTTCCCAACCGGTGTGCCATCAGGTACGTCCAGGAGTGCCGTGGCATTTTTGGCTGGAGCCACACACCCCCACCTGGCTGGAGCCATGCCACCCGCCTGCTGCAGGCAGACAGACAAACAGGGGGCCGTGGCTCCAGCCAGTGATTCAAAAGCCGCGCCACCCACTTTCTGCCACTCTGTGGTGTTCCGCCGCTCACCACCCGATTTCCACCACCCCCCGCCACCTCCCCCTGCTCGGCCAGTATGCTGTGGGGTGAGGAAGGCCATGTATGTGTGCCATGGGGTGAAAAAGGTTAGGAAACGCTGCTCTATAACCTTTTTACACAGTAGTCATCACCATGGCCTCTCTCTAATGAACTAAATATCCAACAAAACATTACAACCAGCTCCTTACAAGTGAACAGCTCAGTTACAAAGTCAGTCCCTTCTTAGAAAGTTAAATTCTTTGTTTCCTCTTTCACTGCTTCTCTCTTGTCAGCGTATGGCCCAAAAGAGCTACCTTGCAGATTCTGGCCATGGTGTTTTGCTTTGTTTATAAACCCACCCTTTAATGACTATACCTTACCACAGCATCTAAGAGTGCTAGGAGCACAAGGCTACCTCGGAAACGTGGTAGGTGCTGCTGCCTACCAAGTAGTTCACTAGCTCCTGGAGAGGTTGCAGCAGCCCAGGCTTTTCAATGATGCCACATGGAGAGACGTAAATGGGTGCAGAAGAGGAGAGGTAGATTGCATGAGAGAGAGAAGAAATACGCCTTAGAAAACTACTAGTCACTGAGGCCTCCCCACAAGGGCAAGACAAGCAGCAGCTAGCAGTAGTACCTGTCCAACACTAGAACCAGCATCTATTTAAAAGACTCAGACAATCTGCTTAACCCAGCTTTGCTCTGCAATTTTATTTTTTTTTCCCCTTTCACCTCTGCAGTGGGCAAAAACCATGCACCAAGGGCTTTCCAGCAGTGTCCTTTTTAATGAAACAATCTAGCTAAATGCTTTCTGTCATCCCAAATTATATAATTCCCCCAGTGCACTGAAAAGCTGTGTGTCCTTCCCTAGGCTTCTAACCAGATCAGGTCTTCGTATTCATGGTGGAAAGCAGAGGGGCAGTGAGGGAAAGTCAGGATAATAAACAAGCAGTAAACAGCTCTCTCCACCATGCACAGACGCAGAGGGTGCAAACCCCATGCCAGCCATCCACTTTATAAACAGAAAAAAAAGAAAAGCAAAGACAAGAACCATCCTCTCCCTTGCCCCGCTCCCCCTTCAATATCTGCCTTTCCAGGTGATTGCAGGGTGGGCTCCACCAGACCCATCCCTGCTCCAGTTCTGCCCCCAGCCCACCCTATTCCTTTTTGTTTTTAACGCTGTCTTTGCCGTGACTTCAAAGCAGCTGCTGCGGCTGCAAGCTGCCATCTGCAACCGCCTTTTGGGATCAGCCCTGGCAAACACAGAGCTGTGACTGACAGGCTCTTGCTGGCCAGCAAAGGGGTGGGGAGGAAGGCTGCCTTTGACACAGCCCTGTGCTTTGTGTGTGTGCTGTGTGTGTGCCTGGGCAATGTCCTGCTGTGTGCATGTGTGCATGTATATGTATGTGTGTGCATCTGTGTGCTGTCTACCCTGCTGCGCTGTGTGTGTGTCCTACTGTGTTTAGCTGTGTGTGTATATCTGTGCGGTGTGCTCTGCTGTGTGCGCCTGCACGTGTGTCTTGCTGTGTGCATCCGTGTGTGGGCCTCTCTGTGTCCCGCCGTATGCCCCGCGCTGCCCTTGGCTGTTCCCCCCGGGTCCGGCGCAGCTCCCGCTACCTGCTCGCCGAAGTCGATGGCGATGTTGGTGATGCCGAGGGGCACGAGGAAGCGCACGAGCGGCCAGTAGTTCGTGAGCGCCGGGAACTGCACCATGGTCCCCGGGGCCGGGCTGGGCCGGGAGCACCAGCGGGAGCCGCGTCCACCCGCCTTGGCCGCCGCGCGCTGTGTGCCGGGTTGCGGGCGCCGCAGCCGTCTTAGCGAGGCAGCCCTGCGCCCAAGTCCGTCCCTGCCGCCCTCCTCCCGGGGGGAAAAGGAGGAAGAAGGCGGGGGCCGCCAGGGCCGGGCCCGGCCGCCGCCGCCGCTGCCAGCGCTGCCATGCCCGAGGGGCCGGGCCGGGCGTGGGGGCGCCGCTTCGCTCCGCGCCGCCCGCAGGCCCCGCCCGCCGAGGCTAGGCCGGGATGTGCGGCCGCCGCCACCGCCCCCGTGCTGCAGGGACCCGCAGCGACCCCGCCCGGCCCCGCGGCCGGCAGGACCTATGTGGCCTGCGCCTGGCACAGCCCCTGCCCGCCTCCTCGGCTGGGCTGCCTGCCGGGAGCGTGTGGGGCTGGCCTCAGCCCCCTGCCCGGCTCCAAAGCCAAGATGCCCCCGGAGAGCGTGTGGACTGCCTCTGTCAGAGCCCCTGCCCAGCTCCGGAGCTGTGGTGTCCGCTGGGAGCGTGTGGAGTTGGTCTCACGAGCCACCAGGCCCTGTCACAGCCCCCTACCCAGCGCCAAAGTTATGATGCCTCAGGAGAGTGTGTGGCTTGCTCAAAAAATCGGGCTGCCCATCACTATGCCCTAATAAAATCAGAGACCCCCCCCCCCCCCCCCCCCGCTGTTTATGATTTTCAAATCTTACAGGAGGGCTTTTGTCTCTTATGGAGGTGGGTCAGCCCAGCCCCCCCCCCCCCCCCCCCAAGCTCCCAAGTAATTTGCACTCTGGTGGCATGCCTCTGTTGGAGCTCCCTGCCCAGCTCCTAAGCTGTGGTGTCCATTGGGAACATGGGGCAGGTCTTGCAGCCTCCTGCCCAGCTCCAGACCTGCTAGGCCCTGTCAGAGCTCTCTGCCCAGCTCCAAAACTATGATGCCCAGGGAAAATGTGTGTGGCCTGCCTCTGTCAGAGCCCCTACTCTGCTGCAGACCTGTGACACCTGGTGACCTGCCTTAAAGTCCTCTGTCCAGCTCCAAACCTGGGAGGCCCAGAGAGAACACATGTGGCTTGCATCTGTCAGAGCCCCCTGCCCAGCTATAAACCTGTGACACCCAGGGAGAACGCATGTGGCTTGTGTCTATCAAAGCCGCCTGCCCAGCTCCAGATCCATGACACCCAGTAAGAACATGGATGGCCCCCCTACCCAGTGGCAAACCTGTGACACCCTGGGGAGAACACACATGGCTTGTATCTGCCAAAGCTGTCCGTCCAGCTCCAAATACATGACCCCTTGTGAGAACACGGGTGGCCTGTCTCAGAGTCCTTTGCCCAGCTCCAAACCCATGACACCTCATGAGAACACATGTAGCCTGCCTCTGTCATAACACCCAGTGAGAACCCATGTGGCCAGCTCCAAAGCCATCATGCCTAGTGAGAACATGTGTGGCCTGTCTCAGAGCACTCCCCCCAGCTTCAAACCTGTGACACCCAGTGGGAATGTGTGGTCTGCATCTGTCAGAGCCCTCTGCCCAGCTTCAAACCTATGACTTCTGGTAGGCCTATTTGTTCACCTTCAGTACTGTGGGCTATGCTCACCAGGATATAAAAGAGCCATCATTTGACTCCTGGTAGGTGTGATGGGTCACACCTGTTATTGGCCGTTGAGAGTCAAGCTTTCACACAAAATGTCTCTGGTCCTCTAGAGAAAATCAAAAGCAGGCTAATCTGAGTACTAGGTAAAACAATAGTGGGATGGTCATGAGAGCATCACCCTTAGGGTGCCCTTGCCCTTTTGTATTGTTGCAGCACAAGCCAGTGACCAAGAGGTAATTAGCTGTGTTATTCTGAAGTTTGTAAATCAGGGGTGTCAAAGAGCCAGCCCTTGGAGCCTTGCCTTCCAGGCTGCAGTGCTGCCGGTGAATCTCAGATCAGCACCACATGCCGCATGTAGCATGCACTGACCTCAGCCCCAGCCTGGCACATGCTGCATGTGGCAGCTATGTTGGACCGGCCTTGTATGCTAGATCCAGGCACACACCCCAGACCAGCTGCATGTGCAGTGTGTGTTGTGGGCTGGCTCTGCATGCTGCATGCAGCACATTGGGCTGGGTCTGGTGCTTACTGCATGCTGCACATGGGGCCAGTCTGTGGACATGATCCTGCCCACAGATTGACCCCCATACCCGTTGATACTCCTGCTGTAAATGGTTTGCTTCCGTTTTTGTTTTTTGTTTTTTTTCTTTTCCCAGCTCTGGCTTTAGGGTTTGTGAAGCTCAAGTAAGAACATAAGGCTCAAGTAAGTTCTTGGGCTTCATAGGACTCCAGGCCTAAGTTGGTTGGTCCTGTCTCAGAGGGGGAAGGTGAGCTAGCCTTTAAGTTGCAAGTCTGCTCAGGTCTGTCTCAAGCTGGGATCTGTGCTTACTTTGTTAATGATGGTGTGTGAGACCCTTACTCTAGAATACTGCCGTATATAATCTTTTCTTGAGGGAAAGGCGTTTCCCGACAATTAATGACTGGAAAGAGGACTTCTAGAACTGCAGCAAACCAGCGGACCCTCAACCTATTGTTTTACTGTCAGAAAGTGCTGGACCTAGGGGCATTTGTCTGATAATTGCTCACTTTTAGTTTATTTTTAAGTTTTTCAAAGGCTGTTTAAATTCTGGGTAATGGAATGTAGAAAGCTGGGCCAGTTCTCTTGGAAATCGATGGGGTTATCAATTGATTGGAATCAGAATCCAGAGTCTTGTTTAAAAAAAAAAGTCTATTTGACTTTGCTATTTGGGAAAGGAGGAAACAAAACCACATAAAAATGTTGGATCAAGTATTATATAGTTTGGAAATTTTCCAGAAACCTTGGTGAATGTTTCTGGAACATTCCACTGCATTCACTTCCAATGCAGTGCCTCTTGAGTTCTGTCATATTGTTTAGTGTTGTGAAGGTGTGAGCTCCCTCAGCATCAACCAGAGGCACTGCATTGGAAGTGAGCAAGACATGGAGGAAGGGGGTAATTCTGGAAAAAAATGTTATTGAAAAGTAGGGTTTGGGGTAGTACTGGGTCTCTGCAGGTGTCCTGAGCCTCCCTTTGCATTTGTAGCCAGGAACACACTTTCTACCTTTGGGCCCTTCAATGGCTCCTTTACAATGCCAGTAGCCAGATGGCATGGTGCCACATGGGACATGCCTTTTTCAAATTGCCTCCAAGAGTTCTGATGTGACCAGCAGCTCGTCTCTCTGAGAGGTCACCCCATACAAGGCCTCAACAAGTTGTCAGAGTTTTACCACAACCTTCTCAGGGCCTGGAGGCTGGTCTCTGCCTCCAAGTCCCCAGACACAGTTGCCCAGGGCACAGACCTGATTGAGCTCCTGCTGAGAAACCCTTAGCTGGTGGCACCAGCAATGGATGTCCCCTGGATGCCCCAGAGGATGGTCCTGGTTAACATCACCCATATCAGGAACCTCCTGGACTGTGCCAGGCTGGGGTGGGCAGATCCTTCCATGCTGGCACAGCGCATGGGGCTGCCCACACTGCATGCGTCCTGATGTTTACTTGAGGTCAAGGCCACCCTGCCAGATACTGCCCTCACCTACATCCAAGAGCTCCTGTGAGAGGGCAGTCCCTGGCCACTGGTATCCCCCACCCTTTCACAGCTTGTCAAGGGGACCTCTTCCACCTCAGCAGGCTGAGTCCACTTGTGCACAACCCATCACTGCCAGCTCCAAGCCCTCTTTCATCCTGTCCACATGTCCCACCCGGACACCAAGTGGCAGACACTGTCAATGAGGGCAAGGGTATATTGTGGACCAATCTGTACTCCACCTTGATCCCAGCAGCCACTAGGGACCTCCAATAGTGGCTCCTAAATGGAGCTGTCTCCACTGATGTATATCTGGTATGCTTCACAGACATCCCTGACACCTGCCCCTTCTTCCAGTAGAGAGAAATCCTGGTGCACACTTATCTGGAGCCCTTCTATCATCTCAGAAACCTCCAGGTGAGGTTCCTGGCTGTGCTTCAGGTTCTGGCTGCACTTCCTCTTGCACCTTTTCTTTTATGCGCTCCCCATCTATGGCCCCACTAAGTCCAGGAACCTCTGGTCAACCTCCTCCTCATCCTAGTTATAAGATAGACATCAATCAGATCAGGAAGGAGGCTCTGGCTGGGAGCAACCCCAGGCAACTGTTAAGCCATATTTTTGTCCCTCATCTGCACATACCTCCAGACAGAGTTTCACTGGGCGGCGTTCACTGGCTCCTTGGACTCATTTGAGGGGCAGTGGGCACTGGCCAGTGTGCTCTGCTTGGTTCCCCACCTTGGAGCACTTGTTATGAAACTGTGACACATGCTCCCATCCTGTTTTTTTTTAGTTGTCCCAAATAATCAGTTGTTCCACGTTTACTCTAGAGCCTTTACTCTAGAAACACAGGGGGGCTTATAGGTTCTGAGTGGATCTGTCCCAGAGATTTCTTGTGTGTCTAACAATTGTAGTTGCCTGTCTAACAATTGTAGTGCCCTCAGTCACCATGTAAGTGTCTGATGGAGGGTGTGTATGTGTGTTTGTATTGGAGTATCCATAGAGAAGACTCATTTTACTGGTTCCCTCCTACCTTCCTTTGCATCAAGGGAAGCTCATGACTTTTTGAGGAGGAACTGGGTCTACCTCAAAGATCATTTCATGTATAGTTCTCTTGCATCAAGTTCCATTTGAAGTTTCACCCAGAGGTGACAAGGTTCTTTGGGTAAATGTGAAATATTTTATTAGACCAAGTAAATAGTTGGAAAAATTGTTCTTTGCAAGCTTTTGGGTACACACACCCTTCTTCAGGCAGAGGAAGAGTTTGCCAGATTCGAGTACACGCGAAGGGTGTGTGTACTCGAAAGCTTGCAAAGAACAATTTTTCCAAATATTTAGTTGATCTAATAAAAGATTTCATGTTTACCCAAAGAACCTTGTCTGCCCACATCCTTAGACCAACACAACTACAACCAACAACCCAGAAGTGACTGTATTTCACCACAGTTGATCCTCCCCTGTATGTGGCACTGGTCAGGCTGCAGTTGGAGTACTGCATCCAGTTCTGGGTGCCGCGCTTCAGGAGAGATGTGGACAGCATTGACAGGGTTCAGAGGAGGGTCACCTGCATGATCAGGGGGCAGCAGGGCAGGCCCTACGAGGAGAGGCTGAGGGACATGAACCTGTTCAGCCTCCACAAGAGAAGGCTGAGGGGGGATCTAGTGGCCTGTTACAAACCAGCAGAGGGGACCAGCAGGTATTGTAGGAGTCCCTGTTCCCCCAAGCACTACCAGGAGTGACTAGAAATAACGGTCACAAGCTGGCAGAGGGTAGATTCATACTAGACATCAGGAGGCGCTACTTCACTGTCAGGGCGGCTAGGATCTGGAACGAACTTCCAAGTGAAGTGGTGCTGGCTTCTACCCTGGGGGTCTTTAAGAGGAGGTTAGACGAACACCTCGCTGGGGTCGTTTGACCCTAGTACTTTTTCCTGCCATGGCAGGGGGTCGGACTTGATGATCTGCTCAGGTCCCTTCCGACCCTACCAACTATGAAACAGTTCACATAAGTCCTAATTCTTTTGTTCATAAAAGCCAAATCTACAGTGTAACCTAAGGTCACAGAATGACTTAGTTTATGATGACATATTTTTACATGTGAATTAATTGACAGGGAAAAATATATTTTGGTTATCTCTGTCCCTCCATTATTTTAGAGAGAATGCTGTTTGTGAGTGGCAGAAAGGTAAGAGGAAAATCTGATCAAGGATTGGGGACTATGCCCTTTCTCTGTCTAGAAAACAAACATAAATATCCATAAGCATTTGTAGCTCTCAGTGTTAGCTTGGGTAGGTGACACATTCACCTAGTTTAACCAGCTTTTACATCCCTGCAAGCAAAACACAGAGAGATAATGTAAACTATTACACAACTATAACTTACTTCAGTCTAGGGTAGAAATTGCGTAAAACTACTTTGTTGTAAATCTAATTCAGTGGTTCTCAACCTTTTTAGACTCAAGGCACCCCTTAGAAAATGCCAGCTCTTAGCTTTCACTATGGAAAACAATACAACAGTTCTTCTGTTACAAAGAACTCAGAAAAAATGTAATAGATCAGAATGTTTTTGACACTATGGTTTTCTATTTGAAACCTCTGGATTTATCTTGTGAATCAGGTGTAGGTGTTTCTACACCTAACAATACTAATATTGCATGTTACCCTTGGAAGGACCTTGGATCTTGTCACCATAAGGTGCAATGGGACCCTGACTGATGATCGGTATTCTAATTAGTGTAGATGTCGTCTGTAGCCATTAGTTCAGAGGTGGGCAAAATATGGCCGGTGGGCTGGATCTGGCCCACCATGCAATTTCATTTGGCCTGAGGGCGCCTACCAACTAATTGTACCCCACACCTCACTCCCACTCTGGTGCATAGAAGGGCCCAGATCAGCCAGCATGCAGCTTCCAGGTGGGGCTGCTGCTGCCACTGTTGCAGCTGCCTGGGGACCTGCTCAGCTTCCACACCATCCAGCGATGCCTCCTCAACTCCCTGCTGCAGCTCTTGCTCCAGACAGCAAGTAGGGAAGTGGCGGGGGTGGGAGGAGGGGGAGCTACAGCTGAGCAGAAGTGCAGTGTATGAGGTTGGGGCTGGTGGGAGTGTGAAGCTCAGGTGGGTACTTGGGTATGGGGGGGGGGGTGTGGGGACCCTCCCCACACTCCCTCCATGGCACCCAGCCCCTGCCACCAGCAGCAGGCCCTCGAGACACTCGTGGCCTGCACAGGTACTCCTGCCTGGCAGCATGCAGCTCCAGCCAGAGCTGCACATGGTGGCAAGGAGTGGAGCCAGGCAGGCCCACCTGTATCTCGTGGGGGCTCCACATGCAGCTCACAGGACTCCACTGAGAAGCAGGGGGCAGGGCTACCCTTCACTTCTGGCAGAGTCCCAGGACCTGCAAGGAGCAGCAGGGAGTGAGAAAGGCAGCTGGCTCCTCCGTGCAGGGCTTCTCCCAGTGGCACACGGGTGCCAGGAGCTGCATATGTACCACAGGGAGCCCTGCCTGATAGAGGTGGGCTGGCCTCACTCTGCTCCTTGGCACCACATGCAACTCTAGCTGGAGCTGCGCACCACTGGGCAGTAGTGCGTGCTGGGGCCACAAGCACCCCAAGGGCCTGCTGCCAGTGGTGGGGGCTGTGCACCATAGGGGGGAATGTGGGGAGGGTCCCCACACCCTCCACCCACCCTCATACCCTACAAACCGCACACACCTACACCCAACCTCCACAAACCCCGCAACATATACACTCCACTGCAACATACCTTATGCCACCCCACACTGCCACACTCCCTCACAAACCCCACACACAACACACACACGCACCCTACCATACACATACATACATCCCCAACCACCCCCACAAACAATATAGAAGAGTAAGACTTTATTTTTGAGTTATTATTCAATCATCTCTATATACACTATGCAAACACAAATCATGACAATATTTTTTTGTAATAAAATTAAAATACGTTATTAGTAAGTGTTTGACTTGTAGTATATGTTTTGTTTTTTTTCTGGTTCCAAGATGGCAACCCTCCCCTCCCAAAAGGAGTACTGTCTGGGGCAAGGGGAGGGACTTCCAGTGGCAAAGGTCAGGGGTTAGGGGCAGGACTTCTGGTCCCAAGATGGTGACCAGGGACAAGGCACCTGTTAAGGGGTGGAGCTACCCTTGCGGCCCTTGGCAGCTCACCAAAACTCATCAAGCAGCCCTCCAGCCAAAATAATTGCCCACCCTGCATTAGCTCATTTCAGTACTTGCTATCCTGCTACTTAAGACCAATCCTCAGCTCTCACCTTCCCGTTCCTGCCACAGTTACAGAACGTTACAGTGGTTTAGTCACAGTGGGTTAATCTCTGTCCCTGTTCTAGTGACCATAACTCTAGAAAAGTTTTTTTTTTCATTCTGTCTTCTCAAAAACAAGGTACATGTGTTATTTTGTTTGTGTGGTCAATACCATAGTTTAATACCTGATCCGGAAAGAAACATCAGCAACAGGCACTGCTATATCCATCTGGATATTTGGAGTAAAGGGATAATGTCTTCAAATTTCCTCAACTGATGGACTGAAGAAAATAGTTCATGTTAACAATCCTAAGCCAAAGGGAGTTATTAGTAATAACTTCCTTTCCAAATTTATATTAGAGACCATATTTTCTGTTAAACTAAGCTTTTTACTCATTCACCAGATGTTGTCTGTTTTAATGGAATAATCAATATGCCCAAAAGAAGACAGGAAGTTGGATTTTATTTAATTTTTAAACAGTTATTTTTAGTAGAACAATGGTCTAGCTCAGTGGTGTTCAACCTTTTTGGCTGGTGGGCTGGATGAGCAGTGCCCAGTCTGCCCACAGGCTAGATCCAGCCAGTGGTCCTGATCTGGGAGGCAGTGAGGCCCCATCTGGCCACATGGAGCAGGGTGGGAAGCCGTCCAGCCCCAATCCAGCTGGGTGAGAGAAGGGGGTTTGGCTTGGCCCCAACCCTTCCCCACAGTTGGGGGCAGGGGCATAACCTGACTGTGGGGGAAAAGGGGCATGGCCTGGTTCCTATCCAGGCCCATGGAGGTAAGAGGGCATGGTTTTGCCCTGATCTGGTTGTACAAGGGGAGGGGATGTGGCCTGGTTCTGACCCCCCACACAGGGCTTGGGAATTTGGCAGTGGAGGAGGGTGATGTTACTAATTACCACTACTTCCCTTGCTGCCAAATTTCCTGACCCGTGGCATGGCCAAACTTAACCCATGGGCTGGAGGTTAAGCACCCCTGGTCTAGCTCGTCCTCTCCCATAGGAGAATCCTGGCCAGGGAGATGAATTCTACATGGATCATTTGATAAAGCTGATATAGGTCTGTTTGCAAATTGCTGCTGACATTGAGGCTTATTGACCTTTCTGATACTGGGTAAAAAACTTGGCAAAGTAATGTAACAGTAGATTCTAACTCTATATAGATGTCAGGGCCCCTGGGATTTAAATCTGGACCTTTGTCTCTTGAAGGTAGAAGCCCAGATTGCAGTACCACCATGCAGCTAGCTGAATGCCAGCTCTAGCATATCAGACCTCCCATGTGATCACTTATGGAGCAGATGATCTGGGTGGAGCCATAAACCCATGGTTGGAGAGCTGTAAGACTGTCCCACTTCCTGCAGTGCCTTGTCTCTGCTCTAGCACTGCTAGGTCTAGCTGCTTAGACACTTTCTGCTCTGGCTTCAGTTAAACCTTGATGTTGCTTTAAATCACCGAGCCTGGATTGATTTCTTGCCCTGACCATGAACCTGTCTTGACCCTTGTCTTGACATTCTGAGACATGGACATCATGATACTCAACTTTGACCTTGGCTTCCACTCTGGTAAACCCATGAGTTAGTGTGAATCACTAAGACTGACTGCCTATGCCCTGATCATGCCTTACAGAGGATCCATTTTAATATCTGTACCCTTAGATTTCCAGAAATTAAAGGGTGCAAATGCCCAAGGCTCCACTTCTTTTAATAGTTAAAGGAACAAGATCAATGAAACAGTTCCTGCCCAAGCCCTTTGGGGCTCCACAATACAGAGCTAGAAGATTAGAAATGTGTAGAGATCTGTCTGCACCATTTTCCTGGCATCAGGCTGATTCCTGATGTCCTATATCCTCTGGTCAACCACCAGCCCCAGGACAAGCCTTGGCTAAGCTCTGTCTTCCTGTTAAGTTGTCAGATTGCCTGCAGCTTGCCCTTTTCTCCACAAGTAGGCTTCAGTACTCTTGCCCCTAGGCTGCTCCTTTTGCTCACATACTTCCTATGGTCCTCTTCCAATCATGGTCCCCTCTGACTTAAATATATTCCTTTCTTTTCCTGCCCTGTACAAAATTTGGAGCCTTCTACTATCTGGATGATTCACTAGTGGCTAATGCAATACTCAGTAATGTCCAATCTCCAGGACTGTTTTGTGAGGGGATAAGGAGGCTGGGCTTGCCACGTGTAAAAGATGGGTCCTGGTTCTAGCTCCTAACCCTCCAACCATAAGAGTTTCTTGGGAAGAAAATAGGAGATGGACATCTCTGCTTTCAGTCCCAGGTCCTTCTTCCTTATTTCAACTTGATCATAGCAGATCTCCTTTCTAAAAGAGCCTGAAACTGGTTCCTTATTCAGAGGTAATTTAAAAGAAAAGTCAGTGGGAGTTTAAAACTTAAGAAGTCATCAAAAGAAATAGGGTTTGAACTTTTTTGCAATTCATATTTGTCACTATTAAAGAAGAAAGTGGGTCTGGCTCCTTTCTGGAACAAATGTAGTAATAGGGGAGTGGATTCACTATTGGGATTTACTTAACTCAAATATGGGAATTTGAGGAATCCTTAGGGGCATAGTAGGAGAACAACACTAAGTCAAAACCTGCAAGCTGTCACACAGATTCTGGATGCACAGCAGCAGACTGGCAGTAAGACTGGCTACACCATACTCTGGTCACATTCAAGATGCCAAAGATGACCCGGGAGGATAACCCGTAGGCATATATTGAGGCCTTTGAGCGTCACCCAATCATGACTAGACTGGACAAAGGGTACTGGGCCAGGCAACTGGGCACACTCATTGTGGGCAAAGTCCAAGCGGATGAGGCCTGGGACTATGAACGAGTCAAGGCAGCTACCTTGTATAAACTCAAGATTAACCCAGAGCACTATCGAAAGCTGTTCCGGGATAAGAAAGGGCCAGATGAGAGATGGCCCAGGATCCTGCTACAATTGCTTCAGGATCTCTTGAACAAGTGGGCGAGCCTTGCAGTTTATGACCGAGATGCCCTGGAAGACCAGATACTGCTAGATCAATTCCAGAAAGATCTGGAAGAGCTAACACAGCATTGGGTCCGCTAGCATTCGCTCCACACTTGAGAAGAGGCCTTGAAGCTGGCTGAGGCCTTTGCAGCGTCAGAGGTGGGGTATAGCTGGGAGAAGAAGAACCCTATCCTCATGACAACACCACCTAGGGAGGCAGAAAGGTGGTGACCCCCCCAACAGAGGCAGCTTAAAAGACACGGTCTGTTTCTGATGTGGAAATAATGTCCGAGTGGCCTTATTGAACAATGGTGCCTGGACCTCCCTCGAGAGGACAAACCAAAGTACAGAAGGACCTGGATGTAAGCTAGCCAACGAATTGCAGCTATGCATCAGGCAGAGACAACGCCATCTGGAGATGTCCGGTCGTGGAGGCCTGGATAGAAAATTGCCCCATCAAGGCCACATTAGACTCATGGTGAGCTCAGTCCTTAGTAAGGGGTACACCTCATTGCACCCCAGAGGAACCGCAAAGCAGGCCCCATGAGGATGGCCTGCCTCCATGGAGAGGCTGAACAGATTGAGCATCAATAGATCCGGCTCTGGGTAATGGAACACCAGGGAGACATGGCATGAGACATGTTGCTCGGGCGGGACTGGATGCCAATCTGTGACACCTTGGCATGAGTCCAGGATGCCAAAATGGGGCATTGGAGGATCAGGGACTGCGATATGTGGTTAGGAGAGCTTGACGAGCAAATGATGTGGATGAGGTTGACCTGCGCAATGTGGCCAGTAGCCCACAGTTCAGGAAAGCTCAGGAGGAAGACCGGGAGCTTCAGGCCCTCAGGGCACAAGCCCTCGATGCCAGGAACAGCCAGACGGTGGCACCAGTTGGGACCTCACACTATGAGATAAGGAATCAGCTTCTGTATCGGGTACAGAAGCAGAAAACAGCAGAATAGGAGGAAACACAGTTAGTAGTCCCCACCCAGTTCCATCAAGTAATATGGAAGCTAGCCCACACCAAACCTACAGTGGGGCACCTGGGCCAAGATAAAACCATCGCCAGGGTGACCAAGTGGTTCTTCTGGCCAGGGTTAGGGGAAGAGGTAGCCCTCCACTGCTTGGCATGTCCTGAATGCCAGAAGACAAGGGAGGACCACCCAGGATGGGCCCCGCTCCAGCCCCTACCCATTATTGATACACCATTCTCGAGGATCACTATGGATGTAGTCAGACCTCTACCCCGGAGCAGCATGGGACACCAGTATATACTGATGTTCATTGATTACTCCACACACTACCCCGATGTGATACTGCTCTGGGCGTTGACAGCACCACAGATAGCGGAGGAGCTTATCAAGTGGATTGTGAGGGTGGGGATACCGAAAGAGAACCTCACCGACCAAGGGTGGAACTTTATGTCAGGAGTACTGTGGGTTGTGTGCCGCATGCTATGGATAAGACATCTGCGGACCTCCATATACCACCCGTGGACCAGCAGCCTCATGGAGCGCCTCAATGGAACCATAAAACGGATGCTACAGCAATGCATACAGGGCAACCCACAGAAGTGAGATTTGCTCCTTCCTTTAGTATTGTTTGTGATTTGAGACACCGCGCAGGAGTCGATGAAGAGCTTGTTCTTCACCTGCTGTTCGAGCTTGTGCTGAGTCACTGACCTAGGGGTCTGCTGCAAGCATTTGGGGAGAACTGGGAACAGGATACGGGAAGTGTGAGGAGCCCAGCTGCCTACCAACAGGAATTTCAACAGTGTATCCAGGTGGCCCAGAGCCTCACCAGGGATAACTTGCACAAAGTGCAGCACTGCCAAAAGGAAAAATATGATGCCCGTGCTAGAGAGAGGGAGTTCAAGCCTGGCCAGAGGGTCCTAGTGCTCCTACCCATATCCATGAGCAAACTCCTGACCCAATGGCAGGGCCCATTTAAAATAATCTGCCGAGTTGGCCCAGTGGACTATGAGGTCCACAGACCAGGCCACCAGTGAGAGAGGTAGATCTACCATGTAAATCTTACGGGAATGGTGCGATCCCGAGGGGTGGGCCACATTTACAGAAGGTGACTCAGAGGATCTCGGACCCCAGGGAATGGCCAGGGAAAAGCTAAAGACTAGGATGGAAGGCCAAGTCCAGATCAGAGAGAAACTCTTAGTATTCCAGAGACGTGAAATTCAGGCAATGGTGCAGGAATTCAAGGACATCTTCTGCAAAGAGCCAGGATGGGTCCGGGACACCTGTCACACAAGAGAAACACCTCCCAGAGCAATAGTGTGGGAAAAGTGGTGACTGATACCTCGTCATCTCTTTAGGGAGATCTGCAAGGAAATTGAGAGGATGCTTGAACAAGGAGTGATGCATTCCTCCAGGAGCCCGTGGCGGAGCCCATTGGTTCCAGTCCCCAAACTGGATGGGTCCCTGAAGCTGTGCATTGATTATTGGCACCTAAACACAATGGCAGTCTTGGATGTGTTCCCCATGCACCATGTAGCCGGGCTAGTGGAGCGGATAGGGAAGGCCCAGTACATTACAATGCTGGACCTAGCCAAAGGGTATTGACAGATACCTGTAGCTAAGACAGTATTTGGAATCCCATGGGGCCTCTATGAGTTCATACATATGCTGTTCGGGTTCCACAGGGCAGCAGCTATGTTCCAATGCCTGATGGACCAGACCCTGGCTCCACATGCCGGGTATGCCACAGCATACATAGACAAAACTGTCATATCTACATGGACATGGGTGCAGCACAAGAGAGCCCTCTGGGCAATATTATCTGAACTATGAAGAGCAGGGATGACAGCAAACCCAAGGCAGTGGGCCTTAGCCCAGAGGCAAACCAATGACCTGAGCTTCCTAGTTGGGCGGGGGACCATCTGACCACTGGCTGACAAAGTGGAGATCATCCATAATTTTGCAATGCCTCAGAATAGCAAACAACTCCAGTCCTTCTTGGGGTTAGCTAACTATTACCAACAGTTTGTACCCCATTTCTCCGAAATAGCGACGCCTCTCATGGAAGCCTTGAAAGGATGATGGACAGGGGCCATAAAATGGCCTGCGGAGATGACATGTAACTTCAAACTTCTAAAGAAGGCCTTATGTGAGGATGTCGTGATACACACGCCTGACTTCCATAAATCTTTTATTTTACAGACGGACGCTTCAGAAACCACCATTGGAGGAGTCCTGACCCAAGAGGGCAATGGACTGGAGAGACCCGTTGCATACGTGAGTTGGAAACTACTACCCGTGGAGACATGGTATGCTACAATAGAATGGGAATGTTTATCAATCTGATGGGCAGTAGAGCATTTATGGTACTAGCTGATGGGGAGGTGTCCCAGCCGCCTGCAGAGGCTTCAGGATTAAGAATGTGTTCAGGGGTAGAAAGGTAAGAAAGGTTTATTGACTTAACAAAAACACAACTACACGTAGTATACTAAGAGAGATGACAGGCGATAATAATTCATGTCGGCAACTTATCAGCAGCCCCCTCTGATGCCTGATATATGACAAGTTTCTCTTTCCACAAAGCTCAGTGAAGTCAGGCATCCCTGATCAGCGCTGTCTGAGAGGTACGGGGAAGAACCCTGGAATTCAGTCCTTGGGCTCCTCAAGGTAGGAAACCAGAACAGAAAATTGAGACGCCCCAAGGCATCTTGAGGGGTGGGTTATGTCCCAGGGGGACAGACACCGGGGGACAGGAGACCCTTCCCACAGTAGGACTCAAGATGGGGACAGCCCATCCCTACAAGAAAAGCCCTAAAACCAGGGCCAACTTACCAGGTTCAGACCAAAGAGAGGGAGATGAGCCACGTCAGCACGAACTACCCGCATGGTTTGTAAGCCATGCTTATTTCCAGCTGGAGCCAGCATGGGTGGGTGACATCATCCCAGGACGCCACCTGGCCAGAATAAAAGCTGGCACTGGGAGGAGTGCTGGGGAGGCACTACGGGGAATGGATGACGAGGGTGTTTCCCACACCGGGTACAAGCAGCGCCAGTGTGCAACATGGGACAGAGAGCCAGACCCACAAGAGGGGAGATGACCTGGGACAACGCTGGGGGACAGCTGAGGCCACCGGCATCATATTTGTGAGTGTGGATGGGTCACAGCCCTACCCCTTATTCTGCTGTTAACGTTTTTTCTTCTTTTTTTTTCCTTTTTTTTTCCTTCTGCTAGGGATGGCCCAGAGAGGCCCCCAGGGGAGGGCCAGAGCACGGTGAGTGCTCCAAGCATAGGAGCGGCTGGGAAGCCATGGCAAGCAGGCAGGCATAATTAAAGACACAGCAGAAGAGCAGGGCAGCTCAAAGACGCCCCAAGGACACAGCGACTGAGATGAATCAACTGTAGCCCAGTCAACGAGGGGAGCAGAGAAAGATGACACTGGAAGGCGAGCTGCACTGACACCAAGTGGCCGTCCTGAAGGCTGGTGCATGGATGGAGTGTAGGGGAGGTGGAGCCCCATGGATACCCGCCAAGGGTTGCAGCCAATCTGAGGGGGTCCACAAGAGGGGACCCCACTGCTGAGAGCATGATCAAAGTCGTGGCAGATGAGTCTCTGGGCTTTCCCCAGGGTGACTGTGGACCCCTTCAGAGATTGCTGAAACTTGCGCAGCAGCCTATACTAGGTGCATGTGCCAAGGTAGCATGTGAGCACATTCTCGAGACCAGACAGGCACAGGGCCCCACAGCAGTAGGCTGGGGCAGAGTGTCAAGACTCTTCACGTGGGACTGTGTAAAATGTTTACATTGACTTGAATTCCTAGTCCCTTTGGGTTACCTGGTTTTTGTGCATCTTTGTCGTACTCTGCTTCTGTCATTTTGGCTTTTGTGAGAAGAAAGCCAAGCTAGTCTTTCTGTGGGAGTGGGAGATGTCCATACATGATTTCCCCAAAGATTTAGGAGGGGAAAGCAGCAAAAGCAAGAGTAATGGATAGTATGGTTCAAGCTGGCCTCAGGAGTTCAGCATGCACAGCAGCTATGAACCACCTGACAACTTGAAAGGACAAATGAGACTATTTGTCTTGTTCTTGAGAATATTTTGATTCCTATGGTGGAGCATTAGCCAAAAGGATAAGGAATCCTTGAGAAAGGTATATACTAATATTTACAAAACCAAAATCCATGCACTGATGGGACCATTTTCTGGAGACTTGAAAATCACTCTTTAGCTGCACTGCCCAAATGTTTGGTTTGTCAACAGAGATATTTACTGTTATGGTCAAGTCTAGCAAATACTGCTACTGTACAGTATGTATAATAAAATTACGAATATGCTATCATATTTATTAGTAGGTAACAACATTCTGGTGCCTAAACATGATTTGTTAGTGTTGCATAATTAAAAATAAACCTTCTCTAATATTCATTTTCAGTGCCAGTATTTTCCAAACTATCTTAACAGCTTGGAAATCCTTGTTATTTGCATCTTTTACATTTACTGCTTTTTCAATGTCTTGGCCAGATAGTAGCTTCAGTTCAGTATATAAATCAGAATTGCTGTTTGTGCCCGCCTCCGCTCGACCAGGCGCTCTCGGGCTGCTCTAGCCCGAGTGGCCGTTCTCACTGGCCACGAGCTCACGAGAGGGCCCCGGGAGGTGCCTCGGGTGGTGACGGGAGGCCCCCTAACCTCGCCTGCCATGACTTTGAATGTAAGCTCAGTGGTGGGGGTCTCCGTTAATGCCGCCTCCCGGGGTCGTCGCGCCTTCGGCGGGCACACACAGGGCTCCGACCTCCCCTACACCCCGGCCAATCGCCACCTGCTGCTGCTGATCTTCTAGTGGCCTTCCTCCGGCGGCCCCGCCGCTTTTCCGGTCCTGAATCTCCCGGTGGTCCTTATCCCAGGGATCCAAACTACCCAGGCTGAAAGCTGCCTAGGGGTCTCACCCCTCCTGGTTTCTCGGCTGCCCCTAGCCCGTATGGTCCCGAGGCCTCCGCAACACTACAATCACGAGCTAGCCCCAAAAGAGAGCGAAATACTGAAACTAAATTCCAACTCCTATGTCACGCCTAGCCCAGGCTCTGACCCAGGTGCCTAAGCCCCAACCGATGAGCTCCCCCTGGCTACCGGCCTGTCAGGAGGCTTAAGGCCACCGACTTCCCCGGGTGCCTACTCCCTGAGCTTGTGGCTCCCTCTCTCTGGGAGTCTTGTTCCTGGTGTTCTCTCCCTCGCCGAGTCCACTGCCGGCTCCCCGCCGGGCTGCCTGTCACTTCTCTCGTGGGGTCCGTGCTCGATTGCCTCACCGGTTTCGCCACCTGCACTCCTGCTACGACCGTAGCCAGTTCCTCCTCCCGTCATGCTGCCGACGTCGTCTTCTTTTTCGTGCGCGGCTCCTTTAAGAGCGCAGTCTTCGCTGCTGTAGCCGCAGCTTTCTCTCCTGGTTCCTTTAACGCAGCGGCTCTCTCTGCCGCAGCCGGTGCTGCTATCACCGCCACTCTCCCGGCAGCTGCTGCAGGTA
Organism: Alligator mississippiensis; assembly: GCF_030867095.1. Classification (NCBI taxonomy): domain Eukaryota; kingdom Metazoa; phylum Chordata; order Crocodylia; family Alligatoridae; genus Alligator; species Alligator mississippiensis. The sequence continues at coordinate 99,347,011 of NC_081828.1, forward strand.
GCGCCGCTGCCTCGGCTGACCCCGTCGGGTCGGATACATGTGCCCTGCTGGCACAGGTCCCGCTCTCGGGGTTCCCTGCGGGCTTCCCCCGCCTCTCCTCTGGCCCCGCTTCCGGGGCCGCCTTTTATCTCTGCCGGGCGGCGTCTCCTGCCGGCGTCGCCCGGCCCCAGCTGGATATAAGCGCAGCTTACAAACCGCGCTGGCGGTCTCCCCGCGCGCGTGTCCCTGCTTGTTCCGGCTTCTGCGTGGGGTAAGTAAGTGGTTACTTCCCCCCTGGTCCGGCCCCGGGGTACCCTTCTAACCCCAGCGTCCCTGGGACACTGTTTAAATACCATTATTTTATAAAAAGTAGGGTTCAGTGGCAAAGTGATCAAGGCATCTTGTTGTAGCTCCAAAGGTATGAATTCAAGCCCAGCTCCAGACCCCTCCCAATAGCCGGTCCTGTTCACTCAGCTGTAAGTGGGGATATGGTCTGGGACTGGGGAGTCAAAGTGTGGCCAGCTATGCATATTACTGTTTAGTGTGCCTTAACTGTGCCAGCCCAGTGGGCTGGTAGGCTAAGGAAACTCTCTGACTTTATAAGATAAAAAATGTTTGTTTGTTTTTAACCTTAGAGCAGAATGTGTTCCTAGCTCCTTGTCATCTGTTGTTAGGAACTGTTAACAAAAATTTCCTGTCCTTTTTTGGAATTTGCAACCTACATTTGTATAACATTAATCTGTTTTGAAATAAGTGAATTCATGTGACTCTTACAGATGGGGAGGCTGCTACGCAGGAAAGTGAAGTGATTTGTGTGGATCATGCAATGAAACAGAAGACTGAAAGACATCTTTCCCCTTGTGCAATAGAGCATTTGGAGTATTCTGCTCGATTCAAGTGGTGCTGCTGGACCAAAGTGATAAAAGTTGGGATTTTAATTCCCACCAAGATGGGGTCTAATCTTGCTCATTTGTGTGGGCTTCAAGGACAAGGATAACTGTAAAATCAAAAACCAGAGACATTTGTGTGTGAACATTCTAATTATCCAAGGTCAGAGGCATTTTTTGTTCTGTTACAGATAAAGTGGCATCATTATCTTCTTCTTTTTTTTTTTTTTAAGTTGTCACAGTTGGAAACTGGCAATCTCTCTTCCTGAAGCAAATATTTTGGTATCTTAAAAAGAAATGCTCCAAGTGTCTTGGTACAAGGAAAGCAAATACTCCCCTAGAATACTTTAAAACTGCTTTAGTCCATGTTCAATGAACTTATAACTCAAAAATGGACCAACCAACTAGCTCTTATTAATTGGGGTTTTCCTTTTAAACCTGAAGGGAGATAGGACTATTACGCAAACACACACACACGCACGCACACACATTGTAATTCCCCACTGTTAATTCAGTATGTGTTGATCAATGTAGTGTATTTATCAAGTGTCATCACTGTAAATGATTAGTATGCTTTCGTTTATCAGGTGTAATTAAGTTGCTTTCTAGAATTTGAAAACTGTGTCTAATTATCCTGTTACTCAAGAAAGGTAATCATGATCTGTAGTTCTGGTATTTTGGGATCAAGCTCACTTTGATCTTCTTATCTTTAAAATTACTTATTTTAATAATGGGGTATTTTAAGTAATTGAGTGATTTGGTTTCAGTTGTTTCACCTTGGCTATCTCAAACATTTAAACATCAGTGTCACCATAACTATGATATGTAAGAATTTAGATTTAAAAAAAGGCGGGAAATAAGGCCTTGAATTACACACGCAAGCTTTATTTGGCATAAATGTTAAAATCCCCACTTTTTCTTTTTAATTTCTCACTTATGTCTATGTCAGCATATTAATTTCTACTCCTTAGCAGCTGTTGCCTAAATTACATATTACGAGGATCATTTTCATGGATGCCTGGGCCTACTGACTGTGGATAAAAGGCATGTAGGGAAGATGGCTTGCTACTCTACCCAAAGTAATTTCTGGGGTAACTTAGATACTTAGTCAGGAGAGTTAACCTAGGATTGAATTTGGCTGTGAGGCTTGAGCAATATTTGACATGTTGGGTGCCAGCTTCAGAACCAACCTTTTAACTTGCCATTCCTGATACTGTAATATGTAAGGAGCATAATAAAGTAACAAGTTAGGTGCAGGTGAAGACAGTGGGACCTCCCAGCATTGCATAGAACCCTTATGGGTGCAGCCACACGAGCATGCGCTTTGAGACACTGCAAGAGGCACATGAGGGAATGAAAAAAATGTTACCTGCACTGCCAGCTTGCAGTGTGAGGGCAAAATTAGACCCTTGGATATCCAGGGGTCAAACAAAACCCGTGGGGGTAAAAAAGCGGGGCAGAGCAGGTCCCGGTCCCAGTCCTGAATTGTGCCCTGAGGCCAATTGGAGGCTTGGTCCTTCAGATCTGGTCTTGTAGCCATCCGGAGTATCTCTGGCTGGCCTTTGCCCCAGTACTGAAGCATGCTGCCTGCCTGCGCAGGCCAGGCAGCGTGCCAGCCGCAGAGAGCTGGACCCAGGCTCCATGCCAGAAAGTAAGGGGTGGGAAGGGACCATGGGGGGAACCCTGCAGGTTCTGCCTGCTCCCCAGCCCCCACAATCACAGTCCCACCCAGCCCCATCCCCTGCCCATTCCCCCAGCCCCCCTGATTGCTTCCCTGCCTGGCCCATCCCCCACCTGTTCCCCAAGCTCCCTGATAGATGTCCTGCCCAACCCCAGCATCTTGGCAATTAAAATAAAAAAGGAAAAAGATCCCCATACTCACTGGCAGTAGCAGCTGCCATGGGGTCACTGGAGCCTTGTGGCAGAGCCCCCCCCAGACAGCTCGGGGCCCGGGTGACAGCCACAGCAGCCCCAGCTGCCTGACAGTGCGTGAAGACATGCAGCGCCCTGTGGATCCCAGCCACAGCCACCTGATGAGGCAGTGGCAGTGTGGCCGGGCCCCACTGCCCCATGCTGCATGGGGGGGTGCTCTGCCATGAAGCCCCAGTGACCCCAACAGCAGCTGCTACTTCCAGTGAGTGTGTGGCTTTTTTTTGTTTTTGTTTTGTTTTTTGACTGGGGCTGAGCAGAGGGGGACATCAGGGGTGGGGCCAGGTGGGGGGGCAGTCAGGAGTGGGGGCTCTGTGGGGGGGGGGGCAGGGCTGTGCCACTTGGCCCCAGAGCACCTACAGCCCCTGCTACTGCAGGTGAGTTTGAGGTTTTTTTTTTAAATGCCAGGAAGGTGGGGCTGGGTGCGGCAGCCATCAGGGGGCTGGGGGTGCAAGCAGGGGCTGGGGCTGGGTTGGGCAGCCATTGTGGGGTCTGAAGGAGTGGGTGGGGGGGTGGGGCTAGGCCAGGCAGCCATTGTGGGGGCTGGGGGTGCAAGCAGGGGGTGGGGCTGGGTGGGGCTTCCATTGGAGGGGCTGCAGGAGCTGGCAGGTCATGTGCCTAGGCAGAGCAGCAATCTGGGGGGCTGGGGGAGCAAGCAGGGTGGGGCATGTGGGCCCTGCAGGGGGGTAACCCCTTTGGGGCCATGTGGCCCCTGTTGGGGGGGGGCTGTAGCCCCTGGGAGGGCTGTCCATGAGCTGTGCAGGGGGGCTGCACCCTGCGGGGGGCAGGGGACCCACCCCTCCTGAGCAGCCCCCCGCAATCCACCCACACCTACCCACACATCCCACATCCATCCACCTCCACCCACCTCCCTTCTCACCCCACTATTGCAAACCTCTCCCCCCCCCCCCAGCACACACCCTGTCTGCCCAGCTGCCTGACAGGATGAGACCTGCAGGGGCAGCTGTCCCCACGTCCTGGTTAGTGAAAGGGTCAGGGGGAGCTCTAACTGCTCTATGGTAAGAAAACCAAAGGCAAACAGCAAAACATATAGGTATTTAGAATTCATTTTATTATGATGATAGAGACACTGGTAGGCTTCCAAATTGCTTTAACACTGTAAATATATCAATAAAACATTGCCCAACTGATCACTGTCTCTCTGTCTCTCACACTCTCTCTCTATATAGTGGTCTTTTGTTTTAATTGTGGAGGAACATGGATTTCAGGGTATTTTACAGAGTGACTTTGGGATTTTTTATATCAGGGATTTTTCAGTTTTCAAATAGGGAACACCAGAATTCCTGCTAGGGAGACAAGTGGCAGGACCCAGGCAGAAGAGCCTGCATGGAGGTGGTACCTTGGACCCAGCTAGAGGTGGGTGACAGTTCAAAGCAGGCCACCACACTGGGAATATCTTCTGGGTGATAGCTGTCCAAATGGCCAGGCACATATGGCAGTAGTGCCACACAAAGGCCAACCCTGCAACCATAGCCCACTGGCAGCTGGCCCAGAGAGGCAGATACCGCTACTGACTGTGCAGTCCCCATCTGGGTCTGGCAGGTGCACAGCAGGTCACAGTGAGTTAGCATCACCCACTGGCAGACTGCTGCAATGGGTAGAGGGTGCAGGGAACTCTTGGCTGCTTCAGCAGTCCAGCTGGCACAAGGGGTAGTGTCCCCAGGTACTAATTGGCTGGGTCCCAGAAGCTCCTGTCTATTTGTATTTTCCAAAGATCGTAGGCCTTAAGGCCCACCTAGTTAACTAATAGCCCCCACTGTGTGGGGCCCAAGTTTGAAAGATATAACTGATATTTTTTTTTCCTTTTTTTGGTGGGACAACTAAGGAAGAAAAGGAGTGACATGGGGATCAAAGGTTCAAAATGTGAAAAGATGTTCTCCGGAGGGGGACACTGAGCAGAGCCCCCAGGCTGCACCCACCTGTCCTCAAAGGCATCCAAGGAGCCAGTGGATGCTGCCCACTGGTGCTCTGCCCAGAAACAAGCACAGACAAGTGAGAGGAAAGTGGCCCCACAGTCTCTGGGTACCTTCCCAGCCAGAGCCTTCCTCTTGGTCAATTACAGGGCCAGGGCACACTTGGCCAGGACCAGGAGGAGGTTGACCAGGAGGTCCCAGGACTTGGTGGGGCTGGGGATGGGGTGACCAAAAATAAAAAGCTGGGGGGGGGGTGAAATTCAACCAGAACCTCAGGAGGAGGCTCTGGAGGTGGAGGGGCTGCAGCCTGGCTCACTTCCCTTCCCGGGACTCCATCAAACTTGGCTGGGGAGCAGGGTCCCCTGAGCTCATGACAAGGCTGGTAGTTGTGGCTGGGGTGCCAGGGGGACTTGAGGGGGGAGGAGCGCTGGTGGTAGGGGCACCCCTCTTGCCAGTGGGGCCCATGGATGCCTTCCCCACCTGGCCCATGGGGCACTCATGATGCAAGTGCCCTGGGGCATGTCACTGGAAGCATCGTGGGTCCCCCAGCATATAGAAAATCCTCACTAGGGCCCCCTGAAAAAGAATCATGAGGCAGCCCTCGGCTACCAGCCACACTTCTGCCAGGAGCTAGATCATGACCTGATGATGGAATGAGCAAATGTGGTGGAGGCCGGAGTCTCGGCACCCCAGCGAGACAGCCAGGGTTTGGAGATGGGGGAGCAGGGCCCAACTGTGTGTATAAGGTGGGATGGAGCTGAGGACCACTCTGGTCCCCAGCTCTTCCAGGGGGACGTACTTGCCCTCCACCAGGAGCCCCCTCTCTACTGCTTTTTATGCGGCAGCCTCCGAGGCAAGGAAAAAGACCCCTTGCTATGAAAGTGGGAGGCTGCCACAATCTTGAGTGCCCCCACTACCCGAGCCAGGACCTGCACCCAGGTCTCCAAATGCAGGTTCTCCCACTTGGGAAACTGGTATTTCATCCCATGCCTGTGAGTGAGTGTTGGAAAGGCAGCCTCACAGCCTGAGCTAGAAGTGCTAGTGGTGGAGGGTCCAGGCCCCGCAGCTGTGGGTTGCCCTGCAGCTGCCTATGCATAGCTGTGGTTCCCCTGTTGAGGGGCTGCATTGGTGGGGCCAGGGCTAGGGCCAGGGACAAGCTGAGTGGGTGTGCTGGCTTGTGTGGAGCACTTGGTCCCCTCAGGTGCTGGTAGTCTAGGCTTAGGAGGGGGGCCTTGCCCTTCCCACCCCCAGCAGTGGAGGAGGCTGAAGAGGAGCCCTTCCTACTGCCCTTGCCTTTGGTCCTTGATTGTGGGGAAGGGGGCTTGGGAACCCCTCCAGGAGGGGCCTGGCCAGGGGAGACCCCCCTGGCCCTGCTGGCTCCCTGCCGGACTCTTGCCTGCCCCCACAGCAGAGGTCTCAGGATTCTCCACTCCTGGAGGAGGTCATTTGGGCACTGCCTCTGGGGTGGGGGCTGCAGGGATTTACATCCCCTTGGGGGCTTGACTGCGATCTGCCACCACAGTGGGGGCTGCAGGAAGCTCTGTACGGGTATTTACCCCCGCAGAAGGTTTCTGCCCTGCCATTGCTTCACATGAGGGAGGGGAAAATAATGGAGAAAGCCAAAATATACAGTGGGGCTGGTGAATCTAATAGGGGCATGCTGGGGTTGTAGGGGAAATTGGGGGAAGGGGGCTGAAGCTCACTGAGCTACAGCCGCACAAGAAAAAAAATGGGAAGGCTATGCTTGGGGAATGTGGGAGAGGGGGAACACACACACAGGGGCTGGGGAGACTATTGAGCTGGCTTACTCAGCCACACAATAAACACCAGGGCAGGGGGAGTGGACCAGAGGACTAAGCACACAGGGGCAAAAAATATACAGGGAAGGCTGTTTAGGCAGATGTAAAAGATGGCTAAAGCAGTGAAGGGGTTTTGTTTGTTGAAGATCAGTCCAGGAGCCCCTCAGGCCTGCAGCCAGACACTCAGCACCAGAGCAATAGTCAGGAAAACAAAGCAGGATCAGATGCAGTGAGGTAGCAGCCGTCCAGTTCAGCCACTCAGGGTGTTCTTCAGGTGAAAGTGGAGGTGAAGGCAGGGGTGGTCTGCCAAGGCAGCTGTGGCAGGCAAGGCACCTTTAGGTTCCAGCAGTGATGTTGGGGGAGGGGCCCACAGGCAGTGTAGGCTCCCTCCCTAGGCTGTCTCCTGACTACGGCTTGGTGGTGGGCTGGGCAGCAGGCTGGAACAGGGGCACAGTGCAGTGTGGTGGGCCCCTCCCTGAGGCAGGGAGCAGTGGTGTGCAGCAGAGGAACCCCCCAGGGTGGGGAAAGAACAGCAGCAGCCCAAGGCAAGAAGGGGTGCTGCCAACTTACCTCCAAAAGCTCTGAGAACAAGCCAGCAGCTAGCAGTAGCCAGAGGCAGGAAGGGACCTGGACATCTTCTCCCCAGATGCTCCTGAGACCAAGCTTGCAGCTGCAGCTGCAGCTGCAGCAGCAGCAGCAGCAGCAACCCCAACACCCTGGGACAGAAAGGGGCATGGCCAAATTCCTCCCAGAGGCTCCTCCCCCAGAAATTCCTGAGAGCAAATAGCCCTCAGCTACTTGCCAGGGCATCATTTTGTACTGATGGGGCCAGGACAGGACAGCTTTTTATACTGCTGGGGACAGCACAGGTGCTGGCCCCGGGCTCCTGCTCCCCCTGGCTGCAGATTCAGGAGGAGCCAGGCAGAGTTATTTTGCCCCAAGTGGCACAATTTGCCCCACACCAAAGTGCATGTCCAGGAACGTGCACTGAAGCAAAAAGCCCCGGCTCAGATTTGCACCACTTCTATTTGAGCTGCTGCACACTTGCTTGCATGTGTGGATGTGCCCTATGAGTTCATATGTTTGTTCAGATTGGCAACATACAGTAGATACTACTGTACTAGATGAATAAGCTAGAAAACTGACCAGAAACCACTTAAACACTGAATGCCTTGCAAACTGGTTTTTGCTCATGTGTTTTGACAAGTGCATTTCAGTTACATTGATGATCAACATATAGTATCACACTTTTGTAAAACAGCTTGAAAATATGAGGCTTCTCTTCAATAACCTGTTAATAAAAATTTGCAGCACATTAAGACTGGTCAACAGCAAATCTAGCAGTTCCTGATCACTACCACATGGTGGTAACACAGCTACCACTTTCACCCTTGGCATTTAATATCATCAACCATTGTGTAGTATGAAACAGCACATAAAGTACTACTTAACAGCAACCACCTTGCACTTGCTTTTATGTCAGTATATTCACTTAGCTAGATTAAAGATGCACTACTATGTATTGCAACATGATGTATTGCACTGCTGTGTATAACATCACTGCTATGTATTGCTGATCAATTCTTTTTTGTTTATTTATTTGTGGAGCAGGAGGGGCTGGGGGTGAGCACAATGGGTGTTTTGGTTCTTTTATTTTTATTCCATGGTGGTTTCCCAGGCTTTGATTCTTCTGTGTTGCATGGAAGTGCGGAGTAAATCTTGCAACGGGGTGTTTTGTAATAATAGACATCAGTGCCTTTATGAATGAAATTAGTGCAACAGAGAAACTTCAGTTCTGTGCGAAAAATAAACAGAAAAACAAGCAAAAAACCAAAAACTTTAAAAGGCAGTCGGAGACAGTTAATTGTGACTGTAATTGGAGTTCTTTTGCTCACAATACTCTAATATCCATTATCTGTTCAACCCATACTGTTCAACATCTTCATTAATGATGTGGACACTGGAGTCAGAAGCGGACTGGCCAAGTTCTCCGATGACACCAAACTTTGGGGCAAAGCATCCACACCAGAAGACAGGCGGATGATCCAGGCTGACCTGGACAGCCTCAGCAAGTGGGCAGATGAGAATCTGATGGTGTTCAACGCCGATAAATGCAAGGTTCTCCACCTCGGGAAAAAAAACCCACAGCATCCTTATAGGCTTGGCAGTGCTATGTTGGTTAGCATTATGGAAGAAAGAGACTTGGGGGTCATCATTGACCACAAGATGAACATGAGCCTGCAATGCGATGCTGCGGCTAGTAAAGCGACCAAAACGCTGGCTTGCATCCATAGATGCTTCTCAAGCAAATCCCGGGACGTCATTCTCCCCCTGTACTCGGCCTTAGTGAGGCCGCAGCTGGAGTACTGCGTCCAGTTTTGGGCTCCACAATTCAAAAAGGATGTGGAGAAGCTTGAGAGAGTCCAGAGAAGAGCCACGCGCATGATCAGAGGTCAGGGAAGCAGACCCTACGATGACAGGCTGAGAGCCCTGGGGCTCTTTAGCCTGGAAAAGCGCAGGCTCAGGGGTGATCTGATGGCCACCTACAAGTTTATCAGGGGTGACCACCAGTATCTAGGGGAACGTTTGTTCACCAGAGCGCCCCAAGGGATGACGAGGATGAATGGTCACAAACTACTACAAGATCGTTTCAGGCTGGACATAAGGAAGAATTTCTTTACTGTCTGAGCCCCCAAGGTCTGGAACAGCCTGCCACCGGAGGTTGTTCAAGCGCCTTCATTGAACACCTTCAAGATGAAACTGGATGCTTATCTTGCTGGGATCCTATGACCCCAGCTGACGTCCTGCCCTTTGGGCGGGGGGATGGACTCGATGATCTTCCGAGGTCCCTTCCAGCCCTAATGTCTATGAAATCTATGAAATCTATAGTCTCTGATTTTTAAGTGACTGTAGATGAAAGTAGCCTTTGTTATGCAGAATGCAGCACAATTATGATAATTTTGCACTCTGTGTGTGTGTGTGTGTGTGTGTGTGTGTGTGTGTGTGTGTAATCTTTTGATGGACTCACCAGCTGATTGAGTTTGCCAGTGCCATTGGTGTCCTGGGCTAGGGACAGACATTACACAGAAAGTGGTTTAAGTGATCAGAGACTGGTTTAAACCTGTAACAGAACAGATGTTCAGTGCACATAAACAAGTTTGAGCATGGCTGAAACCGGTTTGAGATAAACCTGGATGAATGTAGTATCAAACTTAACTGATTTGGCTCAAACTGGTTTATGCAATGTCTGCCCAGACCCCTTGCTGGTTTAAGATAAACCAGACACCCCCAGCATCCCAGCATGCTCTCTGGGCTGGGCTGGGCAGGGCTCTCTGCTCCACAGCAGGGCTAGCCCCTCCCCTCTACTTCCTGGCTGCAGCTCCAGAGACTGCAGGCTTCTCCCCTCTTCCCCCTCACCACTGTCTGCTAAGCAGAATTTCCTCCCTCCCCTCTGCCTTGCTGAGGAGGTGTCTGTGTATTAGTTAGCAGACCACATGCTGGCTATGGGCTGTCCTGAATCAACAGACAGAATCAACAAGTAGCTGGTAATGTGTCTCTGTTGTTTTCTTAATTGGGTGATAAACACTGTTGTCAATTCCCTGCTGGGCTAATCAGAGCTCCCGCTGGAGCCTGGCCATGCCCCCCTCAGCTCCCATGCTGTGGAAGGAAGGGAAGGCTGCTCTAGCATCCCCCAGCTTTTCGCCTCAGCCACTGCAGGCCATGCACCTGCATTCCTGGGATATCAGTCTGGTTACAGAACTGATTTAGCCTAGCCAGATTAAACTATCCTGCAAAGATGGAATCAATTTACGCTCAGGCTTTTTGAATATCTGTCCCTAGCCCTAGAAACTTGTCAAACATTGATCTTTTACATGACTGCAGTCAGATTCCTTGTGCTTATAATTGCATTGAAGTTATTAGGAGTTTCCAGAATGCAAAAATTCTGCGGTCAGATTTGGATATTTTTCCACTGGGCTTGGGAGCAGAATCAGGCATGTTGTTCATTAACTCTATAACTCAATTAACAACCTTGATTGAAAACTTCACACCAAATGTGTTTATCTTTTTTTCTGGATTTTTTAAATATAGCTCAAGCTCCTCTAACCAGTAATTTTCCTTGGACTTTTATATGTTTAAAATTAGAAATCCTTATGGATTATCCTTCTTAGTTTATTGAAGGATAAGAGTTGGTGGGAGAGATAAATTGGTGATTTTTGTAGAAATTTAATTGAATTGCCTCTTGGCAGTCAAACAACGATAAAACAAATATGTTTGTAAGTTTATAAAAGGCAAAATATGGAGAAAGGTGTGCTGCTGTATTCCCAAGAAAAAAATTCTTGCTGTATTGTATTAATGTAAATGACGACTGACGCTGCTATGGCCAGTAGTTTTCCTGGTCTTAAAAGGAGTTTTACATCAGAAATCAGACCCAAGGACTTTTAACACCAATATTTTTTTTGTTGAATTAGATACGTCTTCTACTTAGATTCTAGTATCTAGTTGGGGTCATCTAGACCCAGCACTCTTTCCTGCTTATGCAAGGGGTCGGACTCGATGATCTATTGAGGTCCCTTCCGACCCTAACATCTATGAATCTATGAATCAAAGTCTTTTGTAGTTAATAAGTATTTTACCCATTTCATTTGTTAGTGTGGCAGCTGGGAATTTCCATGGTGGCTTGTTACCAAATTTGCCCATTACTTTGGGGTGTGCTCATTTATTAGGGATAGTTTCTAGGGTCTTGGTGATTCTGTCAATGTGCTGCTTGTGTTACTATACGGAGCTGTATTTCTCCCTTCTGCAAGCCCTCACCCCCAGTGGAGCTATCTTGCAGGACTCAATTTCAATGGGACTGGGTTCCTCCAGTCACCAAATCAGTCATACACACAAACACACACAAATTAATGTGACACGCCTGATCTGGCCGGGCTGATCAGCATGGACAGGCTGACACCCTCATATGCCAAGAATCAGTTCATAAGAGCAACAATAAAATGCAGTCAGACACAAGCACACAGGTAAACAGAATCCCTCTGAATCCGGCTGGGTGTCCAGCTGACACCCTCATGGGCCAGCATTCAGTTCATTAGGGCACGTCTGAGTCAAACTGGGTCAATCAGCCTGTACAAGCTGATCCCCTTATGTGTTTCAAACTCAGCACGTCCCAATCTTTGGCCTCTTGATGAGCAGACCCCACAATAATTTAGGCTTCACAGGGATCTTTAGCATAGGTAAAAGAAGCGTTGCTGCAGAGCACGGGAGGAAAGAGAAGCAGAGAAGGAAAAATATACCCATTTACTACCAGTTTGACTATAAAAGTTATTTATTGCTAAGCATATGAAACATATAATAGTACTAGTAGTAATAGACATGCAAAAGAAAAACAAACACAAACAATGACAATACTACCCTAGTTTCACTAAGTATTTGGGGAAACTTAGCTCAAGCTTAACTGATACAGTTCAGGTTCAGAGGTTTATGCCTAGAAAGAAGAGAGAATGCTGGGGTCTCACCTAGTCCACGGTACTCAGGCTGCAAAGCTGACACAATCCTTGAAGAGAGAGACGATCTGTTCTTCCAGCGTCCCAAGAACGACAGGGGATGGTGTCAGCACAGGAGTTTTCTTCTTCTTTCCTTTTCTCCCTCTTTCCTCCTGCTTCTTCTTTTTCTTTCTTTTTCCTTTTTTTAAGCACACACACTTACAGATTTTTATACCCACAGTTCAGCTGCTTCAAAGCACCCTCAGTAGTGTAAATCATTGTCTTTTCTATTGACAAGGGGTTATCTGGTTTGGATCATCTCAGGAAAATGATTGATAATCAGGAAACACTTAAGATTAGGGAGTAACCCAAATACTTGGGAGCCAGCTTGAGATTCCTATGGATGGCAGATATACTGATGGGATATCTCATGGTTTCTTCAGGAACAATAGATAGCTTGCAGCATCAGGATTTTGGATTTTTACTTGTTGTGCACAAGCCTCAGCTTAGCATGACTTTTCCAGATCTAAAGCAATTATTGGGGTGCTCATAACCTTTTGTGGAGAGGACTTCCACCAGTCATCTCGGGAAAGATACGACAACACCTGGGATTAGGGCTCCAGCAGGCTGGATGCTGCGATGAACCCTTAACCATTGTTCAAATGTTGCCCATACCCCCTCTGACTCGGTCTCTTGCCTCAGCATTCCCTAACCCGGCAACCGAGTTTTAGTCAATCAAGTTTAAATAGGCCTCCCATAGTGGGACCGGGGAATGTACGGCCCGAGATGCCTATTAAACTTAGAGCTGTGTGTGTGTGTCTGGGGGGGGAAAAGTCCTTAGCAAATCCAGATTAGAACTGGTCTGATAAATGCTGAGCTGGGTGTGTGTGAACATGGGTTGATTAACATTGGAAGCACAGATTCCCCATCATGCAGCGCTCTCCTGCTTCTCTGGTGCCAGAATTCACTGCAGTCTCTGCTTCAGGCTTTCTGTTTTCCATCTCTCATGTAAATGAATGGTCTTCTGGTTCCATCTCGGATGTAAATGAGACCTAGGGCAGTTGGTTCACTCTTATCACCCTTATCTGGAGACTTTTAGGTGCGTCTCTCACTGCATCTTAATCAGTTTCGTTTAGGTAGAGGAGGGGAGGGAGGGGGGGCGAGTCCTTTGTGAGTCAGACAGACTGCATCCTGTGCCAGGGTGGCCCAAGAATACAGAGCTGAGACGTAACAGGCTTTCCCACTTCACTTTGCAGTAATCTTCCAGTTTTGGTTGTAATGCCTGATATGGCTAGAGGCTAGAACTCCTGTGGCTGTCTGGACCAGAAATGACATTTTTTCCAGTTACAGCTAGAGGTGTGGTCCTTCTGACTCCTGCTTAGAGGCTAAAATAGTTTATTTTCCAAGAAAAGTTATGGTTTATTAAAATTACCAATCAGAGCTTTTACCCTTGAATTTTTGTTTATGTCTGGATAATTCCAAGTTCTTATTCAACCTGAGTGGCTGTCATTGGCAAAATTCAGAAGGAACAATATTTTTCTGGCAGTCTTCTCAGAAAACAGTTTATCCTTCTCCTGCATGTGAAGCCTCATTCAATGAAGGAGGCACTGGGAGCTACAAGGGAAGACCCAAAGCAGTTTCTGAGAATTGGGAGTTCTTTATGGGGTCTGCAACTGGGTTCTCCCTCCCCACAAAATTATCAGTCACTTCGGAAAACCTTGGGACAGACAAAGGCTGTGTTTACTTGAGCTGCTAATTTCCAAAACAGCACTGGGAAATTACTTTGCAGATGATAAACTAATATTTATTAAAATGGGAATAAAAGGTTAACCTTGTTTATTGGAACTGTGACTATCCCGGTTCCTGGCTGAGAAGTACTAAATATAATTATATCTTGAAGCATGAAAAAGCAGTACTAAAATAATATTTTTGGCTGTTACTAAAAGAAACTGATGACATCAGCCTTAACAAACTGTCTGCCATGGTTGCCAAACAATCTGGAGTGATGGAAATACTTCAGATAACTTGGACCTCATTCCAGTACATACTTTAAGAAAAACATTACAAGGTTTTAAAGGAGAGCATTACTCAGGTCATATCATTTTCAAACTTCAGTGTTTTTCTGCAACAAGCTACAATTCTTTCCTCAAAACCTGTGGACAAACACTAAAACTGTTGATTTTTGGGTGCTAGTCACTTTTTGTTGTAGTTTTTTGACACACCTGTTGGGTTCTTAAACATGTTCTAAAACATGGGTGAAAGTGCTAGACTTTAGGAAAGCTGATTTCAATGAACTCAGGCGATTAGTCAAGGACGCACTGCAGAGTAGGAGTTTTGAAGGGATGGGAGCCCAAGAAGGGTGGCTGTGCCTTAAGGAAACGATCCTTCGGGCACAAAGCGAGACGATCCCCGCGCGAGGTAAAAGAGGGAAAGGGGCCAGGAGGCTTTCCTGGCTGACCACAGAAATCCAGGGCAGCCTAAGGGACAAAAGGGGAGCACGTAAAAAGTGGAAACAGGGAGAGATCACCAAAGACGAATATACCTCCTCTGCTTGTGCTTGTAGGGAGGCAGTTAGATGGGCCAAAGCTACCATGGAGCTGAGGATGGCATCCCAAGTAAAGGGCAACAAGAAATTGTTTTTTAGATATATAGGGAGTAAAAGGAAGGCCCAGGGAGGAATAGGACCCCTGCTAAATGGGCAGAAACAATTGGTGATGGACAGGGGGGACAAGGCTGAACTCCTCAACGAGTTCTTTGCCTCAGTGTTCCTAAGCGAGGGGCACGACAAGTCTCTCACTGGGGTTGTAGAGAGGCAGCAGCAAGGCACCAGACTTCCATGCATAGACCCTGAGATGGTGCAGAGTCACTTGGAAGAACTGGATGCCTTTAAGTCGGCAGGCCCGGATGAGCTCCATCCGAGGGTGCTGAAGGCACTGGCCGACATCACTGCAGAGCCACTGGCAGGAATATTTGAACGCTCGTGGCACACGGGCCAAGTCCTGGAGGACTGGAAAAGGGCCAATGTGGTCCCCATTTTCAAGAAGGGGAGGAAGGAGGACCTGGGGAACTATAGGCCAGCCAGTCAGTCTCACCTCCATCCTTGGCAAAGTCTTTGAAAAAATTATTAAGGCTCACATTTGCAAGAGCCTGGCAGGACAAATTATGCTGAGGGGAAACCAGCACGGGTTCGTGGCAGGCAGATTGTGCCTGACCAATTTAGTCTCTTTTTATGACCAGGTTACGAAACACCTGGACACAGGAGGAGGGGTGGATGTCGTATACTTAGACTTCAGGAAGGCCTTTGATACAGTATCCCACCCCATACTGGTGAACAAGTTAGGCTGTGACTTGGATGACTACACAGTCCAGTGGGTGGGGAATTGGCTAGAGGGTCGCACACAGAGAGTCGTGGTGGATGGGTCGGTTTCGACCTGGAAGGGTGTGGGCAGTGGGGTTCCGCAGGGCTTGGTCCTTGGACCGATACTCTTTAATGTCTTCATCAGTGACTTGGACAAGGGAGTGAAATGTACTCTGTCCAAGTTTGCAGATGACACAAAGCTATGGGGAGAAGTGGACATGCCGGAGGGCAGGGAACAGGTGCAAGCTGACCTGGACAGGTTGGACAAGTGGCCAGAAAACAACAGAATGCAGTTCAACAAGGAGAAATGCAAAGTGCTGCACCTAGGGAGGAAAAATGTCCAGCACACCTACAGCCTAGGGAATGACCTGCTGGATGGCACGGAAGTGGAAAGGGATCTTGGAGTCCTAGTGGACTCCAAGGTGAACATGAGTCGGCAGTGTGATGAAGCCAACAGAAAAGCCAATGGCACTTTATCATGCATCAGCAGATGCATGACAAATAGGTCCAAGGAGGTGATATTTCCCCTCTATCGGGTGCTGGTCAGACCGCAGTTGGAATACTGCGTGCAATTCTGGGTGCCGCACTTCAAGAGGGGTGTGGATAACCTGGAGAGAATCCAGAGAAGGGCCACTCATATGGTTAAGGGCCTGCAGACCAAGCCCCATGAGGAGAGACTAGAGAACCTGGACCTTTTCAGCCTCCGCAAGAGAAGGTTGAGAGGCGACCTTGTGGCTGCCTATAAGTTCATCATGGGGGCACAGAAGGGAATTGGTGAGGTTTTATTCACCAAGGCGCCCCCGGGGGTTACAAGAAATAATGGCCACAAGCTAGCAGAGAGCAGATTTATATTGGACATTAGGAAGAACTTCACAGTTCGAGTGGCCAAGGTCTGGAACGGGCTCCCAAGGGAGGTGGTGCTCTCCCCTACCCTGGGGGTCTTCAAGAGGAGGTTAGATAAGCATGTAGCTGGGGTCATCTAGACCCAGCACTCTTTCCTGCCTATGCAGGGGGTCGGACTTGATGATCTATTGAGGTCCCTTCTGACCCTAACATCTATGAATCTATGACCTGATTTGCAGTGCAGCTTGGGCGAGCCCCCCTGGGAAGAGCCTGGTGCTACCCCAGTTCTTCTGCTGCCAGCACTTCCGCCACTGATGTGCTGCCAGTAGAGTCAATTTTAGGGGGAGCACAAGCGCTCTCTGTGCCCCCCTACCATCCAGAGCACTTACTGTCAGGGAGGGCACCAGCACTCTCAGCGGGGCAGGTGGGGGGGCGGGTACCCCCCCGTGCACTCCGTACATGTTGCCTATGATCATAATATTATGCTTGCCTTGCCCTTTTTTTTGGTTTGACTATGAAGGGAGAGAGGGGCAAGATACATACAGTATCACGCTTCTCTTATATAATGTACATTCACTTCTTTTTGTGCATGTGATCTATATCCCTCTCTACTTCCACTTTGTTACTTGATTGTTGTAATATAGTGTCTTGAGGTGTATTCCATTTTCTTTTTCAAAAGGAGATATGCCATTCACATAAAGGTGCAGCATGAAAATCTATGCACTGCTGATGGACTTCAATCATATTGGTCTCAATTAATGTCCAGTAGGTTATTTATTTTATCGTTAAAAAAGATAGCATTCTGTGGTCTATATTCACATAGGTGGTACTACTGAAGTCCCATGACACTACTCAGGAGGAGTAATGGTACCTGGATCAGACCCCAAATCCAGTAGACTACATGTTTTCAATCTTGATACTTATCCTCATTTCTGTATGGTGCACAATCTTGCATTTGCATTGTGTAGTTGCAACATAAATACAACTAACATGGTTCACCTAAGTAATGAAAACCGGGCTTGAAAGGTAGATTGTTAATCTAAGAAATAATGAAGGAAAATATATCTATATTTCAATGAGTACAACTGAAAAGCACGTGAAAATGAAAGCCTTTCCCTCTATCAGGAGTTATCTCAGTGCTTGACTTCCCCAGCTTGCTTTGCTTACGGCTTGCTGATGCCAGCAGGAAGCAACATGTGTAAGAGCTTATATTCCACTCATGATTGCAAGCCACCTGAGTTGTCAGGCTGTCTATAGTTGCTTCTTTATAGTCTTCTTGTAATCAAGATATGTACTGACCGAATCCTGTGAACTGTAATCCTGCACTTCTTGAGCAGAAGTGACAGTGATTGTGTTTACCAGGTCTAATGATGTGGTATGGGGGGAGGGAGGGAGCAGGGATTGTATTATTTTCTACTCATTGAGCAGAACTGCAGTGTTTATGTCTGAATTTATAATTGTTTGTGCTGAAATGGCATTACTGAATGAAGTTATCCCACTCATCTGGCTGAAAAGTAGCCGGGCAGAAATTATGCCGATTGTATAGTTTAGCTGGGCCTATATTAACTGTAACAATATGTTTATCTTTTTATCCATAAGTCACAAAAACTCCTTGCCAGTGGAAGGAAGAGAAAAGCCCACCTCATCACTGTTTCCTGATCTTTTTAAGAATGCATCACCTTAACTAAAGGAGGAGACTGTACAGGTATGGTTCAGTAATGAAGCAAAGGCAGAGTGACTTTACACTTATTTTCTGTTCCTAATCTGTTTGCCAGTGCTGGCAAATGAGGGCCTTAATTAATATTGTCAGCAAGAATGAAGGGCATTCTTCATCCGACCCCCTGCCGTGGCAAGGGGTCGGACTTGAAGATCTGCTCAGGTCCCTTCTGACCCTATCAACTATGAAACTATGAATGTAGAAGAATTTGTCAATATGGGGTGATAAATCTGAGGATAGCATTGGATATCAGTTGCCTGGCAGCAAAATGAAAAGAGGAGGAGATGCTGCCTTTGCAGATAATGTCACCATACTTAGCATTAAGTCTTACAGAAAAAAGGAATAGTTTTCCTTGTGTAAAAACTATTTGGCCAACACTTCAGAAAAATGATCATTAACACTTACATTTCCAAGAAACCATGTTTTTAGTTTTTAGATTTCTGTTCTACTAATAGAGTCCCAAATTCTGTGTGTGGCTTACAAAATTATGAATAGTCTTTACAGATTAATAATATATATATATATATATATATATATATATATATATATATATGCAGCCAAGAAAGGATCCTTGATTTTGGAAGCCCCAAGACCAAAAAGGAGTTAAAAAAAAAAATCATGATGTTTTTTGCAAAACTAAGGGTGCGTCTACATATTGCCACACAGTAATATTGCTACGGTGCCGTGCTTTAGTACACCGTAGCAACAATGCCCTTTGGAAGTACTAAAGAACGGTGCAGTAACTGCCCATACTGCGCAATGCACTGTTAGCTTTTGCAGGTACTTCACTGTAGCGGTTCACTAAAATGGTGGAGTGCGCTGCTACAGCAAAGTAGCTGCTGACCATGTGTAGATTCACATGATCAGCATGTCACTGTAGCATGCCATATGGTAACATGTGTCGCTATGGCAACATAGGGCAATGTGTAGATATGCCCTAAATTGTTCATTTTCTGGTCACAAATTGCAGTCTGAAGTGGAAGAAAAGCAAGCAGTGGTGTTCCTAATAAGTATGGCTGCTCTGGTGCTTGACTAACAGTACTGCAGGGGCAGGCAATTATTTTGGCTGGAGGGATGCTTTATGAGGTTTGATGAGCTTTTGAGGACTGGATGGGTAGCCCACCCTTTGACAGTTGCCTCACCCCCTGGTTGCCTCCCAACCCCTGACCTTTTCCACTGGAAGTCCCTCCCCTTGCCCCCCCCCAAAAACTCCTTTTTGGAGGATGGGTTGCCATCTTAGAACCAGAAAAAACCAAATCATACACTAAAAATCAAACACCTACTATAACACATTTTAATTTTATTACATAAAATATTTTGTCATGATTTGCATACTGTATATAGAGGTGATTGCATAATAACTAAAAAATAAAGTCTTAGTCTTGTATATGGGGGTGTGGGGGTATGTCTATGTATGAGGGAGTGTGGCTGTGTGTGTGAGGGGGGCAATAGGGTATGTTGGGGGTGTATATATGGGGGGGCTGTGGATGCTGTGGATACACTGTGGGTGTAGGTGTGTGGTGTTTGTGGGCTGTGGGGGAAGTGTTAGAACCCCCCTCCCCACCCTTCTCCCATGGCACGCATACCCTGCAGGCAGCAGCAGGCGCAGGTGCTCAGAGCACTCACACCCAGTGCAGACGCTGCCACCTGGCAGTGCATAGCTCTGGGCAGCACTGCACATGGTGGTGAGGAACACAGCCCAGCCAGGGCTCTATCACCAGGGCTGTGCGTGGTGTCCACACTGCTCTTGTACTCACACGCCACCGGAGGGAAGCTCCGCATCGTGGAGCCGGTTGCCTTTATTGCTTCCTGCTGTGTAGGTCCTGGACTCCACCAGAAGTGGAGGGGAGCCCCAGCCTCTGCTTCCCCATAGAATCCTGGGACCTACACAGCACAGGGCGGCAAAGGCAGCCGGCTCCAGGGCATGGATCTTCCCTCCAGTGACATGTGAGTGCAAGAATTACATGGGCAGTACACAGAGCCCCAGGGATAGAGGCGGCCTGGCTGGGCTGTGCTTCTCACTGGAATGTGCAGCACTGACTGGAGCCATGTGCTGCCGAGCACCCCATGCACCATACGCGAGCACCCTGAGCACCCCCTGCCTGCTGCTGCTGCCACCTGTGGGGGCTATTCACCATGGAAGAAGTTTGTGGGGGGTCCCCACATCTCCATCCTGCCCCCTTGAGCTCTACGCTGTTGCTGCCCCACTGGGTACGGGCTCCACGCTGCCACCAGCTCCAGCCCCATGCTCCTGCCTAGCTGCAGCTCCCCTGCTGCCCCTGCCTTCACCACTTCCTACCTGCTGCCTGGAGCAAGTGGGATGCTGGGAAAGCCAAGCAGGTCCCCAGTGGTTACAACAGTGGCAGCAGCAGCCCCGCCTGGAAACTGCCTGCTGGCCCAGCTGGGTCTTTCCGCTTAGCAGCGTGGGAGTGTGGTGCAATAAGGTATGTTGGTGGGTCTGTATACATGGTTGTGTTTCATAGTACTTGGAGGTCAAAAGGGACCTAAATAGATCATCTAGTCTGACCCCCTGCCACTGGCCAGAGCACATGCTGGGATCACACAACCCCAGACAGGTGTTCATCCAACCTCTTTTTGAATTTACCCAAGGCAAGGACCACTTCCCTTGGTGGCTGCCCTTGGTTGGTTCTAGATCCTAGCCACCCTAACAGTGAAATAGTGCCTCCTAATCTCTAACCTGAACCTGTTCTCCAGCAGCTTCTGGCCTCTGTTCCTCATCACCCCAGGTGCTGCTGGGGGGAATAGGACCCTTCCTATTTGCTGCTGATCTCCCCTAATGAGTTTGTAGGCAGCCACCCAATCTCCCCTCAGCCTCTGTTTGCTGAGGCTGAACAGTTTCAGGTCCCTCAGCCTCTCCTGATAGGGCCTGCCCTGTTGACCTCCAACCAAGCAGGTGGCCCTCCTCTGAACTCTCTCAAGGCAGGCCACATCCTTCTTAAAGTGCGGTGCCCAGAACTGGACGCAGTACCCCAATTGAGGCCAGACCAATGTCGCGTAGAGGGGGAGTATCACCTCTCTGGACCGGCTTGAGATGCATCTTCGGATGCACGACAAGGTGCGGTTGGCTATGCTGGCTGAGGTCTGGCATTGGCGGCTCATGTTCATCTTGGAGTCAATAATGACTCCAAGATCCCTTTCTGCCTCTGTGCTCTCAAGGGGGGAGCTCCCCAGCTTGTATGTATGCTGTGGATTCCTTCTCCCCAGGTGCAGCACCCTGCACTTATCTACATTGAACCCCATCCTATTACCATCCGCCCACTTCTGTAGTCTGTCTAAATCTAATTGCAGCCTCTCTCTCCCTTCAAGCGTGCCTACCTCTCCCCACATCTTGGTGTCATCGGCAAACTTGGACAACGTGTTTTCCACCCCCTCGTCCAAGTCGCTGACGAAGATGTTGAACAGTGTAGGCCCCAGGAACGAGCCCTGGGGGACCCCACTATTCACATCCGGCCAGGTCGAGTACGACCCATCCACCACCACTCTCTGGGTGCGACCCATCAGCCAATTTCTGACCCGTCCAACTGTGTAGGCATCAGTGCCACAGTCGCTCAATTTATTAATGAGAACAGGGTGAGAGATAGTGTCAAAGACCTTCTTAAAGTCCAGAAGGACTACGTCCATGGCGACACCATCATCCAGGGATTTAGTTATCTTGTCATAAAAGGCTATCAGGTTGGTCTGGCAGGACCTGCCTTTGATGAACCCATGTTGATTTCCCCTGGGCCTGATCTCCCCTGCTGGCCCCTCACAGATGTGATCCGTGATAATTTTTCCAAGGATTTTCCCCAAGACCGATGTGAGGCTTATGGGACTATAGTTTCCCAGGTCCTCCTTTCTCCCTTTCTTATGAATGGGGACCACATTAGCTAGTTTCCAGTCTCTGGGCACCTGGCCCGTGGACCATGATCGCTCATACAGCCAGGCCAAGGGCACAGCAATGACCCCCGCCAGCTCTCTCAACACCCGTGGGTGGAGGGCATCAGGGCTCGCAGATTTAAAAACATCCAGCCCTTCCAGAAGATCCCCAACTACTTCTGCGCAGACCCGAGGCCTGGCAGTGCTATCCCCAAGATTGCCCCTACCTGTGGTGGGAGAGCTGTCCTGGTCCCTGTATAAGAAAACAGAGGCAAAGAATTTGTTAAAAATTTCAGCTCTCTCATCTGGCGTAGCCACAAGATTACCATTTGAGTCTAACAGGGGCCCTGCATTACCCGGTGCCCTCTTCTTACTCCCAATGTATTTGAAGAAGGACTTTTTGTTGTCCTTAATCCTGGTTGCTAGCCTGAGCTCCACCCCCGCCTTGGCCTTCCTAATGGCCCTCCTACATTCATGGGCCACAGGGGAGTATTCCTCTTTGTTGATGGCCCCTCTCTTCCACCGGGTGAGTGCCTCCTTTTTGGCCCTCAGGCATTCTTGAATGCCTTTGCTGAGCCATGGGGGGTTTCAGAGCACTCTTACCCCACTTCTTTCTCTCAGGGACTGTCACACTCTGAGCCTGGAGGATTGTCCCCTTAAGGTATGACCATCCGTCATGGATTCCCATATCCTCTACCTTTTGGGCCCTCAGTGCCTCCCCCACTAATCTCCTAAATTCATTGAAGTTGACCCTTCTGAAGTCAGGGGCTTTAGCCTTGGTATAAGCCCTCAACACCCTGCGCTAGATAGCGATTCCAGCAGGCGATGATCACCGTCACCCAGGTGGTCAAGGACCTGCAGTCCCCTCACCAGGTCATCCCCAGTGGCCAAGACCAGGTCCAGCAAGGCATCTCCCCTAGTGGGGCTGTGCACCTCCTGCATAAGGTGGAGGTCCTGTATTTTAGCTAGGAACCTACGCGAATGGTCAGACCTGGCTGACTGCTCCTCCCAGCAGATATCTGGGTAGTTTAGGTCCCCCATGACAATGAGATCCTTAGACCCACCCTCATGGGCAGAAGGGTTGGGCTGGTGTAGCAGGGGGCCTGCTTGGGGCCAAACTTGCTGTGGCCCACCCACCTGCTCCTGTGCCAACCGCCTGCATTCTCACCCACCACACCTTGTTGTTAATTAATTAGTTTAGATGTTAATAAGCAAGAGGCTGCCCATTTACTGCCTCGATGCCAGGGGGTGCTATCTGTGGCTCCATTCCTCCCCTACACTGCAGCCCAAGCCTCTCAGATGGCATCTCAATGTTCCTTTAATCACTGGCCCCCACACTGGGCCCCAGAATCCTCCTATTGAATCCTACCTGGATTCCTCCCCTCAGGCAGCCTCTTCCACCATCATACCAGGCAGCATAGCTCCCTGAACTGGTTCCCCTTTGGGTGCAGTCCCCCCACTAAGACCTTCAGCTCATCTAGCCCTGGCCCACCTCCAGGCCATTTGGGACCCCAGGGCCTCAGCTCTTGGGCGTCCCTCGTGGTGGGCCCCCGGCCCTTCGACCCTTCTGGTCCTGGCCCCAGCATGGGTCAGTCAGGGGAAACTCAGACAGGCCTGAGTTTATGGCCCTTTTCTCTCTCTGAGGGTCCACTCTCTGGGCCCTCCAAAACAAGAGGTAACCCACCTGGTCGTGGGGGCTAGGGGTTAAGGTGCCCCAACCCACCTTTCATCAGGGAGGTAACCTGCCTGGCATTTCCTGGGGGCTCCCGTGCCACTGGGAGCCCCACCAGGCCACCCACTCCCAGCAGGGTGCAGTTTTAGGTCATGCCCAGGCCCAGGAGCTCCCTTACCTCCACATGATCTCAGCAGCTCTCCAGCCAGGCAATGTTGTTGCCTGGTTCCCAGCAGCAGAACTGCCTTGTTTATATGGGCAGCCTTGAATCTAAAATGGCTGCTCTCATTAGGTACCTGGCGGCTGCCAGCTCCAAGCCCTTAAAGTGGCAGGCACACACAGTGCTCTGCCACAGCAGGATACAATTAGTTGGTGGACTCTGTGGGCCAGAAGAAAGTGCCTGGTGGGTTGGATCCAGCTTGTGGGCCGTATTTTGCCCACACCTGTAGTACTGGAACTCCGTGGGAGCTAGAAGCCTATCTCCCTAATGCTTTTTGGAAGGTTTTATCCACAAATCTAAATCTTTAGTGAAATGTATTCTAATAACACCCCAATGTCAACAGCCAGCTTTTACACAGGGACAGATGTGCCTTGTCCTGTCGTAGACAATTAGCGAGTTACTCAGTGAGAGATGGCAGGGGTCAGATAAAGGGTTTGCCAAGGTTAGGAGTTTATGGCTGTGGCACCAGTTCTTTATGTCATATGGTTACATTGGAAACTGAGATTTCATTTGAAAAAAACAAAGACAAAAAAATTGGCAAATTTTGGAAGAAACGCATGAAGGGGCAGATCCGTGGCTGTTGTGAGTTATTGTAATTCTGAGGATTTCAATAGAAATATATTGTTAGGTTTCACAAATAGAGGATCTGTTTCAAAAATACCCACTGAGGTACGCAGCCATTTTCCTGAGATCACTTCACACAACACTTCTGAGACATAGATACTGTCCCCTGCATCTCTACAAGATGCTAACATTAAGGCCAGATACAGACATTACATTTTTACTGGTATAAGTGATTGGAAACTGGTCTATGCCTGTGATGAAACAGAAGTTTAAACTTGTTTAAAAATGGTAAAACCTGGTCTAAGATTTTTCCCCACCATCCCCCAACACCAAAGGGTGAACGTGTGTTCTATTCACTAAGGATCTAGCTATGTTGCTTACAGAAAACAGCGTAATTTTAATTCTGCCTCAGGCTTTTTGAATGTCTACACCTAGCCTAAGACTCATAGAGTGTCTTTAGATGTATTCTGGGGTGGGGGGACTGCTTTAATTAGAGCAGCTTTTGGCAGCTGCTCTGAAGCACCCACAGCACCTTGTTTAGTCAGTGTTCCGCACTTCAAAAT
Source organism: Alligator mississippiensis (assembly GCF_030867095.1). Classification (NCBI taxonomy): domain Eukaryota; kingdom Metazoa; phylum Chordata; order Crocodylia; family Alligatoridae; genus Alligator; species Alligator mississippiensis. The sequence continues at coordinate 99,371,832 of NC_081828.1, forward strand.
GGCAGTGGGGGTGCTTTAACTATAGCTCACTCAACATGCCTTAGTTAAAGTGCCCCCACTGCTTTTTTGAAGTGCAGGGATGCTGAATACATTGATGCTGAGGCTGCTGGAGCATGACTCAATTAATTGCTCCAGCAGACTCAATTAATTGCTGATTAGCATGTGTCAGAGCAGGTGTTGGACACCTGTACAGGTGCCCATAGATCTGAGAAGCTCAGTTTGCTCCATTCTGAAGAGGAATCAGTGTGGCAGGAAGAGGAGAGAGAGAATTCCAGCCTACCCATCCATCTAAATAAATAAATAGTCATCCTGAGGTAATACTGGTAGTCTCTTCACTGCTGTTCCTTCATTTCTCTGAAGGGAACCCCTTGGGACTTTTGCTCCCGTTTTGTTCTCAAAATGAAGGGGCCCAATATTGTTTCTGAGAGAACTGAAGACTTTTCATATCACCTCTATTTTGTGATGGAATAGGACAGGGCTGTTCTAGGGACATGCCAAGGATCCCAGCTTTGAGTATGAGGAAGTTTTAACTTCCCTTTCCAGGCCTACACATAGACATATCAGGAATCTATCCTTTCCCTTAGTGTAGGACCAGATTAACCTTTTTGTGGGCCCTAGGCAAACAAACTCATGGGCCCTAGGTTGGTCAAGACCCACCTCCCCACCCTGGCGCTGCTGCCCATGGGAAGAAGGGATTGGAGCTGCCACTAGGAAGAAGCAACTGTGGCTGCAAGGCTGGCAGAGGGGAGAGGAGGGGAGGAGAAGGGAAGGGAGGTGGATGGGGCCATTCATGCTGTTGCCATGGAGAGAAAGACCAAGGCCCCCCTGCAGCTCAAAGCCCTAGGTATGTGCCTAGTTTGTCTATGCGTTAATCTGGCCCTGCTTTGGTGTGCTCAGGGATTGTGTTCTCTCTCTACACAATGACCTATCAGGAACAGGTCAGTTGCTGTGGGGTGAAGCATTGTTTTACTCACCCTGTCCTAGGCACCCACTAGCAGAGGTGGCCCGTTAAGTCATGGTAGTAAACTGCACTCCACAGTAAGGTTTACTACCTAATCTACTACTTTTGGTAAGCCTTCTGTCTCCCTCAGACAGAAAACTTCTTGATGCTTTCCTTTGGTGTGGTGACTATTTCTTCCTTCCCTTCCCTCCCTCCTCTTCCTTTCATTTAATGCCTTTGACACTATCTGGGCCATAATTACCAAAAGCAAAGACCTGTTATTAGACTTCCACTGTATTGTGTAAATACTAATTAGAGAACACAGAAGGTCCTTACATCTACTTTTTAGGAATGGAAAAGAGGAGGTTAAATTAGGCAGTGGATGCTGCCATATTGGCAAGTTTAGAAGCTGGACTGATGACTTTCAGATGCTGTACAAATTTATCTTTTTTCAAGCTCTTTTGACAGTGGGATTACAACTATGAATAGTAACTTTCAGGAATATGTGTGAAAGATGCCCACACTTATCCAAAGAAAGCAGCAGGTTTGGTTTCAGTGCTTTAGTTTTGATTATCAGGAATTGCATTTATAGATCTCAGCAAGTAAATTACTTTGGTTACATGAGTGCAATATGTATATGTCAATAACTTGAGGCATTGAAATGCTGTGCCAGCGTCCTGGGGTGAAATCAAGAGTTAACATCCCAAATAGAATTTCTGTATGTGGAGATTTTGCGTTTCAAAGTTGTTACCTTTCAACTTACAGGTATAAATTGTTCATCACATGAGAAATTAAGGCTAGATTTTGGCTGGCTGTCCTCCCCCTTCCACCTCTAGGAGCTTTAACTTGTAACTGAGGGCAGATGACAAACCTGAACTGGACCCTGACTATTAGATAATGGCTATGATAGGCAGAGTGTTCAGGCTTTCAACATTTCTAAACAATGAATTTAGATGGCCATCTACTGTACATGTGAATTTCAGTGAGCAACTCTCAAGGACCCCAGGCCCTCATGTATTCTTCATTCTTTAAACTGAATAGCAGGAAAATAACTTTTAAATGCATAAATTTTAATAGAAGACAAATTAGGAAATAGGGTAGCCCAGTATTTCTTTCATTAAAGAATTTTTTAATAGCATTTTATAGGCTAGTGGTTCTTACCCGAGGTGCTGTGATACCTTTTCAAGGGTGCCATGGTGCTGCCGCAGCTATGTGTGACTGCCTGGTGTGCCTTATGTGAAGCCAGATTGGGAAGCAATTGCAGCAGGAACACTTGCTTCTGCCTGCATTAGGTTTATCTGATAAACCTAATGCAGGCAGGAGTGCTTTTTTCTTCCAGGGTGCAGACAGAAGTGACCGTTTTCACCTGATCTGGCCCCAGAAAGTGCTCTACAGCCATGTCCAAACAGAAGTGCATGGCTGCAGACTGCTTTTAAAGGCACTAATTCCATGAAAATCTGAACCTTTATTGAATGAGGATTCAGGTGAATACACTCCAAAATGGAGTCCATTCTCTAACTTGTTTCTGCAGAGCTCCCAGCCTGTCTCTGTTTTCAGAATGGGTGTGGGGAAAGGGAGCAGATAGATTTTGGTCTGGGGTTTTTCAGCTGGTGCTGGAGGGTGGGGGTGGATGGATTGGAGCTGCCCCGAGGTGGCACCCTAAGAACAACCTCCCTCTGCTCTCTTTCCCCGCTTCCATTCTGAAAACAGAGTCTGGGCTGGGAGGGGAGAGCCTGGGCTGCAGGCTCGCAGCAGGCAGCTGGAATCCCCAACTCCTGGACTCAACAGTGAACTTCTGTAGGGTTCGGAGGGTCGTTGTAACTCACAGCACTTGCTGCAAAGTGCTATGAGTTGCCACCAGGAGCTGATCTTCTGTCTGCTCTCCCAGTTGAAAAACACTGAGGTAAGTTGAGGCAGTACAACAGTGGTTCTCAAATGAGATGCTACTAAATTTAGAAAAGTTACAGAGGGGCAGAAAACTAGGCTATGAACTTGTTGAGACAACAAATATAGGGAGACAATGTTTGTCTAGGAATAACTACATGCCCTGTTGCATAGAACTCATTAGGCATAACTTAGTTTAAGGATACATACACAGAAGAAATAACAGAAAAGGCATGTGGGAAAATGTAAGCCCTCTTGAGACTGGCATCTTTCACGTGAAAACAGCTCTATGTAACAGGACCAAAGTTATGTGGCCTAAACTAGTACAATCTACTGCAAATCATTGGAGCTGATTCTGGAACCAGAGGCCACTTCTGAGGAGGGAAGGACTGGGCCCCCCGACAGCTCAGGGGCTGCCTGGCCCATCAGCAGCTCACCTCCTGGCTGCAGAGGGGAGTGGGGCAAGCAGGCTCTTCTGGAAGCAGGATTGGGCCTCTTGCTTCTTCTGCCTTCAGCAGGCTCCTGCAGTTAGCAAGATGCAGGAAGGGGTTGCCTTGCCCCATGGGCAGTGTTGAGGGGAGGCTTAGGGGTGTGGGGAAGGACTGGGTGTTGGCCAGGTCTGGTATCCGCCCCCGGCCCTGCCCAACACCCCACACTGCCCATGGGGCGAGGGAGTGTCTTCCCAGGCAGCACCAGGCATTCTGCTCACCACAGGAGCCCACTAAAGGCAGAAGGAGTGAGGGTCCCAATCCTGCTTTCAGTGGAGCCTGCCCACCCACCCACAGCCTGGGGTGAGCTGCCAGCAGGCTGGGCAGCCCCTGAGCTATGGTGGTCCCATTCCTTCCTTCTATAGTGGCATTGCCCCCTGGGTCCAGCTGGGTGGGCTGCAGCTGGCAAGGTGATGCCCGAGTTCCCAGGAGCCCAATCCGTCTTCCTCAGAGGCTGGATACAGTGGAAATTTAAGGGTAAATTTTGGGGTTTCAAACCTCAATTTATACACCATGAAGTATGATCATGAGACTACACTATTAGAGTGGGGCTGCGGTTTTGTAATGACAAGGTAGAATCTTTTTCCTTGAAGTAGGACAAGATGAGATGAGACAAATCCATTGCTGTTTCCACTGTGTTGAATTTTCAGAAAGGTATGACCTCAAGCTACTCTAATTAGGAGACAGGTTTTGAGACTTATTGGGTGCATCTACCCATGCAATTAATGCACAGATAGCTTCCTGTGAAAGCACATTTAAATGTACACCTGTCACAAGCAAATTTGCTCTGGACAGGAGCAGTTCAGGGCAGGGAAATGCCTACCCTGCTCTTCTGCCATATGGCATCCAGGGAGAGCTCTAGGCACCCCTGGGTGCCAGCCCCAGTCTGGCAGGGGACACCAGAGTTAGGCCTGGCCTTGGGAGGGGTGATGATGGGGGTGGGGCAGCTGTTTCCCAGCCCTGAGCCCCAGGGCTGAGGAAGTATCCCCTTCCCCACTGCTTACCACCAAACAACTTCGAGGTAAGCAGACTATTCCAACTTTTCTCTCAGCCTAATCTGCATATAAAATGAACTGTTCCAAACGGGAGATTTTACCACACCTTCAACTCTCCTATGAAATATAAACTTTCATTTCTACCCAGGAGAACTTTTACAATATTTTCTCCAATGCCTGAAGGGTGTTTGTGCCTGAATGCTTGCAATTAAAGACTATTTTTGCAAAAATCTACTTGGTCTAATAAACGACATCACTTCTACCATGAGCCCTGATTGCTTTTTCCTCTAGACCAATATGGCTACAATCTGGATAACCTTCCCCACAGCTGTTTCCCAGCTCTCTGCCCCTATCAGCTGATTGGGGCAGGGAGCTGGGAAATAGCTGTGGGGGAGGAGACACTTTTCCAGCCCCTGCCCTGGACAGCCGGTGGGGCAGCTGGCAGCGAGTGGGGGATTCCCCAGTCAGCCAGAGACTCCCTGCTAGCTGCCCCACTGGTGAGATTTGGCTCCTGGCCAGCCCCTGGCTGAGCAGGGATTCCCGGCCCAGCTGTGGGCTCACTGCTAGCTGCCCCACTGGTGGGACAGCTCCTGCCGAGCCCCTGGTTGAGGAGGGAAGAAAGGGCTTCTTAGTCTCAGCTCCCTGCTCCTGTGGGCAGCTGGGAGCCCCAGAGCACTGGGATGTAGGAGGCAAAGAAGGACCTCATGCTGATTGGCTCCCGGCTTCCAGGGTTGGGCTTCCTGCTGGTGTGGCTGACCAGGAGCAAATTTACTCCTAATCAGTGTCTACATGAGCTCTACTGCACAGTATCTACTGCAGTTAGTTTAGTACCTGCATTTACAGGTACTAGCTAATTGTGCAGTGGACTAATTTCCTGTGCAGTAGCTTATGCACAGAGTTACATGGTGATGCTTTACTGCATAAGTAGATTAGTCTACCAGGTAATAAACCATCTCATGTAGACACACCCACTGTAATGTTTAGTAATTCAGAACAGCAAGGGAAATAGAATTTTTCTTTCTGAATTATGTTTAAGTGGAAATCTCATTTCTTTGTTCAAAAGAAGATCATATCACTGTGAATTTCAGTTATAAATATTTCTGTATTATGCCAGATAGTAAGACATACTGGGCTCATCTACATGTGTAATTAATGAGACTGAATAAACTCTGGGACAATTTGAGCCAGAGTAAACTAATCTGGACATCACCATCTACATATGCGTTTAAGTACAGTAAATTATGCTGCTGTCAGATAGAACTTGTTTCTGACAGAATTATCTGCTGGCACAGTAAATTAATCTACACATGCATAGACAGTGACGCTTTACTGGCAGCAAATTAGTGTACTGAACAGTAAAGCTCATATGTAGACATGCCCACAGTATATGCAACAAGTGAGTCATGACTCTCAAAGTGAATTAGGTCATAAAAGGCAACTGGGTTGATGTATTAATACAATTCCCACACAGTTTCCCACATCCATTCTTATTGTCGTGTCATCTGTCAATATCTCGAAACACAAAGATAAATGATATAAAGTCTTGTTACTGTGACATTGTATTCTTATGGGTTCATAGAAGTGTCTAAATTTGAACAAGGTTGTCACCCTGAAAAGCCTGAGAAACACTGATATAACAGACCTGTAGCTGTGTACATTACATAAAAGTGCCAAAACCAGCATTTATAGAGTTTTACTGTATATCAATTAAGAAACATATATCTGAAATATTACAATGGTTCCTGCTTATTGGAGCAGTGGTGACACATAGGTGGTACACGGGGGTGCATGTGCACCCCTTGAGAATGCTGGTGCACCCCCTGACAGCCAGCATTCTCTGCTTAGGCGATGGGCAGGGGGGCAGGTGGGAGTGCTGGTGCCCCCTCTGAGAGTGCCAGCTGGGGAGTGGGGGCATGGTCTTGAAGACCCCCAAGGTAGGAGAGAGCACCACCTCCCTTGGGAACCCATTCCAGAGCCTGGCAGCCCTAACCATAAAGTAATGCCTCCTGATGTCAAGCCTGAACCTGCTATCAATCAATTTGTGGCCATTATTCCTTGTTATCCCAGGTGGTGCCCAGATCCTCTCCTATTTTCCTCTGGTCTCCCCTGGTGAGTTTATAGACAGCCACCAAATCCCCTCTCAGTCTTCTTTTGTGGAGGCTGAATAAATTCAGGCCCTTTAGTATATCTTTGTAGGGTCTGGTCTGCTGCCCCCAGCCATGCAAGTGGCCCTCCTCTGGACCCTCTCAAGGTTAGACACATAGCGGCACCCAGAACTGGATGAAGTACTCCAACTGCGGCCTGGCCAGTGCTGCATAGAGGGGAAGGATCACCTCCCTGGACCTGCTTGTGATGCATCTGTAGATGCACGACAAGGTGCAGTTAGCCTTACTGACTGCTACTTCGCATTGGTGGCTCATGTCCATCCTGGAGTCAATAATGACTCCAAGATCCCTTTCAGCCACTGTGTTGTTCAGAAGGGTGTTCCCCAGTCTATAGGTATGTTGCAGGTTCCTTCTCCCTCGATGCAGTACCTTGCACTTGTCTGCATTGAATTCCATTCTATTCTTATCTGCCCATCTCTGTAACTGTCTAGATCTAGTTGGATTCTGTCCCTCCCCTCCAGTGTGCCCACTTCTCCCCACATCTTTGTGTCATCAACGAATTTGGACAGCCTGCTTTCCACGCCCACCTCCAAGTTGCTGATAAAGATGTTGAATAGCACAGGCCTGAGGACCAAGCCCTGGGGAACTCCACTACCCACATCCCTCCAGGTCGAAAATGACCTGTCCACCACCACTCTCTGGGCACAACCATCGAGCCAATTTGCCACCCATCTGACTGTGTACAATGCTGCAGTCACCTAGTTTTTTTATGAGAACGGGGTGAGAAAGTGTCAAAGGCCTTCTTGAAGTCCAGGTAGATGACATCCACCTCAACACCCTCATCCAAGGACTTTGTGACCTGGTTGTAAAAGGAAACAAGGTTAGTCAGGCAGGATCTGCCCGCAATGAACCTGTGTTGGTTACCCCTGAGCATCACCTCCCATGCTGGGCCCCCAGAGATGTGTTCCTTGATAATATTCTCAAAGGTCTTCCCAAGGACCAAGGTGAGACTAACTGGCCTATTGATACCCAGGTCCTCCTTTTTCCCTTTCTTGTAAATGGGGACCACAGTGGCCCTTTTCCAGTTCTCTGGGACCTAGCCAGAGCACCATGAGTGCTCATACAGCCATGCCAGGGGCTCTGCTATGACCTCCACCAATTCCCTCAGTACCCTCGGATGAAGAGCATCCAGCCCCTCCAAGAGTTCCCAAACTAGATCATCCCTGACCCTAGGCATAGTGTTGTGTCCCGTGAGCCTGTCTGTAATTCTAGTGAGGGAGTTGTCCTGGTCCCTGCTCAGAAATATGGAGGCAAAGAACTCATTGAAGAGATCAACTTTTTTTCTTTTGCTGCAATCACCAGATTGCCAAGCCTGTCCTGTAGGGGCCTCACATTACTTGGTGCCGCCTTCTTACTCCCTATGTATTTGAAAATGGACTTTTTGTTATCCTTAATTCTGGTCGCCAGCCTTAATTCTGTCTCATAGTTTCATAGTTAGTTTCATAGTTAGTAGGGTCGGAAGGGACCTGAGCAGATCATCAAGTCCGACCCCCTGCCACAGGCTGGAAACAATGATGGGGTCAGATGACCCCAGCAAGGTGACTATCTAGCCTCCTCTTAAAGACCCCCAGGGTAGAAGCAAGGACCACTTCCCTTGTAAGGTGGTTCCAGATCTTAACCACCCTGACTGTGAAGTAGTGCCCCCTGATATCCAGCCTGAATCTGCTCTCTGTCAGCTTATAGCCGTTGTTCCTTGTTACTCCCGGTAGTGCTTGGGGGAACAGGGACTCTCCCATTGCCTGCTGGTCTCCCTTGGCCAGTTTATAGACAGCCACCAGATCCTCTCTCAGCCTCCTCTTGTGGAGGCTGAACAGGTTCAGATCCCATAGCCTATCCTCACAGGACCTGCCCTGCTGCCCCCTGATCATGCGAGTGGCCCTCCTCTGGACCCTCTCGATGTTGTCCACATCCCTCCTGAAGAGCGGCGCCCAGAACTGGATGCAGTACTCCAACTGGGGCCTGACCAAGGTTGCATAGAAGGGGAGGATCACCTCCTTGGACATGCTCGTGATGCATCTGTGGATGTATGACAAGGTGCGGTTAGCCTTTCTGACTGCATCCCCACATTGGCGGCCCATGTTCATCTTTGAGTCAATAATGACTCCAAGATCCTTTTCTGCCTCTGTGCTGGTGAGAAGGGAGTTCCCCAGCCTGTTGGTGTGCTGCTGGTTCTTCCTCCCCAGGTGCAGTACCTTGCACTTGTCAGTGTTGAAACCCATCCTATTCTCATCTGCCCACCTCTGTAACCTGTCCAGATCTGATTGCAGCTTGTCCCTCCCCGCTAGCGTGCCCACCTCCCCCAGGCAAGCATCTTAATGTCATTTCTGAATTTGAACAAGGTGCTATTCACCCCCTTGTCCAAGTCGCTGATGAAGACGTTGAACAGCACAGGCCCAAGGACCAAGCCCTGCGGAACCCCACTGCCAACATCCTTCCAGGTCAAAAAAGACTGGTCGACCACCACTCTCTGAGTGCGGCTCTCCAGCCAATTGGCGACCCATCTGACCGTGTAGGGATCGACACCACATTCGCCTAATTTTTTAATAAGAATGGGGTGAGAGACAGTGTTGAAGGCTTTTCTAAAGTCCAGAAAGACTACGTCCACTGCAACGCCTGCATCCAAGGATTTAGTGACCTGATCATAGAAGGCCAACCAGGTTGGTCTGACAGGACCTGCCTCTGATGAACCCATGTTGGTTGCCCCTAAGCATACACTCCCCTGCTGGTCCCTCACAGATGTGCTCCTGGATAATTTTCTCGAAGAGCTTCCCCAGGACGGAGGTAAGACTAATAGGCCTATAGTTTCCTGGGTCCTCCCTCCTCACTTTTTTGAAAATGGGGACCACATTGGCCCTCTTCCAGTCCTCTGGCACCTCACCAGAGCACCACAAGTGCTCATAAAGCTGTGCCAGGCGAACCGCAATGACCTCTGCTAATTCTCTCAGCACTCTGGGATGGAGATTGTCAGGACCTGCTGATTTGGACGTGTCCAGTCCCACCAGGAGGTCCCTGACTAGGTGGCTGTGCCTCCCCTGGGACCGTCAGGGATCATGATGGGGGGATGACCTGGTCCCTGCTCAGAAAAATGGAGGCAAAGAAGTTGTTAAATAAGTTAGCTTTGACGTCTGGTGCAACCACCAGACTTCCTAGCATGTCCTGCAGAGGCCCTACATTTCCTGGAACCTTCTTTTTACCCCCTATATATTTAAAAATGGACTTCTTATTGTCCTTGATCCGGGTTGCTAGTCTCAGTTCCATCTTCGCCTTACCCTTCCCAACAGGCCTCCTACAAACCCGAGCAACGGCTATATAGTCCTCCCTGGTGATGGCCCCTCCCTTCCATTGGGTGTACACCTCCTTTTTAGCCTTGAGACTTTCCTGAATGCTTTTTGTTAGCCAAGGGGGCTTTTGAGCACTCTTGCTCCCTTTGACCCTAGTTGGGATTGCCACCCTTTGAGCTTGGAGGATCGTCTCCTTCAGGAACGACCACTCTTCTTGGACTCCCAACTCCCCACCCCTCCAGACCTCAGTGCCTCCCCGACTAATCTCCTTACCTCATTGAAATCCACCCTCCTGAAGTCCAGGGTTACTGTCTTGCTGCAGGCCTTTGCTGCCCTGCGCTGGATGGTGAATTCCCATAGGTGATGATCATTGTCACCCAGGTGATCAAGCACCTGCAGTCCCTTCACCAGGTCATCGCCTGTGGCCAGGACCAGGTCTAACAAGGCAATTTACCTGGTGGGATTGTGCACCTCCTGGGTTAGATGGAGGTCCTGTAACATGGCTAGGAACCTACGTGAGCAGTCAGACCTGGCTGACTGCTCTTCCCAGCAGATGTCTGGATAGTTTAGGTCCCCCATGATGACCACATCCTTTGACCTAACTGCCTCTGTGAGCTGACCTGAGAATTCCCAGTCAAGTTCTTCCCCCTGGTTGGGTGGTCTGTAGTAGACCCCCACCGTTAAGTCCCTTTTCCCCTGATCCCCTTGTAATCTGACCCAGAGCACTTCAGTCTGCCCCTCCTCTGACTGCTGCCCATTGAGGATGTGAATTGCTCTTTGACGCAGAGCGCCACACCTCCACCTTTCCTCTCTATTCTATCCCTCCTGTACAGCCTATAGCCCTTGATGTTCACCGCCCAGTCATGCATTGGATCCCACCATGTTTTGTTGAGCCCCACTATGTCTGGGCTTGCATTAGCTATCAGGAGGGCAAGTTCCTCCTGTTTCTTCCCCATACTATGATTGATGTATAGGCATTTAAGGCCTCCTGAAGGTGAATGCCCCACCTCCCTAACCCCAGGACTATTTGGGCCCCTGTCATTTACCTGGGTATTTCGTGAGCTCATCGTCAGTCTTGGCTGGGCTGTACTTGTGGATGACTCAGGGTTTGGTGTTCCGATGCTCCCTCCGACCTCATCCTCCCCTTCCCCCGACGAGCCTAGTTTAAAGCCCGTTGGAGATCAGCCAACTTGAAAGAGAACACACACTTACCTTTGGGGGAGAGATGAAGCCCATCCCACCCGAGCATGTCTCTCGTCTGGAAGTATGGGCCATGATCAAGGAAGCCAAAGCCCGCCTTGAGACACCATTTCCGAAGCCGCAAGTTGACCGCTCTGATGCAGTTCTTATGACATTGTCCCCGTCCTTTCACTGGAAGAATAGAGGAGAAGACCACCTGTGCCCCTGTCTCCTTCAGCTTGCCCCCCAGAGCTTGGTAGTCCTTCATCAGGGGATCCAGGCTTCTCTCAGCCACATCATTCATGCCTACATGAATTAATACCATGGGGTAGTAATTCATGGGCCAAATAATGGCCGGGATCCTCTCCATCACATCCTGAATCCTCGTGTGTCAAGGGATCCTGGCAACAGATGGAACCCTCCGTACCTCTCAGAATGGAGTTGCCTATGACGAGCACTCAGCGTCTCTTCTTCTGGGTCAACTTGGCTCCTTCAGCCTGCCCCGTGCATGTAGCAGCCTCCTCTCCAGGGTTATCCTCCTCTCCTTCCTCCTCCAATGATGTCAGGGCCTCATACCTGTTCTCCAGCTGGACTGGGGGAACTGGTAGGGCACCGTGGTGAGCTGCCCTGGCGTTGGAGGGAACCTTCTGCCAGGTCACTGAGGAGGGCACCTCCTGCGGTGCTTCTCCCTTTGGTGCCCAGCACTGCAGGGAAAGGAAATAACTATCAATTTCATCTTCCGCTTCTCTGATCCCCCTCAGCCTGCTAACCTCCTCCTGGAGCTCCCTCACCTGTGCCTCCAAGGCCCTAAGATGGGCACCTGGAAGACAGGTGTGGGGGCCTCCCTTCCCTGCCCCCCCAGTCCTGCTGGGCATCCCCCGCAGGCCAGGGTGGAGGGTGATGCCAGCACCCCTGTGGGCTCCGTCTGGGTGGAGACCTCAGAGTAGCCGCAGGTAGGTGGTGCCAGCCGTGCAGGGGCCCTAGCAGCACTCCGCATCGACACCATTTTTATTTATTTATTGTGTGGTGCCTTCGCCTTACCCTTGCTGAAGACTGCCTCCTGGCCCTTCCTGCTTGCCTGCCTGCATGAGCAACAGAGGTGTAATCCTCGTTGGTGTAATCCTTACCCTTGCTTCCACTGAGTTTATGCCACCTTTTTTGCCCTCAGGCCCTCCTGGATGCCTTTATTGAACAGGGCTTTTTAGCACTCTTGCCCCCTTTGGTTCACATTGGGACTGAGCTCAGAGGATTGGCTTCTTAAGGAACAACCACCCGTCCTGGACTCCTAGGGAGAAGCACCAAGTCCCCAATGTCTCTCTTACTAATCTCCTTAGCTCACTGAAGTTGGCCCTCCTGAAGTCAAGGACTTGGCAACAGGTACAGGCACTGTGGCAGGAGGGAGGCACCAGGGTGTGCAGGCACTGGGTGGGGGAGACAAGCAGGGGACAGGGGGTAAGGGGTGGGGGTCAGGTCAATTGCACTCCTCCCCCTCATCTTCCATGCTGTAGCAGTGTGTGTGTGTGTGTGTGTGTGTGTGTGGGGCGGGGGGATGTTGGTTGTAGCCATGTTGGTTTAAGGACATAGGATTAAAGATAGCTCCCCAATAATTAGAATGTATACATGGAAAATCGGAACAAATTATAACAAATAAATAGATGCTATTAATTGGGGGACCATCTTAAATTCAAAGTCATCTTTGTTTTGAGCAAATATAGTATTGTACAGTATATGCAGGACCAAAAGCTGTAAACTCTTTGACACCTAAGCCACAGCTTCTTCCTAAGTGGATAGAGTTTACATTCTTTAGTAGAAGTCAGGAGAGTTCACCGATAAACATAATAATATGAAAACTCATAGCATTTCCTTCCAACCAAGGATAATTGTATGTCACATATCCAAAGCAATCTTCCATCATGCTTGTGTAGACCAGGCAATATATGTGAATTTTAAAGATATTATTTTTCCCTTTTCACTCATAATTCTTTCCACACCCCCTACCCGCTTTGTTTTCTGTTCTGCTGCTTGGTCAAGAAAAATAGAGAGGATGTGTGTGGTCACATGAGTAGGGAGGGGAACCAGTGAGGGTTCAGAGGTCTGGAATTCTCTGTCCATAGTCATCAAGTGGCCATCTCCATTTTTTTGTGGTATTCTTCACAGCTAAGCTCAAGACTTTTGTGTATCCGTTTTAACATGGTTTCCATATAATTGTCATGTCCTGAATAGGTTTGACGTAAGAGAAATGAGGATAATGTTGTATGTTGTGGGTTTGGGGGATTTCTTTTTCAGCCACTGACTTGATTTTATAATTTTGATATTATCTAGTCTGAATTTGGAGTCTTTTTTCAATGGGCACTGGAGAAAAAAGTATTTCCAAATGAAGGAAGTTATTAGATGTTCAAAAAAACGTACATCTTAATTTCTCTGTCATGCCATTTGCATGACAAGCCCCTTAATAAGTGGAGGAGCTAGTTTTAACTTGATTGCACTAATGTAAATCTGGCGTGACTACACCCAAGTCAATGAATGCCTAAGTGGTGCAGATGTAGTCTTCCTACTTGCAAATTATACTTGGATGAAATGGTACCTGACTCGCATGCATACCTTTTTTAAAATGGAATCTAACAGAAAAGCAACTTATCATTTAATAGGGTAAGTCTGCCATATGGAAAGCTTTAAGAATTGTGTTAAGCTGCTGAAGTTATGGGTTTTTTTTCCCTCCTTATATGTCTTAAGTGCTGAGGTGAGTTGGTATCGTCACCAGTGCAGCTATAACCTAGGAAGTGGATTGACACTAATTTCAATTTTTGTTTTACAGTCATCAAGCCAGAGGTACTTTTGCTGAGCTTTTGGTTTGGTCATGTTTCAAAACCTTATTTTGCAAGAACTCTTTCCTGTCCTTAAAACCTCAGTCATTTAAACAGTAACAACAACAGCAACATTATAAACATTTCAGTCTGTAACAGAGGTAGTTGAAAGTTCCTTCTGAATTTATAAAAAAACCTAACAGCGTGGTATTGCATGACAGAACATAAGAAACATAAACACCAGGCAAACATTATAGCAGAAATGTAAATAAAGCCTGTAGTGACAATTGCCTGTTACAACATTTCTCACATAAGAAAACAGAAATTTGCAAAATAATTGTCCTGTTTGTAGGTACACAGTGCTGAATACTCAGCTGGTTAACTAAGAAGACATGAAATAGACTGTAATATACTGTTGAAAACCTAATAAATGGAGAGGTAGTTAGCCATGTTGTCTGAAGTCAGGTAGAAGGCACGGTAGATAACCATATCTATCTATCTATCTATCTATCTATCTATCTATCTATCTATCTATCTATCTATCTATCTATCTATCTATGTTAGTCTATAAGGCTCGTGTCTACCCTGCCTTCAGTCTAACAAATGTCAGGGCCTCTGGGAACTGAAATCCCGATCCATGGTATCTGCAGGCAGAGGACCAGGCTATGACACCCTATTCCAGCTAAGTCTGGGCCCTCCCATGAGGTTTCTAAAAAGGTACCAGGTGACCTGGGAGGACCAATGGGAACCATAAGCCCCTGATAGGAGGGCTATAAAACCTTCAGGGCCTTGTCTCTGCTACAGTACTCCCAGTATCCCTGATGTGTATCTCTTTGCTTGGCTTCTGTACTCCTGTTCCTGTCTTGGACCTTCTGGCTTCAGTCCCTTGCTGCTGTCTTGACCCTAGGTTTGGTGTTGAGCTCTTGGTTTGCATCTCCAACTCTAAACCCCTTGCTTCTGTCTTGACTCTGCCTTGGACTGTTCTGCCCTGCAACAAGCCTTGCTCCTGCCTTATTTCTTCTTTTTTGCTGCCTACTGTGACCCTAGTACCTTGCTCCTTTTCTGCATTTTGGATTCCCTGGCTCCTGACTTCTGATCTGGTCTTTTCCATGGACCTCCTTTGACACCTAAAATAATACATGAGATTCAAACTGATGCCTAGTATCATGATGCTTGGCTTTTGCTTCTGGATTTCTGGTATTGTTGAACCTTGGTTTGTAAACCCTGATCCCCCATGTCCAGGTTATATGACAGTAAAGGTCATTCACATCCAAATGGAATGACAGTCAGAAGGCCTGTGTGAAATGAGCTGATATTCTCAGTTCAGTTTCAAATGGATATGTGTCCAGACTTTAACACCAGCATTTAAGCTCACACATGGACTGGCACTTCAGAGATGCTCAAGGATGCACATTAATTAATACTAAATGACTCAGTGTAGAGTTGATCATTTATCACCTTGTTCCAAAATTCCTATCTCCCCCCTGCCAAGTATGGCCATGTTTAACACAGCTTCATTGACTGAGTTCTATCATGGGGAACATCACCCTCTGAATATCATCTTGCATTGAAATTCTATTAATTTCTTTCACAGAAGACCAGTATCGGAAATCTCTAAGGATAGGATTGAGGCATACAGCTAATGAACCCTTGCATTTAAGAGACTTGATCTAAAGTAAGATTCTCCATTTATGGGGGATGTTGATGGGGAGAGGTGAGTAATATCTTACATTTGCAATAAGCAAAAAAAAAAGAACACTTGCACAAAAAGCTATTTACCGCAGCACATCTTTTCTTATGTACCTTTACTGAATCATCAGAAAGGAAACCTGTTTCTAATTTTATTGAAAATATCAAATGAATCCAGATGGCATATGTAATCTCACTAGAACCAGGACCTACAAGGAAAATATCAGATTGCATCAGAGGGGAAAGGCTGGGAGGATAACACATCATGCTGAGCGAGACTGGTGCTTCCGTTCAACTCAGTGGTGGTGAAAACTGTGGGACTGGAATCTCCTGTCTGGAAAGGGAAATGTTAGGCCTGGCACTTATGGTGTCTGTGGAGAAGGAAATAAACTGGACCCTTTGTATTTTAGGCATAGTAATTTCTTTATCCTGTCAACCTAATGAAACACATTGCATTTGTTGATGTACACAGGGATTTAGACAAATACTATCTAAAAGCAAAAATTTAAAAATGAGCTATTGAGGTGTACTTATTTTTCCCCATAGGAGGAAATTATCTGTAATCCTGAGCAATATCATTAGCATGGTTAACTTCACCCTTTTTTACCATTTACAGAGTACCCTGAAGCAGATGGCAGTTGACTCAAAGTTGGCACTATTTTGTTTGCTGCTTGCTGTCTCCTGACAAACATAGTCTTCTCTTACTTGAATAGTTTGCTACTGGGTGAGCTGGCCCTGTAAAGGGTTGGGAGTCCAATGCATCTGTTAGATTTAGGTTACTTTGAACTTAGTCAAGAGTGTGACTCCTAGAAGAGTCTACTTCATTCAAGGACAGAAACACTGCTGTTACAGATTTTGCCCTAAGCTTGTAGGAGGTGTCATTGTCTTGCAAGGACAAAGCTACATAGGTTAAATGGTCTATTTCCCCATTTAAGGTTCAAGGGCAAGTGGAAAGTGGAGAAAGATGCTGCAATGTTTGGGGTTAATAGGGACAGGCATTGTCAAAAGGGGTGTGACAAGCTAGCGGGTAGTGACTTAGCCCAGGGGTTTTGAAAGGGCAAAAGATGATTGGAGGACTTGGGATTCCCTTTCCTCACCAATCTGGTAATGATTTGGCCCAGTGGTTTTGAAGGAGTAAAAGATGATTGGAGGACTTGGGATTCCCTTTCCTCACCAATCAGGCCCCAGAGACTCACCCTCCATGTCCCCTGATTGGCCCTGTGGGTCACCTGGAGGGGGATAAAAGGGGCAGCGTGGCTGACTCAGGGAAGAGACCAGTGAAAGACCACAAGGAAGGAGCTTCAAGGAGCTGGCAAGAGCTGAGCCAGTGGGGTGGGAGCAGTTGCCCTGGAAGAGCCTGAAGGAGTGGGACCTGCAGGCAGCACTGGGGTTCTCAGCAGCACACCATGTGGCCAGCAGGAGAGGCTCCTCTCTGGGCTCCAGGATCCCTTACAAGAGGCTGTGGCCAGCAGGAGAGGCTCCCCAGCTCCTGCAAGATCTGAGCAGTGACCTGAGTGGTTCCCAGCTCTGCTTCCAGCTCCTCCAATCAGAGGCCAGGCAGCTTGACGTGAGGCCGGGGATTCAGGAAGGTCAAGACCCCTAGCAGCTTGGAATAGTACTAGCACTGGTGGCTGTGTGGCAGAGTTTCTGCCTACCATGTGGGAGTTCTAAATTCAACTCCCAGCTTTGGTGACTTGGGGTGAGTGAGCTAAGAAGGAGAAATTCTTCTTGCAGTGGATAGGAGCCATTGTGTTTTCCCCCTTCCTCCCCTTCCAGGTACCTAGGCCCTATATTGCTTGTAATTTGACATTTTGTGTTTTGTGCCTTTTGCATTTCCAGTAATACCAACCAGTATTGCTTGTTCTGCTGTTTGTGTTTTACATTTTGGTTAACCCTGTCTTTTGTCAACTGGATGAATATGTCTGTGATTGTAAGTGTCTAACCTTTGTTGAATCCTGCCCCTTCGGGGCATTGTACCCCCCTGGTTTATACTGGTTTATACATAACCCTATACCCCCCTGGTTTATACTGGTTATGTTCCCAGTATTGTTCCCCCATTAAAAGGTATATGGTAAAATCCCCATTGGTGGTCTGGCTCTGCTCTGTATGGGGAGGAGAGTCCCTACACCTCCCACAGCGCTTGTGCACCTGCTTTGATCCCTTCAATTGGAGAGGGGGGTACCTCTTGGAGTACCACCTGGGTAACAGGGGAAAGGACTGAATCTAGCCTAAGAGGGTGAGAAGCTAAGCCCATAAAACTGCTCTAAATTTTTCTGTGGAACATGCTTAGCCCTGATAGAGAGGACTGTACATGTTAAGAAGCTGGAGCAGAAGATTTAGTTTCTCTCAATTTATGCAGGTTCTTTATATGCAAATTTGCTCTTATGCAATCAACATAGATGCCCGGCCCAAGCAGGTAAGTCTGTGGGGGGAAAGGAAAGGGGCATGGCCCCACTCACCCCAGCCCTGGCTGCAGCGGCCCCAGGAGTGGTTGGTGCCAGCTGCCTGCAGCCACTGGGCTGCACCATGCTTCGCCTGTCCCCCTCCTGGGCTGCGCTGTGGTGTAGACAGTTGGTGTTGGCTGCTCCCGGGGCCAGTTCAGCATGGACTGGGGTGAGTGCAGACAAGCGGAGCTCCAAGTGGCATGGGGTGCAGCACTTACCACAGCCCCAGCTGCAGTGGCCCTGGGAGCAGCCGACACCAGCTGCCTCCACCAGGGCACGGCGCAGCTCAGGAGCAGAGGTGAGTGGGGACAGCTAGAGCACAGTGCAACACAGCAACTGCAAGCAGCTGGCACTGGCCACTCCTGGGGCTGCTGCAGCCAGGACTGGGGTAAGTGCTGCTCTGTTCCCTCTGCTTTGCTACCTTGTGCAGCCCCGAGAGCAGTCTCCCTCCCCCCGCCCCTTTTCTAGTCCCAGCCTCACTCCCTCCCTTCCTCCCTCACCACCATGGGAACCTATCTCTATGTGTTACATTGCAAAGTAATGGGAACGCGTGTACAGCGTAAATTGAGGGAAACCTGTGCTTGTTTTGGACCTTGGTTCCTGCTAGATGGAGTGGTCTTTTGGGACTTGGCCAGATAGGTGAGTCACCTCAACCACCTAAGAGTGCTCACAGTTGGAAGATCCTCTGAGTGAGGGGAAAATAAGATACCGATGGCCTCAAAACTGAGCTGGGTCAGTCCCTGTAACATTCTTCCTGGGACAGACACCTTAGTTCCTCTAGGTACCCAGTGGAAATAGCACTGATACAATGTGTGTCTATATCTGTCACAGAGCCAATTCTGGATTTCTTTCCCCTTTCAGCAGCCTCTGTCATAGGGAGGGGCTTCTAAGATAGTTCATGAAATGAACCATATAAGAAAGAAAGGAACCCAAGAAGAAACACAGCTGTGGGGGCTGACTTCTTTACCGTTCTAAGTATTGTCTTGGGAGAGAGTTAGGGTAGTCTTTGTGGTTTCTCTTCCCTGCCAGAAGAGAATTTGCACCCTGAGTAAGTGAGGTGCAAATTACCTTCTCTCAGTCCAGTTCCACTGCAAGGATGAATCCACCTGTCACATAATTCAATACCCTGCATTTAAAAATTAAGATGTGTTTTACATCTGAACAGGTGGTGTTAGGACAAACCCAAGGCCATTTGGTCTTTAGAGAGACAAGCTTACAGCCTGTTTATGATCAGGATGTCTTTTGGAAGCTTAGACACAAAATTAAGGTACAGCTATAGTTCTTTTAATGATTATCATTTTTATACACCAAAGAAAGATACACTAACAGTTATCATTGATTCTCCATTTCTTCTTGGCAGACATGGTTCTTTGGGAAAATGTGATATTTTTCATTAGACCTACTGAATAGTTGGAAAAAATGTTCTTTGCAAGCTTTTGGGCACAAACACTTGTTCGTGCATAGGGAGAGTGCTGTTGTTTTGTGTTCTCCTGGATGTATTGGAAGCCAATATGCAAAAATACAAGTCTGTGAAAATGCAAATGAGTGGCAGTGAGGATCAGAGGCCATGGGAGACAACAGGTGTGAAACAGGTAGGTGTGGCCAGGGGTGGGGAGGGGGAATGTTTACCTGGTGACAGAATGTATCTGGTAAAATGTAGAGAGGTTACCTAGGGTTACTGGATGGCAGGCAGGTATAATATGCCATAAATCCAATGTCTATATTTACTCCATGATTTTTTGTATCCAGTAGATTTATGAAGTGAAGTTCATAGGCTCATCTATGAAAGTTGTTTTGTAAATTCCCTTTGGGGATTAGAACTTTGAGATTCCATTTCCTCTTAGTGGATAGGGCATCACTACTACCCAAGCCAGAAAAAAATGCAAGAGACAGATCTATAGTCTGATGCTTTATTGTTTACATCCCCAAAGCACAAGAATAAAGACTTATCTCTCTGGCTACCTGCAAGAGCACAATACAGATTCTCACCTTTACCATCTGGGAAAACATGGGAAGCAGGAGGATGGGCATGCAGACTGGCAGAAGGACGTCCTGAATTTGCTGAGGTCTCCGAAATCTCTCCCAGGTTAGACCTGGTATTTACATATGGCTTATTTTGCTAAATGTTTTTGATTGCTTGTAGTCAAATATTTTTCTTTCACTGAGACTTCAGGAACTGGATTGAACTACATGTTTAGAAATTGCCAAGTGGCTGATGTTTCTTATCGTTGAATCTGACCATCTTGGGGATGCTACTTATCATAGTCTTTTTATTTTATTTTGCTGACCAGGCTAGTTTTAACAACTGTGAAAGTTCACTCTGAAACAGGCTTTGAGGCCTTTTGCTTAGCATGGTGCAGGGCTGGCACTGTGCACGTTGTTGGGCCAGGGCCAGCTTTGTGCATTTCTTGTCAATTGCTATTGCTTGAGCTGGAGGCAAGTAGGTGCTCTGCCTGAGGCAAGAAGGTAGGGAAGCCTTCTCATGTTCAGAATCCCCTTACCACCTTCTGTAGCTCCCCATTTTGCTGCCCTTTCTTTATTTCTTGGCCCTTCACCTTATTCTCTTTTTGCTCTTCTACTTGATTTACTTTGCTTCTACTGAGGGAGTTCCCTTTCCTTTAGGGGGATGAGTTTGTCTCTTCAGGATTTCAGAACTAGCTGAAAGTCAGCCTGGGCTGGAGTCTGGCCCATCTGGACCCAATCAATCGCTGGCCAAATAAGGTTGCTTTGCATTTGAGCTTGGGATTTCTACAGGACTGATTGTGCTGGGGATTGTTGACTGACAACAGCACCCCAGGGCTAAGTACAGACATTCAAAAAGCCTGAGCCTGAATTGATTCAATCTTTACAGGTTAGTTGAACATGCAAAGATTGAACCAAGAAGCAAGTAAATAGAAATTCACTTTTGATTCCAGAAATGCAGCCACATGCCTGCAGTGACTCAAACTAGAAGCCGAGGGGCGCTTGAGTGAGCTCTCCCTTCCCTTTGGCAGTGACTGGAAGGCTGGACACAAGTTAAGCTGAGGAGGGTTGTGGCCAGACCCCAGCAGGCTGAGTATGAATGGTGAGGGGTTTAAACCTGGGACCCCAGCCAGGGTGTGCCTGGAAGGGGAAGGGGGATGCAGCAGCCCTTGTCTGGTTTGTCCCCGAGTGCCAGGGGGCATGGCCAGAAGGTAGCCTGGGCAGCATCTTAGGTGAAGCGGGGGGGATGGGGGATTAAATCCCCCTCCCACCCCTCTCCTACTAGGGTGGGACCCCAGCCAGGGTCTGCCCGGCTTTTCCCCCCTGCTCGCTGCTTGAGTGGCAAGGGGTTTGGACAGATGATGGCCTGGGCAGCTGTCTGGTCACACCCCCTGCCACTTGTGCAGCAAGCAGGGGGGAAAAGCCAGGCAGACCCTGGCTGGGGCCCCATGTGGGTGGGAGAGGAGAGGCAGTGGGTTTTAATCCTCATCTCTCTCCCACTTCACCTGAGGTGCTGCCTAGGCTGTCATCCGTCCATGCCCCCCACCACGTAGGTGGCAATCAGGGGGGGAAAAGCCAGGCAAACCCCGACTGGGGTCCCATGCCAGTGGGAGAGGAGAAGCAGGGGGGTTTAATCCCCCTCTTCCTGCCCTTTGCTTGAGGCATTGCCCAGGGTGCCATCTGGGCAGCTGCTCAAGTGGTGAACAGGGTGGAAAAGCCAGGCTGACCCCCCTGCCCACCTCGGCTGGGGCATGGCCATGCCTCCTGCTCTCCGCTGGAACAGGTGGGGGGGGCAGAAGTGTGGCAGACCTGCCCCCCACAGACCTGGGTTGGTGTCTTATGGGCCATGGAGGGGGTTCAGACCCCACCTCCTCTTCCCTCCCCTCCACCTGAGCCTGTTGGCCCACACCTCCACCCCCTCCACTCCAGCAGGGGAAAGTCTGGCAGGGGCTGCTCTGCCCTAGCCAGGCAGACCAGGCTGTGTCTTCAGCCAGGTTTCCCACCCCCACCCCATTGTCAGCCAGCTCTCACTGCTCTAGCTAGGGAGCAGAGGGGTGAGGCCAATCCTTCCCTACTCTAGCAGGCAGCACAGCATCCTGGGATGCTGGGGGACTATGATTTAACTTGAACCAGGAAGGGGTCTGGAACAGAAGTTCCATAAACTGCTTTGATCCAAATCAGTTAAGTCTGATACTACATTCAACCAGGTTTATCTTAAACCAGTTTTGGCCATTTTGAAACTGATTTATGTGCATTGAATTTCTGTTCTGGTACAGGTTTAAACCAGTTTTTGATCACATAAACTGGTTTATGTGTAACTTCTGACCCTAGCCCAGCTGTTGAAGGCAACACTTGATAGTAGCATTCTAGGTACTCGACACTGAAGTTTCCATCTACTGCTCTGAGTTCTTTTCCAGACCTTTAGTTTGTTCCCTGGTTCCTGTCCTTGGCATCTCATGTTCAGTTTGTATCTCTGTTTCTGATTTTTTTTGGCCCCGACCTGTAGCTTCTGACCTGGGTGCTTACTTTTCTGGTGTCTCAGTTCTTTTCCTGGGCTCTTCAGTTTGTATTCTGGTTCTAGATGTTGGTTCTAACCCTCAGAAAAGACTGCTTAGCCTTGACTCCCTTACTCTTCCATTCACTGCATTATTATCTTCTCTTTCTTCTTTCCTATGCTGTCTATGGATGCTTTTATCTCTGACTTTTTTTTGTACATAGGTTCTGGGACCATTTGCTCTAGTGATTCTTCCTCCTTTGTCTATTCTTCTTACCATCCCTACTCTCTCTTGCAGGATTGTTTTCCTATTGATTTGATTCTGCTTCCAGTTCCAGTTTTTCCATGCTGATATCCATGCTTCTCCTTGTCCCATTTCATTCCAATTGCTGGCTCCTTGTCCACAGGTTTAGATTTTGCCCCTTGTTTTCAGTGATGTATTTCCACCTCCACAGTATGTCTCCTGTGCTTTCAGTAGGCACCAATGAGTGGAGGTAATGGTCTCCATAGCCCCAGTTCCTTTGCCCAATAGTCCACAATAAACAGAAGCATGAATTACAGGAAAAGACTTGCTCAGTCACATAACTTGAACAGATATAGTGTTTTTGGACAATGTAACTGCAAAACTAACAGCCTGTAAGCTAAGATTCTTGTAAAGTTTTATGGTGTAACCCTGCTTTTATATATATATAATGTGTGTGTGTGTGTGTGTATAGTATATATGTGTGTTTTTATATGTTCTGGAACTAGAGCACTCTTCCATTGTAAATGTGCATACCCTTATTAGGTATGCAGGGTCAAAAGGTTAAGAACCTGTGACTATATCTACATGGGACACTGACTGCACAGTAGCCCAATGCTATTGCATAGTAGCGTAGCATGACAAAATCCCTGATGTGACACCACTATGCAGTAGTATTGGGCTATTGCACAGTAGTGTCATGAAAAAGATATGCATTGGTGCTACTGCTCAGTAACTCAGGTTACTGCACAGTCACTTAGTACTTGTTTATATGGCGATGATGCTGAGAGGTGGCAGGCAACAAAGACCTGAGCTATGCTCCGCAAAGCAGGGCAGGCGGTAAGAAAATCATTCTCTGTGGCCCAGGAAGTAAATCCTCTTTTCCCTTGGGCTGAGCAAGGTGGCAACTCTCAGGGTGGGGGTTTTGCAGTTAAAACTGTGATAAATTCAGATTTTAAGGTTTTAAGGTGCTTAGTATTTGGGTGTTCAATACTTTAAAGTGTGTAATATTTTAACCAGGTGAAAATGTTATAGTATGTGACATTTTGGGGAGTTTAACATTTGGGGTAATTAATATTTGAAGTGTTTAATATTTTGAAGTGTTGTTGGTATTTGGGTATTATTTGTTGTTTGGGGTGTTGTTTAATAGATGGGATATTTTATAGTTGTGTTTGAAAATGTTTAATTATCTATTTTTCTATTTCATAAACTCTAATATTCAGTTCAATATCCAGATTGCTTGTGAGGAGAGAAGTTTGTCTTGTTAGGACCTCCAGTAATGGTGAAACTTTCCCAGGTTTCTGGGTGGGAGTTTGAGCCAAAACCCCCTAATATTGGCCCTGATCTTTGTACTGCCACTAGGGCCAGGCAGAAGGGTTAAAACAGCTGGTCAAATTAGGATGGTCTTCCATATATGGTCTTCCCTCATAACCCTACCAACCAACCTTGGCCTTCTAGAGCACTGGGATACTATAGTTTATCTATGTAAAGGTTGTAGGTGTTTAATGGAGAAAAAATAATCCAGGCCCCTCGTGTTAATCTGGTTCTTAGAACTGTTTTAGTAAATACAAATAATGTTAACCTAGACTCAGGTGTTCAGCATCAGTAATCTTAATCTGAATTGTTTTAAACTGATTTTAAATTTTCCAAGTTTAAACAGGATCTGGAAGCACTGGGCTCTCTCAATTGTGGGCAGAACTAGTAGCATTGCACATAATAGAAGAGAGGACTTTTGATGAAAATTAACACATTCCCTTGGTTCTGACACTTAGGAAAGGAGGAAAATTGGACTACAGGAACAAGCTGAGGGAAGAGAGGATGATGCTGGGATAGTGTGATTTTTTTTTTTTAATTTTTTTTTTGAGGCATAAAATCTAATATGAAGGAGATGACAAGACTGAGAACAAATAATATGACTGAAATACCAAGTGTAACTAATTTGGTTGGTACAATAGTCTAGCTGGTTAACTTGCTGTCTAGGTAGTATGGAGAAGGGAAGGTGGGGGGAAAGAAGGTCTGTGAGGAAGGAGTCTGTGTTTCCCAGGATTAAAGATTATTTTGTAACACAAGCACCCAACAAAGAATGTTTAGAGATCTAAGAATGTGTGCTCCTCTGCCCATGGATTTTTGAGTATAAAATAACTGGAAAATTAAACTTTTTCTCCTTCTAGGTCCTTCTAGTTCAGTGATTCTCAACCTGCTTATACTCCTTATTAGACTCAAGGCCATCCCTCCATAACTTTAACCCCATTTCAAAAGTTAATTTATTTATTATAGTGCTTACCTCCTTGTTGAAGGACAAGGCAGTGGGTATTGGGCAACAGACAACCAGGCAGGGATAGCCTCAGCCTGCTCTTATCTGCTCATCTCCTCAATTCCTGTGGCACTCCAGTGTGCCCTACCGGCATGGTTAAGAATTGTGGTTCTAATCTGTCAATAGCAGTTGCTGTTCTGTTGCCGCTGGCTCTTGTTGAGCTGGCAGACACCTTGTGCAAGAAGTAAAATGGTGTTCTCTATGGTGAGATATTTAAAACTTGTTTGTTATGCTAGGTATGCTTTTTCTCTTCTTCTGTGTTTCAAGTATTTAATAACTGGGAAGTATTCTCTCCTTAACAAGTTTAGTGAGCAAAGCAGTTTCCATTGCTTCCTTTTTAAAAAATGGAAAATATTGTATCACCATCCTTATTACTAGAGTCTAAAACCAATGTGAGGAAAATGCTGGCAGAATGAAGACCTATCTGTGCCTACTGTAATAGTCTCCCTGGCCTAACTGAAAAAGGAATTTTAAGTCATTGACTGAAAAGGCAAGGTGCTGGTTAAACAACCTGCATAATGGTTCTTTGGTATATAGTGTAGAGTGCAGGGTAGATTTGCACTTAATAGACTAAGTAAATTAGAGATGTACAGCATATGTTTTTGTGAGCCTGAAAGGATATGCACAGTGCATTGTATAAAATGAAGAGAGTGATTTGAATACAAAAGACAGGGAGAGAAGGGGAGAGGAAAGGAGAGTGGGGAGGTAAGGCAATGCTGGGAGTGGCAAACAAGCAATAAACCCATAGGAACAAAGGGGTCACAAAAGCTAATCCAATTACTGGGATAAGAATCTATAATTCCCATTTAGACCATGCTGAACAACAATCCAGTCAGTGGCTGATTTTTTCTTCTGTAATTTCCTGTTCAAGTTGGTTTTTAAAATTTTGCTGTCTAAGAATAGTTACCCTGAGGTCAGCAATGCAATGTCTAGGGAGGTTAAAATGTTTTTATATCTTACCGGAACTGATGTGCTTGGCATTCGTTCATTCTTGCATGTTGGGATTACTCAGCCTTTCCAGTGTAGATAGCAGAGGGACACTGTAAACAGGGGATGTGACTTTAGTAGAGTTGCAGATGAATGAACCTTGGATGTTATAATCCATGTTAACTGGTCTAGTGATGATGTGATCTGTATTGATGAGGGGGCACACCTCAAATCTGTTGCAAGGCCTGGTACCCTGGTAAGAATGGAAGTTAGGTAGTCTGTTGCTTGTGAGGTGCTATCTGAGGTTGAGAGGGCTGTCTATAAGCCAGAACAGATTTGTCTCTCTGGTGACCTTCAGACAGTCAGGGTTGGAGGAGGTCATGGATGATGTGATGTTGATGTTCAAGCTGTGGGCTGTAGGTACCGAACCAGAGGGATTTATCTTGTCCTTTCCCTGGAGTAAGTATTGTAGCCAGTCAGAGTGAGGTTTGAGTCTGTTTTTGTGTTGAGTGGCCACAATCTTGGGATTGTGTTATAAGTATAAGACTCCCTGCTCCAGATCCTTAAGGTGTGCATTCCAGTCGGTGGGATCAGAGCAGGCATGGTTGTAACATACAGCTTTGCTGTAGACAATAGATGTAGTACTGTGATTTGGGTGAAAGCTGGTGGTGTGAAAGTAGCCATCGTGGTCAGTTGGTTTCCAATACAAGGTAGTGGAAATGTGTCCATTACAAACCTTCACTGTGGTGGCTAGGAAGTAAATTTGCTGGGTGGAATATTCTGGAGTGTTTGGAGGGATGGAAGTTTAAAGTATGGTTGAAATTTCTCTAGAGTTTTCTTCCCATGAGTCCATATGATTATGTCATTGATGTACCTTAGGTATATCAGTGGGATAAGGAGACAACTGCAGAGGAAATGGACTTCAAGGTCTGTCATAAAAAAAGATTGGCATATTGGAAATCTGTATATAGACCCATGGCAGTGCCATTTGTTTGTAGGTATAGGGTGTGAAAGAACTCCATCTCAGCCCTTCTGTTTGGATTGTCTGTTTCCCCCCTTTTCTCTCTCTCTCTGCCCATGTGTCTATCAACCCAGTTGCTAGGCAACCACCTGGTTGCCTAGGGAGTCCCCTATGGAGGGGGAGGTTCCCTCTCCCTGTGGCCAGGGTATTGTTAAACTTCCTGCCTTTGACCTGGGAGGGCAGTCCTAAGGCAGTGGTTGCTCCTCAAGGTGAGGTCTGATGTTACCCAAACTCACTAGACATCATCAGTGATGCTCAGAAAATACCTGATGTTGGTTGGATCCAGGTAGGGAGGTAAGAAAGGTTATAATAGGGTCCCTTCATCTTGTGAGAGAGAGAGATCTTTTGTTCATTGAATCAAGCTGTATACCTCCAGAATCCTCTGGATGCTGCTGTGAGTAATTTATCTGAACTGTAGCCAGTAACTTAGACCTAAGTGTTCTAGACATGTACTGAAAGGGCCAACAAGCCCTTTGTAATGTTTTGCTCAAGGTTGCTTTCTTTCAAAATTCCTTTTTGGTTTGTATTCCTTCCCTATGCCCTCCCTCTCCAATCAATAAAGCTATACATCATAGCAAGCCTGACAGTACATTTTTGAGAGGGATTGGGCAAGCCTTTTTGCTCCCTTTGCTCAGTTGACTAAGGGAGGATACTTTCTATGCTTCAGGCTAAAGGATGCACCCCCAGATCTCATGGTGGGTTAAGCACCCTCAAGGTCTACAAGGCCTGTGTACCCCGGGGGGCACAGAGCCCGGACAAAGACCAGACCCTGGGTGGTGGCACTAGTTACCCCAGGCTTGCGGGTGTGCTCCAGGAAGGGGGTTGGCCAGATGTAGGCACCCCAGGGGAGGCACTCAAGGCTTGTTTTTCGGTCAGACGCAGTGAGGCGGGTGGCTCAGCACAGGAGTGCCCCCTATTGGCCTGCCACATGGGGAGTCTCCAAATCTGAAATAGTTGTGTGTGGACAAAGCAGGAGAGTATAATGGAAACAGAAGCAATGTCTTTGTTGGGGATAATGGGTGCCTATAGACATGCTCTGACCTCTTCTAGTTAGAACATATTGGAGCAGATTTGATTAATGCTCCAGTGTGCTTCACTGTCATGTGTGTTAAGTGTCCCACATTTCAAAACGTTGGTGGGTGCATTTTAACTAAAACTCATCAAATGAGCTTTAGTTAAAGTGTCTCTGTGGCCATTTTGAAATGTTGAATGCTTAATACATGTGACAGTGAGGTGCATTTTAAGTAGAGCCGCTCTCCAGGAACCGCTCTAATTAAAATGCCCTCCCCACTTCAGAGCACATCTATAGGCACCCAGGCTGCCTATACATGTGCTTGTTCCTGTTTTAATTCAAACACGTTGAAACTGACTCAATTAATTGAGTCTGCTCCCCCAGCCTCCCCTTCAAGCACATGTATAGGCAACCTCAAAGTTCTTTAGGGTTTATAATCTGTCTTCCTGGGGAATGTTGGTGTACAGAGATATGACATCCAGGCTACATCTACATGAGATACTGACTGCACAGTAGCCCAAGACTGCTGCACAGTAGTGTTGCATGGCAGAAACCTACTGCATAGAAACCAGGACAACAGCATAGTCAGTGTCACAAAAAAGCTGTTCATCAGAGCTGCTTGTTTATACAAGTACTGTGCAGTAATGACCGTGAAGTCAGTGTCTCATGTAGAAGCGGCCCCATGGTAGTTAATATGTTATTTGCTGGGAGCTTGTCAACGGAGCCCAGTTTCTTTAGGAAATCTGTGCAGAATGCCAAATAACTGCATTGACCCATGTGTGGTTACACAAGCATGGTTGATTTAATAATTGTACACTATGGCTGTTATCTCTGCATGTTTCTATAGTGATGCAAGCATAGCAAAATTGTTGCTGCTTTAACCCTGTTTTGTTCGGAGTTCAGTGAGCAGCAATTTAGCTCATTTGTGTTGCTTCAGAAGTAATAGTTACAGCTTATGTAGACTTCTCAAGGGTAAATTTCTTCTCCCCTTACCCCACATACACACTTTTTTTATATGTAAAAGTTATAGCAATGTATGGTTAATTGGAATGCAGATTATTTGCTTGTTCTACTTTTTAAAAAATTAGAAATACTTTCAGGCTAACTGTAACCGTTCAGCACATGGACTTAACTGCATATACTTGCACTTCTATTTGATCAGGTGATAGCCAATACTTTGCAGCTTAGGTTTAATTAAGTAATGCAAACTTGGATATGCTCATCTGTGCTCTGGTAAAGACACGCTCCTTTTGTAAAAAAAAATTGTTTTCCAGCTGCAGAATTTTTTCCCCCTATGAACAGTTTTCTCTTAAATAATTCATCATTAAATAATCAGGCACACCTCTGTGAAACAGGTAAATAGTATTGCCCCATGAAACAAATGGAGGCAAAACTGAACCCTAGACATTTAGGCTGCTTACAGATGTTTAAAAAATAAAAAAAAATGGTGCTTTACTTTAAAGTCAGTGCGCTCCTGTGCCAAGTGCAGTGCATGCCCAGAAGAGGCAGCATGTTAGTGGAACCCAGCTTGCCCAATGTTTTTATAGATTGCGTGCTTTGGTAGGGCTTTTCTGGCACTTTTATCTAATAGCTGGTTGAATTAACTTTAGATAGAAGTGCCAAAAAGTCCTGCTGAAGTGCGCAATCTGTATAGGAACTGCAGAGCCAGGTCAAAGTAATGTGCTGCCTCTTTCGGTAAAGCACTTTTTCCCCCCCCCCCCCCCCCCATGTCTGTCAGCAGCCCATATGACTTGTCCATGGACACGCTGCAAACCAAAATCAGGAAGATAATTTGAGTTCTTACTTCAAGTCTTTATGCTTCAACCACTACGCAAGTCTGCAAATAGTATCTGAGCCTGGCATATTGTAATATTGGATGCCTATAGACGTTTAGGGCTCTGCTCTAAGGCTAGGGACAGAAATTACACACAAACCAGTATAAGTGATTGGAAACTGGTTCAAATCAAATCTGGTTCAACAGAAATTCAGTGCACATAAACTGCTTTTAAAATGGCTGAAATCAATTTAAGATAAACTTGGATGGATGCTGTATCAGATTTAACTGATTTAGGTTAGGTTAACCTGTCTCAGGTCCCCATCAGATTCAAGTTAATTCACAGTCCCTCAGCATCCCAGGATGCTTTGCACCTCCCCTGTAACCTCCCCCCCTTGCGGGGGGGGGGGGGCTAGCCTTGGCCCAAGCTGTCTGCTGCAGCAGGGCAGGGAGGTCTGATTTAGCACCCCCCACCCCCGATTTCTGGCCTGGGCCACTAAAGGTATGTGGCTGCATTTCTGAAACCAGAAGTGAATGTCTGTTCACTTGCTTATTGGTTCAATCTACACAGCTTCGACTAACCTGCAAAAATTGAATCAACTCAGCCTTGGACTTTTTGACTGTTTGTACCTAGCCTAACTCATGACACTACACAAAGCACCATGAGTAAGAAACCCCCCAACCCATGACCCAACAAACATTTGCTTGTTGGGTCAAGCAGGGGGCCTGCCAACATTGGCCCTGGCCAACACACAGGGACAGTCCAGTAGACTCTAAGAAGGCTGCTAAATTGCCCCTCTCCCTAGCTTAACCCCCGCCTCCCCCTCCAGTTCCAGGACTGTCAGTGGGGGAGGGAGGGGGACAGGGAGAGAGCAGCATGGAACTGCTGGCTGCTTTGCCTGGTCATTGCTGGAGGGGGGCAGAGTGGAATGGAATACCCTCACCTCACAGGCCTCCCCCAGTTACTCTGGATGAAGTATTGCAGGGAGCTAGGCCAGGCTCAGGAGGGGAGGGGGCTCCATTCCACCTTGCCCTCTGTTCTTACGTTAGGGCCAGACTTGATTTATTGTGTCTTAGACATGTAAAATATCATCTGCATCCCCAGCTGCTTGCAGTCCTGTTAACTCGGAGAGAGAGGTGTCAAGAAACAAGTGAATTTGCCCTCCCAGCTCCAGCCAGGCAAAGCAGCCAGCAACTCTGTGTTGCTGCTGTCAAGAGGTCGCAGATGGGGGAAGGGAGCCCCCACCACTTCACGGGCCCACACCCCAGCTGCCCTGGTAAATATTCATTTACCTCAGAAAAGTTCACTTATTTGAGCAATTGACATATTAATGTTTTGTGATCTTCAGAGAGCTATTCTAATGCCTCTAAACGGGTCTTTATTTTTGATAGGCTTATAACTGTTGTAACTCATGATGCTGTTGGATTGTAACTGTCAAAGGAGAGTGACCAGTGAGAGAGATTCTTTTCTTTTTTTCACAGAGAAAAGTACCAAAATCTAGGGTACTGCTATAGCAGATAATGTAGTCACATGAGGAGACAGACTGAAGATGCTTGGATTCTTTCTTAGCTGAGTCATTGACCTGCTGAAGAATGTTTAGCAGATCACTAATCTGCCTCTGAGCAGAAGTTGGGTTAATCAATTTTTGGGTAGCTGCTAAATGATTTACCGATGTCATAACCTTTTACAGGTCCCACTGATTCATTTGAATTTTTTAGAAATACTGAGAAATACTAAACCCACTTTGTCTAATGGTAGGTACCTGACAAAGAGGCATGTAAAGTCTCTTGTCATTGAGACTCTGCCTTGTTAGCACAGGAAGTAAAAGGACTTTTATTTTCCACAGTACAGCTTTGTAGGGTATGGCCAAATAGAAAAAGGTAGATTTTTCCCTGAAGAGTCCTTTCATTGCCTTTCTCAGCTTAGGCTCTGTACATATTGATCACTCCTGAGGTATGCACTCAAACTAAGCTTATGCTATTGTGAGCTGCACAATATGTAAAAATAATTTTCCCATTGTGGAAAAGGTGACTCTTCGTATTATTCCATCTTTGTCCTTAATGTCCCTTAATTTACAATAGGATCAGCAAGGCATGACAATTGTTGTAGACAACTTTGATATGAATAAAATATACTTTTTTGGTGCATTTATTACTAAATACGACAAAGGCCAAGCAGTTGTTTTATTTTGGAGGTCCTTTTGGTACACTTCCATTAAAATGGCTGTCTTCTAGCTTTATTCTATAGGAGCACAGAAAAGAAGGCATTCCCTTCAAGGTTTGTTAGGAGTGACTGACTTACACTGAAATCTGCAGATTTCTCTCCCTCTCCGTCTCTCTGACATTTTTTTTCCTTATATATGGAGGTTGGTAGGGCAGTTTGCTGTCTATATAAATCATTATTTAGTCTGGAAAAGAGAAGACTATGGTGAGATTTGATAGCATCCTTCAACTATGTGAAGGTGGGGTTCCAAAGAGGATGGAGCAAGATTGTTCTCAGTGGTGGCAGATGACAGAACAAGGAGCAATGGTCTCAAGGTGCAGCAAGGGAAAGTTAGGTTAGATATGAGGAAAAACTCTCTCACTAGGAGAGTAATAAACCACTAGAGCAGGTTACCCAGAGAGGTTGTGGACTCTACATCTTTGGAGGTTTTTAAGACCCGAGTAGATCTAGCCTTGGTTGGGATGGTATAGTTGGGGGTGCATGAGCTGCTTTGAGAGGTCATCTAGTCTCTTTCAACCCAAATTGTCTATGATTATAGTGCCAATACATTCATTGGCTCAGTGCTGATTTATATAGGCAGAGGATGTGATCTAGATCCTGCTTCTGATACCAAATCTTGTGTAAAGAATCATGTAGATCTGTGTTGCTAGGACAGCTGTGCTTCAGGAGGACCAGTGTGCTCTGGCTGTTTTGCTGATCACTTCCCCAGGGAAGCAAGCCTATTTCTGTGAAACTATGGGCGACATAGGTGGGATCAGGACTCCTATGCTCCAGATTTACATTTCTCAAAGGAAAATACATGTGAATTGAATCAACAGAACCTTCTGTTTTACTGTCCCGTTGCATGGCTAATGAAAAAGCCAGAATCCTACACCTGACCCAGTTTCTGGCCAAATCATTATGCATCACAAAGAGCAACTTAAATATTTATTTTTGTTTGCTTTTGATCAGGCTTGCTTCCCTGGGCATAACAGCCAGAGCATACTGGTTCTCCTGAAGCACAGCCCCACAAAGCAACACAGCTCCACATCATTCTTTACACAAGATTTAGTATCAGAAGTATTAGATCACATTCCCTGCTGATATAAATCAGCACTGAGCCAAAGAATGTATTGGCACTATAATCAGAGAATCATAGAAAATTAGGGTTGGAAGAGACTAGATGACCTTCTGGTCATCTAGTCCAACCCCCTGCTCAAAGCAGGACCATCTGCCAGAAACTGTGTTCTGTGGTACATCTTCATAAACCTTATAATGTATGAGCATCTGTTCTGGAAACTGTTGGTTCTGCTTAAAATAAACTTGTAACTATCTGCTTATAATTTTCTGCTAGTAATTCAAAGAGACTGTATAAACAGAGGTGGAAGCAGCACTGACTTTGCCCTTGTATGAATAAGCCTGTTGGTATGTCTTTGTGTTGTTTGTTTGGTCATGCATGCTATAGGGAAGGGCTGTCAAACTCATCTGGCCCTGCAGGACCCCTGGATTGGACCCACAGACTAGTCCCACACACTGGAGCCAGTGTACAAGTCTGGTATGGTATGGGTACCTCATGAAGTGCACATCCCAGACTGGCCCTGCATGCTGCTTGCAGTGTGCACCAGTCCTGGTCTAGGGCTTGTGCATGGAACTAGCATAGGGCATGTGCTACAGACAGCGGCTCGCCAGATTGGCCCTGTGCACTGGTGCATGGGGCTGATCTCTGGAACTGATCTGAACTGACTCCCAGGCCAGTGCATAGGGCTGGTCTGGCATGGGTGGCACATGCAGTGTATGCCTCAGCCTGGCCCCCTGTGCTGTGTGCAGCACCTGTGGCACCAGGCCCAGCCCTGCACACCACCAGCAGCATGTGGGGCCAGAGCTAGGGCTGACATATGCCACATGCTCTGGATGGGGTCAGTCCAAGATCCATGGCCTGGATCTAAGGGCTCCATGGACTCTAACTTTGATGCCCCTGCTATAGGGTGCTTTGCTGAGTTAGAATAATGATAGAGGATTACATGCACAAATTCCTTTCAGAGAAGACTTCTAGCTTAAGATGAAGCCTGAGTGGGAATTCTGTTATTAGTCTATGCTTGTCAAGAAGTTATGTACCCTATATTTGAAAATATTTTCAAAGTACCCTAAAACATAGGTGATCACAGCATGGAGTTTTTTTACACACAGCTGAAACTGCCTTTTAATATCCTATAATGAATTTCTAATAACTGACCTGATACAAGTGAATGAAGATGATTTTAAGGGCTATCCCCAAAATGCACTTTTTCTGAATTTTGCAAGAAAATACATGAAAGCTGTAGAAAGCTTTTAGCTGAAAAGCAAAATGCAATTGACTGTAATTTTTATATTGCTTTAACTAAAAACTTCTGGAAAACTTGAGAAAAGGCTACAAAGATGAAATTAAAATTGAGCTTATTGTCCTGCTAAGCAGTAGGGCTGTGCGAAGCTTCAGGTGCTGATTCTATTTGGAGGAGATTCAGCCCGATCTGGTGGCTGAATCTCTGAATCCAAGTCGAGTCAGGGGACCAATTAAAAGGTCCAAATCAATTCAAAGCTCTCCAAATTGATTAAAAAAAGATTCAGAGAGCTTTGGTGATTTGAGCAGTTCCTGCTCACTGCAGCAGGGAGCTGGTCCCGGACTCCGAGCTGGTAAGGAGGGGCCGGGGAGGGGGGGCTGGAAGAGGGGGAAGGGGACCATGGGGGGACCCCTGCCAGGCTCCATCCCCCGCCTTCTCCCCCAGTCCCTCTGACCCCTGCCTG
Organism: Alligator mississippiensis; assembly: GCF_030867095.1. NCBI lineage: Eukaryota > Metazoa > Chordata > Crocodylia > Alligatoridae > Alligator > Alligator mississippiensis. The sequence continues at coordinate 99,406,430 of NC_081828.1, forward strand.
TTCCCCCAGCCCCCACATGGCTGCCCCTCCATGCCCCAGCTCCCAGCCCTTTAAAAAAAAGCCTCTACTTAACGGATGCTGCCAGGCGGGGGGGGGGGGCAATCCCCACTGCCCCACACTGTGTGGGGGGCTCTGTCATAAGCCCCCCATCTCCCCCCCATCTCCCCATCTCTTAAACCCCCCATTACTTCCCCTCCTGCCCTAGCTCCAGCACTTTAAAACTCCCCCACCCCAGCTTCACCAGCTTCTGTAGCGGTCTCAGGGCTTCTGGGGGCTCATGCAGAGCCCCCCAAATGGTACAGGGCAGTGGGGGGCAGTGGGGATTGCCTCCCCCAGGCAGCAGCCAGTGAGTTGGGGCTTTTTTTTTTTTTAAGACCTGGAGCTGTGGCAGGCGGGGCAGCCATGGGGGGGGGGAGCTGGGAGAGTGGGGGGGGAGTTGGGCAGCTCATGACAGAGCCCCCCCATGCAGCATGGGGCAGTGGGGGGCAGCGGGGATCGCCCTCCTTCCAGGCAGCAGCTGGTGAGTGGGGGCTTTTTTTTTTCCAAAGAGCTGGGAGCTGAGATGTGTGGGCCATTGCCAGGGCTGGGACAGCTGGTGGGGGATGGGGCCTGTGTGATTTGGAGATTTGGCTGATTGGGCAGCAGCTGAATCTCCAAATCAGATTCAGCTGGATCAATTTAGGACAGTGATTTGAATCACCAAATCGAATCACTGTCCCCTGAATCGACCGAATTTGATGTGAATACTAGCCACTTTGCACAGGCCTACTAAGCAGTAGCATTTCTTGGCAGACCTTCCAGATGTTGTGCACCTGTTCCTTTGTGCAAATTCATTTTTTAAACCCTGTACACTAGTTTGTATAGAGAGGTGGTCACAATCAGCATGCAGGCATTCCCTTTTTCAGATGTCATCCCATGCACTGAGGTATATTTTACAGGAAAAGAGCTGCACAAAGAATTTACCTCAGTTAAGGAAACCATAGGCATATTTGAATTAATTAGTACAGAAAGTGCAACTATACTCTACCTTCCTGGAATTAAGGTGTTTAAGTCAGATATGAAACTCCTCCTTTTAATCACCGGGTTCACCAAAAAAATTCATCACAATATAAATAACCCTTCTGTGGAAAAAACAGAAGCAAGTGAGCTTGCGTATGAAGGAACAAAAATCTTCAGAATATTTTGTTACAGGTATCTGGACATCCATGACTGATTGTTTTTTCTTTCATTGACAATAGTAGCTTTTTGGGTATTTTGTTGGAAGTAATCTTGGTGGGGTAGAAACTTGGATATTTGTTTGACATGCCTCAGATCTATGGTAGAAGCCTAGGGTCTTTCACACATCAGGTGTGTCTACACATGAATGAATACAGCTTTTCTAATGCGCATTAAATTTAGTATCTCCAATGTGAGGTACTAAATTAATGCACATTTGCATGCTTTTTTACTGATGTTTAATGCACAGTAGACTATTTTACGGTGCATTAGTGTAATGTCATGGTTTTTCATGTGGTGCATTAATGCACAGTAAAGTAGTCTACTGCGCATTAAAGCACACATATAGCTGTGCCCAGCATGTGTTCTTTCAGAGGTGTGCCACAGGAACTCTCAGAAGCCTACCTCCTTTAGGAATGAAATAGCTTGATATTGGCTTGACTGGAACAGAGGTGAAAGATTTTAATGTGGATGCTGCTTGCTTCCTAAAAATCTCCTAAAATCTGGGGGTAAGGATATCTGTAGTGGTGGAACAACTGTTTCCTTAGATAGGAACTGAGATCAATTTGGTCTCCTACAGTATACAGTGGCTGCGTCTACACAAGATACTTAACTTTGCAACAGCATAGTTTACTGTGAAGTAAGCATGTGTGTCTACATGTGCACATGCTTACTTCACAGTAAACTTTCCTAACTCCAAGTAAGTTTTCTACCTGAAAATGCAAGTAGAAAATTTACTTAGGATTAGTAACGGCACCTGAGTGCTCATGTAAATGCCTGACCAAGAGAAAAATCTGTTCCTGGTCAGCCATCCACCAGCGGGTGGGGAATAGCTCCCTGCCTCCAGGAGCTGTTTGCTGCCAAGACAGAGACAGATTGCGATCATGGAGTGGGGGCTGGGAGATCCTTATCTCCCAGCCTGACCTCCTCAGTTTTTCAGGTTCAGGCTGGAAGACCCTTATCTCCCAGTACTGGAACCAATGATGGGAGATAAGGGTCTTCCAGCCCAAGTCCTGCAACCATGGAGCTCAGGATGGGAGATGAGAGTCTCCCAGCACTGGCCCCACAGTCACAGAGCTGATGCTTGTTCCCTGACCCAGCTCTGCAAGTGTGGAGCTGGGGTGGGGGGGAGGGCAGGGAACAGGATTGGGAGCTTGTTCCTCCCACACGTCCGTGCTCACAGAACTGGGATGGGAACAAGCTCCCCAGCCCCCTGCATGGGGGAACAGTGTCTTCCTGCATGGGACAGTTCCCTGCTCAGCCTGGAGCTGGCTGGGATCTGCCTCTGACTGGGACAGTTCTCAGCCAGTCCTACACTGTGCAGGGCAGCACCTGCGGCCTGGAGGTAGCTGAGGACTGTTCTGTTTTGGGCAGTCCCCAGTCAGACTACCCTGTGCAGCCTGGGGCTGGCCGGGAACTGTCCTGGTCAGAGTTAGGTCCCAGCCCCATGCCCCAATCAGATGAGCAAGGAACAGGGCTTGGAAAGAGCTTTAGGGGTGGGGTGGGTCCCAGCCACCTGTCCCAATCCACCAGTGGGGCAGCTAGCTAGTTAGCTCCTAGCTGTCCTACTGGCAGATTGGGGGAGGGGGCTGGGACCTGCCTCTCCCCTGCAGCTCTTTTCAAGCTCCATGCCCATGATTGGGCACCCAGGGTCAAGAGCTCCCTGCTGCCAGGGTGCTCCTGTCAGTCCCTGACCTAGCACCCAGGGGGAGCCTGGAGCTCCACCCATTGGTGGCAGGGGTCTGTTGTAGGGCTGCAGGGAACTGGGTGCAGATCTGCTCCTTATTCCCTCATGAGTAGACATCTGCCCAAAAACCCTTACTCCGGCTTAGTTTACACCAAAGTAAATCTAGGCCAGAGTAAATGCATGTGTAGACCTGCCCACTATCTAGGAAACACTGAGTGAAACTATCTTACATGGGTCAAAATGAAACAGTGCTGTTTCGCACAGCCCTATGGTTATGTCTACTCCTTACTACAGAGTAAATTTGCTATGGAGTAAAAATCAGAGTTCAGAGAGAGCTTGTCTCTCTCTTTCCCAACTATGCAGTTGGTCCAGTAAAAGATATCACCCTAAAAATTCCCAGTTTTTTTTCCATAATAATCAGCACCTTAAGGTGCTGAAATACATCTTAGCACATATGTAACCTCACTGATTGCAAAATGACTATTCAAGTGCCTAAAATACTTGCTTGAATGAGCTCCAAAAGGAGTTTAAAAGGGTGACTGGTAGTTCAAAAATAGCCTACAAAGATTTGGTGGCTTGTCATTTGTAATGAGTTGACTTTTCAGTTGGATAAACAGTCCAGGTAGCAAAAAACTGGGCAGCATTCTGCACAAATTATTCTTCTGGGGGTTTTTTTCCCCTCCCTTTTCACCAGCTAATTCTTTCTTTGTTCTGGTATAAAATTATCAAAATCATCACATTGTGACAAGCACAAGCAGATCATACCTGGAAGACAAATTACAGATAAGTAAAGTACCATTAAGGAAAGCTAATAAAGCCAGCTAAAGTGGGGTTTCCAAGGTGTTTGTGATAATATGGAATAATGTATGTTTGAAGAACACATCATAGCTAGTTGCCTTTGCTTTGAGAATCCAGAAGATACAAAACTCTCTCTCTCTACTGTGGTACTATCCACATAGCTGGGAAGTTGATTGGTTTAAAAATAACTCCTGCAATTAGCCTGTTGCAATGGGTCATCAGTGAGTAAGACCCTGTCTGCAACTTCTTCCCTGGAAAATGTGTTATATCAAACCTTGAAAGACAACTATAGTAAGGAAATTTACTCTTGGTGAGTTACATCTCATGACTCTACTCTAATAGTTTCCAGACCTACTCAAGATAATATTACAGTTATGAGAGGCAACTGTCATAAAGCCATTTCGATGAATAGCCATCTTCCTGATTTTGTGAAGTCCTATACAACTCTTGGAAGATGTTAGTCCCTGCAATTCTCAAGGCAGCAGTGAATGAAAACACTTCACATCCCTACAGATCTGAGCATCATCATTTCTGGTTTAAGTACCTGTTTCCTTATTTCTGCAAGAAGAAAGCTTGCTTAATCTACAATTGTGTGAACACACACCCCACAGACTACTTATTTAGCCTAACTAAATTAGAAAAAAAACAGCATGTGATTTAATACTTGGCAAATTTAGAGTATAAATGTGTGTACTTAATGTGTGGTAATAGCAATTTAAATCAGAGCATAATTTCCATCAGAGACTATGATCTCTATGCTCTCTTCTAAGAGCACAGGGAAGCCCGAGGCTTCTGATGGCAGGCTTAGCTGCCTGTACACAAATGCCAGGAGCATAGGGAACAAGCAGGAGGAACTGGTCCTTTTGCCAAGCAAAATGAATATGATCTCACAGGGATAACGGAGACCTGGTGGGACTCCACCTGTGACTGGACCACAGGTAGATGGCTATACCTTGTACAGGAAGGATCATGTTGCAAGAAAGGGTGGAGGTGTAGCTCTGTATGTGAGGGTGAGGGTGTAGCTCGTAGCTGTCCTATAAGCAGAGATTGGCACCCAAGGAGAGCGACATGAGACCCTCTGGGTTAAAATACAATGAGAACATGGTGAAGGGGATATAACTGTAGGAGTCTGTTACCGACCTCCAAACCAGGAGGAAGAGCTAGACTACGAATTTTCTAGGGAACTGAAAGAAGCTGCATGCTCTTGGTGCATGGTTGTCATGGATGACTTCACCCACCCTGACATCTCATGGGAAGAACATTCAGCCACATCTGATCAGTTGCATAGATTCCTCACTTGCATTGATGAACTCTGTTTGACTCACGAAGTCTATGGGCCGACAAGATGTAAGATGCTGCTGGATCTGGTTCGGGCCAAAGGGGGATGATCTAGTGAGTGACCTGAGGATTGAAGGAAATCTAGGTGACAGTGATCATGAGTTGATCACTTTCTCTATCCATTGCAAAGCTGGCAAATCAGCCAGCAGTGCAGAGATCCTCAACTTTAGGAAAACTGACTTTCACAAGCTCAGGAGGTTGGTTGTCAAGGTCCTGAGCGATCACGATATGACATGGAGGGGAGTCCATGATGAGTGGTTGCTCCTTAAGGACTCAATTCTAAAAGCACAATGGAAGTCCATTCAGACCCATAGGAAAGGTAGCAAAAGGGCTGGGAGACCCCCTTGGCTCAATAGGGAACTCATGGACCTCCTGAATATGAAAAGAGAAGCTCATAAGGGTTGGAAGTCAGGACATACCACTAAGGAGGACTATGTAGCACTGGCCCAGGCTGAAACTGAACTCAAACTTGCTACAGGAATCAAAGACAATAAAAAGTCCTTCTTCAGATATGTGGGCAGTCAGAAAAAAACCAAGGGCAACATTGGACCCCGATGAACCAAATGGGACAGCTGACAACCGACACTCAGGAAAAAGCTAATCTCCTCAATGATTACTTTGTGTTGGTTTTCCACCAGCCCAAGGGGATCACCCTGCCTGACAGGATGAAGGATTATCAGGGTAAGGGCAATCACACACCTATAATTGGCAAAGATCTTGTGAGGGAACACCTTGAGAGGCTGGACATCCACAAGTCACCTGGCCTTGATGGGATGCACCCAGGAGTGCTAAAAGAGTTGGCTGGCATCACAGCACGACCAATGGTGTGGCTATTTGAGAGCTCATGGTGCTTGGGGGGGAGGCTCCAGAAGATTGGAAGAGGGCCAATGTGGTGCCTATTTTCAAGAAAGGAAGGAAGGAAGTTGCAAGGAACTACAGGCCAATCAGTTTGACTGCAATCCCTGGGAAGATTGTGGAAAAAAATATCAAAGAATCCATCAACCACAGGCTTACTGAAAGCAACTTTCTGAGAGACAGCCAACATGGCTTCACTGCGGGTAGGTCTCGCCTAACCAACCTCATTTCCTTCTATGACCAGGTGACACATCACCTGGACAAGGGAGAAGAGGTTGATGTCATATATTTAGATTTCAAAAAAGCCTTTGACTTGGTCTCCCATGATGTCTTCATGGTAAATTGGGGAACTGTGGCCTTGACAACCCAAGGTCCAATGGCTGGGGAGCTGGCTCTGTGGTCAGACCCAGAGAGTGATAGTCAGTGGAACTGAATCAGCATGGCACATGGTGATCAGTGGTGTCCCCCAGGGCTCAGTACTTGGACCATTACTCTTTAATATATTCATAAATGATCTGGATTCAGGTTTCAGAAGTGGACTGGCTAAGTTTGCAGATGACATCAAATTATGGGGAAGTGCAGTCACACTGGAGGATAGGCTGGTGATTCAGTCCAACCTGGACAGGCTCGCAAGGTGGGTGGATCAAAACCTGAAGACATTCAACACAGAGAAATGCAAGGTGCTCCACCTCGGGAGAAAGAACCCACATCATACTTATAGGCTCAGTGGTGCTACACTCACTAGTACCACAACTGAAAGAGACACGGGGGTTATGATTGACCATGAGATGAACATGAGCCACCAATGAGATGCTGCAGTCGGCAAAGCAAATAAAACTCTGGCTTGCATCTACCGCTGTATCTCAAGCAAGACCCAAGAAGTCATCCTCCCACTTTACTCAGCCTTGGTCACAGCTGGAGTATTGCATCCAATTCTGGGCTCCACACCTTAGAAAAGATGTGGAGAAGCTTGAGAGAGTCTAGAGGAGAGCCACATGGATGATTAGAGTTCAAGAGAGCAAGCCTTATGAGGAGAGGCTGAGAAGCATGGTTCTCCTCAGCCTGGAGAAGAGAAGGCTCAGGGGGGACTTGGTGGCAGCCTATAAGTATATAGCGGGTGTGCATCAGGAACTGGGAGAACGTCTATTCGCCAGGGCACCCTGTAACAGGGGACCTCCTCAGGGCCGATCTCCGTGGCCCGCCCACCTGTTCTTGGGCCAACCGCCCGCCTTCTCGTCCGCCACGCCTTGATGTTAATTGATTCACTGATTAATGTCAATTAAGTGGGAGGCTGCCCATTTTGGTGCCCTGATGCCAGGGGGCGCTCTCTGCGGCTCCTTTCCTCCCCTACACCACAACCCAAGCCTCGCAGATGGCATCTTGGTGTTTACATCCTCACCGGCCCCCACGCTGGGCCCCAGAATCATCCTAACAGGACCCCTCCGTGATCCTTCCAATCAGACGGCCTCTCCGCCTTCATTCGGGCTACTAGCCCCCGAAACCATTTTCCCCTCTCGGGTTTGGTCCCCCTGGGACCTTCGGCTACTAGCCCTGGCCCACCTCCAGGCCAGTCAGGACCCCAGACCCCCAGCTCCTGGGCATCCCTCCTGGTGGGCCCCTGGCCCTTTTGCCCCTCCTGGTCCTGGCCCCAGCATGGGCCAGTTGAGGGTACTCTCTTGTTCGGGTCGGGTCTCTAGCCCTTCACTCTCTCCCAGGGTCCACCCTCTGGGCCCCTCAAACAAACGGGGTTACCCACCCGGTGGTGGGGGCAAGGGGTTAAGGCGCCCCGACCTGCCTTTCACTGGGGTGGTAACTGGCCTGGCATTTCCTGGGGGCTCCCGCGACACTGAGAGCCCCACCAGGCCACCCACTCCCTGCAGGGTGCAGTTTTAGGTCATGCCCAGGACCAGGAGTCTCCTTACCATCCCCTACAGCTCCTCCCTTACCTCCAGATGATCTCAGCAGGCCTCCAGCCAGGCGATGTTGTTGCCTGGCCTCCAGCAGCTAAACTGCCTTGTTTATATAGGCAGCCCCCGTCAGGCACCTGGTGGCTGCCAGCTCCAGGCCCTTAAAGTGGCAGGCACACACAGTGCCCTGCCACACACCCCAAGGTAAGACAAGGTCACAAACTGCTGGAAGATCATTTTAGATTGGACATTAGGAAAAACTTCTTTACTGTCCAAGTCTCCAGAGCCTGGAATAGACTCTCCCCAAAAGTGGTGCAAGCAGGTACCTTGGATAGCTTCAGGAAACATTTGGATGCTTATCTTGATGTGGTCATCTCACCCCAGCTGACTCCTGCCCTTTGGGCAGGGGGCTCGACCTGATGATCTCACAAGGTCACTTCCAGCCCTAATGTCTATGAAATCCATGAAATCTGGAAAATACTGGCACATGAAATATTGATTGCTATTTCAAGGGCTTCTAATGAATCTGTCAATTTTGGGATAGAAACCTAGGATCAGAGAATAGCAAGCGTAGTGTCTATATTTGAAAGAAGAGAACTATATTGATGTAGGTCGTTATAGGCCTAGTAGTTTGACTTAATTATGCAAGATCTTTAGCATATTGAAGGAAAGAATAATTTAGCATATAGCATTAAATAGAAAATGTTTCAAAGTGCAATGTGGTTTTCTAAAAAATATAATGTCAGAGGACCTAATTCTTCCATGATATAATAATTGATCTGATTGGTTAAGTTTATTGCATTGCTCTTATCTGTCTAGATTTAAGTGAAGTATTTGGCATGGTGCCTCATGGATAATTACTAATTCATCTGCAGAAGATGGGTATGAAAAGTGAATAAAGAATCATCTGAAAGGGAGACAACAGAGAAATAGAGGCGTGTAGAAGAACTGATTGACTACAGGGTGACCATGACCTGTCTTTGATGAACCTGTAAAACCAGCTAACACAATTCTAAGGGCATATTAGATTAGGGTATCTTTGGTTAAGAGGATGAATGCTGCTGTATGATGCACTAGTGAGCTCCCATATAGGAAATGATGGGTGGTTCTGGTCACCTACATTACAAAAGATGACTCTTTAAATTGGAGTAGGTAAACATGGAATAGCTACTATTATATTTAGGGGAATGGAGAATTATCCATTCAGAAGAGATTAAAAAGTTGGCTTGTTTATCTCAGCAAAATGAAAATTGAGAGGAGATCTAATTACTTTTCATATGTATATTCACAGGCTGAATATCAAGCACAGAGAAGAGCTATTTAAGCTAAAGAACAATACTAGCACAAGATCAAATGTCTACAAACTAATCACAAACCAATTTAGACTGGAACCTAGAAAAAAATGTCTAGTTTTATGGAATAAATTTTTGACGGATTCTCTGGCTACACAACCTGGCTTTCCCACAGACCCTGAGTTTGGCCTGGCCCTTTGGCATACCTAACCTGGCTGGCCTCTTGACCCCATACTCTGCCCCATTCTTTGAATTTCTGACTTGGTTTTCGAGATAGATCTTTTGGCTTCTGGCTTCCTGGCTCCCCTATACTTTGCACACTCCCATTGGGTCTTGGTTACTTCTCTTCACCCTGGGGGACCCTCAGACCTGGCTGCCCATGACCTGGTATGACACTGAGATACTTCAAGATGGAGATTGATCTCTTTACAGAAGGAAGAGGATTGCATACTCTTGAGACAGTAATCAGAGTTTACGAAACATTTGAGTATTTGATGCGTCTAGAAAGCAGTTGAAAGGAAACTATCTCTGTGATTGAGGTAGTGTGAAATCTTATTCAGGACTTTTGCTGATTGACTACAAGGGCCAGGAAGATATTTTTTGTCCCCTAGAAACATGTTACTGGGCTACTGAGTTTTTCCCAGTGTGTTCTGGTGCTTCTCATGGTATTAGTAAGCTTTAATGTGTACAGCTCCTGAGTCCTGTTCATGCATAGAGTCAAACTAATCATGACATAGGCAATTAGGGAAGATTTTTTTTTCTCCATTGTCTCAGAAGGACAAGGGCCATCAGGGTCTTTGCCTTCTCCTCCATATTATAGGGTATGGTGGTCTTCCTAGGATCAACTGAACATGCTGGAATATATAGCAAATTCCCCACTGTTACTGTGCCCAAGAGAGGCATTCTTACCTCTCCTGCTCTGTATCTGTGATGTATGTGCGACAAACTTACCTGATTGAGCTCCAATGTGCCCAGGGGCTTGAGAATCCTCAAATCCAATTGGTGGAGTCGATCCACCAATCAGAAACAAGCTGGGGGAAAGCGGGCACCGCCCCTTTCCTGACGAGGGGGGAGAGAGGAGCTCCCCGACCAGACTGTGGACTGCAGCATGGCAGATCCATTGGACTTCAGGAATGGAACCCCTGAAGTGGATAAAAGGAGAGTGTGCTCAGCACGCTAGGGGAGAGGTGCGGCAAGGGACAGCAAGGAGAGAGGAGCTCCAGAGGCAACCATCCTCAGGATCCTGCCTGAGGCTCAACAGTGTGCAGATTGCTGCATGGTGCTCAGGCTCTAGAAGCTGTTCAAGGTGGTTTGAGCCTGTGAATCCGGCAAGTGGCTGTGTAGGTGGTATATGGATCAGTGCATGGAGAGCTGGCTCTGGGAGCAGCTTGAGGTTGCTCAAGTTAGCCCTGGCTCTAGGCTGAGTAACCAAAGCCCCTCAATGTGGTTCCACATTAAACTAAAAGAGCCTCAGTGCCCAGAGCAGGGCCTAGGAAAGGGAAAGCCCCTTCCTCACCCAGTGTGAGGCTGGGGAACTGAAGCCAATAAGGGCTTGGTTCCTGTAGAAGCACCCTGGGTGCCCAGTGCGGGGCATCAGGCCATCAAGAGGAGCCGGAAGCATTGCCAGAGAGAGGCTCTTGTGGGACTGGCCAGCAGGGGATGAGCCTTGGCTGCTTCAGAGCGGAAACATGAGTTGCTGGGGAAGTGGGTCCTGCAGGAGAGGCGGGCTTGGGAGAGGAGGGTCTGCAGCCTCCAGCCCCCTCCATTGTGGAATGGGGGCATGTCCAGGGCCCTAAAAGGGAGGGGCTCCAGGGAACAGCCCGTGGGGTGTTGAGTGCACCCCATATTCTGTGATTGATGTTGCTTTCTACTGTAGACATTAATATATTTATGAGTACTCCTTAAGGAGGTTTATATGGGTTTACCTGTCTTTATTACTGTCGCAGGGCACCTCGGTGCCTGCTCCTAGAGAGGAGAAACTGCCAGGGAGAGAGCCCTGGCAGAGCTAATTGAGCACAGCTGTGTGTTGCCGGAGCAACTAAGGGGAACCAGCTGCCTGTAGGGGGCAGGGCCTGGCCCTTATAAAGCCCAGGGCCGGAGCCAGGCTGGCAGTTCTCTGCCAGCAGCCAGAGAGGCAGGAGCTCCCTCAGCCGAGATATGGGAAGGAGCCTGAGTTGCAAGTACAGCTCCTGATAGCCCTGGAGGCTTGAGCTATGATAATGAGTTATGGCCATGCGGCTTGTGGTTATGTTACAGCCTAGGGGCTTGTGGTTTTGCTTTGTGTTTGTGTTATTACACCCGGAGGCTTGGGTGAGGCTGTAGGGGTTGGAGGAGGCCTCAATTATAGGGACGCCAGAGAGTGTGGGGTGCCCTAGCGCCAAGAAGGCGCATTATTTTCATAGCGCCAGGGAAGGCTCAGCTCGCACGCCAGTGTGTGAGCAACTGGCGGCGAGGAGCGTGGCCAGTGGGTCGCGGGCGCAACCCATAGGTTGCAGACGGGGGACCGAGACCCCGGATTGTGTGCGGGGTACATAGACCCCAGCCCCAGGGAGAGGGGCGATCTGATTGAGAAGCCCCGTGGGGGCGCGGCGAGCCCCAACGAGGGGGAGCGCCATTGTATATGATTAAGAAGCTCTGTGGGGGCGTGGCGAGCCCCAAAGAGGGGGAGCGCCATACTGAGGAGCCCTAGAGAGAGGGGCAATTACTGAGAAGCCCGAGACGGGCATAGCGAGTCCAGCCGCAGGCTAGTGCGGTAACACCCCTCAGACTGAGGCAGGGCGCTGCGGTTGCCCCGAGAAGACAGGGAGTAGCAGCGCGGGGAGCCAGGGTCAGAGAGGGTGCCCGTGCAGTTGGCCCATAGGACCGGGGCCCGCTAGGGAGTCCCTGAGCGGGACCGTACCATCAGGGTAGGCCCAGCGGGAGGCTGGGCACAAGAGAGACAGACCAGACAACGTCCATTACATCTGCGAGGCTTGGGGCGTGGTATTAGGGGCTGGTAGGAGCCACGCATAGCCCACAAGGCTAGGGTGTCTGGGGAACACCCACCATATCGGGAGACCCCCAGGGGGTCCGGAAGAACCGTGGGGACAGAGGTCCCGAGTAGCCATGCCCAGGGAAAACACAAGGCAGCCTCCCATCATTATATTTACCATCAAAGACGTGGCGGGCGAGAATTAGAGGGTGCTTTGGGCCGGCCTGTACACGGAGCGAGGGACCTTAAGGAGATCACGGCCCTCTGTGAGGACCCCGCCGTGACAATTACCTATATATGTTTACTGCCTATTATAAGAATATTTCATTGCTGCCTCAAGTTACCTGGGTTTATCTAAGCTGATGCTTATGGGTGTTTATTGTGTTGATGCCTTGACTGACCTATTCCAGAGTGTTAATGTTCATTCTGTGCAGGAGGATTAATTATTGCCTATGCTGTGAACCACCCGTATGGTTATGTTTTGTAGTCCTGCCAAGTGGTGCAATGTGTTGATTGCAAGTTATTGTATATGGTGTCCCATACTAATTCTATTGTAAACATTTAGTGTCTCTTATTTATATTTATTTTGCGTAGCAATACATTTGTATATCGTTAAGCACTTTCTCTTGGCCTGGCTCTATAGAGAAGAGAGGGAACTGCTCCCAGGTGGCGGGCCCCTCTCACAGCACTCTTGCCTGACCACCCTGTCCCTTCCATTTGTGGACAGGGTGCACCCCTGGATGTACTCAGGCTACAGATGGTAGGCTTTTAAAGGGTGCCTTTGGGCTGTGGTGTGAGAGAGGCCAAAGTGGACTTGTTCCCTTTTTTTTTTTTTTTTTTTTTTTCAATCTACCTGGACAAATGGCAATAGGGATAAATGAACCAGTAAGTTATTGCACAGCAAGGGGGAATAGGCAAGTGTCTAGACATACAGGTGTTAAAGTGCATTAACGCTGTGTGTAGAATGACTTCAGACTAATGTTAATCAGTCCACACATAGTACTACTGTGCAGTAAGGCATCTACATGTGCTTTACTGCATAGTAACTAATCAGACATAAATTTGATACCTGCATGATGCAGGTATCAAATTTATGCTCAAGTCAGCATAAGTCACCATATTTACTGCACAATATGGGCGTGCATGTGTAGATGTGTGCCTGTGCTGCGCAGTATTTTTGGTTACTGCACAGTAAATGCACACATGTAGACACACTCACTGACTATTGAACGTTAGTGGAACTAGTTAGTGTTGGGGATTGCTAATAGCTTAGAACTGATAATTTTGTGCACTGGCAGAAAATCATTTAAATTATTTGGATAATTGCACTTACACAGTCTTTTTTCAGGTCTGAGGCTCCGTCCTTCGATGGAGTACACTCTACTTCTTGGCAAGATCAAGTCTTTGGATTATTTATTCAATTTTGTCAAATTACCAGCTGTTCCTGCACACACACAAGTAATTGAGAGCAGATTTTGGATAATGCAAAAAATGGATAATGCAGAGTTTGGATAATGCAAAATACATTGGGTAATTTCTTGGATTATAATTTAAAAAATTGATATACTGAAGAAGGTTTGGAGTCAAAATTCCTATATAGTTCTTTTTTTTTCTGATGCACTGTAGCAAACATGCATACAAACAAGAATAAATTAGTTTATAGCTTAATTCTATCTTGCCAGTTGTTGTTGTTTTTTTCTAATAGCATATTTTGTTATCCAGGAACTTCTTTCAGGACACAGCTTTGTTCTTGGGGTGGGATTAACTGTGGCAGGATGTCTCCTGCCACAGTTAAACACTGTTTGCCTGTTGTCTCGAGTGAGGATGCAAAAGTGTGATATGCACACCACCTGGGAAGTGTGCATGCTGGAGGATTCCTAGAGTGAACCTTGGCAAGCAGAGAAACTGGAACAATCACTCCCAGGGTTTCAGGGGCCTAATCCTGAAGGGGAATTCTAGGGGCATGCAGGACTTGTCCTCTTAAGCACTGGAATCACCCACCCAGGGCAGCTGGAGAATGCAGGCAGCTCTGGTTTGCGTGCAGTCTCCTGCCATAAAGCAAACAGACATCTACTGTAAAAAAAGTGGAACAAATTTTTACCACCTATTGTCGTGGCTACAATTTTAGGCTAACCCTATTGGAAGTAGGTTGATTGCAGAAGTTTTGGATAAGAGATAAGGGAAGCACTGACATTATTGGATGTCTGTATATTTTCTGTGTCCAACTGAAACCTTCATGTTGTTAGTAAAATGGTGCTTATCACCTCCATTTTGTGCTGGGATATCCAGAAGCATTAAAAAATTCTTGTAGTTGGGGAAAGCCAGCAATAGATAGGCTGTCTAAATGTCATTGTCACGGCGGGGTCCTCGCGGAGGGCCGTGATCTCCTTGAAGCCCTCTCACCGCGCTACTCCGGCCCGAGGGCACCCTCCATTCTCGCCCGCCATGTCTTGATGTAATATGTAATAGGGAGGCTGCCTTGTGTTTCCTCGGGCCTGTCAGCTCCTGGACCCCTCGTGGGTCTCCCCGTACAATGGGCGCTACCCAAGCGCCCTAGCCTTATGAGCTATGCGTGGCTCCTACCTCCCCTGATACCACGCCCCAAGCCTCGCAGATGTAATGGATGTTGTCCTGTCTATACGCCCGCTTCCCGGGCCTCCTCTCTAATATGGCCCACTCTGGGCTCCCTCTCTCGTGCCCAGCCTCTTGCTGGGACTCTCGTCTGGCCCACTCTGGGCCTCCCCTGCCGGTGTGGTTCCGCTTCGGGACTCTCTAGCGGGCCCCTGGTCCTATGGGCCAACCGCACGGATACCCTCCCTGACTCTGGCTCCCCGCGCTGCTACTCCCTGTCTTCTCAGGGGCAACCGCCGCGCCCTGCCTTGGTCTGAGGGGGATTGCCGCACTAGCCTGCGGCCGGGCTCGCTATGCCCGTGCGCCCACACTAGGCTACTCACTAATACACAAGGGCGTTCCCCCTTTCTGGGGCTCGCCGCGCCCCCACTGGGCTACTCAATAACATACAAGGGCGTTCCCCCTCTCTGGGGGCTCGCCGCGCCCACACTGGGCTACTCAATAAAACACAATGGCGTTCCCCCTCTCTGGGGGCTCGCCACGCCCATGCTGGGCTACTCAATAAAACACAATGGCATTCCCCCTTTCTGGGGGCTCGCCGCGCCCACACTGGGCTACTCAGTAACGTACAAGGGCGTCCCCCCTCTCTGGGGGCTCGCCGCGCCCACACTGGGCTACTCAGTAATACCGCCCCTTTCCTGGGGCCGGGGGCTATGTTCCCCCCCCACACGCAATCCAGGGTCTCGGTCCCCGTCCACAACCTACGGGTTGCGCCCGCGACCCACTGGCCGCGCTCCTCGCCGCCAGCTGCTCGTGCAGTGGCGTGCGAGCTGCGCCTTCGCTGGCGCTATACAGGGGCTGTGTTCCCCCACACGCAATCCGGGGTCTAGGTCCCCGTCTGCAACCTACAGGTTGCACCTGCGACCTACTGGCCGCGCTCCTCGCCGCCAGTTGCTCATACACTGGCGTGCGAGCTGCGCCTTCCCTGGCGCTGTGTAGATAATGCGCCCTCTTGGCGCTAGGGCACCCCACACTCTCTGGGGTCCCTATAGTTGAGGCCTCCTCCAACCCCTACAGCCTCACCCAAGCCTCCGGGTGTAATAACACAAACACAAAGCAAAACCACAAGCCCCTAGGCTGTAAGACAAATGCAAGCCGCCTGGCCATAACTCCTCATCATAGCTCAAGCCTCCAGGGCTATCATGAGCTGTACTTGCGACTTAGGCTCCTTCCCATATCTCGGCCGAGGGAGCTCCTGCCTCTCCGGCTGCTGGCAGGGAACTCCCAGCCTGGCCTCAGCCCTGAGCTTTATAAGGGCCAGGCCCTGCCCCCTACAGGCAGCTGGCTCCCCTTAGTTGCTCCGGCAACCCACAGCTGTGCTCACTTAGTTCTGCCAGGGCTCTCTCCCTGGCAGTTTCTCCTCTCTTAGGAGCAGGCACTAAGGTGCCCTGCGACAGTCATGTCATTGGTGGTGGTGGTGGGGGGGGGTTTAATATGGAAGCCCCATTGGATGAAGGAGGTGGCCAGCCCAAGCAAACCAGTATGCCCAAGTAGGCTGGCAGATAATCAACTGACAAGTGACAATGTCTAATGGGATACCTGAATTCTTTGACAAGGCACATTAGGGAGTCATTTCTTAAAGGAGACTGCTGAAGAATGTTCCTGAGTGGTAGGGAAGCTGGGTCAGGGAAAGACTAAAGGAGTTCAGTTTTTAATCTGCTTATCTTCTCTTTTTGCAGTAATTGTCTTGTGCACTCCAACTATCATATGTCTTGAGGAAGGCAAACTATAAACCTAGACTGTTCATAAGAGAATCCTAGTGAAGGGTGGGATGTCCTCGCAAACTGGGAAGGTCAATACTGTTCCTA
Source organism: Alligator mississippiensis (assembly GCF_030867095.1). Lineage (NCBI taxonomy): Eukaryota > Metazoa > Chordata > Crocodylia > Alligatoridae > Alligator > Alligator mississippiensis. The sequence goes on from NC_081828.1 coordinate 99,422,932, forward strand.
AGGTAGCTGGATTTAAGGTCCCAGTTCTGCAAAGTGGTAACTAATGGAGATGGTGTGTCAAGACACATGTCAGAGGCCAAGAAAGATGTGCATAGATTGTCAGAGATGCTATTTGTCTATTATAATATGCAGTGTCAATAATGTTCAGATTAAACAATGCTTTTTTTTATAAAGAAAATTGGTCACAACTCCCAAAGAGAAGAATGACAGGGAGCCAAACCATGTTGGACCCACTGGATAATTGTAGTGTGTGGAGGGTACAGTAGCTCAGTGTCAAGGCTGAGAGAGAACTGTAGATTCTTTTCCCAGAGGAAGGCAAAATCAGGAAACCTGAAGTCTGGAGGAGGCATCCTAAGGGAGAGTGAAAATAAACCAGGACTCGGTTAGTCTTCCATTGTGACATCCAGATTTTCACTTACTCCATTAACATACTTTGTTGATGCGTTGTCATACTTCATAGACCTGGTAATGTAAAACTCAATGGAATTCACTTGGTACTTTCTGGGATCAAATGATTTAATTATTTGGGTATTCTGGAGTGCAAAGAAGTCAAATGAGTGTCAACGTTCGCAGAGCTGCTGTTTTACCCAAGTTCAATGACAGTGCTTATTTTGGTCTCAGAATTAAAATCCTTCTAAAACTGTCAATTACTGGGCAAATTTTCATGCTAAAAATGCATATAGATGCTATTGTTGACATCTCATAACACTCGTATGCATTTTTGTAGTGTACTTTTGTCTTGTTTACTTCATAACCCTGAAAAATGCTTCAGTAAAACTTCTAATGTCTTCTTTTGAAAATACAGCCTGTCTTTTTAAGTCTCCCTCATGTCTCAATTAAGCAAGGTGGGGTACTTATTGGCTAAGAAGAGCATACTTGGGGCTGGTATTTCTCCCAGGGAATCCACTTAGTTTGATAACATATGATACCAATGGCTGTTTTTCTGTTGATGTAACTGAAGACTGAGGGAACTCTGTAGAGTCTGTGGTTTCATAAGCCTCTTAAGTTATTTTCCTGGTTTTAAAAGAACCTGTAGAAGGTGACTTTGACAGGGGTATTGTAATAAACCTGTATTTTCCAAAGACTGCCGTTAAAAAAAAACATAAAAAATTGTTCAGTGTTTGATCATAATGAAATGAGTGTATGTAGAAGTCATCCTGGCTCAAGATTTTGAGAAGAGAAGTACAATAATACATCTCAATTCCAGTAAACCCTTTTTTATACCTACTAACATTGAAACGAAAGAATGAAGCTTTAAAACATTGCATCAAATTTACAGTCTTGAGCTAGTATTAATGCTAAAACAACAGAGGCTGATTCACTACAGTTTGAGAGGGTTAAATAATTTTAGCTAGGTTTTTGTCATTTTATGAGTTCTCTACTTGGTATTAACTATTAGTATTTTTTGCTTAGATACACGAGGAAACAATTCAGTTGGTAGCTATAAAATTGCCACATACTAACTGGCAGCTTTTACACTCCAGTTCCACAAGGCTGAGTGAGTCTGGATGAAATATAACCTGATAAAAATAAATGTACCGGTGCCTCATGATGAAATTTCTTTATCAGGCCTCCAGGTTTACATGAGGGAGGCTAGAAATCTCAATCTGGCATTGGCTTAATGGTCTTTGTCATCCCTCAATTGGCTTGATTGCAGCTTCTTAATGAGTACTCACAATTCCCATGTACAGGCAATGGAGAACCTCAGTTTACTTGTTGTGATGCCATGAAGTTGGGCAAAGTGCCAGCTAGAGTTCACAGGGGTGTTTTTTCTCTTGAGTGGGAATACAAGGGCTTTCAGGTATGTGGTGCTGAGGGGAGGGCATTTCTATGTGGCACTGAATTTTTAAGAAGTTGGTAAATGCATGAGTTTACCAATAATAAGAATAAACTGCATCTTTGCCAGTTTACTCAATGGGAGCACTTGATAACCCTTTAAATTTAACTCAGTGCCTGTGAAATAATGAACTCACAGAAAAATTAAACAATGCTTAGCAAATCTACAAGCAGATAGGTGAACACAACAACATAACAAAGACAGCAGAATGTTTTACTATTCTTGGCATTGTGAGGAAAAGAGTTGTTGCAACATAGCTTGGCATGACAGATAGCATTTTGCTATGAGAGCTATCCATCTGATTCACTTTTGATGTTCCATATTTTATTTTTGGGAACAACATCAGACAAATAAGCTTCTCCTGTGACAAAGTACCCATCACTTCACACTGCAGGAGTGTGAGATTTATGTTATATTCACACCCAATAATATGTTGGATTAGAACATCACAAAAAGGACTGCTTTGTTTCTCTGCAGTCAACATTTTGGAAATCACATTGAAAAGCATAACAAAGAAAGATGCAGAGCTTTCTGCTTCACTGACCTGAGGGTGAAACCCAAGAAAGCTAAAGGCAAAGTCTTCTTGTTAAGCTTTCTGCAAGGAGATTACCAACCCACTTGGAGGAAGCTGGAACTTGTCCAAATGCAATTGTTTTCAGAACAAAAAAACAAGAACCGCATTTTTCCAAAGATTATCTCTAATGACACAATAGCACAAACAATGATGAATATAATTTGCAAGGTTAGATTACAATAAGAGGGAAGATGCAGGAGAAATAGGGATTGCTCCATCCTCCTTATGTTTGGATGTCTGAAGGTAGAAGATACTTTATTTAGGTAGAAGATAAGTTTTCATTTTGAAAACTTATCAAGATAGATAGAATCTAACCCATTTTTCTGTATTTTAATTAGCTGACATTTCTACAGTCACAGTCTTAGCATTCTCAGAATATTTTATTATTTGAGATGGCAAAACAATGTTAGGTTAGACAGGAGTCACCCCAATCATATTTTCTCACCTAGCAAATAGGTGTGTGGGGGAAGGGGGCTTTGTCTTCTGTATGACTTCTTAAAACAGGAGTTTCAGCATTTCTAGCATTTTTTTAAAACACCCTTGTCACATATGGCAAGGATCTATATTTGGCAGCCATTACCTATGTTTCTTTAAAACATGTTTCTTTAAAAGTGCTGCTCCAACCTGTGTTTCTTTAAAAGTGACTATGAATGTTTCTCTTATGCTAAGCAAAAGGCAAGGAAAAAGACAAAATTTTGGAAGACTGATGTTTCGGGACAGACCAGGAAAAGAAGACAATTACTGTTTGGTTCTTTGTTTTTCCCCTTCTCCTTTTTCTCCCCCACACTCTCCTCCCACAACTTAAATCATTAAAATGCTGTATAATTACAGTTTAGTCTCAGTCTCATTATCTGTGTTTACTGTCCAGAGTCCAGGATAAAAATATCCAAGGACCTCATAAAATAGACTGCTTCCTACTCATGGTTAGTTGTTGCCCTTGATTCTGTCCCTTCCTCTGCACTGTCTACTGCTGGCTGTCCTGCATTCAATGTGCCTGCCAGCCTCAATCCAATATGGCCTCCTGCCATAATACATTTACATTCACTTACAAGTTTTTCCTGTTTTATTTTGGAGAAAATGATGCCTACAAACTCATCGGGGCTGCCTATAAACTCATCAGGGGAGATCAATAGCAAATAGCTTTTTTCCCCAGCACCTTGGGGTGACAAGGAACAATGGTAATAAGCTGATGGAGAATAGGTTTAGGTTAGAGATCAGAAGGCAATATTTTACAGTTAGGGTGGCCAAAATCTGGAACCAACTTCCCAGGGAAGTGGTCCTCGCCCCTACCTTGGGCAAATTCAAGAGGAGGTTGGACGATCACCTGTCTGGGGTCTTGTGAACCCAGCATTCATTCCTGCCTGTGGCAGGGTGTCAGGCTTGATCTATTCAGGTCCCTCCTGACCCTAGCAACTATGAAACCATGCCATTTTCGATGAACTGTAAAAGGGTCATTGCCTAGATATATAGGTAGATAATTGAAATAAAATCTACTGAATGAAATCAAGAATGTGAGAGGGATGACTTTTTCCTTTGGTTTACTCAAGAAATTGCATTCAATACGGAAATTGAAGTGATACCACTGAGAGGCCTTGGTCCAAATATATCCTGAGCATAGATCCATTGAATTTATAGCAGCTGTTGTTTGGCAGCATAAATCATTTGAAATGTTCTCTCTCTGAAATACCAAATGCCATATTCTCCTCTGGTCAGTGCAAAGAGGTGCAGGAACCAAACAGATGCTGCTAGTGCAATGATTTTACAGGTGCTTTTATTTTCATGCTGCATAATCCTTTCTTATAAGATCTGTTCTGGCAGATCATCACAACACTTACATTTAGTAATTTATATGTCAAAGTTGAAATACCTAAGCATTCTGTTTGGAACGTCAGACAGGTAGAAATCAGAGTCAACCTTACTACAGTAAATGCTGTGTTATCTGGCATCCCCTGGGAATGGGGGATGCCGGATAACAAAATATGCCGGATAACTGAGCAGCCTGAAAAGGTGTTCTTGCCTGTTCAGGCTGCCACTTCTCCCACCACGTCCGGGGCGTTGCCACCCCTCCCATGGCATCACCACCCCTCCAGCAGACAGGGAAGCAGGCTCTGCACAACCTGATATGCCTCAGGCTGTGGGGGCTTGGAGAAACCAGAAGTGCCATGGTGGGCACTTCCAGTTTCACTTTACCTCACAAGCTGGCATGCAAGTTAATAGAGCATGCTGGTTTGTAAGGTGACAGTTAACGGAGCTTTTACTTGTAAATAGATAAGATTCAGATTATTTAGTATGCCATGTAACTGATGTCACATGATGCCTTAAAATCTAAGGGGTTTATTTTTTTTGATACTGAGTACCTACTGCTCTACTGCTGTCCATTTTAATTAGCTCTGAAAAATCAGCCTACAAACATCTAACTTTACTTCATGGACAATAAGGGTAAAATTCTCAGCCAGGTGAGATTTGCTAAAGTCAGAGGCTTTAACTCACACTTTATGTAAGAATAGGAAGGGTTGCCTGGGTATCTGAAATAAAATGTCCTGAGTTATGAAGTGTATGCACGCGAATTGGTTGTTTCAGTTATGTGCACAGTTTAAGTGGTTAAGGTTGAAAGGTACCGTAAAAATGGGACAAAAAATTAAAACTCCTTTAATTTTCCATGGAGTAGTCCATACTTAGGCATCAAAAAACTTTGTAGCTTATACTCAAGGAGTGATATCAGATGCATCATGGACATGTTGTGAGATGCTGAGCCCTAAGTCTGCAGTAGGAGATGAAAGCTTTCAAATTTCACTTAACTCTGTTGTGGTCCAGTAAACTAAATGGGATGAGGATCCATATTCAAGTATTTGGCCACTGGTATTTTGGATATCCATCATTAATGCAACTGAATCTTTTGGTAAGTGTTAACATTCATCTGGTTCCATTTATGGTGGAATCTGGATGCTGCCTTTTAATTATGGGTCAAGTAATGTCACTCTTAGCATGAAATTAGAGGAGCCTATGAGACAGTGATAGAGCTATTTTCAATTGAATGCAGGTTGTATAGAGCTGAAAAGATTGTGGCTCCAAGCTTAGGTCTTGAAAAGTTCCATTCTGGCTTTATCCATTTTAAAAGATTGGCTCTAATGTTGCTGAAACACCCCACTGGATTTAGATCTGGCCTGTGTGAATTCATTTCTGGATGAAATAGCTGGAATGTTTCTGAATGAACCTAGACCCTAGTGAGAATGTAAGAATCCCTGTGTCATACATTCTCCAAAATTGTTGTTCTATAGAGATCCTTATATTATAGTCATCCCTGCATTACCTGAACACGCTCCAGGAATATGTTAAGCGTTGTATATCTATAATATATGCTGCTTCAACTTCCAAAGAAGAAAAATTGTCAGCTACCACCTCTGTTTTAGATAAACTTAAAAAAAATGCAACAATAATGCAGCATATCTCCACCAGTGTAACTTCCCTTTTTCTTGGGTTCAATTTCAACCAGTTGTTTTTCATCCAGGAGTTGTCATCTCCAAACCACACCCCCCCCCCCCAGCAGTGGGCCATCTTGGTTTTAATGCAACAATTGTAGGTAGTGATGGTTAGTTTGAGTTCTGTTATCTGAGTATTACTGGCCCTTGAGCCTACATTGTCTGAACAGTTTTTTTTTCTTTTGCCCAGTTTCTCAGTGAGCTTGTGTCAGAAGGAGAGAGCTAAATACTAGACGAAGATGGTTGGCTAGAATTAAGGCATCCAGGGTTTGGCTCTATAAAGTTAATCAGAGAAAGGAAGATACCTTTCTTAAATGAACCATTAGCTATTTTTGTCAGGAGTGGCTAATGTGCTCACAGTGTCTCTTTAACATGCCAAAAGGTCATTGTCTGAATTAACAAGCCATGGCTTCTCTAGGAAGAGAATCCAGGACTTTGCCATGATTGAAAAATCCCCAAATCCTGGAATGCAGACAATTAGTGGTCAGTGGATGCAGGTGTTGTGGGTCCAGGATGGTTAGGAAACCTTCCTGAGCATATGTGATCTCAGCTGTGAAGTAGGATGGTCTATTTTTTTTTTTTTGGCTGTTTGCTCAGTTCAGATCCAGGTTCTAGGTTGTATTTACTATCCTAGATAATGTTTTGGAAAAAGATGTGTTAACTTCAGTGGAGGCTAAAAGAATGGATTTCTACCCTTGAATACAGCCTCACATTATTTGGAAACAAGTGTCTTCATGCCTGCTTCTATCCCTCCTTTTTATTGGCAATCTGTGTTCAGTTTTTGTTCAGCATTTTTCATATATCACAGGTGTCAACAATTAAGGAGATCTGTGTTGGGTAATGGCAAAGAAGGGGCTTTTAAGGGACAGTATCTTAGTATTTGAGGCTATCACACAATGATAAAGATTTGCCAGAATTAACTCCTCCTTTTTCCTTGGGAGGTGTTCCCTTTTTTCTTAAGCATACTTAGGCATTTTTGTTTGAGGGCTGGTCTACATTGTATCCATGCTTATGGCTTCTCCATACTGGTTCAGTTGTTCCCAAGCATGTTATAATAATCTGTGCCTATAGGCTTACTCCAAACCTAGAAACTTGCTAGTGAAGCTGTTACTAGATTCTCCACCAGGGCCTCTAGTCTCTGCTATGCTTGAGAAGTGCCACAAGAGAAGAGTGGCCTCTTTCTCATACTTCCTGTTTTGGAAAAGGCTTCTGGGCACAGGTGGGAGGGGCATGCCTGGAAACCTGTCTGGGATCTGCTGCTGTTGTATAGGCAAGCTATAAATTAGGAATATAAGACTGGAGAGTTCTCTTGGGTGACTGTGATCATTAGATGCATACAATTACAAATTAGGATAATTGGGCTTTTCCCTGTCTTTGCAAGTTTGAAGAGCTCTGAATATGCTTAATGAACTGATGACATCTAAGATCCAGTTTTAGTCCAAGGTGCAACAGATTATGTAAATATTTGGTCAGAGACTATTTGTGCAAGTCCAAAAGCAGAAAGTAAGGAGATATTTTGAGCTTTTGTAGTTGGAGCCTTGTAAATATAGAGGGTAAGCTTTTCAGGGAAATTGGTCTTGAGTATCTTAACATTTTTTCTAACAGAGGTATCACTGAATTCTTTTGGTCTGTGATAGCTTGTAAATAAGATTAAATCTTATTAGCTTTGGTTTCCATTGTCAGATGAGTAATTTTTGTTTTTGGTTTGGGGTTTTTTGGGGCGGGGTGTTGGTTTCACGGGGTTTTGTTTTGTTTTGTTTTTTTGAGTGGGCTCAGTTTCACCTGGGAAATATGGTTCACAAGGAAAGACTGGAAGAGTTGGGATTAATTGCTCTGCAGAAGAGAAGCCTGGAAGGGTAGAGTGGGGTTGATAAGTCTTCAAATACCTGAAAGGTGGTTACAAAGAGGATGGAGATATTGTTCTCTGTGACTACAAGGGACAAGACAGAGTATTGTTTTGTTGAAAGCTGTGTCCATTTCTGGAGTTATTTCCTGTCTCCTCAGAGAGGCTTGATGCAGCTCAAGGGAATGAGGTGTGTCTCAAATATGTGAGACACACCCACAGGACTTGGGATCTTCTCAGTGAAGCATTCACACAACTCTGTCCTCAAGATCACAAAATGGCTGCAGAGACTTGCTCTCATTCAATATGTTAGGTTTAGGCTCAAATGGGTTCAGTGACCCCTGATGGGTTCTTTCCTTTGGAAAATATGGTGGTGCAGACACTTACTGGAAGTTCAGTGCTTCTGGGGAAATGTAGATGTTGCTGTTCAACAAGCTGGAAATGGTTTCTCTTTATAGCTCCAAGCCTGGAGCCAAGAAAGAAGCCAGAGGTATGTACAAATTACTTTTCTCTGATAGGTTATTGGTAAGTTATTAGGAGAGAAGGCCAAGAAACAGGTCATATGCAAAATGCTGTAGGGTGGAGGGTGGACTTTGTATGGATGCAACATAGGCTAGTTTACCAAAGGGGAGAAATAATCTCATGGTTTAACTTTTTTAAGACCATGTGCTGGAAAGAGGAAGAATTCTGAGACCCTAGGATATCCGGGGTTTCCTACCTTGTGTGCCTGCAGTAGAGAGTAGATGAATGCAAGTTAATTTTCAACTCTACTTGTTATTCTTGGTAAGGGATGTTCTGCAGGTATGGATGTGGAAATAGGAATTTCCCTCTTGGTAATGTCTTTTTAATATCCAGTGCCAGTGGTTTGTTTCGAAGGACCTCAGATCACATTGCTATTAAATTAAACAGAAAGGCCCACAATGTATTTTTGCCACTCCAAACCATAGAATTCTTTTTGTTTGGGTTAATTGCTTTTTTCTACCCTATTATAGTTAAAAAATAGGAAATTCGTGTAGGTAAAGGTTCTGACCTGTGAGAAGAAAAATGAAGACTGAATCAGTCTGCCATACCATTCAGAAAGTCATCCTTTCATTGACAAATTATAGCAGTATTGTGTGAGTATTTTGCATTTAAAATAGATATGCAACTTTTTATATAGGAAGAACATAATACACTTCCCAAAAATACAGCAGAATATACAGCAACATACATTTAATTAAAGTAAGAAGTATTATTGGTCCATTTTGAAATACTGCCCCTTTCAGCAGATATAGTCTTTGTCCCAAGAGGGCTCAGTCCCTAAAATTGGCATAAGTCAGTCCTAAGTAGTTCTGGTGCAATGGTTGTTTCTTCTTATGCTGGTCAGCTCTGGCAGCAGTTGGCAAATTCATCCTCAGGAAAAAAGAAAAGCCCAAACTACAACCATTTTCAAAATGTTTGCTGTCTTTACTTGTTTTCAGTGGAATTGAGGCCATAGGTTGTGGGTAAGATGGCCACCCACTATGTTTATCTCCTCATTTTTTCTTCCTGATGGTTTTATACCAGCACTAGGCTTCAGTCATGTGGGAAGAAGCAGGCAGTTATAAGTTTTGACCTATGAAATGAAAAATATTGAAGAAGAGTCTTATTATTTCATGTTTTACCATGAGTATTAATATGCACCAGTCACAGCTGTAATGTTATGCAGGGCATAGTTCACCTTACTGATTGTGCTTTTTCTCTGCCTTTGCCCAGTGATTCTCAACCAGGTTGTTGCAGCACACTGAGGTATCATGACAGCTTTTGAACAGCATTTGATTATTAATTTTTGTAAATGTGAAAATCACAAGCTGGATAGAAGGGAGAGTCGGGGAAGAAACAGTTGCCTCTCCCATCCCCAGAGCAGAAGGATATGGGCCAAAATTTGATAAAGAAGAAAACGTAATAGCTTGTAGTCTCCAGGGCTACTGTAGTGCACAGTGGTGCTGGTTTTTGAGTAGTAATCATAGGTTCTTGTTTAAAAAAGCAGGCTTGGTCATGAAGAAACCTGGCGTAAACATGTAATTGGATGAAAGCTAGAGGTTGTTCCTCTAGTACAATATTTTAATACAGTGGAGCAGCTTAGCATCTGGCCTGCAGGTTTCTTAATGGGTTAGCAGTGTATGAAGCTGGTTGAAATACTGTTGATCTTATTTTGACTTTGTGGTAAATGTGTGCATGTATAATTAAGTTTACATGTTGCAGTATGTGAACTACACATTTAAGTTCCTAATATGCAGTCTCTGTTTGTGAATAACTTTTAGTCAGGCTAATAGATTACATTAATGGAACTATTCATGATGGCTTTCATGATTAAGGTCTGCTTAAGTCATCAGGACATCTCTCATCTTCCTGTATTAGGTTTGTTGGTCTGTAGGGTCAGATTCCTAGTGTTGTCTGAGCTTGTTGACGTCTCGTCTTGTTCACTTGTCTATTGTGTGTATGAAGGTAACTTAAAATAAGAGGAAATTACTTCACGATAGTCACTTACAGTTTGCATGAGTTACCAAAGGTAAAGTGTGGGCCAGAATGGGTCGAAATAATTTAGGTGGAGGAGCAAGGGGGTTACTTTGTTTAGTTGACCAGGTCTGTAAGTATGACAAATTTGAAGAACAGTTTGACCTGCACTGTGAGTTCTCACACTGTCCTCCAGATGAACAAATGGCATGTACATGAACAAGCAGAGTACATTTGCTTCAGTGCACAGGCTAGGCGATTCTAATCTTTAAATGATTTATTTCTTGTTTAGAAGGAAATGATGTTTTGACTCCTGCTGAAGTTTGGTATATCTTATTTTGAAAACTTGCTGTCTTTGAGTTTATTTTAGTTTGACCTTCAGTAGAGCTGGTGCTTCTACTGCAGGATATGATGCTGTTTGCATGAGTTGGACAGAATGACACCTTTTTATGGTAGAGACCATCATAGTTCAGCACATCCAGTTGGTTCTTATTCACCTGCTTGACACTTAAATTAGCAGTCTTTTGTGCTGAACAAATGAACAATTCTAATTCTTTTCAACTGTTGCAAGTTCCAAAACTCAGTGCTTTTAGGTGGTGTGTGCTGATGCTTGTGCAATGCTGATATGGCACAGGAGTCATTGGGTAAGAACTTTTCCCCATCATTGGGATATGTCAATGACCCTACTTTTGCCTAGGTTTTGGCAAGTCTGAAATAGGCCTCTTTAGGAGGAGAACACTTTATAGTAATCAATCTGTGCTTGTGCTAAAGAGTTGGACTGATAGCCAAAAAGGAGAACTGGAATTCAACTTGGTGATTCCTTCAGTGCAAACTGCTTGTTACTATCCTCATGAAACACTTTAATCGCCATATTGCATGAAATCATTTATATTTAGTAAAGAATAAACATGTTTCTAATGGCTATTAGCAAACTGGATGTTAATGTAGTCTTTAATTTGTCCTGTGAAAACCCTGGCATTTGAAAGTAATTAAGTGGTGCAATTTTTAATAAAGAAAAGGGCCCTTTTTTTCTGTGCATAAGGTGTCACAGAAGCTTAATGTGTGTTATAGAAGCTTAATGTGTTACTAAAAACACATCTCATTAATTACACATTAAGCTTCTATAACACGCACATTAATAACACATTAAGCTTCTGTAACACTACTTTCACACACACACACGGGGATACAGGTTATAGCCATATTGGTCTACAGGCAAATGGAATTAGAACTTGTGGCAGAGGTGATATCTTTTATTAGACCAGCCAAATATTTGCGCAAAAAAAAAAAAAAAAAAAAAAAAAAAAAAAAAAATGCAAGCTTTTGGGCATTCTTGCCCTTCCTCAAGCATAGAAGAATGCAAAGATTGTAAAATTTCTCTTAGGTGGAAATGAAAATTCATATTTCATAGGACAGCTGACGGTGTTGTAAGTTCTGGTTAGAATTGTTCATTTTGTGCAAATTAGGCTCAAATAAAAGTTAGAACAGTCTATTTAACTCAGTGTTGTCTGATGTCAAGCAGGATGTTGAACTGTTTCCTTTTGGTTATGATATTTTGTATTTCACAGGAGGATGATGTGATGGATGTTCTCCTGGGCAGGAAATTTTCTTGTGCTGAGGCACTTTGAGCTCTGTGAACATGCAGATTGAGCTGGAACAATAGGTAGGAGCTAAGATGTCAGCTTTTAAGTTCCAAGATGGTACCCTCCTTGGAAAATTGCTCCCTCCTTGGAAAATTGCAAAGTTTTAATTTAAAAAATGGCTAATATCTTCCATGTTTCAGGGATACAGGTTGTAGCCGTATTGGTCTACAGGCAAAAGGAATCAGAACTCATGGCAGAGGTGATATCTCTTATTAACCAACTAGATATTTGCAAAAAAAAATTAAATATTTGCAAGCTTTCAGGCACACTTGCCCTTCTTACACACAGACACTTCTGTGTGTTTGCATGTATTACAGAAGCTTAATATGTGTGTGTCTGTGTGTATATCTTACCCATGGAACAAGGATGTGCAGAGATGAAATACAAGGCACAGCATATTAACTTTGTGTAGACTGAAAACAAACTATAAAGATGGATTAGGGTATAGCCGGTGCTTGTTTATGCCTTGCAGCTATAGAAAAGGTCCTAACCTGAATCCATTAATCATATGGATAGTTCCACAGTTGTTTCATGGGTAAGGAAGCAAATACAAGGATATTTGTCTGGGCCTATTAGCATTATAATGCAGTATGCCTATTTCCTGGGAACTTGCCAGAATGCACATCTTATGCAGGTGAAGATCTTGTTTTGTCTACATTGCTGCATGAATAGCAAGGTGGAAAGTACATTGGAATTATTTTTAGCTGGCATCTTAATTCTGCATGCACTGCTTTTTATTTTATGTATGCCATAATGATATGTAACACTGCACAAAAAAACTTGTAAATACCAAGTCTCTTTCCTGTTATGGATGGAACCAAATTTTATAAGCTAATAGATTAAGGACAAGAATTCAAATTCAGAAGTTGAAAACTGTTATTTTATTGTGTTTGTATTGATAAAGGTGATAATGACAATTTAGGACTTGCTATAGATTATACAATGTGAGGAGTACTGTCCTTTTAAAGACCAAAGAAATGGTTTGCAAGTCCAGTTAGCACAGACTTTGTGTTTGAAGAGGGCAACTTACTAAAAAAATATTTGAAGCTGTCAGTGGGAGAGAGCAAGATGGTACCTGGAAACTTATCTGGGGAGTGAGGGAGATTTTGGAAATCTAAGCCATTGTTCTTTTAAAGGGCGTGGGCCTGGGAGTCTTGTAGAGCTGGTGGAACAAGGCTCCTTTCTCTCAGCTGGCCCTTGCAGGTGTTTGGTGGTTGACTCACTTGGTAGGGGTTTAATTAGATGTCTTGCCAGTAGTTTGACAAGGAGTGTGCAAGTCTAGTCTGGAAAGCTGTTGAGGGACAATTTTCAGGATAGGGTAGTTTGAGAGAGCATGTGGGCCAGATCTAGAAAGAGACCACAGCTCCAGGAGAAACCAATGTGGAGACTCTGAACTCACAAGGGAGCTGTCAAGGGTGGGGAGAGAAGTTCACAAACTGGAAATGAACAGGACTCCATGAAAGGAGGACTGAGAACACCCTGAATTCAGAAGGAAAAGGTAGCATGTCAAGACTAGAGACAGCTCTGTGAGAGGACTATAAAACCCCAACCCAAAAGGGGAGGTCAGTCACCCAAACTTTAGTGGATCTCTAGAAAGAGACAGAACCTTGCCATCCAGCGTGCTGAATGCAAGTTGTTTTTTCTAAGAGCTGAGTGAGAAACTGAGGCAAGGCTCCAACAGGACCAAAGCAGGCCATGATTGCACACCCTACAGTAGTCTCAATCTACATTTTCTAGATATGAATAGTCCTTGCCTTGAAGACCTGATAGTTTAATCGGCACAACAGAGTGGGTGAGAAAACAGGCACTAGATATGACCTCCCCAAGGGCACCAACTAGATCAGTGGCTAAATTGAGAACCCAGGCTTCTTGAGTTGCATTGTAGTATTACATGCTTGCTATAAACCACACTACCACTCAACAGTATTCCTGACTATGAAATTCCTCTCCACTGTGTAAGTGATAAATTTCTCCTTCCATGACTGTCAGTCACATCACCTGGGGAATTTCTGTATTTACTCTGAGCCACTCTAGAATTGGACCCTCTATCCTGCAGTAAGCACTGCATGCCAGGTGTTATTACCTACAGTCAAGAATTAGAGTGACAGGATTACCCACCTAGATTGTCTGACTGTTACAAAATTTTTGTAAGCAAAAATTTTGTATTTTTACAAGCAAGCAAACGTGGCTTCAAACGGTAAAGCTTTTTTTCTGTTATAAAACCTATTGTGCATGAGTACTTCTAAACCCCAATCCTGGCCTTTCTCTCCCCCAACACTGACAACAGTATTTTTAGCTCTTTTATTCTGAACCTGCAGTCCCTGCAGGGGCCCATCCTTTCCAGCTGTCCTTCATTTAAAACATGCAAGTTTTCCTCTGTGGACTGCCTCTAGAGCTGATACTAGCTCTAACTCGTATAAGGACGATGGCCTTGCTAACTTGACTTAGTTGTTTCTTGTCTCATTTAGCTGTGCTTGGAAAGGGAGCAAGAGACTGTAAATGGTGGCATACTAACCATCCTATAATTAGTTATTTCAAGGTTAGTTTAATCTACAGATCACTCCAAACCACTGCAGTAACAGAGTAGTCTGATGCAGGACAACACTTCCAGTTTCACCTGAGCACCTCTATTACTCTGCATGCAGAATTGCATTGGTTTAATTGAGGAGATAATTTGGTCTTACTTTATTTATCATTAACCTTTTACTTAACTGTTTCATAAACAAAATAATAGACACAAAATAGTAGGTTATTATTCTTGAACAAGTTATTGCTCTGGAATTAGTTGGCATTAGACTGGTCAGAAGAAAATAGCTTTTACTCTTCTCTTCCCTTTGTCAGTTTTTAGTTGACTTTTTTTAGATTAACTGAGACAAAGCACTAATGGAGTAAACATGTCCTTTCAGTTCCCAAACAACCTATATCATGACAAATACTTTTTCTTGTCTTTTTCAGAGTTTTACTTGGCATAATGAATGGAAATGGTCTGTGGGTGGAAATGGCTTGAATTAAAAAGGGTAGGACAGGCAGGGCCAAACTTGAAAAGCTAGGCGCAGTGGGTGTGCCCACAAAAATGTGTACACATGCGTTTCTCTTGAAAATTCAGTAACTGTGTATTTAGGTTTGAGTTTGTATCCATGTGTGGGAGCAAATGCATGGTTTAGTTGGCAAAAAGGATATGCGTACACTGATGTTCATGTCTTGGGAAGATACTCTCCAGATTCTGAACTAGCACTTGGGAAGCATTTAAAAGGAGTATGTGGTTGTGATACTGTGCCCTTCCCCTCGTTGGATATTGCCAATGTCAGTGGCAGAATTCTTGTGTAAATCCTTGGTGAAGAGAGGCTAATCTATGATTTTCAGCTGAAGCTAATGTAAATTGTAGTTTATGGTACCTCTTCCTGCTCTCTTGAGAGAATTTGCATTTTTTTGCATTGCATTTGGATTCAAGGTCCACTGGGACTGGCAGCTAACAGCTGATACCTGGGCAAACTGTGAATGAGGAAAAGTGTCCTATATAACACCCTCCCCACCCCCCCCTCCAAAAAAAAAAAAAAGAAAAAGAAAAAAACCCCTGTTGAGACCTTTTTGTGCACTGACTATTGCGCCTTACAATTTGTAAGAACTATCTCGATAAGCAGAGACAGCAGCTTCTTTGCTTTCAGAGTTTCCAGGCTGATGTACAGGAGAAACACATGTTGGGGTGTTTCATAGACAGATTTTCCTTTGTTTTCTTTAAGTAAAATTAAAAGCCATTTTACCTTTATAAGTATATGGATGCTTTTAGCTCATTAGAAATGTGGGACCCTGTGCCCCAAATTCCAGCCCATATTTTATACTTGCTTGGTAAATGTTGATGGAGGGCTTTGGTGGATGATATGTTTTATTGGATCACCTGTGTGGTTGGGGTGAAGACATGCTTTTGAATGCAAGGCATTCTTTATCAGGTCTGGAGGGTTTTGAGCATTTGAGACTAGATCTAGATTGATTATTACTGCACCTTAAGAACTAGGGCCTCAGGAGGGCAATCTAAACAGCATTAGTTGAGAAGATCCTTATACAATCCATAGTGTGGTTAGGCTTTCCATTCATAGAATGGTGCGAGTAAAATTCATCCAAAAGATAATTCTGGGAGCTTGGAAACATCTATAGATAAACAACTCCCACCCCTTCTGAGTCTAGATGCGTTGTCTTCCTTCTGGGAATTAACGTCTAATGCATCAGTGGTGGTGGTGAGCCTCATGCATAGCAATGGTAGGAATACTTCTCTGAGCAAATATGGGATTTTAGGCCTTTTATGGCCTGAGGAGATTCCAACCTGCACCCCTTCCTTCCCAGGAAAATGTCTTAATGACCAAGCTATAGAAAGAAGGCTATATGGAGGATCCCTTCCCACTTTTGTTCATGCTGGATCACTGGATAGAAAGAGAGTGAAGAGTCATGGAGTCAGAGAAAAAGAGCAAGCAAGAAGGAACATGTCTCCAGAGCCAGTTGGTACGGGTGCTTCTTTGGAAGTTTTCTGCTCCAATAACTGTTTGTGCAACTTGCATTGAAAAATCATTTAAAATGAACACCTGTGTGGGTGGGTGGGTGGGTGTGTGTAGGCAGGGGAGGTTGCATTAAAGTGATTGTGGGTTCAGCTTTGTGCTGAATTTAATGTTGCTAGTGTGATTGGGAGTGCTTTGTAAGCACGTAAAGGCTTGGGACCTTCTGTGGACTTGAGCAAAAATGCTTAAGCACTCCCCACACCCCTGAGCACATTGAATCATAGTGGGGGCTTAGGTGAGAGCTGAGCACCTAGGACCTGCAACTGGATTTATCAAGTGCAGGTCCCAAGAGACCTTGATAATTCCAAATGTGAGCTCTGAATGGTGCTGTTTCAGTGGCCAGAAAGCAGTCAGTCTGGAAGATTCCTTGGATCTTAGGTACCTAAATTTTCCTCAGGTCCTCTTGAGGCACTTGTGGAACCCATATAGATCAGGCCTTTGGTTACTTAATTGTATGTAGCTGAGCAGTTCATTTCTGTTCAATAGAGCTCAAATTTATTTCAGTATTTAGACTTACTGGCTTTTATTCGAGATGCATACAGTAGCTTAGAGTATCCTCTATGACTTGGTTTGGAAACTGGGCCAGTGTCTAAGAGTTAATGTCTTCAGACCGAAGAGCTTTATTTAGCAGCAGCAGTATCCCAGTGTAAGGATCCATCTATAGTAAAGTCTTAGCTTCTATAGCTATGCTATCAGATCGCTTGAGCAGGGGTTTTCAACCTTTTTTTTTAACAAGTGTACCCCTTTTGTTTCAGTTTCAGCTCATGTACCCCTTTATATTTTTTTTCTTCTTTTTAAGCCGGGGGGGGGGGGGGGGGGAGACCAAGGCCCCAGAAGTGGGGGAGGGAGTGGGGCTGGGGCAGGGGCTTTGCACCTGGGCCAGGGTTCAGGACTGAGTCATGTGGGGAGGGGTGCTCCTGCTGCTGCATGTACCCTGGGAGGGCACGGGGGAGGGGGTGGGCATGTGCCCCTGGATCTGTGCACAAGGTGCGGGCAGGCTGGGGCCAGGGCTGTGCTGGGCTCTTCCTGGCAGGAGCTAGGCTGGGCTGTACTCGGGGCAGGTGGTGGCGGTGCTGTGAGGGAGGCTATGGGAGGGGCTACAGCCACCCCAAAAAATGCCATACCCTCCCAACCCCCACTCTCAGTGCAGCCCAGCCCAACACCCGTGCTGGAAACAGCCCAGGACTGCCCTGGCCCCAGCCTGCCCACACCCTGCACACAGATCTGGGGGCACATGCCCCCCCAAGCCCTCACGGGGTGTGTGCAGCAGCAGGAGCTGCCACCCCCTGCATGAACCTCTCACTGCTGTCCTGCACTCTGCCCTTTCTAGGCAGTGCCTTCCCCTGTTTCAGCCCTAGCCCGGCCCCACACCCTCCCTCACCATGGGGGCCTATGGGAGTGGGGCTACGGGGAAGGGGGCGACTGTAGCCGCACCAGAATTCACTGTAGCCCCCTCAACCTGCTTCCAGTGCCACTGCCCAACCTGAGTGCAGCCCAGTCCAGCCCAGCCCACACTGGGAAGAGCCCAGCACAGTCCCGGACCCAGACTGCAGCCGCAGCCCACCCTGGCCTGCATGCAGATCTAGGGGTACAAGCCCCCCATTCCCTCCTGGGGTGCACGTAGTGGCGGTATCCACCCTGTGTGGCTCAGTCCTGCTCCCCGCTCTGGCTGGGCAGCCCCTACCCCAGCCCTACTCCCTCCCCCACACAACAAACTTACCAACTGAACTGAGCTGCTGTCCACATGGCTGGGCTGCGCTCCTGGCTGCCCACGTGTTGTGCTGTGGCTGCACGCACACATGCACACAGAGTTCTGTGTACCCCCTACAACCCTTTTAAGTATCCCCTAGGGGTATGCGTACTCCTGGTTGACAACCACTGCTCTAGGGCATAGATTTTACTAGCAGCAGTTTTTGTGTCAAACAAGTAAATCACCTCCCCAGATTAACTAAGCTAAAGCATAACTGATTCCACAGCCAGGGCTTTTCTGGCACAGCTATGCCAGCAAAGGGCTTTTGATCTCTTCACACCCCTAGCAGATACAGCTATATTGGTAAAAGTTTTGTTGGACAGACTAAAATCAAGCTATTGTTCTCATGACTGTTGCTTCCACATTAAACATGAGCACTGCTGCCTGAGTCGTGTTAAGCCTGTTATTTGCCTCTTGTCAATGCTGTCATTGTATACTTGGTAATCCTCTTTATTGAGGTCAAGGCAAAACATGAATGGGAACCCTAGAGTCCCTATGTTATTGCTAGTGGGGAATGACAAAAATATACTGGAAACTAAGAGTTTCCTTGTAAACAGTTTTAGCAGTCAATAGAGTCCACTCATTGGTTTCCAGATTTTAATCTTCATTTCCTGCTTCCCACTGGATGAGGTTCATCTCCCAATTTGGAGACTGCCTGGTTTACAGTATGAAAAAATGCTATTTCAGATACCAATAAATAAACTTGCTCATTCTTCAGAGCAACTCCCTGCAATTACCACTGTGGTAACTGCACATAATGCAATGAGATGGTTAGTGGTGGAAGTTTCTGCCATCATAACTAGTTTAAAAAAAATAGAAGTAGGTTAAAATGTAGCTTCTGAATGTCTGCTGTGTTGTTAAATGTAATGTGTAAATTGCCCACATTACCTGAGGGAGAAGTCTACATCCCTAAATTCTAGAATTTCTGAGGATACATTTGTCATGAAGATTTATGAGATTTTTTTTACCAAGAGGGAAGTGCATCTTTACATGTGTTGTTTGTGTCTAGTGTATTTGAGAGTATTCAGTTGCTTTTAGCTGCTGGAGCAATAACTATTCTCTTGCATACCTATCTGGGAAGAACCTATGTGCTTCAATGCTTTTTAGACTTAATGCAGGATCATTCTTGCTAGGTAAAATAAATGAGGATTTTTAAAATTTACCATATTATTTAATTGGGATTAGAGTAGGAGGTCCAATCTACATATCTGGTTGTTTGGGCATAACTTCTTTGCGCACTTATTACTGCTAACAAAAACTGTATCTTTGGAATCAGTGTTTGGTGAAAGATGTGGAATTCAGTCCTGGAGACAAACATTTGTTTCTAGTTTAGATACTTGTTGAATAAGTGTTTGGAACACAGTCTTTTGGAATAAGATTTGATGGGGCATATGTTTCTGGTGTTAGTGTGAGGCTGTTGCCTGCTTACTGTTGATTTAGGGGGGTAGCTTAGATGTTTAACATCTTTTGGCTTTTTAAAGAAAAACCTTCAGACTGACTCCTTGCCTGTGTAGAAAAGACCTGTGATGTCTATTTTTTTTTACTTGCATCTTTATGGCTTGCAGCAAAAACTTGAAATTTAGCAAAGCATAGCTGTAGGTGCAGAAAATATGCTTCTTGCTAGCTCTTTGAATATCTGTTCAGATCTCAGTTAACTGCTCTAAATTGATTATTTACCATCTTTGTTTTGCTCAATGCATCTTGTTCCTGGCTTTGTGCTAGGGGTGTACTTGGCAGCCATGTTCATCTGAGAAGAAGACGTACAAAAAACTAGAACTCTTGGTTCCAAAATGATACCTTTTATTAGACCAACTGGGAAATCGCAAGAAAATCATCCTTTTCTGCAAGATTTGGGGATCAAAGCCCCTTCATCATGCTCTGGGAAAAATATAGATGGTACAAGATGGTAAAAAGTCCCCATAGGTAGGAAATATACTTCATTTTTGCACAGAGGGAGCTGAAGATGGAAGGCTGTCCCTCTGGGTCCATGAGAGTGTCCTTGTGAGCTGCACTGAGTAGCTCGTTGATGTGTAGATCAGGTAGAATTCCTTCTTCCCTGGAGGTGTTAGATGGCAGGCAGGGAGGTAAAAAATCTTTCTTGTTGTTCTGCAATGAAGTTTAAAATTCAAAATTGGCTAAAATTTGGCATCTAACATCTTCTGGCGTTGTGCCAGAAACTTTGATTATATTGACACTGCAGGTTATTACTGGTTTTAAAATTTCAATTTATTTTTTTTTCTGAAACTTTAAAACTCATTTTTCCCTATTTCAAAACTTCCTATGAATAAAAATTGTTCAACTACAACCCTTCACTCCAGTTTCTTTGTTAGACCCCCTATTGTCCTTTTCCAAAGCTGAAATCTTGATCCAGCCTTTTCCTTTTTTTTTTTTTTTTTTAACAATCTGAGGTTTTTTATTTTTTGTTTTTTTTTTTAATGGGGGGGGGGGGGGGAGGGAACAAATACTTCCTGTGAAAAATTTTTTCCTTCAAAAGTCCAAATGTTCACCAAAACATTTGGTCATCTCTAGTGCTGACTGACCTCTGATTGCAGCTGACAGGTGTTAAAAGTGAACTTGCTGCACACTTGCCAGCAATATTTTTCAGATTCCTATGTTACCCATGTGATTTTGATGTGTGAAAGCAGTTCAGGCACTTCCCATGGCTTTGGGTCTGTAGGCACTTCCTTAGTGAAAAAGCTCTACTTCAGTCTAGTAGTAATCTTTCTGAAAAATGAGACTTTGCAGCTCAGCTGTCTGGGCCCTGCTCACCTAGATTTCCTAGGTTAAGTGCACATTTTGTACAACTCCAGCCTTGTGGGCATGCAATTTTATCCTGTCAGGGACATGTGGCCCTTGCAGTAAATAGGTTTGATTTGAAGCTTCTTACAGAAGAACACTTTACTCCACATCAGGGCTGTCCGATTTCTAAGGGTCTGGAGCAGTACCCAGCCCTAGTGCAAGCCATGCACCCCAGGCTGCTTCTCCCCTCACTTCCCTGCCCTACATGCACCATGCATTCAGGCCGCCTCCATATACATGCATTGCACATGTGGGTGGTCCCCACCTCGGTTCCTCACTGCACAGCAATGTAGGATCCCCCACTGTCATGGTCTGTGCTGCCCTGCCCTCTGGGGCAGGAAGAAAAAACTGAGGGAAGAAGGGGGAGCCCAGACATGCAGGAGCTGGAGCACTAGGGTGAGCACTGGCTGAGTAGTAGCTCAGGGGCTGTGCATTAACCCGTTGTGGGTTGCATGAGACCTGGAGGCCACCAGTTGAAGAGTCCTGCTCTACAGGGTATGACAGAGGTTCAGATACAAGCAAAATTAGATGCTTCTGCAGTGTTTGTTTCTTTGCTTTAGTTTTTCCACTAATATTGAGAGTTCTGTGGGATCTGGGTTGATGGGATTCTCAACTCAGAATTCTTCCCTGAACTCCATCAAATCTGGTTTCTCTTTGGAATCATGGAGCATGCGACTTGCAGTCAGCTTCCTCTACCCTTGGCAGGTCCCACAGTCAAAGATTCCCCTTTCCTGACTAACATCTGATTGGTTTGTTCTCCCTCTGGAGAAATTCCACTGATACAAATTCCTTGCAAATTTCTATGGGTTTTCTGCAATCCTATTTGTTATAAAGTAATCCCCATGTGAATGAGTTATTTATGGTAAATGGCTGTCTTGGGCAGAGATGATACCAGCCCTGATAACTGATGATTGATTGACTTAAAGTATGCTGTGGCATTCAGTTGGCAGGCAATTAATAAAATCAACCAGATTCCCTGCACTATGATGCTATACATGGCTTCTGGAGAGAGAAAGGCAAGAAAGAAACGATGACTTTCTGCTCAGGAATAGCCTTTCAGCCTAGGAAGTACACAGTCTGCTGGAAACCAGAAAGCTATAATTTCAAGTGCAAGTCATCTTCTGACTGATATCACATAACTTTTCTCCGTCACAAACATGGTTCCAAAACAAAGCCCCCTACATACTCAAAAGGGGACTATTCATTTTGGGGATAAAAACTAGTGGTCTAAAATCAGCTAAAAACTTCAGCAGGCATAAAGTATTGTAGCTGTGATAACTTACACCAACTGGCATAAATCACAGATCTTCAGTATATCAGATCTCTTATGTGTCAGACCCAAATCTTAGCCACTCAGCTGCCTTGTTTTTCTGATTTTGTCGTAACTCATAATTCCACTCATTCATATGTAGCCATCACATAATACATATAGACTATTATAACATGTTATGTATTTTTTTTTTTCTGCTGCCATCTAGTGCAGTTAGTAACTTAGTAACTTAGCTTGAACACCAGAGGTCCATGCCATAAATTCCTAGATTTAAACCCTAGGCGTAACAGCTAATTTTGCATGCTCTCTTACAGACCTGAAGGCAGTGCCTTCTCTAATCTGGAAATACGTTCAGTGCCGGAAGTGAAGGTATTTCACTCCAGGCAAATACACAATTAAAATCAAAAAGCCTTCCAGGAGACAGAACTTAAAATTTGCCTTTTTGAATAGGTTGCTTATTTTGTTCATTTTCTTGTTTTCTTTTAATAAGTTTTTTACTTACTAAGGAAAGCTATAACCTTTTATTTTAAGCCTATGATAGCATGGTACCAGATTGGGAATAAAAGTGCCATTTTGTCCAAATATACTGGGTGCTGAGAGACTTGTATTAGGGTTGAGAGGAGGGCAATTACATTCCCTTATTCCTTCTCTTCTTTGTTCCCATGATTGCTATAGTCACCTCAGCATGAGACATGTCAGTCATTGCTGCCAAGACTTTGTTTTCCATGGCTCATTTTCATTCTGCTGCTTTTTTCCAGTCTAATAACAGTCTCACCAGAGCATATGACCTTCTGTGACATGAGGGTGGGGGGGATGTCACTTCCTTTTCTGTTGCTGACATGTCAAACAGCCATTTAAGCATTGCTTTTCAGCAGAAAAAGAGAAGGTACATCTCACAGAGTTGCTGCAGGGAAGGTGCAAGGTGCCAAGGGGGAAGGTGGTGAGGAAGTGGGGTAGGAAGGTTAGGAACCCCCCGTAGCCCTATTCAGTACAATAGATGAGATGTTCTAGGACCTAGTGGATTGCACAACCACTTAGAGGTATCTGTGATGCACCAATTGTTATAACAGCTTTCTAACATTAACCAGAATTAGCTGTGCACAGATAGATTCTCAGATCATTGTCATCTTGTGTTTGGAGTTCAGGGCTGTCAAATCAAGATACCTGTTTTTACAAGAAGTAGAAAACTCTTAATTTTTTGTCTCCATTTCAACACAAGAAAAAATGCATCCAAATAATAGAGATGTTTCTGAGTCTTAATGTGTACAAAGTGCTTTTGAGATGCTTCCTTTAAGTAGCACAAGAAAAATATAGGTTTAGGCAAAGAAAATCCATCTATATGCATTCTTGGGTATTGTTATAGAAATGACATATGTGACATTATGGATCACAAGTGCCAAATATCTGCAAAATGGATGTTCCTGATCGGCAAGTCAAGTAAGGGGAGGTGGTGAGGGGAGAAGCTGTGGTCAAGGTTTCAGCACTTTTGTATGTGTGCGAGGGGTCCCCTTTTAATAAAAGGCCACAATTCATGGATAAAACGACATTCATTTCCCTCATTTTATTGTACCCTGCTCCTATTGACAGGGATCCACACCCTGGGGGATATTACAGCAGGGTTTTCCACACTTATGATACAATCCCCAAACATTAGTCAAATCAACAGAGCCAAATTCAGACCCAGCTCTGACCTGCTACACAATCAATCCCATGAGTAGGACAACAAATTTCTCTGTTTGCCCACTTACAACCCCCACCTAAGACGCACTTTTAATCATCTTAAATCTGTCCTGGAAAATGATGACCGTCTCAAAGTACATTGTGGAACCAGCCTGTCCTGGCTTAGTCAACCTCCCAACCTCAAATGACATCTTTCCAGGAACTCCACTTCTCACCAAGCCACCAGGCTCAGTTGCCAATTGTGCCCTCTCATCAACACAGGTCACATCATCACTGCACCAAACAATAAGAATTGTATATCATCCAGGGTTCATTCAGCTGCTTTTCTACTAATGTTATGTGTCATCACCTGCTCATATTGTCCCTCTGCTTACAGGCCAGACAGAGCAATCCCTACATAAGAGAATGAATTTCAGAAATGCACAGAATCCCATGGAATAACATGTTTAACCTCCCTGGGCATTTCCTCACTGACCTGAGGGCATCTTTCAACAACAGCAACAAAACCTTTAAAGACCAATTAGAACACAAAATTGCAAGACATTAAATTATTCAGAGGCTGGATTGCATTATCCATGTCTTTAACAGGGACTAGGGATCCTTATTCCATTACCTGAACTAGCTATTTACTTGGTGTCTCTATAGGTGTTATCTCTCTTGTTTATCTCAATGGAGCTAATCAACCCAGCCTCCTACTAGCATCCCTCTCCCCCTGTTCCTTTCCATTTTATATATAATCTTTTCCTTCTGACTGTCTGTTAATGGCAAATGATGAGGTAGGAGTTGCCTATGAAAGCACATGCCTCTCTGACCCAGTTAGTCATGAAGGTGACACCCTGCCTTACCTTCTGCCTTCATTTCTTTACTAAATCTCTTTTCAACTAGACTAGGGACAAGTGTTGGCTACAAATGTCCAACTCGGGATCCTTAAAATTCTAGTTTATTAGGCGGATTGAAACACTGTAATGAGTTAAATCATAAACCTTGGGGCTGGTCCCCACACACACACACATATGCACACACATACACACACACACAGTAGCAGGCTACAGAGTCAGGTATACCTATCCTACAAGTGCTGGAGTCTGTCGTTGAGGCTTCTTTCAGCGTGGTGTTATCTTCCAGAAGGGGGTCGCCGGCTGGTCCTTCTGGCTGGACAGGTCTGGTCGAGTTGGAGATCAAGAGGGCGCCACTGTGGGTCACTTTTCACTGCCTTTTATCTGTCCCTGGCAGACTTTGATGACTCCCCAGTTTTCAGGTTTGCCCAATCCAGGGTTTGTTGACCCTCGTGGGACTCCCCCCCCCCCCCCCCCCCCCCCCGGTGGCTACTGGATGGCATCTGTCAGCCCCAGAGGTCGTCTGCATGTACGTGCAGGTTTGGGAGTCCGTTGATGAATTTTGAATAGGGCTCTGGGAGTGGTCGATCTGGAGATATTCAGCCCAAAAATTGGTCTCTGGCATTGATTAACTCAGGCCAGGGCTTCTAGCCCTTGATCAGTGACGTTTAGAGATTTCCCGGTTGTTACATTGTCTTCTATTGAGTTCTTCCATTGGTTGATCTGCAGCTTCCCAGGTGTTAATTGCTGTGTGCTACCTTGTTACACATTCAATCACTGATTCACTCGCTCTTTCAGGGGCCAGCCTGATACAGAGAAGGAGAGTTTGATTCCTGCCCTTGTTAACATTGTTACAATGTATAACTTACTAAAACACATTTAGTTGAAAGGTGAGGAGTATAAAATATAAGCTCCAAATGTCATGGCACACAAATAGATAAAAATACCAAACTACAAGGGGAGATACAAAATGCACACATACAAATTTTAAAACATAATTCCTTATCTTAAAGTGAAAGAGAGAGGAAGGAAGAAAAGGTAGAAAAAGAGAAACATATCCAAAGAGGGGAGAGCAAATGCAGGCAAGAGGAAAAGGGGGATTTCTGCTACATTATTCCCCCCCTTGACATCGGCCTTACACAAGGGTGATGTCACTATATTGTTTGAACACCATTGTTCAGCTATATAGACAGGAGGTGTGTCATCTTCAGCTGGTTTGAAGTTAAAACAAAACTTAGGCAGTTAAAAGATATTGAAAGAGAAAAGCCTTGAGGGGCAGAGAGAGAAAATAACATAATGAGGTTGATTTGCACAGTTACAATGGTATAGTTGTCTCTTTGCTTATTAAAATATGACTTTGAATGCAGTTTTTTTTTTACACACATTCTGTTATACTGATATTCTAAATAGCATTTAAATCCTTAAGAGAAGTACAGAGAAAAAACAAAAACAATACAAAACCCAAAAAAACAAAGTACACATGACCCTTAATAAATATCCTTTTGCTAACCAAGTGGAATATAAAATCTTTCAAGAATTGCTGCCCTTGTTTCAAATATCAGAACAACGTTCCAGTCCAACCGGACAGAAGTGTTCTGGTCTGGGATCCACAGACAGGTCCAATTTTTAGAGGAGGTATTATCAATTACTCTTATTATATTTTTATGATATCATATGTATTTAAACAGTGACAACTTAAAACAAACCAAACAAACAAACACAAAACATATAACAAGACACCACAAACAGACAACACAATTTTTGCCATGGCTGTGATGAGGAAGATGCTGCTGATGGTAGTGAGGCCTCATGGTTTGTTGGTCACCTTTGACTACGCCGTGGCTTCTGCAAAAGAAAACAAACACACACAAACCTGCCAAGGAAAACTCCTTGCAGTGGCTGATTATTCATATTTACAAAGTGCAATGCTGACGTGCAGTGGCAGTGCACACATCATTTTCCATTCTTTGGGTGCTTTTCTTTTATACTGAAAAAGTGGAGCAATAACCTACAGGATGGTGGCCATCCTAAATTGGGGATTTTTCTGGCCTTTTCCTGCCTCAACGTTGGGGTGGGCACTGATCAGCCCTTCTGATGCATATTTTCCAACGGCTCAGAGCCATTCCTTTCTGCTAGCCAAGAAGGGTGGCCGGCAGGATTAAAAGATTGGTTACTCTGTTCCTTGAGGGTCAGGTGGTTGGTGGCTCACTTTTTTTTTTTTTTTCTTTTCTCCAAGCTGGGTCACTGGGATGCTCTCCTCATGACACAAGGAATCCTATTAACAAGGCTAGATTCAGGGTTAGACCTATTCTGCCCCCTTAAACAGTTTCTTGGGACACATGTACCCATTTTCCTGATTTAGGTCCCATTTCCTCCCGAATACATTTAGTGCAGCTCCGGTGTTCAGGAGTGCACTGGTGTGCCCTTGAGTTCCCACCGTAATAGGTATTCAGGTCTCCCTCCTGGATCCCAATTGAGGGTCCCCAATTTCTCCCATGAGCCAGGGCTTTGCTCAGGGGTCCCATTACGGGGGCTCCGTCAGTGCTCTTCGGAGACCGGGGCTGAGGCTGCTACCCAGTTAGAATGGGGAGGTGGTGCTCCCTCCCCAGTCAGCTCTGTCATTCTGATAAGCAGCTCAGCTAGAGGCTTTCCATGCCATCTCCCTTTCGGTTCCCCATGCTGCATTAAAAACTTCCACACTGAATCCCATTTTCCCCCTCTCTTTCCTTTGATACCCTGGGGTTAACCCAGTGTGGGCTGGGGCGATAATTTGGGCCCCCAACCCCCCTATCAGTTTTGGGGTAGGCACTTTCATTAGAATAGGTAACCATATAATTCGGTGTGTCATTAAGCTTTTCTCTGAACTGGGTGGCTGCAATCGCCCCCCCCCCCGCCCCGACGTCCAATTAACCTCTCTGCATCCTGAGCCCTGGCTAGGACTTCTCCCAGCACATATCTCCCAGTCTCTCGGAGCGGCCCCATCAGTCCAATTATGGGCTGATGCATGCCCTCCTGTACCTCCTTCCAAAACCCAGGAAGGTAATCTATACTTCTTATGTCCGATGTCCGTTTGTTTTCCTTGTCTAGGGGCAGAACTGTCCCTGACAGCAATCCCAACATAACACACCGAATCACATAGTCCCTAACAGGTTCCCCAGGTGTCTGGTGGCTAGCCCCAAACTGTCCCTTAAATGTCTTTCTTCCCAAACTGATCCCCAAACCCACTATGCTCCTGAGAATATTGTCTCCCCCAAAGCTGTCCTCCTGATTCATAGCTGCCTGAATCTCTGGGGTGGTGCAAGCCCTTAGTAGGTGGTACCATTCCCAGACACTCAGCGTTTCACCCTCCACTACATTCAGGGATTTCTGCAACCACTGTCCCAAATTCCTAATGTTAGCCGATCCCAGGGTCTTGCCCAGGGCTGCTAGATCAGCTCCACTGAGGGGGACCGTTACCTGTGTGGTTTCTGTGGGTTTTCCCTGAGCATCCCGAGTGACTGAGGTCCGCGTGATTGCGCTCACCTCAGGCACCAGGGTCCTTTCCTGATCTGACTTAGGGTCTTCAGGAGAGGGCTCCCATGCATCCTCTGGATCTTCCCACATCTCCCCACCCCAAATCTCTCCTGGATTGAAGGAGATGTCTGGATCCCTGGCTTGGTCTCCCCTGATGACAGCTGCTACTTGCAGGCTGCGCCCCTGGAGTTCCTTTTTCAAATGGTTAATGGTATTTAGACAGGGGCCATGGTTGGCCTTGGCTCCCTTCTCGGCTTGGTCTTTAGCCATTGTTTTTACCAATTTTTGCAAGGCTTCTCGGCTAGCCTTTTCTTCGTCCAATAATTCCAATTGTTGGGCATTGTCTTGATTTATTTTTCTCAATTGCTCATTTTCATTTTCCAAGTTCCGAGACAACCCCTTTAGAGTCTGATTACTGGTTTCCAATTGAATACATTTATCTTTTAGAATTAGGATTAGCTCCTCCTTTTCCTCAATTTCAGAGGCTCGCTGAGCTTTTTCCTCAACTGCTGTTTTTACAGCATCCCGTAGCAGCCAGACCAAGGCATTGTGTTGCCTTTGAACCGAGGGTTTTTCACAAAGGCAAAATCTTTTAAATTGGGATTCAGTGTCCCCTATGGAAAAGCCTGGGGTGCACACATCCTCCCTCCATGGGCTGGGTCCACCCTTCAGAATCTCCCTATGGAGAAGGGAAATTTCCTCCCTCCACACCCACTTATCTTCTTGGCCTCCTGCTCCAACCTTAGGGGTTTTTTTCCTAAACAAAGACATTTTCCTCAACATGCCTCTGCACCTGTCAGTTTCCCTGAGCCCTCGCGCTCCCAACTGACTCTGCCCCTGCACCTGCAGTTCTACAACCAAATCCCTTCCTTGAGATATGCTCACCCCCTTAGGTGACAACTAAATCCAGACCCTCCTTGAGTCTGCCCACCCCCTTGGGTGAGTCTAAATCCTAATCCACCCCCTTGGGTGACTACTGAATCCAGACCCTCCTTGAGTCTGCCCACCCCCTTGGGTGAGTCTAAATCCTAATCCACCCCCTTGGGTGACTACTGAATCCAGACCCTCCTTGAGTCTGCCCACCCCCTTGGGTGAGTCTAAATCCTAATCCCAACTACAAAATGCACACATACAAATTTTAAAACATAATTCCTTATCTTAAAGTGAAAGAGAGAGGAAGGAAGAAAAGGTAGAAAAAGAGAAACATATCCAAAGAGGGGAGAGCAAATGCAGACAAGAGGAAAAGGGGGCTTTCTGCTACACAGGCATTCAAAAAGCCTGAGCCTAAATTGATTCAATCTTTGCAGGTTAGTCTTGCCGGTGGTGCTTGCACCATCACTGGCAGCCCTGTCCCCCTCCATGGCGTCCCTGACAATGAGGTGGAACTTGTGTGCCACACAACAGATGCCAATAAAGTTAGCATCATGGATGGCCTTGACCATATTGGCCCCATTGTCGGTGACGATGAACCTGCAGGTAAGATCACCCTGCCCAACAAGCCACCGCTGCACCAAGTGGTTCATGGCCCCCATGATATCTGTTGCTGTGTGCAACTTATCCATCACCTTGGCTTGAAGGTCATACCTGTGTGCTGTGAGGGAAAGGTAGGTGCAATCTCCACCCTGGCTGCTCCAGATGTCCAAGGTGAAGTGCAAGGCCACCTGCGACCTCCCTTGTGCAGCTCCACCCTCAAGTACTCTCTGCATGCCTCATACAGAGAGGGCACCACTCTCCTGCTGAAGGTGGTGCATGTGGGCGCTTGGTAGGATGGGGCCATGAGCTACCTGAACTCTGGATGCTCAACTAGGGAGAAGGACTGGCCATTGACAGCAAGTATCTCCCCAATGCTCTGGGTGACCTTGCTCTCACTTGCAACGTGCCCCACCTTTGTCTGCGGCTTTCCCCCACCGTTCCAGAATGGCCTGCCTCTGCTTTGTGGAGACAGGGGCTTTGGAGCGAGAGGGGGACTTCCCTTTGGGCATGCTCCCACTGGTGCCAGGCTGAGGAGGAGCAAGGGCAAAGGGGTGGTGCCTGTGGAGATGCATTAGCATCCCCCTGGTGCTCATGTGTTTTGTTCCCTTGCCCCGGCTGGTTTTGGCTCAGCAGTGCAGGCAGATAGCGTACGTGGGATTATCTGCCAGCTCAAGATAATTCCAGACCACACTACCTGCTCGCTTCTGGGGTGTGGGTACATGTGTGAATGTTGCACTTTCCCCCTCCTCAGCAGGCAGGGGCATAGCAAGACGAGGAGTGGACTCAGCTGAACCGCTTACCGCGTCAACCTCTACCTCAGCCTCCTCTGAGGTGCCTCCTGGGGAAGAAGACCTGGATCTAGGAGAAACTTGAGGGGTGTGGAGAACAAACTCAGCTGATTCCCCTTCCTTCCCCAGAATTTCCCTTGCTATGGCACTCAGCTTCAGCTCCTGGCACTGGAAGGCTCAGCATGGGAAGTGAAATGGGGATGGAGGAGACTGTCATGCTGGTGCTGGTCCTGCTGCTTGTTGTCATGGTGGTGGTGGAGGTCGGGCTGGTGAGGTTATGGCTGGTGCTTTTGGAGGGGATGCAGTCTCAGGCACAGGCAGTGACACTGGCACTGCTCCCCTCTCATTGCTGCTTGGGAAAACCTCATCCCTCTTAGTTGTAGGAAAGAGGCTGCATCTCAGTTTGGGGGGGCAGGAACTTACACCTCTCCCTCTACCCCCTCTTACGCCACTCCCTGAAGGCTTGCCAGCTGCCTTTCCACCATGCTTCATGGTGTGTTTCATAGTGTCTTACTTTTATACAAATATATAAATGTATCTGTGTTCCTATATAAATTCTGTAAGGTGTGTAGACTATGCCGCAAGGTATAAATATATAGAAATCAAATATAAATATATATCCCTTCTTATATAAATTAAATTCTATAGTGTAATATCTAATATAATTATAAAATTGAAAAGAATAAATCAATTAATATAATAATACAAGGGTCTAGAAGAAAGAAAAAGGTATTCTGGAATGCCACTTGCTAGGCTAGGCTAGCAAGTAGGAAATGATTCAAATCAGTGCTAGCCTTCATTGTCTAATGCTCTTGAGCTGTTGGAAGACAGCTCAGTAACTGTTGGACCCCAAGGCAGAAAGCAGGCCAGTTCAAACAATACTGCCTTTTATGCTGTTTTTCCATCCCTCCCCCAGAGTACTGGGATTGGACAGGACCTCAGGGAAGGATCACAGTCACTGGCCAGCTACACAGTCAATATAAGAGCAGTCCTTCCCCCCTCTCCCTCCTTACTTTCTGTTTCCCTGAAGGCAAACCCAGCTTGAGCTTTGAAACTTGAAACCTTTCAGAACTCTTGAAATGTTTCGGCTGCCCTCATTTTATTTCCAGGCTGTTTCAAAGCCCTTCATTTCATTTTGATTTTGCTCAGAACGAGTCAAAACACTGTCAAAACAAAACAGCTGGCAAAATTTCGCACAGCCCTAACAAGCAGAGTTATTGCTAAGTTTGGGATTCACTGATTGAACCAAACAAAACAATTTTTAAAAATCTTTGCACATTTACTTGAAAATTTCTTAATTCTTAATGAAATTTAAGAAAGGAGAAGTATTTTGATTCCTGTCAACCAAAATGTTTAATTTAACCAATAGATGTTATTTACATTTTTGCCTTCATTAAAGTATAGCATTTTTCAAGTCACTTCAAATTGTCAACAAGTTTGACTTTTACGGTTTTTTAATTATTTTGGCTGAAACTTGAGTCTGCTCTGATGCATTGTAATTACAGCACATTGGAGCAGCCTCTCTGCATGTGTATAGGCTCCCACTGTGCCTATTCTACCTATTAGGTGTGTAAGTGGACTTAGGCATGTAAGTGTGATTCTGTTCTGCCCTGCTTGCATCCCTGAAAACCAGTTAAATGCAAAAGGTGGGTGGGTCTTTCCCGTCCTCCCTGCTTTCTGTGAGACAGTCCAAAGGGTAAGATGATAATGTGTTAATGAATTTTAAGAGACATGAACAGGATGGAATAGAATCTCACTTCGGCACCCAAATCCACATAGGCACCTAGATCCACTTAGAGGCAACTGTTCTAATAGATGGGACAGAATCTGGCTCAATGTTGCTAAGAGCTTCTGCTGTTAACACAGTAGCTTCACTATCTGCAACACAGGGCTGTGCCTTCAAGGTGATATTGAGCTCTATACAAAAAATATTTAATCTTTTATTTTGATTCTGTTTCAATAGGTAATCTCATCTCTCTCTCTCTCTCTCCCTCTCAAAATAATTTAATTGAATCCATTTAATTTCAGATATGGGGCCAGGTCCCCAAAGAAGGTTCACGTGGGTGAAGCCTGTGAATTTTAGTGGGAGTTTCCAGACTCCAGCGCCTCTGAAATAAAACTCGTAAAAGGATCAAGGACTTCTTTGGAAGTGAGTAGGTAAATGGGTCAGGAGCAGAAAATTTTCTCAAAGATGGAAAGGATGTCTGGTTAGGTTACATAGCATTAGTTATGTGGCCATTGCATACATGAATCTTGCTACTTTGTATGTGAGGAAAATCAAACAATTGTGTATAAGAAACAATAACTCATACAGGGATCCCCTGCATGCAGGGCCGGTCCAAGGGCGCCCTAGGCGAACTGTACATCTCGGTGCCCCCACCACTTCCAATATAGAGGAAAATAAGTAATCTAGAATGAACTTTTACATGTATTTATTTGATATTCAAAATGAACAATAAAATAATAATAATTTTTTTTTTATTGATTGTTTCACACTTTTCATTAACCCTAACACAGTTATACTGCAAAAGCTCTAATAGAATTGATTATAATACATGTACAATTAAAAGAAAATCCTCATGAACATTTGCATAAAAAATTAGAACTTTGTTTTTCATGCTATCAGTTTCACAAATTCATAAACAAGTTCTTTGAGGCAAAGTTTTCCAGCTATTTCATGTTCTATCGACACAGTGGTCAGTCCAACAAGTCTATCTTGCAGCATGGAAGAACGAAGGTATGTCTTAATTCATTTTAGCTTGCCACTAGCAATAGAAAGAGAGAGTCGAGAGAGAGAGTCGAGAGAATGCGGAAAGCAATGAAGATGTTGGGAAAACTGTCTGTCAGTTTGTTTAGAAATAAACTTCAGTACATGTTGAGGTATAAGACATTTTGGAAGTTGTCGTGAAATAGCCTGCAGTTCACTGCACAAATCTGCAGCATCAATATCTTTAGAAATTCCATGCTGTAATGCAGACTCTAGCTTCAAGCAATGTTCCATTATCTGTTTTCATGTCTTACTTTGCAAACTGTGGACATCGTAGAGGAAACCAAAGACTGAATTAAGCTGCTGTATCTGTTCAAATCACTCTTTATTGCAGTATCAAGGACTGCAAAATAGAAGCTTATTTTGAATTTTTGTGTTGGGTCCTGAACTGACTCATCTTTTGCTTCATATTTGAACTGCTGCTTCTTTCTCCAAATGCGTACTGGTTGTGGTTCAAAGTTTGTTGGTATCTCCAACTCTTCAGCAAGCTCACGAGCATCTACCAGTGTTTTTTCAAACCCTTTATCACTCCTGCATTCCTCCAGAAACTTTTTGGTTTGTTTCAGTTGTTGGTTAGTAGCATGTATGTCAAAGTCTTTTGCCTGAAGTTGCTTACTAGTAAGGTTGATCTCAAAAAGAAAGGTATACCACAAAGTGAGTGAAACCACAAATTTGAACTTGGAAAGGCCATTTGCAAGAGCTTCTGCATCAGCATGTGTCATATTGCCAGATAATCCTATGCTGAACCTGAGAAAAACACCTAAATGCGTTGCACTAGGTCAAAGAAACAACTTGCCTCCAAACAACATCTGGCAGCATCATTGACAACCAAATTCAGAGTATGTGTACTGCAAGGAACACAAAAGGCCCAAGGATTCATTTCTACTATTCTTCTTTGTACACCATTGTCTTTACCCTTCATATTAGTTCCATTGTCATAGCCTTGGCCACGTAAGTCCTCAACAGATAACGACATTCTTTCAAGCTCCTGTTAGAATGCTTTCAGTCATAAAAGCACCAGTCCTCTCCTTCAATGGTACAAACCCCCCAAAATGTTCCTTTATGATCACTTCAGCATTATCTGCATCTGCAGATTTTGCCACATCTACAAAGTGAATGATCATTGTCATCTGCTCAACATGACTCACATCTTGTCTACAATCCAGAATTATTGAAAAGTAGTTTGCAGAATGGGCAGCTTCTAAGATTTTCTCTTCAATTGCAGTTGCTTGGAGTTGAATCAGTTCATTCTGCAGCCTTTTCCCAAGGTAATGAACATATGCTTCATGGTCACTTATTTTACACAGATGCTCCTTCATGACTAGATCAAACAAAGCCAGGTATACAATAAATTTTAAGAAGTTTCCATTACCAGCACTGTATAATTTTTCATTTGTCCCATGGAATGCCAGGTTTTGTTCACCAAGAACTCTTGCCCACCGAAGCAATCAGTTGCTCCAGTATTTGCTGCCAGTATTCTTCTTGCTTGATCCCACGTAAATTTTCTTCATCAATCGTTTCCTGTTTCAGCAATCCTACTCTGACCATTTATAGGCATTATAAAATTGAAATATTAAACATGATCACTCAGGTGCACCTACGATAATAACTACATTTGTACATCAGTTCTACATCACATAAATTAAATGAGATCTACAAAATCGAACAAAGAAACACCTGCTTTGAAGCCTGTTTGCTGAGTTACGGGCACAATTGGTGGAAGGGAGAAGGGTGGTTGGAAGGAAGAAGGAAGGTGTAAGAAATCAGTGTCATGACCTGTAAGATGAGATAGGAGTAGGGGGTTCATCTTTTAGGATGACATTGCCAGTGGTATGCTCTTGTCATAAGTCCGCTTGAGAGTCACAAGGGGAGCATGAGAGAGCCGTGAGGTACACTTAAAGCCATGTCCAATCCTTTGATGTACCTGTGTGGAAGTAACCAGGAGTTCTAGCTGTGATGATGGTCAATTTTAGTGATCTTTCCTCTGAGATCTTTTCAGAGGTCTTTTTCCGCTTACCAAACCAAAGGTCTTAGACCAAGGTGGAGCCGTAGCCGGCTAGGGCTGTTATTTAGAATGATGTACCTCTTGTTTTCTTCTGCATATAAGGCGACCACCTAGTTGACCTTCATGGTTTCCCCTTTATCAGCCATTCCAGCCTAGAGAAAATACACAGGAAATAACATATAGACTTAATTCCCTAAAAGGATTTGGAGGAGGAGAAGAAACAGAGCATTGAAAGATATTTCAGAGGTACCAGCAATTTATTTCACTCCTGTGTAGTCTCTCCTGAACTTTAAAAAGATGAAAGAAAAGCTTTCCGGATCTGATTTTTTATTAGTGTGAGGTGTTAAATTTAGTCCTCCCTACCCCTCCCCCCGGCAAATCCATTATAGGTTTCCCTCACCAGCCATGGGGGTTAGGTTCCTGAAAGTTCCTGTGGTTGGGAAAACGATGGTGGGTAAGACAAAAGGCTTATGGGTAAAATGGGGTTAGGGACTTGAATATGAATTCCAGCCTGCAGGGAGCTAGGATGGAGCAGACGGGAGGCACGAGAAAAGGGGTGCCATGTGCATGTACAGTACATGCACGTGGCTCCAGGCAGCCTGCAGAGCAGCTCCAGCAGGTAAGTTTTGTGGGGAGGGGGGATCAAGGCCCCTGTAGGAAGGGAGTTGGGCAGGGCTGGGGCTCATGTCCAGCCAGGCAGTGCTTGGGGCTGCAATGAGTGGCTGCAGGGCCCCAGCAGGGAGCAGGACAGGGCCACGGGTGGCTTGTCTGGGGGAGGGCCAGCTCCCCACCACCATGTGCACTCCTGGGGTGGGGGGGAGACCTGCGCCCCCAAGATCTGTATATGGGGCAGGCTCAGGTTGCGGGCGCGGGCTCCCACCCTGCTTCACTCGGCCAGGTGGCGGTGGCCCCAGAGGGCACGACCCAGTGTGATTGGGGAAAATGAAGCCATGCAGGGATCTGGCCACTGCTTACCCCCCTGCTGCCCTTGCAATGCACCTCCTGTGCCTGCTGCTGCTCTGAGGGGCACAGCCCCACACCGCTGCACTCACTGCAGCCCCATATATAGGAGGTGCATCGCCAAGGCAGGGAGGGAAGCAGGGCAGCAGGGAACAGTGGTGAGCAGTTTCTCAGTGTGGGCCCATTGTTCCCTGCTGCCTTGCTTCCTTCCACCCAGCATGTCAGGGATCAGAGAAGCCACATGGGGATCTGCTCGCCCACCGCTGCTCACCCTATGCTGCCTTGGCAGCGCACCTTCTGTGCACAAGGCTGCAGTGAGGGCAGTGGTGTGGGGCTGCACCCCTCAAAGCAGTGGTAGGCACAGGAGGCACATCACCAGGGCAGTGAGGGGGGATAAGTAGTGGCGTGATGCCTGCACGGCCCCACTGTCCCCAGCCATGCCAGGTGATGCCTGCTGGCTGGCTGTTAGGAGGCGGAGGCCCTGGAGAAGCAAAGCAAGGTGGGAGCCCCCACCCACAACCTGTGCCTGACCCGCGTACAGATCTTGGGATGCAGATCCCCTCTGCCCCACAGAAGTGTGCATGGTGGTGGGGAGCTGCCTTGCCCAAGCCCATAGCAGGGGGGAGCAGGGGCAGGAGGCTGTGGACCTGGGTCCATAGCCCTGGCAGCTGGGGGCCACCTCTGGCAGGGCTGGGGGAGCAAAACCGTGGATACTCAATTCCATGGTTGGTGAGGGAAACCTGTATACACATCAGGATGGTGTAAGTTACAGAGGTCCACATCACTAATGCCATATGTATAGTTGGTTGGAGGGACCTACTTCAAGAAGCGGGTGGTAAAGTCCATTCTTAGCCTCTAAAGCACAGGAGAGATTGATGAAGCACCCCTGGACTTTCACTTAATTTTAACCAGGGAACAGCTTTGTATGTTTTGAAAAAATATTTTATCTAACCAAGGGCATAGAGTAGGTTGTTTAGGCTGGGGGAGATTGCTTGTTGCGTAGTTGCTGATTGCTGGTCTCGCTAGAAGGAAAAGCTGTATCAACAAAGTTCCGGAGCTGGAAGGGGGGTTACTTGCTGGGCTTGCTGTACCTTTCATCACATCAGCAAGTTTAACCTGTTACGTAGCTATATAAGGCAGATGCTCACTGGGGTGTGGGTTCTTGCTTTGCGAACGATTGCCAAGCACCACTTTCTGCGCAGAAATAAAGATTAAGTTGGATCCTTCACCCCTGTGTGTTTATTGGCACAAGCGCACCGGGCATGAACTCACTGTCCTTTGGGGACAACAATTTCTGGCGACCCAGATGGGACCCTAGCTGACTGCCTTGCCTGGTCCACCTTTTCGGCTCTGGCAACAACTGTGGACGGCACAAGGGCCAGGCGCCACCGACCTTATTTGTCGGAGGTCTGACTGTCTCCTGGTTGCCTGACGGAGTTGGGGAGGGGCACAACGGTGCAACGCTCGGAGGACCAACTTAATCAGGTGGGGCGAGGGAGGTTTCAATGGACTGGTGAGTACTTCTTTCCATATTTTGGGCAGGTTGGGAAAGAGACGGCTTTGAAAGTTCCGACCGTGTAGACGCCCTAGGTGAGTGAGATTGGGTGGCAGCCCCGTGAACTCCCTTTAATCAGTTTGGTTCTGAGGCTGAGCGGCGGTCGCCGTCTGGTAGTTGGATAATGGGAAGTAACCAGTCTAAGATTCCACCCTGCAGTCCCTTAGGATGCATTTTGAAAAATTGGCCAAAGTTTGGAAGTGACCCTATGACAAAACAACAGGTGATTCGGTATTGCAATACATGTTGGCCACAGTACCAACTTGCAGATGATGCAGCCTGGCTGGCGAATGGGTCTTTGGATTATAACACAATCTTGCAGTTACAATTGTTTTGTAGGAGCCAAGGGAAGTGGGATGAGATGCTTTATGTAGAGGCATATATAACTTTGTATGGGGATGGGGTTACGCACAAGTCGTGTGGGATATTTAGGGGAAGCGGGGTAATGGCTTTACAGGGGGTCACCACAGTATGTCTGGAGGAGCCGGAGGAGGGAGACGTGCAGTTGCTAATTGCTCCCACGGCTCCCCTGTCTTATCCTGTGAGCCCTGTGTCACCACAGGGGACTTCCACTGCACCTGTAATGGCTAGTCAGGGACTCCCAGCTGGCTCGTCCAGTCCGTCGTCCCCCACCTCCCCTGACAGCCTTGGGTTGCCGTCCCCGGGTCCGGCGGAATGCTGGTGGTAGCAATCTGGTGGTAGAAGGGACTGTAGGAGATGGGGCGTTTAGCCCTGTGGCAAGTCGCTTACGATCCGGGGCCCAACCAGTAGTTCAGGCCCCTTTACGACAAGCGGTGGGTCCTGAGGGTGAACCAGTTTTTGTCCATGTGCCATTCAGCATGGCAGACTTGATAAATTGGAAACAGTCCGTGGGCCAATATCGCCAGAATCCAGAGGCAATGGCCCAGTTGTTCTCTACTATTTTCCTCACCCACCAACCAAACTGGATAGATATTCAGGCCTTACTGGCCGCTCTTCTGACTCCAGAAGAAAAAAGGTTGGTCTTAGAGAAAGCACGCACGATAGCACAGCAGCGTCACCCAGCCAGTGATGTAGATGAACTTTGCCCTAAGAAAAATCAAGACTGGGATCCCAACACCCGAGGGGGCTGGAAGGAGTTAGAGCTGTATTGGGAGTTTGTGCTGGCTGCTCTCCGGGAGGCTATCCCCAAGCAGAAAAATTTGTCTAAATTGTATGAAGTGCAGCAGGGTCCGAAGGAGGATCCATCCAGTTTTTTTGGGAGGTTATGCAAGGCAGCCAGACAGTGGACTGATTGAGATCTGGAGCTGCCAGAAAATGCCAAGATGTTTAACACACTGTTTATAGGACAGTCAGCCCCAGATATTAGAAAAAAACTACAGGAGACTGAAGGAGCAGCTGGAATGAGCATCAGCCAAATGATTGAGATTGCTTATAAAGTATACTCCAACAGAGATCAGGTTAAGGAGAAAAAGGAAGATAAGAGAATAAAGGCACAGGCATCGTTACAAGCATCGTTGTTGGCAGCGGCAATTATATATCAGAGGAGTCGGGGACGAGGCAGGGGAAGTAGAGGGCATAGAGGAGGCGTGGGCTATGCTCCGGGAGGCTACGGCCAGGGTCCCAGGCTGGGACCTAATCAGTGTGCTATTTGCAAGCAGGAAGGGCATTGGAAAAATGAGTGCCCCAAGAGGGAGAAGAAGAGACGAGAGGAGGAAGAAAGATTGTTGATGTTGGATGGTTCTGACCAGGAGTGACGGGGACCTGGGGCTAACACTGAAGTAATCTCTGTCTCCCCCGACGAGCCCCTCGTTAAAATGCAAGACCTCAGAGCCGTGAACAAGGTCACGGTGACCCTCCACCCGGTGGTGCCGAACCCTTATACTTTGCTGGCTACTTTGTCTGCAGAGGAACAGTGGTTTACAGTCCTGGACCTGAAAGATGCCTTCTTTTGCATCCCACTTGAAAGGGACAGCCAAGAGATTTTTGCATTCGAGTGGGAAGACCCGAATACTAGGAGAAAAACCCAATTGTGCTGGACAGTTTTGCCTCAGGGTTTTAAGAACAGTCCCACTATTTTCAGCACTGCCTTAAGTACCGACCTTCAGAAGTGGGACAAAGGGACATCAGGAACCCTGTTACAGTATGTGGACGATTTGTTAATTGCAGCAAAAACGAGGGAAGAGTGCCACCTGCTGACCGTAAGTTTACTAAACTTCCTGGGACAGGTTGGATACAGAGTATCTTGAAAGAAAGCCCAAATAACAGAAAAAAAGGTACGATATTTGGGATTTGACATCTCACAAGGCCAGAGGATGTTGGGCCCTGAAAGAAAAGAGGCCATCTGTCGGATGGCAGTCCCAAAGACCAAGAGACAGTTGCGAGGCTTTTTAGGTATGGCAGGATTCTGCCGGATCTGGATCCCCAATTTTGGACTAATAGCCAAGGCTTTTTATGAGGCCACTACTGGTAGTGAGGGAGATTTGCAATGGACGGCAGAATGCCGAAAGAGCTTTGACACTATCAAAAAGGCCCTTATGACAGCGCTGGCCCTGGGCCTACCCGATCTGAGTAAGCCATTTCAACTTTATGTACATGAACGCCAAGAAGTAGCATCAGGAGTACTGACCCAGTACTTAGGTAGCTGGAAAAGAGCAGTGGCCTACTTCTCCAAACAATTGGATCCCACTAGTTTGGGATGGCCGGCCTGCCTGCGAGCAGTGGCAGCTACCACTATGCTGGTAAAGGAATCTAAGAAACTTACTTTAGGACAACCAATGACTGTGTATACCCCACATTCAGTGCTGACGGTGATGAATGCAAAGGGGGGAACCTGGCTTTCCCCTGGACGAATGGCTAAGTACCAGGCGACTCTCCTGGATCAAGGAGACATCCAGTTGCAAACCTCTAGTACCCTGAACCCAGCTACGTTGATGCCATTGGAACAGGACGAAGGATTACAGCATGATTGCATTGAAACTATTGAGAGTGTGTATGCTAGCTGGCTGGATCTTAAAGATGCCCCACTACCTAATGCAGACCTTGAATTCTACACAGATGGAAGCAGCTTCATGGACAATGGAACCTGAAAGGCGGGATATGCCGTGGTTACATCATGGGATACCGTGGAACCAAACGCCTTGCCTCCAAATACCTCTGCACAGAGAGCTGAGCTTATTGTGCTGACCCGAGCTCTCCATTTGGCAAAAGGAAAGATAGCCACTATATACACGGATTCGAAGTATGCCTTTAGAGTCTTACACGCCCACGGAGCAATATGGAAAGAGAGAGGACTCCTAACGGCAAGTAAAAGCCCAGTAAAGCATGGAACAGAGATCCTGAAATTACTTGAAGCCATGATGGAACCACTAGAGGTAGCTGTGGTGCACTGTAAGGCCCAGCAAAAGGGAGATGCTGACGTTATTAAAGGAAATCGACGAGCAGATGCTGCGGCAAAGAAGGCAGCTAGAGGACCAGTTCAAGAGACTCAAATGTTGGCATTGATGCCTCAGGTAGTGTTACCTGAGGAACATCCCAAAATATACTGAAAAAGAGAACCAACTCGCAGAGAAATTGGGAAGCAAAGAACAACAAGATGGATGGTGGGTTTTGCCTGAGGGACAAGTCCTGATGCCAAAACTGATTCTTAGCAAAGTGCTCCAAGAGTACCACCAGAGCACCCATAATGGGAGCTGACGCCATGACCCAAGGTCTCCAAAGAATTGTAGTGGGACCTAAGATGAGAAAAACAGCAGAACAAATACTGCGTAGATGCCCTGTCTGTTGTGCCAACAATCCTAAGATTTCCCCCAAACCTCTGCCAGGAGCAGGAAGGCAAGGACTATTAGCAGGAGAGTGTTGGCAGATAGATTTCTCTGAAGTTCCCAGGAAGGGACACTACAAATACCTGTTAGTGCTCGTGGACACTCTGACTGGATGGACTGAG
This sequence comes from Alligator mississippiensis, assembly GCF_030867095.1. Lineage (NCBI taxonomy): Eukaryota > Metazoa > Chordata > Crocodylia > Alligatoridae > Alligator > Alligator mississippiensis. The sequence goes on from NC_081828.1 coordinate 99,464,651, forward strand.
GCCTTCCCGTGCCGAACCAACAAAGCAAAAGAAGTGGTCCGGGTGATGCTAAAAGAAATGATTCCACGATTCGGAATCCCAGAGGGATTAGCTTTAGATCGAGGGCCACACTTTGTGTCAGAAGTGACTCAGGCAATTTCCCGGGCTCTGGGGATACAATGGGACCGTCACACAGCATGGAGACCGCAGTCAAGTGGACAGGTGGAACGAATGAATCAGACTCTAAAAAGACAGCTGGCTAAACTTTGCCAGGAGACTCAGTTGAAATGGCCCGAAGCTCTGCCTCTTGCCTTGCTTAGAGTGCGCATAGCCCCTAGAGCTAAATTGGGAGTTAGTGCATTTGAATTAATGTATGGCAAGCCATATCCTAAGAATCCAGTGGTGACACATAGGAGTCAAATGCATGTAAAAGGGGAAGGTTGGGTAAAAGATTATTTGTATCTTTGTCTGCTGTATTGTCTTCTCTCCACAGGTATATCCAGGAACGACTTCCACTCCCTCTAGATACACCAGTCCACAAGTTCCAGATCAGAGACGAAGTGCTGGTCCGGACGTGGAAAGACGAGCCGCTTCAGCCCAGGTGGAAGGGACCGTATCCTGTGATTCTCACCACTCACGCTGCAGTGAAGGTTCAGGGGGTAAAACCGTGGATACACTACACCCAGGTGAAGGCCGCACCAGAAGTACCACCTGCAGGAGAAGTTGCTGAGAGTGTCGCACCGGAAGCCGACACAAACGGACACCGTTGGACAGCAGAGCCAGTAGAAGGACTTAAATTTCTGTTTAAACGTCAACCATGTGGAAAGTAGTTCTTTGCATAGGTGTAATGTTTCTAGAGTCTAAGGGGTTGATGCATCAAAGGTTCAATAAGAGTCAAAATGTGTGGGTTCATTTGGCAAAGGACGTATTAAATGTCACTCATTTTTGTTTGGCAGGTGGAATATCGGTTGATGATATTTTCACGTCATGCCTTATAGGGGTGCCCACTCCAATGGAAGCACTCCGGAATCAGACTTGGTTCACATCTGGGGGAATAGTAGGTCCAATCAATTACACTAACAACTCCATGTGGGGAACCATTACCACAGAAAGAAATGCTAGTACCTTTGAAATAGATTTGTTGACAGTCACCTCCCCTGGTAACACCAGCTGTGCCAATTTTGTGAACTGTACCCAAGCTTGCAAAAGCCTAACCAAAGAAACGAAAATTTTCAATTGCTCAGACATGACTAATGTATCATACAACTACGTTCATGTTATATTACCCCGGGGGTGGTTCCTCCTTTGTGGGAAGACTGCCTATTCATATATCCCAGCCAATGCCACAGGAGGCCCTTGTGCTCTAGGCCGGCTGACTGTCTGGCTACCAGGTATGCCTAAGACCTCTAGTAAGCATCACCGGAGAGGTTCGAAGGTGCTAGATAAATCCTGTGATAGTGACATAAACCTCCTGAGTGAGGCCGAGATAGTGTCCTTAGCAGTTTTCCTAGTAGGGGTGCCAGGCCTAGTAGTGGATGCTGAGAGGCAGCTTGGTAAGGTGGCCTGTGCCCTGGCAAAAGGCCTAAATACAACTTCACAGGCACTAGCTGCCCTCAATATTGAAATGAGAGAACTAAGAGGAGCTACTCTGCAAAATAGAGCAGCCATAGATTACCTGTTGCTGAGGCATAACCACGGATGTGAAGAGTTCGAGGGAATGTGTTGTTTTAATTTGACAGATAACTCCGAGTTGATAGAGTCAAAAGTGTAGAAGTTAAAAAAGGTTCTGTCCCACATTAAGCAAGGGGAAGGGTTCGACTTCTCATGGCTTACTTCTTGGCTTCCTAATTTTTCATGGCTTAAGCAAATTTTCCTATTAATTGTGGCAAGTATATGTATTTTCTTGATAATCTGTTGTGGGATACAGTGTGTGCCAATGTGTTGTGAGGTACTCAAGAAATCAATTTCTTCCCCCATTCACCGCGTGATGTTTGTAAAATCATCAGTTACAAACCCGATCCAAAATAATCGGGAGGAAGCGAAGAGATTTCTGGAGATGAGAAAGATAGTCGAGGACTATGGGCTTTTTCCATAAAGGCCATAGCCTCGAAGGGGGGATTTGATGAAGCACCCCTGGACTTTCACTTAATTTTAACCAGGGAAAAGCTTTGTATGTTTTGAAAAAGTATTTTATCTAACCAAGGGCATAGAGTAGGTTGTTTAGGCTGGGGGAGATTGTTGATACAGCTTTTCCTTCTAGCGAGGCCAGCAATCAGCAACTACGCAACAAGCAAAGTTCCGGAGCTGGAAGGGGGGTTACTTGCTGGGCTTGCTATACCTTTCATCACATCAGCAAGTTTAACCTGTTACGTAGCTATATAAGGCAGATGCCCACTGGGGTGTGGGTGCTTGCTTTGCGAACGATTGCCAAGCACCACTTTCTGCGCAGAAATAAAGATTAAGTTGGATCCTTCACCCCTGTGTGTTTATTGGCACAAGCGCACCGGGCATGAACTCACTGTCCTTTGGGGACAAGAAGATCAGCTATGCAACTTCTGCTTCTCCTGCTCTTGCTCCCGCTGCTGCTTCTGCTGCTACTCCTGCTTCTGCTGCTTTTTCTTTTTTTTCCTTTGGTCTATGACATAAACTTGCAACTTGCTGACCATGGATCACCATCTATAATCTCCTTAATTTAAGTGGGAATTCACATAGACTTCAGGGGTCTATTGTGCGGTCAGTTGTAGAATCAGAGCTGCTGTTTGTGGCTTCTGTGCTACCCTACACAATGTTGGTGTATTCATACCTTTAGCTCAGTGATTCTCAACTTTTTTAGACACAAGACACCCCTTGGAAAATGTCAGCTCTTAGTTTTTCACTTGTTCTTTTACTACACACACAAAAATAATAGAACAATTCTTCTGTTGATAAGAAGTCAGAAAGACCACAACAGGTCAGAATACTTTTGACAGTACAGATTCCTTTTTGAAACCTCTGCCTTTATCATGTAAATTATGTTTGCACACCTAATAGTGCTAACTTTGCATGGCACCCAGCAGCTCCCTGGAATCTCAAGGCATCCCATTGTACTGCAGCACCCTAGTTGAGAATTACTGCCCTATTTTGTTTGTCCTTCTTATCATGACTCCAAGGCCAGTTTCTATAGACTATCCCCACAGAGCAGAGCTGTGCCAGTTCCCCTGTTTCAGGCTTGTTGCCCATTGGTGTCAGCATCTGCCCTCAAAGCACAATTTGAAATAATTTTTACATATGATACTTTTTATGTGACGATAGTAATTGGCCCCATTTCTCACAAGAACAGCTTTTTGTCAGTGATATGCTGAGACTGCAGAACAGCTAAGCTACTGGCAGGAATCAAATTAGAAATAATGAGGAAAAGTCCAGCAGTTGGCTTTCAATGAAAACTCTCTGGAACCAAACAAAATGAAAAAAAGAGAATTCAGTTACTGAATGCCTGAAGAGCAGTTAGATATTATTGCAGTAAGTCATCAGAGGGGAATATAAGCAGAAAACACATTTGCGGATGTGTCCAAACCAATACATTCACAGATGTGTCCAACCCAACAGAACTTAATGCACCAAAAATTATCTGCTTTAGGCTGGAGAAACTGACAAAGAGGAAATCTCTCTCACATCAACTGTGATTTTTTTCTATCTACTCTCCTGCTGTCCATTTGAGCATATGGATAACATTTCAGTTTTATTTCCTCAATGTTGGGTAAATTTCAAAGTATTTTGTAACTGTCTCTTTGCCATATGGTATTAAAAAATTGAGGCAATGCTGGAATTTAGGTTTCTTTTGCAACCAAGTGTGTGCATATTGCAATATAGTATTCAATGACAAGTTCACACACTGTTGTTTTCTCCCACAGGATCGCTACTTCATTCAGTTTAAGAAAAGGAAGGTGCTCATTTAATAATACCTGCTCATGTTCTTTTTGCCTCATTCAGTAAATAGTCCCAAGCCTCATTTATTGTTCACTCACTTATTGGTAAAATCATTCAGTTTCCAGTGGGTTTTTCTATAGTAGTGTTCTTTCCAAAGATTCGCTTCCACAACAGCACATGTTAGGTGACAGGGTAACTTCTTCAGCTTATAGATGAGGAACCAAAGTACAGAGATTAAAGGTAAAACTGGGCCCTCAGTCTAAGACTCTTCAGACTTGAATTGGCTGAGCATTTACCATGAATGTAGCACGTCCCATGCATTCAAGGCACAGCATCCGTTGCCCCCAGTTGCAGCTGTGAGTGCTTGATGTTTCTCTGAAACTAAACCCAAGCAATCAAGTCACACGACAAAATGAGATGGAACATGGAATGAATGACCACCTGTGAAAAGTCCAGTGTTTAGCAGTGCAAAGGAATTCTTCAGCACAGGCAGAGTTTTGATACTCTAGGACAGACTCCAGCTACCTATCCATGGAGTCATCCTCTTTCTTCCAGCAAGCCTTGCAATACATGGCTTCCAAATGTTGGCGCCCTGCTTTGTTCATCACAGACAGCAGTCTCCTTAGAGTATAGGGCTCTGATTGGTCCCTAGAGCAGGTCACACTTGGATATTGCAGGGGTCCTGAGCTGAGGGTGGGGTAGGGAATAACACAATTTCTTTAAGTAAAGATAGTCATAATGCTTGTACCTGAGGGAGATTGAATTCATGTTACTCAGGCAGTTTTAATTTTGCCTAAGTACTGAATGCTTGCATTGGCAGCCTTCAAGTATTCTCTTAAAATATTTTCTCCACTCAGTTTTCTAGAAGGTTTTAAAAAAAAGCAAGCTGAAAAAACAAATTCCATCATGTAGCAGTGTATTTTCCCTTCTGGTTGTCAAGTTGAAACCTTTAGATTAGTACCACAGACATCTGCCACTGGAGTTAACTAAGGGACTGAAAGGATTAACATCCTGCTGCTACTTTCTGTTGAACAACATTAGAAGGTCATTTTGTTGGTGGTTTTTACAGATATAAGATGACAGTAGAGCTGTGGGAATATTGGGTCTGCTCGGTTCTGATTGGAAGTCTGGCTGTTGGATGTACTCTTGTATCCTCTCAAACTTGACTCTTTCCGTATTGCCCCTTAGAACCTGTTTCTGTCTCTTTCACACTTCATTTCTGGCCCAGACAATTTTGAATTCTGTTAAGGCAATCTTAATAGACCTCTCTGCCAGTCCTGCTAATTATTTTGAACATCTAATTTAGTTTATACCTTCTGGTTAAAAACCTCCGAAGAAGTCTGGGAGTATGAAAGAAATGGAAAAGATGCTTCATCTTTCCAAGATTTGTCTGGAGAAACATGGCACCACTTACATAAAGAAATTTCACAACATAACATGATCTAAGAGTGTTAGTTTTATGTTGCTAAAATGAAGGATAAGAAGTCTCAAATAATGACAAGAAAGTACATGGTTGTGACTTCCTGCATGGTATTCCCAAAGTAAAAAATGTTTTCCATCTCCACATTGTAGAAAGACAGAGATTTTACATACAGCTTCTCTACAATACACTTGTATAGTCACATGCATGGGTAGCTGCAGTCATATGGATGGCAAACTCAGTGTGTAGTTTTTTCAAACAGTAACATGGAATATATTGGGAAAAAAAGTTATCTGACTCCTAATTCAGGATAGAATTATCTAAGTCTTATTTGTATTAACATACTCATCAGTGATCAGTATGATATCATGCAGCAATGATAGCTCATACTGATGCTTAAGATACAGAATGGGGTGTAGGTTGCACGTTTCCACACAGTTGGACCTGCCTCCTGCTCTACTGCATAAATATTCAAAACATTAACAAAGCTCCCCTGTTCATGTTTTTTCTTTTCAAATATAATTTGAACTTAGTTCTCAAGAGCTCATTCGTTAATCTGATATGTCCTGGAGGACTAGTAATTCATGGTTATGGATAGTCATATTTTATTGCAGACAACAAGTAAATGCAACAGCAAGTAAAGTGCATAATGGAAAAGATTGAAAGTGGGTTTCTATGTTCATATTTTTTGTGGCATGGAAACATATGTAGCTGGATTTCAAGGGACGTGCATGTTTTGCGTATATATGTATTCTGATCTTTGGTGGTGGTTCTTTCTTATTGTATTTGGATATTTGAAATTTATTTCAAAGAACAACATTTTTAATATTATTCTAAGAAGTCAAAAAAAAAAAAAAAAGACAGAAGACCAAACGCTGAATGTTAAATGAGTCTAATGCATCTCTTTCAAACACACATTAAAGGGAGTCTGTTGCCCTCTAGCATTAAAGCTTATGGATCTGCTTCATGCTTTGAACATGTATAATGAAAGGTTGTAATAAGAAATATGTGGAGAAAAAACTTACCAGGCTATTAACCTGGTTGTAATGAGACTGTGCAACAAAATAATCTGTGAAAACAACATCTAGTTGGTGCTATCTTTCCATTTTATATTCCTATGGGTGGCACTGTGTAAGCAAAGAAATGATAAATCTGAAGTAATAAGTGGTATGTGGATTTAGGGAAGTAGTATTATACATCTGTTTCAGAAATATTGCTTGTTTTTGTGCAGTTATATATAAATTAACTTGATAGTCTACACTTAAGCTTTTGTGAAGTTAATACTGGCTCTTTTAAACCTACCATTTTAGCTGCAGAAGTGTAGGCTGCTGTTCAGTAAGGTGCATTGAAAAAACTGCAGAAATACTTAGCAAATTGTTGGCCAGTTGTTTTTGCTCATGAGTTTAAACAGTTTAGAACTAAATGTGTCTTGTTTCTACATGCAATGGGGTATAATTTGACCATTTCTTATTACATATGCTATGTGAAAATGACAAGTGAATTAAGTTCAGACGCTTGGCTGAGACGTGACACACATCAAATTTTATGATTTCACACAGTGAAACCATAAAAAAAAGATATATTTATAATTCTTTTATTTATATAAAAGTATATATATAAAAGTAAAGAAATGATGGGGGAGTCAACTGCTGTTTTTTACACTGCCAAAAATGTTAATATAGGCCCCTCTACAGCACACAGCTTCTTAAGCCTGTTGCAAAATCAGACTGCCTTACCAGGTTAACTTTTTTTCCAGCTGTAAAACTCAAGTTGAAATTAAAGAGCAGCCAGTGAAACTTTATAAGAACTGTTTTCTGACACCTCCCGCAAGCACTTCTGTGATGGTGGAGCTTATGATGCCTCTCTGTATCCTCTTATAATCTGCCAAAGAACTGTAAGTACCCCAACTTTCCCGCCTGCCATGTCTTAGATGTTATTATAATATGTTCTAATTTATGATGTCACTCTTCGGGTTATTATATATATTTGTTGTTTTATTTTTTTGTGTGTGTCTCTCCATTAGGAGTCCCAATATTATAGAGGAAAACTTGGTATGCCTTCTTGACTATCCATACACACTCGCTGATATGTGCGCCTGCGCGCGCGCACGTGTGCGTGTGTATGTGTATATATATATATATGTATATATATTCACAGTCAGATGCAGATTAACACTTGTCTTTATTTTTATCCTTTATAACGCTATACAAACTTTCTTTATCTTTAAACAGAAGTGGTCCATTTATCCTTTTTTTTTTTTTTTTACCTTATTAGTTATATCAACTTTGTAATTCTATCAGTATACTGTTCTTACATAACTATCATCATTTCGGTCGGACTGAACTTGGTATAAGGAAACAAAGTCTCTTTATTTCCGGTTCGTTTGTTTATTTCTTTTTGGGGCAGAATTCTCTCGTCAAACCCCGTCGTATACTTTTTCTTTATTTCTGTTACTATAAGTGTGTACCTTTTATCTTGCGCATGCCTGAAGCCTTGAATCCTTGTGGCTGACACTCGGATGCCTTCTCCATGCTTGTGGGAGTGGGTCAATTCCCTCTCTTCCTTTTTTTTTTTTTTTTTTACTTTTCAGCTCAATTGCCAGCCATGTCTCATGGTGTGCCTCTTCGGGGATCCGCCCCTCCTCCTCTGAGCTCTGCTCTTTCTGGTGTCAAGAGAAATCCTGAGGTAAGCCTGTTATCTTCTGGGGATCTTCTTTTTCCCTCTTTTTCTCTTTCAGCTGCTTTCTCTTTTTTTTTCTTCTGAGACTTCTGTCTCCTCTTTCTTTTTTTCTCCCAGAGCTTCTATCTTTATTTGGTAATAGCTCCGGAAGCAGCGTTCCCCAGCTCTCTTCGCCACGTTGCTGTTTACGCTTGTACAACTTCCTACAGCACTTGGCTCTTGTAAGGCTGTGTAATGAACAGTGCATTGCACATTTCTTACCAATAGGTGGTGCTGCATCTTAGTGTTGGGTTTGATACATTTTCTCTGATTTGGGTGAAGGGCAATAGAAAGAATTTCTCCATGTGTGTTGGAGCTGGTGCTTTCAGTGTTTAAATAAAGTCTTAGATTTTTCTGTGAGTGAGTGGTGACCAGTGGTGATGGCTTGGAGATATCAGAAATGCTTTTGCCTGAAACAGAACTTGCTGACTACATCTAAGACCAAATGGTGGACTCGCTTTGAACCACACTGCCCTCTGTGGATGAATTGACTGACAGGAAAGCAACACAAAACCTACCACTGTTTTTAAATGGTGACACCAAAGTCTGTTTACCATCAATTTTCCAGTGTGGAGCATGAGTTTTCTGGTTATGCCAACTCCTACACAACTGCTATAGGGGGAATGGCCAACATGAAAAGCTGGAAGGTGTGGCTGGTCAGGAGATGTCAATGAGAGTAACCATTAGGACCATGTGAAATGGAAGCACTCCATTTCGATCAGCATTTCAACGGTTTGATGGAACAGCATTCCTTTTCAACTCTTGTTTTTAGTTGAAACAGCTGTGCCGTATCGTTCCGTTGAAACAGTTTCGCATTTCAAGCCTGTTTCAATGTTTTGCCCATAAGATATAATGGGGAAGGTTGAAACAGGCTATAACTTTGTCATGTCTAGCCTGATTTCAATTAAACTTGCTGAAATGGTAGCTCCTTCTGAGGGCATAAAGCATACCAGGTTTCAAGGAGATAGGTGCAGGGGGTTCAGAGAAACTGCACCCCAGAATCTTGAGAGCAAAACTTGTGTCATGTGTATGTGTTAAGCCACAATGGGGTCAAAACTGCAAGCTTGCTAGCCCCCTGCTGAGGCAACGAAGCCTGCCAAGTTTCAAGGAGATAGGTGCAGGGAGTTTGGGGAAACTGCACTTCAAGCTGCGGACAAGCAAAACTCGTGACATGGGTGACACTATTTGTGTTAAGGCACAGCAGGGTGAAAGCTGCAGGTCCTGTCATTTATGTGGCTGCTGCACTGCCAGCAGTCCCACCAGGCCTCCCTACCCTGGCGGGGTGCAGTTTTAGTGGTCATGCCCAGGACCTGGGATCTCCTCCTTCCCCATGGCCTCATCCCATACCTCCAAATTCGTCCTGGCAGGGGAATGAGCACAGCAGGGACATGTTCTTCCCCTGCTGGCTGGTGATGCAGTTAGTGGCCCCTCCAGCTGAGAGCAGGGCATTACTCAGTTTAAAAAAAAATGAAAATAGGAACTAGGTGTGGACGGAGTGAGGAGGGTAGCATTCAGTCCATCTGCACCTGGAGATTGGGGGACTCCAGCAGTGGGAAGTTCACCTTCAGGAACATCAGCTGCTCCACCAAACCAGCATCCAAGCAGGTGCGGTGGAGTGTCACTACATTCCCAGTGATGCTGTACACCCTCTCGCCTGGCACACTGGTCAGTGAACAGGACAGGTGTTCCTGGGCAACTGTGGCCAGATCCGGTCACACCTGACTGCCGCTTGTCCAGTAGGCCAAGGGGCACACAGCAGCGGCTCCATGTCCTCGGCAAGATAGGCAGCCACCAAGGTGTGAGTGCTATCTGCCTGATGCTGGGGTCTGGTGGCTCTGGACCACACAATAGAAGCCGTGCCCTTAGCCCATATTGCCATATTGGCAGCACCTGTGGTGGAGGACAAGACTGGCTCATGGATGGCGTACCCCTGCCTCTGCCATTCTACCTCCCTGACTTTCTTTACCAGCACCTCCGTTTACTGATTCAGTGTTTGGCTGCCATATATGGTTCCCTTAACCCTTGGGTCACACATGGCAGCCAGCACATGGACTGTACTGGACTGCAAGGGTTCAAGCCATTTCCTGATGCCCTCCTTCAGCTGCCTGCACATCTGGTGATAGTGGCCTGCCCCAGCCAGGAACATTGATCCCCTGGAAGCTCTCCATTTGGCTCTGAAGCTCCCTCACTATGGGGATCACCTGGCTAAGGAGGGCATCAGCAGCGCTGAGGCTCTCAGTGGCCTTGAGGAAGGGCTTGAGGACCACCAAGAACTGGGAGAAGGTATCCCACTCAGCTCTGTTCAGGGGGCCGCTGATCCCAATCTCCCCGAGCAAGGCCTTCTCATGGATGGCCTTCTGTTGCTCCACCAGCTTCATGAGCATCAGGTATGTGGAGTTCCATCAAGTCTCCATCACCTTGCATGATTTTGTGCTGTGGGATGTGCAGCTCTTTTTGCTTATCCTGCAACATCTTGCCCAGTTTGATGCTCCGGTGGAAGTAGCCTGCCACCTTCCTACATTTTGAAATGAGCTTGCTGGTAGTGGCAGCACCATCACCAGCAGCCCTGTCCCCCTCCAAGGTGTCCCTGACAACAAGGTGCAACTTGTGTGCTGCACAGTGGATGCCAACAAAGTTGGCATCATGGACTGCCTTGACTATATTGGTCCCATTGTTGGTGACCATGAACCCACGGGTGAGCTCGCCCTGCCTGGCAAGTCACCCCTGCACCAAGTGGTTCATGGCCCCCATGATCTCTGCAGCTGTGTGGGACTCATCCATCACCTTGGCTTGAAGGAGAGCCCACTGATGGCCTGACTGATCACACCAGTGCCCTGTGAGGGAGAGGTAGGCATGATCTCCACCCCGGCTACTCCAGATGTCTGAGGTGAAGTGTAAGGCCACCTGCAGACCTGTCTTGTGCAGCTCCTCCCTCAAGTACTCCATGCATGCTTCATACAGGGAAGGCACCACCATCCTACTGAAGGTGGTGCATGCAGGCACTTGGTATGATGGAACTACGAGCGCCATGAGCCACCTGAACCCTGGCCACTTAACTAGGGAGAATGGCTGGCCATCAACACCAGGCATCTCCCCAGTTCTCTGGGTGAGCTCACTCACCTTTAGAACGTGCCCCCCTTTCTGTCCACCTTTCCTGCACTGTTCCAGGGTGGCCTGCCTCTGCTTTGGGGGGACAGGGGCTTTGGAGCAAGCAGAGGACTTCCCTTTGGGCATGCTCCCACAGGTGCCAGGCTGAGGAGGAGCAAGAACAAGGGGGTGGTGCCTGCGGAGATGCATCAGCATCCCAGTGGTGCTCATATGTTTTGTTCCCTTGCCCTGGCTGGTTTTGGCTCAGCAGTGCAAGCAGATAACGTACGTGAGATCATCTGCCAGCTCAAAATGATCCCAAACCACATTACATGCTTGCTTCTGGAATGTGGGTACATGTGTGGATGCTACTGCACTTTCCCCCTCCTCAGCAAGGAGAGGCACAGCAAGAGGAGGAGCGGACTCAGCTGAGCCACTTGCCTCCACATGAAACTGTGGGAGGGAAGGAATCAAGCCATGTAGATGGCTTGCCTCCACATCAACCTTCTCGCCCCGATGCCAGGGGGCATGATCTGTGGCTCAGTTCCTGCCCTACACTGCAGCCCAAGCCTTGCAGATGGTATCCAGGTGACAATGCTCCCAGCTTACAGCCAGACCAAGCTTAGGCCTCATTGTCAGGCCTCAGTCGCACACACATTCATACTGCCCTCCTTTCACTAGGGCCTCACACACCCCCTTCTCACAGGGTCTCTTTCATGCATCGACAACTTATACTGCCTTGTTTCCTCCTTGAGTGGGCCCCTTAGGCCATAGGCTTTAGCTAGTTCATACCTTGGGGGGCAGACGTACCATCTTTTGGGCCTCTCCCACAACCCTTACTAGGGTAGTGGCCAGCCAAGTACCCAACTGGGTCTAAGCCTACCCTGGCCTTCCTGCGGCAACTCTGTACACTCAAATGGTACTGGGCTCCCAGTCCTCTGGTTTTCTCCCCTCACTGGGGCTCCTCATCTCCACCTCCTCACTGGGGCTCCTCTGCTCCCCTTTTTGGGGCCACCCCTCACCAGGGCATTCTTAACTCACACCATGACTGGTGCTCCAGGGTCTCACGGGGACTCTCACTCCCCGACAGAGCAGCAGGTCATTGTGCTCTACTATAGCTCTTACTTTAGACCCACTCTCGGCCTCCCAGTGGTGGAGGACTTACCGAGGTTAGGACGTGCCCCCCTCTCTCGGACTGAGCCCTCCTTACTCAGCCTCTGGTCCAAACTGCAGCCTCAGGTGTCCAAAGACATACTTCAGCCTCCCCTCACTGGGGCCACCCCCTCACTGGGGCTCCTCATCTCTACCCCCCTCACTGGGGTTCCACACCTCCTCCTTACTGGGGCCATGGGGCTTCCCTCCCCAGTGGGCTCAGGTGGCCATAGCCATGCCTGGTCCCAATTACCTTTCCTCACGGTCCTATACCCCACAGGGCTCAGGTGGCCACAGCTGCCTGTCCCCAACTACCTCCCATGCTACGTGACACACCCAAAGGTGAGGGCTGGGGTTAAAGCACCCCTACCCACCTTTCACCAGGGTGGTAACTGGCCTGGAATTTCCTGGGGACTCCTGTGCCACTGAGAGCCCAACCAGGACACCCACTCCTGGCAGGGTGCAGTTTTAGGTCATGCCCAGGGCCAGGAGCCTCCAAGCCACCCCTATAGCTCCTGCCCTTATCTCCAGGATATTGCATGGAGTCTTACAGCCAAGCAGTGTTACTGCCTGGCCTGCCAGCAGCGAACTACTCTCTTTATACAGGCAACCAGAGGTCTAAAATGGTTGCCGCAATCGAGCACCTGCCGGCTGCTTGGCTTCACTTTACACACCTTTCCCCTTAAAATAGTTCCTGGGAGAGTTTTACCCTGCTGCTCCTCCAAAGCAGGCTCCCCTCAGAGCCTGTGAAAGCCCTCAAGTGGTAAGCACCCCCAAAGGTGCTCCACCACACTACTACATACTTAGCCATAGCTTTATTTTTTACCTCCTTATGTGGTATGGTGGTTAGAACTAGGAATAGCTGTCCAATATGTTGCAACTAAAAAGACATTAAAACTTCAAGCCCCAGAAATATACACTTGGAATAATCCTGCTTTGGCAGAGGTATCCTAGGCGACCTGTTACATTTGTAACTAGTATAATTATATAATTTAGGATGAGATGTGGCAGATTAAACAAGACTGTCATGACTCTACCCTAAATGGAGGGCTGAAATTGAGACATTTAGGTTTCTACTAACCTTGTGCAGAAGAAATGTTTTAGCAACAGTGTGAAGCTGCAACTCAGCACTCTATTCATACTCAAGTAGGTAGGTGCCAGTGATGCTTAACTGTAAGAGATCAGAGTATGATAGACACTTAAACCCTCAAACAGAAAACCATGAGCAGAAGAGCAGATTAAAAATGTCTGCTGCATATCTTGTGTACTGTAACAAGGATGTAGGTCATGTACTTTCAAACACAGGGCAAAAAAGCTGGAGGCTGACTTGTCACAAGTGTGGCCAACTGCCTGGCACAGCAGCTCTCCAGTATTTGTCACATGAATTATCACAGTTCCCACATGCAGCCTTCTGTGTAATAGAAGCCAACTGTGCCATCATTTGCTTCATTTATTTTTTTGGTATTGTGTTCCCATGGTTCAATTAAGTGGGGGGTTACAGATGGGTCAAGCAGGGAAGAAAAATAGCAATGGAAAAATCTCCAGTGGTATAATGGTTTTATGAGTACTTACTGGGAATTACTCATTTGTAGCTCTTGTGAGTCGCATGTCAATCTCAAATTTAATACAATAGAATCTCTAGAGAACTGTAATTTACCAAGTGTTTCCCATGTCTTTATGGTATAAAAAATATATTCCTGTAGAATATACTCACTGAGGCTTTGCTTAACTGACTACTGGATGCCACTATTGCTCTGTGTGAAATGATAGTGGGAAGTTTAATGTTCTATTATAAAAATGGTTGTTTAATGCAGGTCAGAAAGAGTTTTAGCCTATTTATCCAAGCTGAAGGCATTATGATATTAATGAATAAAATATTCATTGCCATGTTGTTTTGAGGGGGTGGGAAGAGAGAGGAGGAAACCTAATTTGGAGTTTTTTCAGATTAATATACTGCACATTTCAAATTTGCTCACTACAGTGCAGCTTGTATCAAAAAATAAACAGATACCTGTTCCTGATCTACCATTCCCACCTCTGTTCTGCCAATCCTTTCTGCCATAAAATGGTTTTGGGAAGGGGATATTTCTTGTCAATTTTGAAAATGATAATGCATCTATAGCAAATTTAGATTTTTTTCCATGCACTTTCACATGTAGCCTGAATTTCATAAGTGCATTTCAGCTTTGCATATTAGGCCTATGACTCCTGATAATGTATCTAGTATGCATGTATTATGAAGACAATAAACTTATTCAGTGTCTTAACCCCTGTTTTTAAAGCGTTCTTAGATATTCTTTGACAAATATTGTGTTATCTTGTGAGGAACTGAGATGAGATGGAAGAGTTTTTGAAGATTTCCTTGGGCTGAAGTAACATTTGTGCCAGTCAAGGCTTTGAAATAAATGGTTTTCCTGTCCATTCACAACCCATCACAGAAGTTACTAGTTCAATAACCAAGTACTGTAGGAAAGGAAGCCAAACTAATTGCCACAGTGAATCAATTTAGTAAGAATGCATCCCTTCTTTATTTTAAGTCAATCCAAAGTGAAACCTCATATACTGGAAATAGGAAGAAACATCAACACTTCTTTAAGAAGCAGCATATGGTCAAGTAAACAATAGGTAAGATGGAAATGAAGATGACTTTATTATGTAACCACAGCTTTGCTGTTCATTCTTTCTTTTTTTCAGAAAACTTAATAGCCTCTTCCCTTTTACTATGCCTCAGAGAAAGCATTAGCTAAAAAGCAGCTGGGTTGAATGATATGAGGGAGGGAGGTCTCAGAAGTTTTATCAGATGATAAAATGATTCAGATGATTGGGGAATCAAGGACGAATCTACTTAGAAGATGCATTGTGTCAATGCAGAAACAGAAGAACCTTTGAAATTGAAGTGTTTGCAGGAATGATTTTTAGTAAGGCAGTAGCACCACTGCAGTTAAGGTAATTAGCGTCTGATTTTTTTTCTAATGTATTTAAAAGCCACATGCTTACTCATCTTCCCTTGAAAATTTCTGTGCCTCCTGGGAATCTGGGATAGGTTAGTATTGCAAACCTGAGGTCATTTGAGAAAGGGGTTTCTGAGTACTGTTGTACAAAAAAACTGTTGTACAAAAAAAAAATAAAATAAAACCCTCACAAAATCAAAATATTACAGTAATTACAGTATTTTTGCACATATAACGGAATCCAGTTTTGCCTCTAATCTTGGAAATTGATTGCTTGGAAATTGATCTGAACCTTGGTCCAAGTCCTACTCTGTCTTAGAAGAAGCAATATTTTTTTCAGCTTAGTCCGGTTAAGTTGGACTCATGTTGTTACTTGAGCTGAGTGGGCAAGCCAGAGATAATCATTTTTTGTGTCACAAAAATTACTTTCTCTGGCCCAGCTGTAAGCCACAGTATGTGCTGGAAACCTGTGGTTCAATTAAGTGGATGGCTGATGGCAGAATGCTGTAGCTGCTGAACCTGACCAGCACTTGGTACTACAGGTCAGAGTTTAGATCCTAGCACCCATCTGGGAATGTTATTACACATGTTATCAGCTCTTTGCTTACATTCTTTACGAGGGCGTTTCTGCAAGTTTTGCCACAAGAACAGAGTTTCTGGCTTAAGTTATTTAAAAAGTGCTCTAAAACCCATGCATGCATTTAAAATGTTACTTTGAGGCAATTTTGTCAAGGAAAATGGTATTAATGGGAAGGGAAGATGACAGGTTATTAAATGTCACGAAGTAAGGTCCACTCCTATCCATGAAGTAAAGTGTGGAATATAAGGGTTGAAACAGACGTCACCTTTCATTGCCCTTGTGTCACTATAAAATTTTATGCTGGCACAAAGTGAAAGCACATAGATGTCCATGACCTTTATCTTGCCACATGTGCCCAGTTTGTGACCATGAAAATGGTAGTAATAATTTATGTGGCTTTATTGAGGTTTATTTTCTCTATGGCAGGAGAATGCAGACTGTCTGGAGCTGTCTGCGCTCTCCAGCCACTTTAGGTAGGATGGGCTTGAGGGACCTGAGAGACTTGATCCTTTGCACCCTGGGAATTCCTTTGCAAAATCAGGCTCCTCAAGCCCTGGGAGCACCTCCCTGGCTTTTCTCCAGCAATCTTCAAAGCATGTCTTTGGAAGCAGGGAAGGTCAGGGTCAATTCCAGAGGTGTCTCTGGCAATTTCCAGAGATCCCAGGGGCAAGTCTCCGAAAGTGGGGAACACATCCTTTGTTGTATAAGATGTGTGCTTTGCCCAGTGAAACATCAGCTATGCTGGGACACATCCCAGCACAGCTGATCAGCTTCATTTAGTGATGTCTATTTTCAGCCTGAGACACTACTCCATCCTGACTGTCTGCCTTTGTGAGGTACTTCTTACCCAATGATTACTACCTTTCTTTCTCCCCATAGCCTATACAGCCCTGCTGGATCATGAAGGGAATCATGTAGGGAAGGCAGGTTGGTAACTGAGTGGTAATCATAGGAAGCTGCCTCCTGGCCTACCCTCACAGAGGTTCTTCAGTCAAACCAAAATGTTTAGGGCACAGTTAAGGCTGACAAGTAGTGTCTTGAGCCTTCTACAGTGTTAAATGGTTCCACATAGAAACCTCAAAATTAAGAAGTATGCAACTAAGGGAAGCATTAGTTTTGTCCTGTAACCCTAAATTTGGCTTTACAAAGTGTTCTATCATTACCCTAACAGATGTCTTGGCATGCAACCCTTCCAGATGATGTTGGAGCTCTTTTCGAGATGCTGCACATGAGTACAGCAAGATAAATGGTCACGCCATGGCTTTAGTAAAGGGGAAAAATAGGTTTATGAAGGCCAATTGACTTAGTCTGGCTTATGTTCAACCATCTACTTGCCCCTAAGCTGTTACCAGATTTGCCTGTCACTTTGGGGTGCACCCATTTATTAGGGGTACATTTCTGGGGTCTCTAATTCTATCAGTGCTGCTGTAGCAGAAAGCCCTTTTTCCTCTTGCCTGCATTTGCTCTCCCTTCTTTGGGTATGTTTTTTCTTTTCTACCTTTTCTTCCTTCCTCTTTCTTTCCCACAACAATTTGGAGGTTCCACCGAGATGTCAACCGTCCCTCCCAGCTGCCCGATGTTCAGCGGCCACCTGGGAAATGCAGACTGCAGCGTCACATACTGAGATGCAGATGGTTTGGCTTGTGGTTTGTACAAGCTGCTAGCTGAGGTCCAAGGGATAGCTGGGGGCAAAGCCAGAGGATCAGAGTCTAAGCCAGGGATGAAATGCTAGACAGAGCAAGGTTAGAAAGCAAGCCAGGTCAGATACCTGTGAGAACTGAGTTCCAACCATCTGAGATGCAAGGTAGAGGCAGAGGTGAAAGAACAAGCAAGGTCAAGAACAGGTGGTCAGGTTTAGGGTTCCCCAAAGGCAGGGAAACAGCAGAGTAGTCTAAGGACAACAGGACGCTTGTTGTGCAGCCAGCTTCCCCAGGAAACAGGAAGTCTTATATAGGATCCAAACTGGGGCTGTGAGCCCTGGGCCACCCAGGAGCCAGTGGCAGAAGGCATTCCATGGCATGACCCCTTTTCTTGCCATTTTGTCTTCCATCATGAGCCTTGTAGAAACCTGAAATGGTTCTTGGTCCCTGAGCCCTAGATCAGAGGTTTGGGATTATGTCCTGACAGGTTGCTACAGCTCACACTGTGGTGTAAGAAGAGGTGCACAAGAATTACAATGGATCATAAACCTCTTCTTTATGTGTGGCATACTATACCAGTAGACGAGTCCCAGGGTCCATTCTTTCTGTGGGCATTTCTAAGTCTGGAAGAAGACGAGAGAATGCACTACATCTCAGGAGGAATTGCAAGGATCCTCAGGAAAAGAGTCAAGGGATGGTAACATATGGAAACTCTGGGGTGTTTTGTTACCTGTCATCTCTGTGTTCTTGAGGAACCCTGGCACAGTACGTAGCCTGTCTGACTCACAAAGGATTCAGCCCCCTCTCCCCCTGCCTGAACAACAACTGATTAGAAGAAGGACTTACAAAAGACAATGAAAAGACAAGCGTGATAGAAGTGAAAGAACTCCCCTGGTCTCATTTACATCAGAGATGGAACCGGATGGCATCTCATTTACATGGGAGATGGGACAGGAAAGCACCTTCACTAGCATTCAGAATGGAGAACAGAGATTCCAAGGCAAGAACTGCACTGAATTCTGGGACCAGAGAATCAGGGGAGCACTGCATGATGGGGGATCTCTGCTTCAAATGCTAATCAACCCGTGTCTGCACACACCCAGCTCAGCATTTATCCTTTATTGGTAGCCAAACACTGAATCTGCCTGTCTGTATTGTTCACCTTCGAGGAGCATTGGAGGCCAGAGGGAGAAAGACCCCTGACACCCAATGGTCAGCGTTCTTTGATTGGTATAGTGAAGCTTCTAAATGTGACACAGAGTCCAAATTGGCCTCATCACGAGACTCAAATAAGAGACTAGAAGATAAATATAAAAAATCTAAAGGCTCATCACCAAGCGCGCCACCACATGATTGTGGCCTGAAGTCCCTTTACCCCAGCCTTGCGGACTGTCCTCCCCAAAAGCTCCCTCCTTGTCCGATGCCCCCAATCGAGGGTCCCGAGGAAGATGAAAGGGGTCCTTTAGAAATTTCTGAAGATGAGAATGAGGAAATCTTGATGGCTCTGAGAAGGCATAGCCAAAAGCGCCCGCCAAAACCCAAGCTGACCTCTGTATCCTCTCCAGTGGCTGACCACACTAGACAAAAAGCTCAAAAGCCCCCTGAAATCCCAAATATGGATCCAGATGACCTCCTTGTACAAGCCCCTTTAAGGGTTTTCTCGGGACTTGAAGGGAACCCAAGCCTGCTCTATAAACCATGGACTAGGTCAGAACTCCACTCCATTGCTAAGGACTTTCCAAAAATAACCAAAAATCCCCACAAATTCCAGGAAGAGTTCAAATTGGTGTGCAAAACATATCAGCCCTTGGAGGCAGACTTATTACAGCTTTGCTGTCTTATTTGCTCAATTGGACAAATGGGTAAAAGAAGCGGGATGGGATAAAAAGTGTGAAATGGAAGATGGCCATCCTACAGCTCGTTATGCAGAACAATGCCGTCGACTTTGCGGGCAAATGTCGGAGGCCATCCCGCAAGCCTTCCCAAAAAAGACCAATTGGTTCATTATTCGGGCTTGCAAACAAAAAGAGGAAGAAAGTGTCGGAGATTATAGAGCTAGACTGGCACTTGTTTTTAATCAACATTCATGCATTAACGAACCAGATGATAATGCCTCTGGAGCTTTGGCAGCTTGTTTTGTAGATGGATTACTGCCACCCATAGCCAACTTCTTGAAGAGAATCTGTATCGGATGGGAAATGGAAAACTTGGACAAGTTGCAGAGTGTGGTGGAACACTGTAAGCGATCTCTAAAAGAGAAAGTTGAAGAACAACATAACAAATTGTTAGCTCTTCAGATTCAGCAATTTTAGGGCCCTCCACTAGGGCGGGGACGTGGCGGAGGACAGAGAGGCAGAAACAGAGGAATGGGCATGAATCAGGTAGACAGAAAGAATTGTCATTATTGTAAGCAACCAGGGCATTGGAAAAATGAATGTCCCAATTGCCCAACACCTGCTCAGTTTCCAACACAATGACGGGCCATTGGGGAACAGGACCCGGCAGAAGACCGTTCTCTCCTTGCACCCCTTGTCCCCCTAACAAAAAAGGGAGAAATCTCTCTTGTGGTCAATGGCAAAGTGGCCCCCTTTTTGGTTGATACCGGGGCCTCTGTATCGGCAATTCAAACTACATGCCTCCCAAGCCCTCCCTTGACCGGACAGGTAGTTCAAGCAGTAGGAATCTCTAATACGCCCGTTCCCCATCCAGTAACTGAGCCCTTAACTGTGTCCATAGGACCCTTATCAGCAGAACATGCTTTTTTACTTAGTTCCACTTCCCCTGTAAATCTTTTGGGAAGGGATTTACTTTGTAAACTTGGTTGCTCTATTTTTTGCACTCCCAAGGGAGTCTATTTAGAACTCCCGGAAACAAACGGGCTGTCTCCTCAGGCTGTACAGGAATTACTGGACATACCTTTAGCAGAGTACATGTCCGTCCTTGCAAGCCTCACAATGGAAGAAGAAACCCTGCTCGATCAAGTTAATTCTTCTTTATGGTCTGCCTCACCCACAGAGGTAGGGCACTTAAATACAGAACCGGTTAAAGTTATTATTGATCCTACTAAACTTCTTCCAAGAGTGTCACAATATCCTTTGAATCCAGAGGCTGAACAAGGTATAGCTCTGATCATTCAATCTTTATTGCAACAGGGAGTCATCTCACCATGTACTAGTCCCTGTAACACCCCAATCCTCCCAGTAAGGAAAGCAGATGGGAAAACCTACACGTTTGTCCAGGTTTGTCTTCCACAGGGCTTTTGTGAAAGCCCATCTTACTTCTCCCAAGCTTTGCAGAAAGACCTTTCGGACATCACTTTCCCCAGTGGGTCAGTTCTAGTTCAATATGTAGATGTTCTTTTGATGTGTTCCCTTACCAAACCAGCTTGTCAAACTGACTCTTTGATTTTACTGAATGCACTGGCGGATAAAGGCCACAAAGCCTCAAAGGCTAAATTGCAATTCTGTCAACCTCAGGTCCAGTATTTGGGTCACGAGTTATCTTCAGGGAAGCGACTCCTCTCTTCCAAGCGAATACAATCCATATTGTCCTACCCTAGGCCCACCACACAAAAGCAGCTGCGTGGATTTTTAGGAGCAGCAGGTTACTGTCATCAATGGATACCCAACTTTGCAAAAATGGCCAAACCCTTACAAGACCTCACTATGAAGGACATTTTTGACCCCATTCCATGGCCCCCTGAGGCTGATGATGCTTTTGTTTCCCTGAAACACAAGCTCTCTTCTCCCCTGCACTAAAATTGCCAGATTATTCTAAGCCCTTCACTCTTTTTTGCCACGAAAAGGAGGGTTGCGCTTTAGGGGTCCTTACACAAGAACATGGTGGGAAACAATGCCTGGTTGCCTATTTCAGTACCTGGCTGGATACGGTTGCCCAAGCTTTCCCACCCTGCTTATGAGCAGTAGCCGCAGCGGCTAGACTGGTTCAACAATCCAGAAATCTTGTATTACAAAATCCTTTAAAACTAATGGTCCCCCACTCTGTGGAGACTCTGTTACTGCAATCTAAGACCCAACATCTTTCAAATGCCCACCTCAGCAAATATGAGATTTTGCTTCTTTCCGCGGCTCACATTTCAGTACACTGCTGCAGCCTTTTAAATCCTGCAACTCTCTTACCTCTCCCCACAGGGGGAGCCCCACAATTGTCTGGAGTTAGTCTCCTCATTAACGACACCTCGACCAGACTTAACAGATATCCCGTTACAAAATCCCAACCTTGTTCTTTTTACAGATGGCTCATGTTATAGGACTGATAACGGGGACTTAGTTGCAGGGTATGCTGTTGTTACTGTCCACGAAAGTCTTGAATCAGCACTTCTTCCAGGGGTTAAATCCGCTCAAGTGGCTGAACTGGTTGCTCTCACTCGTGCTTGTTTCTTATCAGAAGGAAAGTCTGCCACTATATATACAGACTCTAGATATGCCTTTGGTGTTGTTCATGACTTCAGACAAATACGGAAAGAGCAAGGATTTTTAACTTCTACAGGTCTTCCCATAAAAAATGGTCCTTACATTGCCATGCTCTTACAGGCCCTTCTACTACCATCACAGCTGGCTATCATAAAATGTGAGGGTCACTCTGCAGCTAATACCGAGATAGCTTGCGGAAATCGTCTTGCTGATGAAATGGCAAAAGCTGCTGCTGGGTCCCCACCATCTGCAGATGCCACCTTATTCTCCCTGCAACCTGCGCCTTTGCCATCCCTTGTGGAATTGGCACTTGTTCAAGATCAGGCTCCAAACAAGAGAAGGCCAAGTGGGTTGCAGATGGGTGTATATTACATGCAGATGGCTTGTGGTGCTCCCAAGATGGCTGCTTGGTAACCCCAAAAGCTTTGCACCATTCCCTTGCCTATGTGCTTCGTGGGCCTTTGCATGTGGGAAAGGAGGGAATGGAAAGAACTCTAGCTCAAAATTGATATGCCCGAAATTTTGGCCCAACGGCAGCTTCTCTCTGTGCTGCCTGTCCCACCTGTCAAGCACATAATGTTGGTAAAATTGTAAAGGTGGAACAGGGATACAGGGGTTTACCTGAGGGACTGTTCCAACATCTGCAAGTGGATTTTATACAGATGCCAAAATATTCTGGGTTTGAGTATGTTTTAGTTATTGTATGTCTCTTTTCTGGATGGATTGAAGCATTCCCCTGTAAAAGAGTGGATTCTTTAACTGTTGCAAAGAAGCTCCTTAACAACATCATCCCCACTTGGGGAATACCTGCCACCTAATCCAGTGATAGAGGTACCCATTTTACAGGTAAAATAGTTCAGCATATGTCTAAATTTTTTAACATTTCACAGCATCTTCATTGCCCCTATCATCCTCAAAGTGCGGGAGTGGTAGAAAGAAAGAATGGCATTTTGAAAAATAAATTAGCAAAATTGTGTCAGGAAACAGGACTAAATTGGGTGACCACACTGTTATTAGCTCTCATGTTTATGAGAGCCACCCCGTCCAGGAGATGTGGGCTGAGCCCTTATGAAATAATCACTGGCAGGCCAGTGAGGTTGCTATCCACTCCCACCCCTGTTCCAGATTTAAATTTAACCCACAGTTATATGCAAAAGTATTGTCAAGCTCTAATGCGAACCGTTAGTTATTTTCATTCTCAGGTTAAGGATGCGTATCCCGCAAACCCAGTAATAGAACAGTGCCATGATCTCGAGGTTGGAGACTGGGTATACGTTAAACATCACCAGAGAAAGACTGCCCTTGAACCCCGATGGAAAGGACCCTATCAAGTTCTCCTTACATCCCACACAGCAGTAAAGCTCACCAGTGTTGACGCGTGGATTCACCTCCCAGTGCAAGCAGGTCCCTGCCCCTGGACTAGAAGAGGAGCGTCGCAGGGAAGGTACCGGCAATCCTTCCCCACAAGAAGGTGGCCACTGGTCTGCTTCACATTTAAAGGGTTTAAAGTTGAAACTTGTCAAGGTTAAACCCTAAGGGTTCGTCTTAACCCTTAAATGAAACTAAATCCTCTCCTGAAAGGAGGAACGACATCCTTTCCATTTTTGCTATTTCGCCATGGAGCCAGTTAATATTCTCATTGTATTTCTCTGTGCTGCATTTGTCCCCAGCCGAGCTCAGGTAGTACAAATTCGTACCCAAATGCCGGAAGTTAACAATACCCACATTGCCTTGGTAAAAAGTCTGAAAATCAGCCTCAACCTCAGTAACTGCTGGCTGTGTAGCCATATTCCCCTATACCTCGAGCAAGGATTACCACTAATAGGGGTATCATGGACAGCAGGAGATTGGTGCTGGGAAATGAGAGGTTATAATTTAAACGTCAGCGGGTGCGAGAAATACCCGGACACTATCATGGCTGGGCAACCCTTTAAACAAGCAATGCTGCAGCACTTTAGTGGTTGGGCGCGGCCCCCCAATCTGGCACTAAGCTATACCACGGGAGGATATATCTGCCACAGGAATAATGACGGAAATATTTCTATGGGCTCCAGCCAGTGTAATCATACTCTGGATTGCCAAACCAATGTCACTGCAGACGGAATATTCCACTATTTTGCTCCGGAGACATGTGATATGTCATTAGCCCGCATAGCGTTTGGGGGCAGCTACTTTATCTGTGGGAAAAGAGCCTACAAATGGCTCCCTCCCAACTGGAAAGGTAGTTGTTATATTGGAATTGTTATTCCAGGTATCACGGTGCGACCCAGGTTGGGGGGACGGGAAAGAAACAAAAGGACCGTTCGTATCTCTGCGCTAACATCCTTCCCATACATAAATGATGTCCAAGGGACTTTTGGGTCCGCCTTTCCATGGTATGGAGCTGCCAAGACCATGCGGGGAGTTAATGCCTTAAGTAAAAGCTTTGAAAAATTTGCTAATGAAACTATAGGTGCTTTAAAGGACATAAATTTAGAAATATATGCCACCAGACTAGTAGCAATGCAAAATCGAATGGCTTTAGATATTATATTTGCAAGCAAGGGTGGAACCTGTGCATTAGTAGGGAATGAATGTTGTACCTATATACCAGACAAATCCCAAGAGATCAATGAGCACATCCAGTCAATGGAGAAGGCTTTGGCTGAATTTGAAGAAGGAAAAGATCCACCTGCTAGTCTGTCCTTTTGGGGATGGCTCCCAAATGTCAGCGGGTGGATAAGGGAAATGCTCAAGTACCTTATAATAGGAGTATTCATACTCATTGTTGAATTTGTCTGTGTTCAAATGATTATATGTTGTTGTAAACCATGTAAAACCACTGCAACTAGACAAGCACGCACAACTGGAATCCAGTTGATGATAATGAAGGAGATTGAGAAGAAACTAGGAAGAGAAGAAGAGATAAAAAAATCTTATGGGTATTAGAATGTATTAAGTTAATGGTAGCAGTTTGGGTTGGCCTGACCATAGCTTGGCCAAAAGGAGAGATTGTGGAAGCCAGTCACCTAAGATGGCTCCGGAGACCATTAAGTCTCAGTGAACTTGTTACGTAGGCACAGAAGTGAGCAGGAAGTATAAGGAAAGTGGAAAAGTACTGGGCTGTGTCAGCATTTAGTTCCATTTCCTGATTGACCATATATGGTACCGTTGTTTTCGCGCACAGGTTGTTTACATTGTTGTATAAAAGTTGGAGCCTGGCCACACCCAGGCAGAGTTGCTTGAGCTTCTCTCACTGCTAGCAGTTAATAAACTGAGTGTTCGGACGAAATTTCAGTGTGGCATTTTTACCACTACATTAGGCAATACGATTTTCAATATTGCTTCCATCAAAAGGAAGTAAATGCCATGGACCTGTGTTTTTGGGGATGTAACAGATTCACTGATCAGGAATAGAATCATTTGTGGCATTATAGACAATGGATTAAGAGAGAAGCTGCTATGGGAAGGAGACCTATCCCTTGAAAAAACTATACAGATTTGTAGAGCAGCTGAAACTGTGAAGGCTCAGGCCGAAGAGCTGAATGCAGCTGAGGGTGTTGTCCATTCAATAAGTAGTAAAGACAGACAGAAAAGGCCACTTCACATGGAGGTTGCCCCAGCTACCACAACTACTACTACGGGGCAGATGGAGTACAGGCAAGCATGTAGCCGGTGTGGAATGCAGCATGGCTCCAAACGATGTGCTGCATTAGTATTCAGTGATAATGGGGCACAGTTCTCCAGTGCAGAGTTTAGGCAATTTGCCATGGACTGGGATTTTCGTCATACCACATCAAGTTCCAATTATCCCCAATCTCATGGCCTTGCAGAGCAATCCCTTCAGACGGTGAAAAACCCAATGAAAAAAGCATATGACTTATATAAAGGATTTATATAAAGCACTACTGGCTTTATATAGTTTTTGTTGTTATACTGTGATGGTTATTTATTTATTTTTTTTAAAGGGTAGATGTAGTGAGAAGGGTTAGACTTTGGAGATAGTTCCTTGCAAGGGAATGTCTTCTCATGTCAGGAATTTGAACATGATCCCTGGAGAGTAAGGAGAAATCAAGATGGAGGCAGCCACATGGTCTGTGCTACAGGAACCCTCTGCTGTGGTATCATTAAAGGTTTATTCTCTTCCTCATTCATAGTTGCCATTATTCACTGAGGGATCTAGAGCATTACAGTGTATACAAACCCTAATGCATAATATGCGCACATAATTCAGCAGGTTGAAAAGCAGGGTTTTGATTTAGGCTAATGCCTGTTTTTGTTTCTTGAAAAATACTGTGATAAGCGTCTCAAAGAAGGAACGTTAAAGAGATCATATTGTTGTCAGGATAAAGTTTTGGGGCTTGAAATTTCATGTTATCCACAGGAAGGAAGCATCTTTTGAATAAAACAGAGTTCCTGTTAAATAGAATTCTCCTACAAGTTAAGAAATACCCTTTTAGGGTGGGGGAATTTTAAGAGCCCCTGAATTTTAGCTGAAGATTTTTTCAGTTTATACCTCTAAATGTAGCATAACAGAAATAGTGATATAGTTTTAATGAGGACCTTGCAAAAATGTACGTCTCTGCAGAGGGAGTAGCTGTGTTCTAAGCAGAGGTCATGTGATGAAGGGCATGATAATCACAAACTGGATCTAATTAGAACTGCTGAAACAACTTGGTAGCAGGCACTGCTTTCAGATCTGTATTGCATCTCCCAGACTTAGAAATGGCTGCATACTTTTTGCAGCCAAACCCATGAAAAAATATCGCTAATTTACTGCCAAGTTTGTGAAATAATTTGTGTGCAGTAATCAGAGCATCTTAAAGCTAATTCTGTATTTATACCAGAGGCAGGGCTGGTAACGCTGTTTTTAAGGTTGCCTGCTACTTCCCTTTTTAAAACTGAGTTTTCAGTTACTTATAACATTGCCAATATTTACCTGTTCAGGCTAAAGAGCTGAATTGTGCGCATGGTTTAAATATTGGAAAAATTCATTGGAAATGGTTCAACTGTTTCTGAGAATGAAGCTAGGGCAAAATATTTTTCCAGATTAAAAAATCTGAGCATCCTTTTCTTTGAAATGCCTTCACACATGCACACTGTGAAGCAGAGACTTGTAATTTAGCATGGGGTCTGGGCCCTTGTGTTAAGGTGGTGACTTTGCTAGTGGTTTTGTTTTGTTTTTTTTTTTACTATAAACTACTGTTTGCAAATCACTCAGTGATGATAAGCTTAGAAATGCAATGAGCAGTCTTGAAGTGAGTATAGTAGATTACATTGAACAATGAGGAGAAGATAAAATAACTAACTGATTATTAAGTGAGTACTATCAATTCCATACATTGAATGAGGCAGGAGAGGGTGGGGAAATAAGTGTATGTTCCTGCAGCATAACAAGCAGGGTTTGTACCCTGGGAAAACCCTGGGGAAGAGCAGAGCAGGTACACATGATTCTAAGAGCCAGGGCAGGAGAGCCACAGGAGTCTTACCCATGCCAGAAACTCTAAAACAGGCCCTGGCTGTACTGCTACATGTCCCAGCTCTTGATCTTAAAAGCTGCAGCAGTGCAGTGGAGCAGCAGCCACTGGTGCACAGACAAGAGTAGCTCTGCCCCTGAGTGCTGGGGCATGGACTCTGCCAGGGCTGGAAGATGATTTTGGTGCCCCTCTAACCCACCCCCCTTTACACTTCTGAGCTGTGCACATAATTGAAGACTGTAATTGAAGGCACATATGCACAGACAGGCTGAAGTATGATTAGGCAGATAGAAAGTGCCAGATGACAGTTAGGAATTGAGTGCTGGACTTTGTAACTTGAACATTCTTTAAATGTAGTTTTTGGTTCATTTCATGATTGTACATATGCTGCAGATACTAAAGAGTTTGCAGTGATATAGTATATGAATCAAAATATTTTATATCGGAATGGCCCTATTACCAAGCTAGTTGTTTTAGTGCTGATAAGTCTGACAATGTGAGGGTGCAGACATAAGTGACAATTTTCACTCGATCTGGCCAAAAATAGCTGTGACCAAACACAAGTGCACAGCTGCAGACAGCTTCAAAAGTGGCTGATCGGGTGAAAATCTGACCTCTCATTGCATGAGGGGTCATATGAAGACATTTCAAAACAAGACATCTCCTGTAACTTGTGTGTGTACTGCCTGCCAGCCTTGAGCTCTTTTCAGAATGGGAGAGGGGAAGGGGAATGGAGGGAGTTCAGTCTGGGGGGTTTTCAGCCACCAGGGGAGGGTGAGGCAGGTGTAATGGAGCCCCACCCCCCTCCCAGGTGAGGGAGCTCCAATTCACCCACCCCACCCTCCAGTGCAGGCTAGGGAACCTTTAGAATGAGCTCCCTCTCCTCCCTTTCCCCCCTCCAATTCAAAAACTTTGCAGCCTTGCAGGGAGGAGGGGCCATTGCTAGGGGGAACATGCTGTAAGCTCAGAGCCATCAGCTAGATTCCCCTCCCCCTTCCTAGACCCAACAGTGAACTTCTGTTTGGTTGGGAGGGACGCATTTCTGTCTGTGCCTTTGGTTTATTAGTCTCCATGTTCATCTCAAAACAGAGCTCTTCTGCAAATTTGATTTATCCTTTCATGCAGAAATTAAATATGAACAGGTTTGGACATTGCCACTACACACCAATAGGGTCTAAATCTCCAACAGTTGCCAAAGCTGGTCCCAGGACAGGTGGTTGTGACATTGACAAAATGAGTGTTTTATTAATTAAGAAAATACCTACATACATACATTCAACACTCAGCACAGAGGTAATGGTTCTAATTGTTCTATTCTACCACAATGAATGTCTGCTGTCCATGAAATTTCAGTTGCACTCCTTCCATGATGAACAGCTATTTCTTGTGGTGGCAGAGATCTGAGCCAATGATGTGCTTGGGATTGCTCCATTCAGATGCTGAATCACAGTTTTAGAGAAATGTATTTTAACAAATGGTTATCATTTATAGTTGTTCTCTGTGGGTTATTTTTGGTTTGATTTTGGAAACAACTCTGAGTTTTGAGTGATGCACTTTGGTCTCCTAATTTCAAAGTGCAGAGAATGATTAGCTGTGTTAGTCAGAAGTCAAGCAGAAGGTAGGACAGGGTGGCACCTTACAAACTAACCAGTTCACGCAGGCAACAACCTACTTCAACAGAGGCTATTGATGTCCATTTTGTATTCATTATCCACCCTGCCCTATTTTCTGCCTGACTTTAGACTAATACAGCTAACCATCTCTCTCCTCATGGAAGGCATCATGCTCAGTTATATGACATGGGCAGAAACTATTCATTGCATCTGAAAATGTGGGTTGTGGCCTACAAAAGTTCATGGCTCTGAACCAGTTAATCTCTGAAGCCCCCTCTACAAGTTACAAGTATCATTCAATTATACCTTGTTAATTGCGTAATTACCTGAAGACCAGCTGTACATCCAAAGTACTTACCATGCCAGAAAAAGCTTCAACAAGCTGTAAAGTTAGACCACAAAATGTGTACTAACTTCATAGCTGGTTGATACTGAGCTTTAATTTGCATGTAGCAGGGTCTCCCCTATGGCTGGGAGCCCCATCACCTTGTTCAGTCAAGGCTGTGAGTCTTACAACCTGGATAAGAAAGTGGAGGTCAACATTGTATACCTAGAATTCCAAAAGTCCTTTGATTTGGTATCCCATTATGTTCTCACAGGAAAATTGGAGAATTGCCAGCTTAACTGCTCGACAATTAGGTAGGTAGGACCCAGCTGCAGGGTAGGACCCAGAGAGTTCTAATGAATGGAGCTATATCATCCTGGTGAGAAGTAGCCAGTGGTGCCCCTCAGGTGTCCATGCCTGGTCCAGTGCTTTTTAACATCTTTATCAATGATTTGGATGTGGGGGTGAATTGCTCATTGGCCAAGTTCTCGGACGACACCAAGTTATGAGAAGGTGTGGTTACGCTTGAAGACAGGCTGCAGATACAGGTGGACCTAGACAGGCTGACAAGTTAGGCAGATTGGAACCAGATGAAGTTCAACATTGAGGAGTATAAAATGTTCCATCTGGGGTTGAACAACCCCCAACATACTTACAGGCTCAGTGACACTAAATTGACTAGTACTATGACTGAAAGGGACCTAGAGGTAATCATAGACCGTAGCATGAACACAAGCCACCAGTGCAATGCTGTAGCCAGCAGGGCAAACAGTACTCTGGCATGCATCGACCCATGCATCTCAAGCAAAACCAAGGAAGTGATTCTTCCACTTTACTCAGCATTAGTGAGACCACAGCTGAAGTACTCCACCCAGTTCTGGGCACCACACTTCAACAAAGACATGGCAAAGCTTGAGAGAGTCCAGAGAAGAGCCATCCATATGATTAGAGACTGGCATGCCAAGCTATACGAGGAAAGGCTGAAGGACTTGGTCCTCTTCAGCCTAAAAAAGAGAAGGCTGCGAGGGGACTTGGTAGCAGCTTATTGCTACATCAGGGGAATGCATCAAGGACTTGGCAAACAACTGTTCACCAGGGCACCCTTGGGGAAAACCAGGAGCAATGGCCACAAACTCCTGGAAGACCATTTCAGGCTTACCACTAGGAAAAACTTCTTTACAGTTATGGTATCCAGACTATGGAATAAACTCCCTTCAGAGGTGATGCAATCTTGGAAATCTTCAAGAGAAGACTGGATGGTTACCTCGCTGGGGTCACCTGACCCCATTTGTCTTTTCTGCCTAGTGCAGGGGGGCTGGACCCAATGAACTTGTGAGGTCCCTTCTAGCCCCTTACAATCTACGAACTGCTGTCAAGCCCCAGCAGCTGCGGACACTGGTGTCCGCAGTGTGGGTCAGAGTGGGTCATGGCAGCCACAGGACATGTCTGCAATCTCCCCATCTTTGGAGTGCGTGAAACCTCTGGAGCAGGAAGATCACTGCTGCAGGAATCTCTCCACCTTAGGGGTGAATGGGGTGCCCCCATGGCTGGGAGCCCCTCAGCTGACAGGGCTCCCAGCCACAAGAGCTTGCTTCTTGCCAGCACAGGGAAGGGAGGCAAGAATTGGGCTCCCCTGCACCAGCAATAACGTGCAATGGGTTCTAATGTGCAACCTTATATTTGCCGTCCTGACATGCCCATGTGGTATGGGAGACTGTGGAATAAATATGATAGTGTAAATCACACATTATATCCCATTATACCTTTACCTGCATGTGTAGAGGGGGCCTAAGGTGCCAACATGCCCTAACTTTGCCTGATTTCAAAACAGAAATCTTCCTAGACTCAGAAAAATCCAGCACAACAGGATATCATGAAAATAGAGGTCTTCCTTCCCCTTCCCCATCCTGCCAGTGTGGCTCAAGCAAGCCAGTTTCTATAGCTAACTAAGGGGAGTGACATGGACCCCCAGACTGAAAGAGCAGATACTGGTTTGCAGCCAGGTCAACCAGCAGGCTGTCTTTGACATAAGACCAAGGTAGGGCTTGAACTCCTAGCTCTGGAGCTATAGCAAGATTATTTAATTGCTCTTCCATCATGCCCTTGCACCACAACATTACTATTACATCATATTTGTTCCATGGGTTTGAGCCTATGTGAGTCAAATTTAAATACTGCTGTTCTCTGTCCCCTTCTGGGAGTTGCACCACAGAGGTTTCAAGTCTGTACAAACTGTTAACAACTGAGTCATCTAACATATGGGCACTAGAGCCTTTTAGATTCAGTAGCAGACAGCATGTTTAGAGCTGGAAGTTCTGGGTTCAATCCAGCTGCCAGTGAATCATCAGGGATGTCAGATTATACCTGCATTGTGTACCTGAACTTGGAAACCTTCTATACACAGAACTGCTATTGAGGTTAATTGGAGTTCTGCATAAGGGAAACTTACAGGATTGGATCATATTGCAGAGGAGGGAAGCAACAATTCTAAAAGGCCAAATGCAGTCCCTGAAAACTGTGTGGACAATGGAACAGGAGTATATCATCCCATCACAAACATACAAGGGCTGACTTCTGCATACCTTGCCAGGCTGTGAAATGCTCCTATAAAAACCTGGTAAATGCTTCCTGTCTTTCAGCTGCTTTCAGAAGTGACTTTTGGAAAGTTCTTCCATTCACCATATGCCATTTTCTTGTGATTGTATGTGCTGTTTGCAGTGTTAGCTATCTATTAGTAATAGATCACACTATTTTGCAGCTCTCATGATGGGCTGTTAAATGTACAGAGTCCGTGTGAAATTCTGTAATGTTGTGATCTTGACTTGAATATTATGCTGTGTTATACCTAATAGTGTCGACACCACTTGTCCCAAGAAGGTTTGGAAAGTAAGTTTTGGAAATCCTGGACCAGAGCTAATTGAACAAAAATGTATAAGAGAGAGAACCTATTAAGGAGAGAATTGAATACAGCAAGGTGAATAGGTAGATTGTAGCAAGAGTGAGGCTATTACTAATATGCCTGCCTCGACAGCCATGCAAAGATTCCTTGGGATGGTGAACTTTTAGGGGATTTTTTTCCCTAACCAAACCAAAATGATGTTGGTGCAGTCCTAGCATCATTATGCTCAATAGATAAGGAGTCTTTGGCTTTAAGCTACACCTTTAAAAGTTTATCTTTATTTATGTGAGGACATTGTTGAGTGAAAGTGATCATAAATCACTCATTGCCATAACCTAATACAGTCTGGCTAGCATTTTCAGCCCCCTTGTGAACTGACATTTGTTCGGTTGCAAATGTCTGATTTGTAGATTGAATGTAAATCTAGGAGAGATTTGGTTGTTCTACACAGGCTTACTAGAGCATTTGATGAAAATATGCGCTCCCTCAGAAAGCATTTCTTTGAAGCTAGGTAGGATTTATTTGCCAAAATGTAAATAGCACTTAAGAAAACAGTTACAGAACAATAGAGAGATGGACACATACATCCCATCTTGCCTACACTTGCCCATGACCTCAAACTTCTAAGTAAGCATGACCTAGCATTGGTGCCTTGGACCCAGGTACAGCACGCATATCACCAGGGTTGGAGCCACTGCTTCACATTTATTAACATGGTTTTGTTCACTGTTTGTGGGAATGGTGTTTATCTAAGCCATTTCCTGTTTTGCTCCTTTATATTCCCATTTGTTCCAACTCCATAGCAAGTAACTCATCAACAGTGTATACACCCATGTTCATAAGAACTGCAGTAAATTCTTTGCTCTCCGCATTGAGCAATCCCCAACTGGTTGATATTTCTTGTTTTCCAGCTAATAGGTACATTGCTTTTCTGTCCTTATTGCTGACAATATGTAAAATCCTCTTGTGGCATTATAACCCTATCAATGGAATGCAGATGTGAACAATTTCTGGTTCAACAAGACAATGCTTGCTTTCCCACAACATGAAGTCTTTATAAAAGGAAAAAAACCCCTGAAAATAAACTAAATAAAACCTTAATGAAAGACCAGTCTGGTCCCTACTGTCTGCCAGGAGGGAAAAAATGAGGGAGAGAGATCTTGGTATACAGTGTATGTTTTTAGAAATTCTCAACTCTCAGCAGGATGAACTATCATATCCTTTCATTTAAGTTTTTCTTTTAAAGAAAAGTAATTAGTTATTTTTATTCTCCCCTGATCCTTTAATAGCCCCAAGTAAGCAATAAAGCCGATGTTTTCTTTACATAATTCAAAGTGAATGTTAAGTATCAGTATCAGTCAGGAGTGACACAGATATTTACAGAAACAGCCAGATAAAGTGTGGTGCTAATTCCTCAATGGTACAAATTTCTGAGGGGACAAACAGTATGAGGCCCCCAAACAGGATTCCATTGTGTTTATGGAACAAAGTTAAATGGCTTATTACTTTCTGTGAAACCTCCAGAAAAACATAACAAGGTCCTGATACTGCTCCACATGGGGACATTTGTTTGATCCATACAGAGCCTCACTGGCTTCTTTAGGGTTCTCTGTGGGCATAAGTGTCTGCATGTACTGACTTGCTTGTAGGATAGGGCTTGAAATAGGTACTCCTTGCTTCACTTTCTTCCGCTACTCTAAAGTGCAGGCTTTTTCAGCAGGAACAGCACAACTTAGCACACTACCCCCAGGTGCTGATTTGGGGGCAGGGGGGCAGAATGGCAACCCCCAAAAGAGCCTGTGCTGCTGCCACAGCCCATGTTGGGAGCAGCAGCCCATAGAGGGAGCAGAGCCCCATACTGTTGCTGCTGCCACCACAGATTTCAGAAGGAGGTGAGCGATCGTTCCCCCGTACCACCTCAAGCACCAAAATTTAAAATTATTCCTCAGGTCAGCAGCACCCAGAAGCAATAAAAGCTCTCTCTCTTGCACATACACATACACACACGGTGATCACTGGGTTCAGTTAACACAGGTATGCATGAATAAGAACAACTCAACAGGTTTTATTCTGGACAAGTGTGCAACTCCTGCAGTCCCTGTCTGGCTGTCACTAAGGCTATATACAAACATTCAAAAAGCCGGAGGTAGAATCTAAATTATGCAGTTTTCTATAAGCAGTATGGTTTAGATCGGTAGCGAACAGGACATACATTTGCCCTTTGGTGGTAAATCTTTGACTGGGTTCCACCATTTTTAAATCTGTGTATGTGTGCTGAACTTCTGTTCTCTTATGGTTATGGACTAGTTTCCGACCACTTATACTGGTAAAAGTGTAATGTCTGTACCTGGTCTAATTGACTGTACTAAAAGCAAACCACTCAATTCCCAATTTCCTCAGCCTTCTGCTAGGTAGCGTCTCTACTTTATAACTTATACCACTGCAACATATGCATGTGCACACACACAAATACTAAGGGCAAGGAAATGGTTCTGTGCAGAGGTTGCAGGTTCCATGCAAAGGTTACAAGGAGTTTCCAGCAAACAATTTTTGGTGTTTTGTCTTGAGTTAAGTTGACTTTAATGCCTGAAGAGCTCATGTTTCATTACAGCTAAAAGATCCTGGGTGGCTGTACCAGGGTTGATTGATTTAAATCAAGGTTATTTAAATCATTAATTTAAATCAAGTTTCCCACTGATACTTCTTCACATGTTAAACAATGGCACAGATCTGATCACTAAAACATGTTAATTTACAACTCAGTACAGCATTTTACAACATCTGTCCTTAAACTCTCTTCTTTTAATGTTTCAAATTTTATTAACTGTAACAGACAAGTTATCACAACACTAAACGTATGCTGTCCTTAAAACTTCTGCAACTATATCTCATCTTCCCCACTCCCACTGTCATTTTTATTCATAGACTGAAACAGAAATATGAGTTTTCCTTCTTTTTCAATTCCCAGTCGATTTCTTAGTTTTGAGTGAATAATACCAAATGATGAAAATAGTCTTTCTGTGCCTGCAGAGGAAGCTACTGCTCTGAAAAGTTGGCTTCTCAACTGAGAGAACTCTGTTTCAAGGTGCCTGGCTAATGATTTCCACCAATTCAGGGGAGTAACTTTGTTTAAAACATCATCAGTAAACATGTACTGTTTAAATGGTTCCCCTCCAGCCCTGAAATTTATTAAGACTGGCATAATTGAGGAGTGATTTTGAGATGCCCATGCCATGGCAACAGCATCTTCTTCAGAAGTTAGGCCTTTATATCTGAGGTTGAGAATGTTCACAACAAAATGAGGTGGAGTTAGTGCTTGATCCATTTGCTTCTTTATAGCCTGCAGTTTAACTTTCTGGTTAGCTATTTCTTTCTTTAATGTCTCTTGAAGTGCCTTCCAAATTTTGACAGCATCTGCACTGCAGCAATAATCTCTCTGAAGTTTAAGTCTATGAATATAGGCTTCAGTATACCGAGCATATCCTGTACATTCCTCTTTAATCCAATGTTAGATACTTTGGATGAGATACTTCCATCTCTTTTATCATGGTTTTCTTCACAATTTTTTATGAGAATAGGCCAGTTCTTAATAAATAGTTCAAAACAATCAACCACAGAATTCCATCGAACATCTTGAGGGGGAATTAGTTTGGATCCTCCTGCTCTCTTCAGTGAAGCTGAAGCAAAATGGTTGTTACGGAAGTATTTCGCAACTTCAACATTTTCTTTTATTCCTGGAGAAGTACTTAAGTCTTTGGCTAAAAGATGCATTAAATGGGCACTGCAGCCATACGTTATTAAGGAGCATCCTTCTGTTTCTTCTTCTAAGTATCTTCTCATCTTTGCCACGTTTGCAGCATTGTCTGTGATAAAACTGTGCATGTGACAGTTGAATTTTTGTTCACAGTTTATTACAGTTTTCACTGCCACATCTTTTAAATGTTCTGCCGTGTGGGCATTTCCCAATGTATCTATTGTTTCTGAAAGATATGCAGCCCCATCTTCTGTTGTCACACAGGCACATATTACTGGATCATTGTGTACCACCCAGCAAGCCTTAAACTGTCAATTTTCCCCTAAGTATTTCTTGCACACTGTTCAAGTTTCTTCTCATACACTGTATCTAGCAACCTTTCACCAATGTCTGCTCTACCAGGTGGAGTGTAGCCTGGGTGTGCTCCAAGAAGGGGGTTGGCCAGATGTGAGGTGCCCCAGGGAGGCACTTGAAGGCCTGGTAGGTGGTTGGGTGCAGTGAGGTGGGTGGCTTAGCACAGGCACACCCCTTGCTGCCTGCCACAGTGTACTAAATGTGTGTGTGTGTGTATGTGTGTGTTTGTTTCAGCATGGAGACAATTATAACAATTGTGAAATGTTTAATTTTTTTGTGAGGCTCAGCACAGCCCCTTCCTGCAAGGGTAGTCTCAGGCCCTGATAGTGCAGAGCTCTCAAATTACAAACTGCATACTGACAACTATATGGACTCTAATGGATCTCTGTCTAGTGTCAGGGATCTGACCTACCACATCTGTTTTTTGGATTGGAGTCTGGAAGTGAGTTATTACAGCAACTTGAATGTGGAGACATACAGTACAGTGGCAATTTTTTAAATGAAGTGGGGAGTCATGCAGTTAGATTTATTATTGTCCCTACAATCCTTGTTGCAGTACTGTATGTGGTAATATTATACCTAACCACACTGAGTATTCCATGAAATTAATGGTATGCTGTACTGGTAAAGCCTTCTAAAGAACTTTATTGGAGAATGTAGCAGGGCACTAAGGTGCCTGCTACTGAGGGAGCTGGGAAGACTCCTCAGGTGCCAGTTGCTGAGGCAACTAGAGGGAACTAATGATCCGCACCTGCCTAACCAGCTGACAAGAAGGGGCAGGGCCTGGCTCCTATATAAACCACAGGCAGGAGGCCAGGTGGTAGTTCCCTACCAGCAGCTAAGGAAGAAGGAGCTCCCTGCCAGAAAAGAGAAGCCAAGCTGGGATGCCAGAGCAGCGTTGGTCACCGCGGTGGGATAAAAAACCCTGGTAGGCCTGAGCATAGTTTGGCTGGAGGCTTATGTTTGCGTTGTAGCCTAGGGGCTTGTGTTTATGTTACTGTTTGTTAGACCGGTGGTTTGGGTGAGGCTATAAGGGGATGGAGGAGGCCTCATAGGGGACTCACGGTAGTGTGAGGACCCCAGCCCCAGTGAGGGCAGTGTTTGGGGTGTACAGACCCCAGCTCCAGAGAGGGGCAGCTGAGAAATCCCAGAAGAGGGGGTAGCGGTGCGGTGAGCCCTGTGAGAGGGCCGCATTGCCGAGAAGGCTCCTGTGAGAGGGCCGCATTGCCGAGAAGGCCCCTGTGAGAGGGCCGCATTGCCGAGAAGGGGCAGCATTGTAGAGAAAGCCCCGGAGAGAGGTGCGGAGAGAGACAGGGCCACGAAGGGCCTGGGTGCCAGAGGGGGTGTAGACCCAGACAGAACATCATCTTTTCCATCTGTGAGGCTTGGGGCGTGGTATTGGGGTGGTAGGAGCCATGTATAGCCCATAAGGCTTGGGTGCATGGGACACCCATGGCAGGAGAACCGTGGCCAAGAGGACAGGAGGGAGCCTCCCTATAAAATAAAATCAAAGATGTGGCAGGCGAGAATCGGAGGGTGCAAGACGACCACTTGGCACGGTGAAGGAGGCAGCAGGGGAGAGCACGGCGACCCTGAAGTCCCTCCTGTTACAGAGAAAAGAAAGAAACAGGAAGTTCTCTCTTGTGCTTGTATCTGAAACAAGAAATACCCATCTCCAACTACATAAATT
This sequence comes from Alligator mississippiensis, assembly GCF_030867095.1. Lineage (NCBI taxonomy): Eukaryota > Metazoa > Chordata > Crocodylia > Alligatoridae > Alligator > Alligator mississippiensis. Next base: position 99,502,608 of record NC_081828.1, read on the forward strand.
TGTCATATTAACATCTTAAATCATGTGACATTCTACTTTCTCTGGGGCTCATGGAGAAGTAATTTATGCTGGGAGTTAACATGTTCCTTAATTTTGTAAAAATTCACATCTACAGGCACACCTTTGGCCTCTGGACTCCCATGTTTACAAGGCCAGTATGAAATAATCAAAAGGGTCATGAGGAGACATGTATAGCTGTAAAAAAAAAAAAAAAGATGCTTTTAAAGAAGCATGTTTGGCTTTTCTTTTTTCTTCTTTTTTTTTTTCCAGTTAAACAACAGATGTCTAGGATTTTGCTCTGGCTCTGCTCAGCATCAAAGTTTTTCCTGGCACTTTCCAGCTTGCCCTAGCAAGGAGCTTCCTGGGACTGGGGAGAGTCAGGGAGGGTGATTGGAGGCAGGGACATTACTTATGTCTGCATGTGCGCCCCAGCTGCTGCATGCAGGTAAGTCTGTGGGAAGTGGGGGTTGGAAGGCCAGGGCTTGGGGACTGTCCAGGGGGGTGGTGTATGTATGGGGGAATACCTGTCAGCAGTGGGGGAAGCTGTCCAGGCTCCAGAGCTGCAGCAGAGCAGGGAGGCATGGGAGTTGCCTGCCCCTCCAGTGGGGGAAGGGGCTGGGGGGTTCTTCAGGGGCAGCAGGACGCTATGTGGGCAGCACGGCTGGGGTGACAGGGGGCTGCAGGTTGGGAGTGAGGGACACCAGCAGGGTTATGGGGGCTGCAGGTTGGGAGTGAGGGACACCAGGGGGTTGGGGGAATGTGGGCTAGGAGTGCAGGGCACAGGCAGGGCCAGGGAGCTGTAGGTTTGGAGTGAGGGGCACCAGCATGGTCTGGGGGGTGGTGTACCATGGGTCAGGAGTGAGGGGCAGCAGTAGGGCTGGGGGGACTGTGACTTGGGAGTGAGGAGCAGGGGCAGGGCATGAGCAATATGCTACTGCCCCCTCCCCCCAAAAGGTGTCCTCTTTTTTTTAAACTGGAACTATGATAACCCTAACTAAATAGAAAAGATGAGGAAATGTGCTACCTAATGGGAATTTTCCACCTCCACTTCCTATAATTGCCTAGTATCCTAGACTGTGTCTGAGGACCAATTAGTGTTGTATCTTAGAAAAGTTGGGCTGGAAGGGGGCATCCAGGTATATGTCTGCGGTGGTAGCTTTTCTTTTCTTTTGAATCAAGAAGATGGACACTAGGTTTTAGGTTCTGAAATGTCTAATGTAATTATATTGTGCAATATATTGCAGCAGTTTATGCTGTGCATGATATCTGTTTGAACTGCAAAGGTTTTAAATGACTGCCTTAGGGATGGCTTCCTGAGGATGGGGAGCTGGCATCTAAAGGTGGCTCTGTTACAGCTGCAGCATGACCTAGCATGAGACTCTCCAACAGCTGTTCAGTAGTGTTTGTCATAATTTCTTTTTCTGTTTCCCCTGAGACTGTATTGCTTTCTTGTCTCTTTCTGTAGCAGTGAAAAGGAAGTGCCTGGACGGACGGGTATCCAGTGCACTTTGGGATTGCAGGTATTGCTCTGTCACTGGGAAGTTTGGTGTTCGTTAAATAGATGTCCTTCCTGATACTACTGAAAATGAGCTTATATTAAATATTTTCTTGAGATTGGGATGTTTAACAGATGCAGGCAGTAGAATCTCATATAGTGGCATGTTGCTGCAACTCAAATACCTGAGGTAAGATGCAAGAGACAGGGGATTTTTCAAATGATATCTTTTATTGGACCAATTACATAGTTGGAATAGATGTAGACAAGCTTTTGGGTCCTCCAGTACCCTTCCTCAAGTCTCTAGGAAAGGTAGTAAGATAGTAACTTCACTTAGTTTAGTCATTGATTGCCTTTGAAGTGATTAACTCTTAGGACTAAAGGATGCCTGTAGATGTGTGGGACGCCTACTCTGATGTGCTCTAATTGCAGTGCATTGGAGCAGACTCTATTAATTGAATTTGCTTGGAGCATGCTAATGAGCACACTCCAGCAGACTTAGCATCTTATGTATTCAGTGTTCCTGCACTTCAAAATGATGGCACAAAGCACTTTAATTTAAGCACTGCCGCTGCCGTTTTGAAGCATGGGATGCTGAATACATAAGATGCTGCGGATGCTTTCAGAGTGGCTCCTGAGAGCAGCTCTAATTAAACCACGTCCTGCACTCCCGGAGCACATGTAAAGATTAGGGGTGTGTGAAATGGGATGTATTTGATTCGGATTTGGCCCAAATCGGGGACAGTGATTCGATTCATAGATTTGGATCAAATCCCTGATTTGATTCGGCCGAATCCGAATCTGAAGATTCATGTTGATTTGGAGAATCGGCAATTCAGCCGTAGACACAGCTTTAAATGTTTTTTCTACATACCTAAAGGTACCAGGCACAGCAAATGAATGCTGCAATGCTGGGGCAGATGGAGACCCAGGAGGCAACAGTTGCTGAGCTGCGGGGAGCGCGGGGGGGGGGAGGGGCAGACCCGGATTGCGCAGGGGAGACCCCTGTGCTCCTGTAGGACTCTCCATCCACCCCAGCATCTCAGCATTCGTGAGCCTCCTGGTACCTTGAGGTATGTAGAAAAAACATTTAAAGCTGTGTCTATGTCCAAATCATTGAATCTCTCCAAATTGATTTGGAGGGTTCCGATTCGATTTGGAGAGATTAAAGGGTCTCCTGATTTGATTCGGATTTGGAGATTCAGCCACCAAATCGGGGACCGAAGCTTCGCACAGCCCTAGTAAAGATGCCCTGATCAGGTGCCCTGATTAAGTTTCAACACTTAACTTCATTAAAGCTGTCTTGACTCATAAACTCAATCCCTTGCAGTATTCCACTTACACATTTGAAGCTAGAAATATATTGGTTCAAACACCTTTGTTTTTCCTCAGAAGTTCCTCGTACTTCAAGTCTTAGTACCTCCCTGCCATTGCTTGGAGACTGGTTTGGACTTTTTGTTCAGTGCACATTAACATTTCTGAGAAATGTGCCTCTGTGGACATGATAGACATTTTGGTCTCTGCCTGGCTACAGCTTCTCAGAGGGTATACATAGCACCTCTAGAAAGCTTAGTGTTTGTTCAGATTTGGCTTTTCTTTAATCTAAGTTACTATTTTGCTCTCCAGCATGCACAGAAATGAAACCCTTCCTTGTGGCTCTAAAATCTTTGGGTAAAGAACTGACAAAATAGATCAAATGCCTCAAAAGCTCTTGACATAGGGAGAACTTGAGCAACTTGGTGACAGAAAGCCAATTATAAAATTGTTGCCAAAGTGTTGTGATTTTTTTGCACTAGAGACAATTCTGCTTGCTTGAAAAGGTAACATTGACACAGTATGTCATTGTTTATCTTCAACTAATTATACTCTATTTGTGATTGTTATTGTAATCTGTTTTCTAAAACAATACAAACACAAATGAAAAACCATCTCAGAATTTAAACCTGAAAGGAAATCCTGTCTGCAATTCTCAAGCTCGTTCATTGACTCCTAGTTAAAAATACATGGCAGGGAAATCCACTTCCTGCTAGAGTAAAAGCTTTTGTTTCTTTTAGATATCTTTAGTTCAAAAGGTGGTACTGTGGTGTGTACCTACTGTGTAGGTTATTATTTTCATTTAACCTTTAACTGTAATTTAATTGGTTACCAATCACCTTTTAAAATTATTGGAATGCCCTGCAGAAGTCTAAACTAAACAGCATCTTAAATTAATAAAATCAATTTTAATCTGAAAGTAGTAAACAAGAAATAATCCTGGGGCTTCATAATATTTAGCAGGACTCAGCCTGCCATCTGCAGAGAAGGAGGTCCTAAAAAAGAATAAGAATGAAAGCCTTCTCTTGGGATAAAATTCTGGTCACATGCTAAAATGAAAACTGTCTCTCCTGTATGCTTTCTGTCCGACAGACTAAAAGAGGCAATTATGAATGTAAATATGGTAACTGTGTGCATTTTCCCTTCTCATTAATTTTTTCCTGGAAAACCAGTGGTCTTAAAACTGGCAGTGCCCACTGTCTGCGATACCATGGTAAATGGTGCATGGCAGGTCTGTTGATGCCACCACCCTCATCTTTTTTTCAGACTTAATTAAAAGGGTGCATGGTGGTCTATGAATCTTGGGTGGGGTCTGCTGATCCAGAAAGTTTTAGAGTCACTGAATTAAACCATGTGTGGGTATCACAATAACTCATTACGTGTTCACTTTTAGAGTAACATCTAGTTATGTGGAGGGGTCTTGAAAAGTTCAACCAAAGCTAAAATTATGGTATGACTGGAATCGGTGGAATCAGTATCACCCACTGTGCTCCAGAAGTTTGTGTGTTCAGAATGTTGGAAGATATATATAGCTCTGAAAGTATATATATATTTCCAAAAGTATCTTCGCCTGCGAAGGACAAAAGTGTATGTGTATGCATGCATGCATGCATTCATGCACACACACTTTCATCCTTCGTGCTACTCACTATTGACGAGGGTAGATCTGTGGATAATTGCATGCCAGCCTGTGAGCCTGTGCATAATGCAAAGAGGAAGCTGTGAAGTGTGGCTGCCTGGACTTTGGAGCTCACATGGAACCTGCACAGGTTGAAGATACCTCCATCAAAACGGTACCTGATCCCCATACCAAGGTCACCACTTGGAAGGTGTCCAAAAGCAGAGCTTCAGCATGGTATTCTCTGAGTGTAGGTACAAGCACACAGCCCTGCTTGATGCCATTTGTGACTGGAAAGGGGTCAGAGCACTTGCACAGTCACGTGCCATCATACCATTGTGGAACTGCAGAACCATATTGATGAATTTTGGGGGGCATCCATACTTCTTCATGATTTCCCAGAGGCCTTCACTGTTCACCATGTCAATGGCTTTGGTTAGATCCATGAATGTGAGAAGGTCAAAGTTCTGTTCCTGGCACTTTTCTTGAAGCTGCCAAACTGCAAACACCATGTCAGTGGCTCTGTGTCCTTTTCTGAAGCTGAATTGATCCTCAGGCACTAGGTCGTTTAGATGGTCAGTCAGCTGGTTGAGGAGGACTCTTGTGAGTATCTTTTCAGCAGTTGAGAGGAGAGAGATGACCCTGTGGTTGTCACAGAGTTGGTGGTTTCCCTTCCTCTTGTACAGGTGGATGATGGAGGCATCCTTGAATTCTTGGGGGACTACCTCCTATGACCACATACTGCCAAAGAAGGGTCTTGAAAAGTTCAGCCAAAGCTAAAATTATGGTGTCATGGGATGGGGTCCTCCAGGATGGCAGTGATTTCCTAAGGCCCCTCAACCATGCCAACTTGGCCCAACGGGCACCCTCAGCTCTCGCCTGCCACATCTTTGACGGAAAATATAAAAATAGGCAGGCTGCATTTAAGTCCTCTTGGACACGGTTTGATGGACTCCCTAAAACCCATGGGGTCCCAGACCCCTTGTGGGTCCCATTTTACAATGGGTGTTTCAGGGCACCCTAACCTTATGGGCTATATGTGTGGCTCCAACCGTCCCTTTACCACGCCCCAAGCCTCGCAGATGGTACTGGTGTCGTCTTGCCTAGGCCTCGTTATAATTCGGCCCCTTGTCTCTGTGCCCCTTAGCGCTGGGCTCTCCACAGCCCCTTGTCTCTGTGCCCCTCGGTGCTGGGATCTGTGCCCCCCAAATGCTGCATCCTCTTGGGCACCAGGGTCTGTGCCCCCCAGATGCTGCACCGGTCTTGTAAAACAGCAAACAAAACATAAGCTCCTGGGCTATAACATAACAAAGTGCAAGGCATGTTCTGCCCCTTTAAAAGAGCAAAACTCCCTCTCTAATACTGGGTGCCTGGAGGCAAGGGTACCTTATGGGCACCTAGTGTCCCATTAGCCCTAAGGGTAGCATATCCCATAGCTGTCACATCTCTGAGCCCTTCCTCCCTGAAGACTCCTTCCCCTTCGGCTGTTAGCAGGGAACTGAACTGCCAGGTCCCAGCCCTAGGGTTTATATGGGCTTAGGGCCCTACCTCTTCCAGCCAGCTAACCAGGTGCAGGTGCAGCCAATTCCCTCATTAGCCAGTTGTCATGGCAACCTGCACCTGGGCTCTTATCTGGCCCTTTGTGTTCCCTCCACGGGCAGTCTCTGCTCGAATAGGAGCAGGCACCTTAGTGCCCTGCGACACATGGTTTGATTTTGTGTTCAGAAGTTTGAAAAATACTACAGATGAAACATCCTTAACATTGTTTAAAGCCTTGCTAAACCAGATTGTCTTCAACTCATACATGTAAGAAATATATTATATAGTCTGCTATTAAGTTTTTATTGGCACTCCCCTAGCACATTCAGAATAACTTTCTTATGGCTCTGGAGTAATGCAGTTATTCATACTCTTGTATATCGGCACCACTGAGTAGTCTGTACAGAGAATGGTTAAGACAAGATACATAAACAATTACCAGGTGATTATCAAGGTGATTATAAAGCATAATCTTTAAGAGTTGATAATTCTCCCCAAAACTGATGGTTTATAAAGATTGAATTGGATTTTAAAACAGAAGTCTGAATGGAACAGCAGCTTGTCAGAGGAAGTGCAAGTGAGTAAGAGAAGCTAGTCTTTCATTCTATAAAGTGATCTCCCTGGATACCTAAATCATTGCAGTACTGTGATTACATTCCCATTTTTTAATTGCTGAACTGGAATGGTTGTAGATGTTGAGGTAAAGCATTGCGTCTCTGTTCCTCCATTTGGTAGGGTATATGCAAGTGGAAATGAGTTACCCCCTCTTCCTATAAAAGCTAAACACAAAGATGCAAGTAATATAAAAGTCATGCAAAACAAGCATTACACTTTCTCCTTTCTGGTTTTCCAGGTTTCCTTTTGCCAAAAGTGACTTTCTAGAGCAATGTGTCATCCTTCTCAGGGCAAGATCTACTTCTTCACAGTGTCATAACCCGAAGGTCTGATTTTTTTGGGTGTGCTTCAGCACTAAGAATTATCCCCGTGGGTATACAGCTTCATTGCACGGAGGAGTTCTGCTGCGCAGAGAACCTGCGTGCAAAGGAGTGTTCCCGCCACTTTGCAGCGGTCTTTGCAGGGTGCATTTAAATGCACGGTGCAAAGAGTTCCCGCTCGTCGTATGCAAATTCGTGCCCCGCAATTGGCTAGTGCTAAATTATTCACACATGGCGGCTAGCGATTGGCCTGCTAGCCGTATAAGAGGCTTGAGCAGTTTCCGCCCAAGCCGAAGAGGACTCCGCATCCATCTCGTGGGGACTCTGGGTGTGCGCAGCAGGGTAATAGAAACCCTGTGTGTCGCTCAGAGGAATTTGGCGGCCTGATCCACCGCCCACCTCTTCCCGTCTTCGAACGGAGCCTACTATAAAACGTATCGACGAGTTTAATGCGCGCTTGTCCTGGATATCCGGAGTTCTGTCTGCGTGGAGCCTAGCAAACTCCACGTGATTGTTCGTGTTTTGTCTGCGTGGAGCCTAGCAACCTCCACGTGTGTTCGTGTTTTCTGTGGTAACCGGAACTCAAGCAAGTTCTCAGCCTGCACCGCGACCATCTCAGTGTAAGTAAACAATCTTAAAATCAACCATTACATGTCCGTGCCTAATTCTAACTCGGCGCCCGCCCTCTCCTACCCGGCCTGCCCGGGTTGCCAGCCACAGCCCGCGTGCAGAGCGACGAAAAGGGCCCAGGGCCTGACCCGGCCCGCATACACAGCAGTATAATATTTCTTATTTAATTGCCTAAGTGAGGAACAAAGACACCAGAAAGTGAGGTTAGTTCATAAGCCTTCAGATGGGTTGAATCCAAACCAGAACAAATATAACCAGACAAGAGCTTTTCAAATATGGCTGTGTATCGCTATTACTTACTTTGCTTAAAAACACTAATAGAACAGGTCTGTTTTGTCTTTGCTATGTTCCAAAATTTATGTCTTAGGTCTGTATGCTAGGCCAACAAAAAGTGGGAGCTCTTGAGTAGCTGAATATTCTGTTCCCAAGGAAGTGGTGAAGACACAGCTTTGCTTGGATTTATGGTGAACCATTCTGCTAATTGACTTGTTTCTCAACATAGATGTGTGGAAAGATTCCTGTGAAGGCAGGAGGAAATAAGAGAGGACAAATGTATGAACTCCAAATTTTAATGTGTGTGTATGTGGTTGTGTGTGTTGGATGAAGAGGGAATCCTAAGTGGAATACTTTTTTTGCCCTTCAGATCTGGACTTATTTTACAAACCTGGAGAATAGCCAAAATACATCTGTGTAAACTGTCCAGACCAAAAAGTTATCAATCTTGATTTAAAATGAAGCTTTATTTAATTGTGCTATGTGAGCCAGTTCATCATCTATTACAGGCTGAATATGGTGATGCCTGTTCTTCCTAGTGTGGGGAAGCCACTCTTTCCTTTTATGGGTCAGTTTGCAGAAGGTTTTCAGTTCACAGTTTTAGTATATATCTGTAACCTCTGATATATCTGCCAGGCACTGAACAGCAATAACAAGGGCTTGGTTCAACTTCAGGGGTTTTACACCACTTTTCAAATATAGTTTGAGTCCTCATCCAGAAAATAAAAGTAGTGACTGAGTGGGAAAGTAAAATTGAAACTGGATGTTCTTCTAATGTAAACAAGCTTCTCTACTCAGAAGAAAATGTTAAACTAAAACAGGGTTTATTACAAGGGAGAAGAGGATCAAACATACACCTTAAGGGAAAACTTAACTATTAAGCCTTAACTATAGCTCAAAACAGATCACAGTCGCAGTTATCTCAGATCAGTTCAGTCAGTCACTGGCAAACCAACCCGGGGAGCTACACTTTGTAACTTCACACAGTATAACCTGAGCTCACAAACAGTGAAAACAGGTGTGAGTGGCCCCTCAGATCTGCATACAAATGAAGGTATGAAGATGAAGAAAGCACAAAGTTTCCATTATAGAACATAACCCTAGTCAAACATGTAACTATGATTATGGTCTGTATACCATTGCTCAAAGATGAGTACTCAAAATGCATTTGGCAGTAGCAGCTGACTTACTAAAACATGGGTGCTCTGGCCCTCAGACCCAATCTGACCTGCAGAGCCATGGCATCTGGCCTACAGGGCTTCTTCCAGGCTAGGAAATTTGGTAGACGGGGAACAGTGGTGATTAAATACTGCCACCCTCCTTGGGTGCTAAATTCCCAACTCCTGTCCTGTAGGTTGGAGCCAGACCACACCCCCACCCCCTGCATGGCCAGATTGGCGCCAAGTCATGCCTTCTTCCCTCCATGTGACCAGGTTGCGGCTGGGCCACAGCTCTGTTTCCCTGTGGGGCTGGGTCATGCCACCTCTTTCTGTATGGCTGGATTGGGGCCAGGCCACATCCCCTTGCCCCTGCACAGCCAGATCTGGGCTGGGCCATGCCCCCTTCTGTTGTGTGGCTGGATCAGGGCTGGGCCATGCCCTTTCCCTCCACATGGGGCCAATTCTCACCTGGCATGGTTGGATTGGGGCTGGGCTGTCCCCCTGTTTCCCCTGGGCATGGGTGGATGGGGCCACGCTGTACCTGCTCTGGGTGCTAGATTGGGGCCACTGGCTGGATCTGGCCCAGAGAGGGACTGGGCGCCACTTGTCTGGCCTACCAGCCAAAAAGGTTGAGCACCAGTGTACTAGAACATAATGCTGTAAAGATGTGTATCATCTGACTAGCTTATCTTGGGGGGGAAATGAGGAGGTGCAAGGCTTTAGGTGGCTTTGTTTTCTTAAGTCCTGCAGTAAGCACTGAAAACACAAACCATCAAACAACAAACTGTAACATAACAAATAAGGATATTTAGAGCATATCAAATTCAGCATGTTTCATTGCTGTGCAGACTTCAAAACAGCCTCAAAAGCATGTAGTGGTGGGGTGGGGGAGTGAAGGGGGAAGGCTGGAGATCTGTAATCCTGACATACGGCTTGGCTTCCAGTCTCAAAGAGTTTCTGAGGATAGCGAAGCACACAGGGCAGTGCTCGCCAGCTATCTGCCCCTCTCCACCATGTCTGTGCATGGGGGGAAGAGGGTATTGTGAGATACGAGAAGACTTATCAACTTGTTATCTTGCTCTGCTGGGTGGTGCACAGAAGCACTTCAAAATGAAGTGCTTTAAAGATGTTCTTCTTTTTTTGTAAGGGCCATTTTTGAAGCACATTTTCATTTGTGAATTCATAGATTCATAGATGTTAGGGTTGGAAGGGACCTCAATAGATCATCGAGTCCGACCCCCTGCATAAGCAGGAAAGAGTGCTGGGTCTAGATGACCCCAGCTAGATACTCATCTAACCTCCTCTTGAAGACCCCCAGGGTAGGGGAGAGCACCACCTCCCTTGGGAGCCCTTTCCAGACCCTGGCCACTCGAACTGTGAAGAAGTTCTTCCTAATGTCCAATCTAAATCTGCTCTCTGCTAGTTTGTGGCCATTATTTCTTGTAACTCCCGGGGGTGCCTTGGTGAATAAAACCTCACCAATTCCCTGCTGTGCCCCCGTGATGAACTTATAGGCAGCCACAAGGTCGCCTCTCAACCTTCTCTTGCAGAGGCTGAAGAGGTCCAGGTGCCCCAGTCTCTCCTCACAGGGCTTGGCCTGCAAGCCCTTAACCATACAAGTGGCCCTTCTCTGGACCCTCTCCAGGTTATCCACATCCCTCTTGAAGTGTGGCGCCCAAAATTGCACGCAGTACTCCAACTGTGGTCTGACCAGTGCCCAGAGGGGAAGGATCACCTCCTTGTACCTATTCGTCATGCATCTGCTGATGCACGATAAAGTGCCATTGGCTTTTCTGATGGCTTCGTCACACTGCCGGCTCATGTTCATCTTGGAGTCCACTAGGACTCCAAGATCCCTTTCCACCTCTGTGCCACCCAGCAGGTCATTCCCTAGGCTGTAGGTGTGCTGGACATTTTTCCTCCCTAGGTGCAGCACTTTGCATTTCTCCTTGTTGAACTGCATCCTGTTGTTTTCTGCCCACTTGTCCAACCTATCCAGGTCTGCCTGCAGCTGTTCCCTGCCCTCCGGCGTGTCCACTTCTCCCCATAGCTTTGTGTCATCTGCAAACTTGGACAGAGTACATTTGACTCCCTCGTCCAAGTCGCTGATGAAGACATTAAAGAGTATCGGTCCAAGGACCGAGCCCTGCGGGACCCCACTGCCCACACCCTTCCAGATCGAGACCGACCCATCCATCACGACTCTCTGGGTGCAACCCTCTAGCCAATTCGCCACCCACCGGACTGTGTAGTCATCCACATCACAGCCTCTTAACTTGTTCACCAGTATGGGGTGGGATACCGTATCGAAGGCCTTCCTGAAGTCTAAGTATACGACATCCACCCCTCCTCCTGTGTCCAGGCATTTCGTAACCTGGTCATAGAAAGAGACTAAATTGGTCAGGCACGATCTGCCCGCCACAAACCCGTGCTGGTTTCCCCTCAGCATAATTTGCCCTGCCGGGCTCTCACAAATGTGAGCCTTGATCATTTTTTCAAAGACTTTACCAAGGATGGAGGTGAGACTGACTGGCCTATAGTTGCCCGGGTCCTCCTTCCTCCTCTTTTTGAAAATGGGGACCACGTTAGCCCTTTTCCAGCCCTCCGGGACTTGGCCCGTGTGTCACGAGCGTTCGAATATTCCCGCCAGTGGCTCTGCAGTGATGTCGGCCAGTGCCTTCAGCACCCTCGGATGAAGCTCATCCGGGCCTGCTGACTTAAAGGCATCCAGTTCTTCCAAGTGACTCTGCACCACCTCAGGATCTACGTATGGAAGTCTGGCGCCTTGCTGCTGCCTCTCTACAACCCCAGTGAGAGACTTGTCGTGCCCCTCGCTTAGGAACACTGAGGCAAAGAACTCGTTGAGGAGTTCAGCCTTGTCCCCCCTGTCTGTCACCAATTGTTTCTGCCCATTTAGCAGGGGCCCTATTCCTCCCTGGGCCTTCCTTTTACTCCCAATATATCTAAAAAACAATTTCTTGTTGTCTTTTACTTGGGTTGCCATCCTCAGCTCCATGGTAGCTTTGGCCCATCTAACTGCCTCCCTACAAGCACGAGCAGAGGAGATATATTCATCTTTAGTGATCTCACCTTGTTTCCACTTTTTATGTGCTCCCCTTTTGGCCCTTAGGCTGCCCTGGATTTCTCTGGTCAGCCAGGGAAGCCTCCTGGCCCCTTTCCCTCTTTTGCCTTGCTCGGGGATCGTCTTGCTTTGTACCCGAAGGATCGTTTCCTTAAGGCACAGCCACCCTTCTTGGGCTCCCATCCCTTCAAAACTCCTTCTCTGCAGTGCGTCCTTGACTAATCGCTTGAGTGCATTGAGATCAGCTTTCCTAAAGTCTAGCAGTTTCACCCTACTAGTTACCTTACCCACTCAACGTCTTATGTTGAATTCTATTATTAGGTGATCACTGTCTCCCAAATGGCTACCGATCTGGAGGTCCCCTACCATGTCATCCCCTGTTGCCAATACCAGATCCAGTATGGCATTCCCCCTAGTGGGACCATGAACCTCCTGTGTCAGGTGGAGCTCCTGTACACAGGTTAGAAACCTGCGTGAGCGATGGGACCTTGCTGTCTGTGTCTCCCAGCAGATGTCCGGGTAGTTTAGGTCCCCCATGACTACCGCCTCTTTAGCTTTTATGGTCTCTGAGAGTTGCCTCAGGAGCCCCGCATCTATTTCTTCCCCTTGGTGTGGGGGTCTGTAGCAGACCCCTACCACCAAATCCCTTTCTCCTTGCCCCCCATGTAGCCTAGCCTAACCTACAATCCTTCTACTTCCTCAACCTTGGATTCTGTCTTGATGAGGGTTGATGTATATTGCTCACTGACATAAAGTGCAACCCCCCCCCCCTTTCTTCCCCGACCTGTCCTTTCTGTACAATCTATAGCCTCAATATGTACCGCCCAGTCGTGGGATGAATCCCACCAGGTCTCTGTTAGCCCCACTAAGTCATAGGTGTTTAGTGCAAGCAGGAGCGCTAGTTCATCCTGCTTGTTCCCCATGCTCCTAGCATTAGTATATAGGTACTTGAGCCCTGCGACTGGTGCCTTTGCTGCCCCCCCGCTCCGAGTCCCAAGGGGCCCATTGTTTCTTACCTTCTTGTTTCTTACCTGTTCTGTAGTGCTGGTCTCCCCATGGCTTTCAGGTTTCCAATGCTCTCTTTCTTCAGGCTGGTCTGTCCTTGTGGGTGCCACATGGTTTGGTGGTCCACAGCTTCCCCTGCCCTCGTACTCCCCTCCCCCCGACGAGCCTAGTTTAAAGCCCGCCGGAAGAGATCCGCCAACCTAGAAGAAAACACACGCTTACCTTTGGGGGACAGGTGAAGCCCATCCCAGCTGAGCATGTCCCTCGTCGTGATGTGCGAGTCATTGTCCAGGAAGCTGAAGCCTGCCTCGAGACACCACTGCTGAAGCCGCCAGTTGGTTTCTCAGATGCAGTTCTCCTGCCGTCTTCCTCGTCCGGTCACAGGTAGGATGGAAGTGAAAACCACCTATGCACCGAACTCCTTCAGCACGCCACCCAGAGCACTGTAGTCCGCCATCAGGTGATCAGGGGTTCTCCTGGCCGCATCATTAGTACCCACATGGACTAGGACCATGGGGTAGTAATCGATGGGCTTGATCCTGGCCTGGATTACCTCCGTCACATCCCGAATCTTTGCTCCAGGGAGGCAGCATACCTCTCGTGCCGAGGGGTCCTGGCGACAGATGGGTCCTTCTGTACCTCTCAGGATGGAGTCGCCTATGACGAGCACTCGTCACCTCCTCCTCTGGGTCCTCGTGGATCTCTTGATCTGTTCGGAGTGTGAAGAACGTGGTGTTTCTTCTTGCCCAAGGGTTTCCTCCTCCCCTTCCATCTCCTGCAATGTCTGCATCCCTTCTATAGGGACCACTTAAAAGGCATTGGGAACATTTCAGAGAATGTGTCTGTGTATGGTCTAAGCAAACTGGATTCTTGGACTTGATTCCCATGTTGAATTCACTTCTTGGTGGGATTATCGTTATGAATCTAACATCATAGGTAAGAAACTACCATGGAATACTACCACATTCAGATCAATGAAACACAGATACACAAGATAAGGGAGGAGCTGTAGGGAATGGTCAGGAGGCTCCTGGTCCTGGGAACAACCTAAAACTGCATCCTGCCAGGAGTGGGTGGCTAGGTGGGGCTCTCAGTGGCACAGGAGCCCCCAGGAAATGCCAGGCCAGTTACCATCCCGGTGAAAGGCGGGTTGGGGTGCCTTAACCCCCTAGCCACCACAACCAGCTGGGTTAACCCCTTTGTAGGGTCTAGAAGGTGGACCCCAGAGAGAGAGAGAGAGTCAGGCCATAGACTCTTAACCTTCTTGACATCCCCCCGACTAGTCCAAGCTGGGACCAGGACTGGAAGGGTCAAAGGCCCAGGGGCCCAATGTGAGGAACACCCAAATGCTGAGGGCCTGGGGTTCTGACTGGCCTGGAGGTGGGCCAGGGCCAGTAGAGCCGAAGGTCCTGGGGGGACCTCACTCGTAAGGGGGAAGCAGCTCGAGGACCTATGTAGCCAGGAATGAAGGCAGAATAGGCTGCCTGAATGGAGGGATCCAAGTGGGGTCTAACTAGTGGGATTCTGGGGCCCAGTGTGGGGCTGGTGATATTGATAACATCTGGATGCCATCTGCGAAGCTTGGGCTCGGTGTAGGGGAAGAACGGAGCTGCAGATAGCGCCCACTGGCATTGGGGCAAGAAATGGGCAGCTTCCCACTTAATTTACAACAATTAATTAATTACCAACAAGGTGTCACGGGTGAGAAGGCAGGCGGTTAGCCCAGAAACAGGTGGGCGGGCCACTGGGAAATCAGCCCCGAGAAGTCCCCCCTGTTACAATGTTCAAAAATCGTACCTACTAGTTTATCACAAATTAAAATGTTTTACAGATGACTGGCAAAACTGTTCAGTTAATGTTAAATTAACAGATTCTCCCCCCTACTCCCCCCCAGCATATTGAATACATGTAACCTCTGAGGGATGAAAAATGTGGTAGACATTGAATGATCTCTCTGTAATTTTTTGGTAATTGCAGTTCCTTAGATTAGCACAGTTGGGAGCTGTTGTTTATTGTACCTGAAAGACCCGAATACTTGAAACTGTCAGTCTTGAGACTCAAAATTCCAGCGCATGTCCTTAAAATGGAGGACTTTCTCTGAGTTTTAGCCATCTTTTCAATTAGCATGAAAAATAAATTCACTACAAGGGAACTGTTTATCTCTCCAACCAGATCTGAAAGCAAGAGCTCTCTGGAAACTTCACAAATATGTGGTGAACCCAAATGTAGCACTCTTCAACAGAGGTCTGGAAATCCATTTCTGCCACATGGATTGTATAGCCTTAAGTATTGACTTTATTGACCATAAGTTATAAAGCTGCCTTTCTCCAAGCTTTTTATTTTTCCAGCATACACATTTTTATTGTTTCTGTTTTCAGTAGCCCTAAATAAGGGATGGGTTTTACAAAACATTTTTACAGTAAAATCTTTGGAGCATATCATTGTTTAAATTCATCTTACTCTGAAATAACTCCTTTCCCAAATACTTGGCTTGTGCCACATGGGACTGAACCAGCCCCAAGCCTTGGCCCAGGCTCCATAGGTTGATTATGATGGCTCTTGCTCCATGAGTTATTCTGTCTGCAAGCCCAAACCCTCCCACATCATTTACAGGAAGAAGATGCGCTTACTTCTCTGGAAACCTCTTCCTCTGGTGAGACATGGGAACAAGGTTCAGTTATCAAAGGTAAAATAGTACTGCCTAGTAGTTTACTGAAGGATTATGGAGAAAATTATTTCCAAGGCCTAGATTGCAGTAGAAAAGGTTTACTGTTACACACATTGGTGAAGTGAAGCATGAACCGTTAGCTCTGCTTAAAGAGGGGGGGCCAGAATAGGGAACGTCTTCCCCTCTTCAGTACAATTTTAGATTCCTGTTTCTTGGTATGAAAAATTACAGTAAATACAAATATATGAACCCTACTGTGAGCATTTAGGATTTTTTCTCCCATTAAGAGCTTAATGGTATTTCGTGCCTATGTTGAGAGTTGGCAACCTCCTTTGGCCCCATGGACCAGAACGTGTTACCTGGCCACCTGCAAATCTTGGCCACCCCTGCAGAGAGCTGAAGTTGCCTTTGCTTATCTTCCCTGCAGATCCCTGGCTCCTCTGCAGAGAGGGTTAAACCAGAGTTGCCTAAAGCGGGTGTTGAGGAAGGGATGGGCGAATTGGCATGGTTGCATGCTGCCCAATCTTTTGTGTTACATCAAGCCAGGTTGGACCTTCCCAGGCTGGCTCTAACCTCTTTGTGGGTCAGATTTGGTCTGTGGGCCATACGTTGCCAACCGCTGCTGTACGTAGACGGTCCATGACCTGTGGGACACCTCTCCCATTAGTAGTTTCTCTTAGATTTGCCACTGATTCTGATTGTGTCCCTAGTTTAGGAACGTGAGGATGGGTTTGTTTGTGTTTTTTCTTTTTCTGAATCCTCCTCTCAAACGATCTTCAGGTATAGAATCCAGTACCTTCAGCAGCCAACGCACTAGTGCCTGCTTGAACTAAGGGAGTACTTTTTCTTTTTTAGCTGGTAGTATTAATAGCCAACTACTGACATGAATGCTGTTGTGCAATACTAGGTAGTAGGGCTGTGCAAAATTTCAACTGCCATTTCATTTTGGTGGTGTTTTGACCATTTTGATGCTCGAAACTCCAAATCTGAAACAAAACAGGAGACATGTCGAAACATTCTAAACAAAATGAAACTAGTTGAAATATTTCAAAGATGTTTCAGCATTTCAAAGGTGTTTCGAAGCTGGGATTGCAGGGAAAGAGATAGTGAGGAGAGGGGGGAACAGACTGACATCAGTAGCTGACCAGTGTCTGCCAATTGTCACTGAAGTCCCTTCCAATCCCAGTGCTCTGGGGGAGGGACCTAAAAAGTTTTAAAACAGCATATACGCCTGTGAGTGCCTAAGCTGTCAGCCTCTCTCTCACCAGAGAGCAGCATCTGAAAGGCACTGACTCTGACGGCTTCCTAGCGGCTACTGTCTTCTACTTGCAAAGGATTGGATAGGATACAGCTTACACTGACAGCTTACCTATTCTAGCCTAACTTCAATACTAGTATTGTTATCCCTATATTATTTATTTTTCCCCCTGTATTTATTCCTTTGAAATGTATTTTTTTTTTAACCTGAAGAAAAAGAAATCTGTGTTTTGCCTGACAGTGTGATCGCTGGGCACTGTTCAGGAAAGTGCAGCATAGATTATATGTAGGTGTCTGTGTATTCAATCTACATATACTACACACAGTCAGACACCTTTTCCAGCACAGAAAAACATGAAGCATGCTGGAAAGGCTGGTGCTGCCAAGTCTAGGAGGAGAGCGAGAGGGGGCAGAGGGAGAGATGTCAGATCCCTGCCGTCCAAGCTGAGACGCAGCCTCTTTTCAAACATCTGTGAGGCTTCTGCTGGTACTAGGAGCAAGGAGGTTACAGAAGTGCCTGCATCTGCACCCCCTGTGACACCAGCTGTGATAATAAACCTCAGCACTAGCAGCATGACAACAAGCAGCACAGTCTCCTCCACCCCAATTGCAGTCACAGCATGAGCCTCCCACTCCCAGTCTTAGAGGAGCTTAGTCTTGAAGTAGGGGACCTCAGCTTAATAGCACAATAAATTCTGGGGCAGGAGGGGAAAGCAGAGGGGTGTGGAGCACAAACTCAAATTTCCCCTACAGCCAGGTCCACTTCCCCAGAAGGGACTGTGGAGGAGGCAGTGGGGGCAGCTGTCTCAGCTCATCCTGTTGTTGTGCCTCCTGCCTGCTGAGGAGGGGGATAAGGCAGGAGCCCCACCTGCACCCCAGAAGTGAGGGGGTAGTGTGATCTGGGATCAGTTTGAGGTGGCAGATGATCCCACATATGCACCCTGCCTGCACTGCTGAGCTAAAACCAGCCAGGGCAAGGGAGCGAAACACATGAGCACCAGGAGGATGCTGCTGTATCTATGCAGGCACCACCCCTTTGCCCTTGCTCTTTCTCAGCCTGGCACCACTGGAAGCGTGCCCAAAAAAAGTCCTCCCCTCGCTCGAAAGTCCTCATCCCCCCAAAGAACAGGCAGGCCACCCTGAAACAGTGTGGGAAATGTGGGCACACAGGGAGATGTGTTCCCAAGGTGAGCGAGGTCACCCAGAGCATTGGGGAGATGCTTGCTTTTCTCTTTTGTTCAGCAGCCAGGGTTCAGGCGGCTCATGGCTCTCATGGCCCCATCATACTAAATGCCCTTCACCTTCAGCAGGACAGTGGTGCCCTCCTTGTATGAGGCATGCAGGGAGTACTTGAGGGAGGAGCTGCGCAAGACAGGTCCGCAGGTGGTCTTACACTTCACCTCGGACATCTGGAGCAGCTGGGGTGGTGATCAATTAGGCTGACCTAACAATTGTCAGCCTGCAACTAAATTGTGCTCACAGTGCCCAGCTGGCCTGTGACACAGGGCAAAAATACATCTACTCTTCAGAAATGGATCAAGATGCTTGGCTGTCTGCAGAAAACAGGATTCAAGGGTCTGGTCTAACCCCCCCCCCCCCCAAATCTAACTCCATGGGCATTATAGGATTGAGAGCTGTGCAGCTATGAATGGATTCAAACTTGTGTTTCCAGAAGCGTTTCTAAGTAAAAGTGGGTAAAAAAAAAAAAAAAATAGGACATCCCTAATGACTATTCCAGTGATAGGCTTATGTGACTGTATTTCAGAATTATTCCAGAGAAAAGATCAGGCATAGGCTACTCTAATGACATTTCTACCTGGTATTACACTTACGTACCTTCAAGAGGTCAAGAAGTGATAACCATATAATCCAGGCTCACCGGCTCACTGGGTGATAAACAGTTCATGATCCGGCCCCACATTCAAAAAATTATTAGGTCAGCTAAGTTTGCAGTTTTGTTTTCTAGTTACACTTCTTGGGGCCCATGTTAGTCTTATGATTGGTACAGACAGTTAATTTTAACATTATGGTTATGCTTCTGACAGACGGGATACGTCTGCGGGAAACAATTTTGCAAGCCTTGCCCCAGCCAGTATTAACTATATGGCTTTACCAGATACTTTCAAGAAGCAGATCTTTTTTTGCTATAAATTGCTCATTAACCCCTTTAGTTCTGACCATCACAATCCACTCCTTGCTTCTTGAAGTATCTGCAACTACTTTACAAATATAACTCTTGACAGACGGCATATGTAACATTAGAATGAGCAACAACATTTATTTTGGCATAAACACGAGGACTAATTTTATAATAACAATATCTAAGGATTATATTGAATAATATTAGTCCTATGATTAAACCTATTACTACTGCAAACCAAGGAAAGGGAGCACCTTTAGTGTAGGTATACATTTGTACAGTACAGGCTACTTCATACCACTTACACAGCGGGAGAATGTTAGTAGCACACTTAATAATTTGCCCTCCCTCTTGAGCTATGAGGGCAAGTTGTTTACCTTTTTGGGCATCTTCAAACAAATTTTTGATGTAGGTCGCTACTTTATCCCACCTTTTTAGTTGGGGCATGTCTGTATCTTGAACCCAGGATTTTGGAAGACTTAGGTTAAGGGTGAAACCTTACTAGTTGGGTCTTTGGCCACATTAAAGTAGCTTCCTGGCCTTGGACATTTAAAGTAGCTGATGCTCCTTGAAAATCTTGAGCTTTTGCACAGCAGCTGGTGCGGGAGGTCCAAAACATACTGTTGGGATAGTACAAGGGGCCAGAACCTTCCCAACAAATCTGCTGAGCTAGGGTAATATAGGGAGTTGCTGGTAGGGGCGTTATACAAACCATGTCGGTGGGACTATTGGGCCACCCCTTCTATAAAGTTCCCAGGCCTATCAGAATGCCATTTACAGGGTACACTGGGGATTGAGCTAAATACTTGGGACCTTCTGGGGTTATAATTTCCCAAATGGGAAATTACATCCTCCCCCCAGACCTGTTGTTAAGAGATGGGCAGTGGATCATGTGCCATTTGCTACCCCATTGATGACAAAAAAGCATTTTGTGTTGCCACACCCCTCTGGTTGTGTGCTCCACGTGTCTCAGTAAACTAACCATTTGGTTAAAACTGGGGGTAATCCATGGCGCTCTAAGCCAGCAAGCCATTCTTTGTGTCTGAGATCTCTCATCACCTGGGAGAAGTGAAAGTTAAGTGAAAGCTGCACTTGGGCACACGCAGTGCTCCAAGTTTGATTAGCATCGGCTTGAAAGGCTGCATGCATTAAAAGGTAACTTATCTGTGCTGCTTCTCGGCCAATGGTTGCTACTAACTCATCAATGTATTCTAGGGCCCATGTTATCAATCATACGCCCTTTAGTGAGAAAATCTATGGCTTGGCATATATCCATGACTCCTTCGGTGTTTTTCTGAGATTTATCTATGTTCCAAACTCCCATGGCTGAATTAAGCCCATTCCACACATGGTCTAGGATACCTCTTTTCTTTCGGGCGCTTGGAGGCTGTTGGGCTGTGGGTTGGAAAAGAGTTGGCCAAGTCCAGCGCAACATATTCTCTGCCAATCGGGTGCCAGCGGAGCAGTTGGGGAATGCTGTTCTGATAAACCATTGCTCAAGGTTAAAGGTGATACGGGCATTAAACAAGGAGGCATTAAGGAGAACTGGAGCTCTGGTCTGGGACCTCCACCATGGAGTGACATTAGACCAGCAAGGTAGCGGATACATCTGTGGATGGTCCTTTTGGATTAGCAGTGTGCATCCCTGCTTAATGGAAAAAATGGACAGGGGTTCTCCCATTTGGGTGCTTAACCATTTCCCTTCTTGTCTTTGGGATTGGTAAACTTCCCAATGGGGTTGGTCTATCCGCCGGAGTGAATCTCCATCTGTGAACTTGAATGCACACTGTCCAGGTACGACTATGGCATAGGTATCTTGCAAAAATGATTCTGCCCCCCATGGGTTCAGCCAGTTCTTCTGGGTTGACCAGGGCTGTGGCCTGCAGACTTTCCCAGACTGTTTGGTGATACGCGGCTATGGTATATTCAATTCCATGAGTGTGCGCCCCTTCATCCATATGGCAGAACCACAAAATACCTGGAACATTGGATGTGTTGGCTTCCCATTCCGTGGACCACCACTTGACAGCATAAGAGCCGTTTTTAAACCACCATAGTACCTTGGTATACCTGGAGGACCGGTGTATTTGGTGAGCTGTACACCATTGTGCCAAAGTATCATTGGGCAGGGTAACCGCTGGACTTATTGTTTCCCATGGAGGTGGGGTAGGAGGTTTTTGGTCACCTCTTTGGGCTCTGGGTGGTTGTAGAATTTTGAGCTGCAGGTGGGATTGCAGCAGTGGTTACGTCGGGACCCAGGGTGGGCAGCGTACCTGCAGGCAGAATGTAACAGCACCAGGGCCATTGGAGGAAACCAGAAAAATCTCCCCCTGTCCCACACTCGTTTTTCCCGATCCCGGCATATGGGAGGAAACCGAGCAACCACCCTGTCCCACAGTAACATTGACAGATTCCCCCTTGCCAGTCCACAATCCACCACTGGTGACTGAAAGGCCAGTTTCACACTTCTTGGATTGCAGCTAGGCACTCCCAGTATCCCAGTGTGTCTGAGGCCTTGGCAGTGGGTGCAATCTGGGGTGTGGGAATGTGGGAATGCCCCACATTAGTCAAACAATAGCAAATGATTATCAGTCCTGTCATGATGATGTTCCACTCCTTCATTGCTGGATGAGGGTGGTAGTATTGCTCTGGAGCAGGGTGATGACTCCAGAGCGCCCCGAGGCCTCTACGGCTGTGCCCATGGATGGACCCAATCTGCAGGAACAAGGACAGATGGAGTCTGGCTCCTGTTAGATGGATCTGACCTTGACACCTACCATAAGTTATATGTGTCCCGTGCCATTAGCACCCCTTCCCATTTGTCCCCCTGTGGATGCCTAACTACTACCTGGTCTCCCGCCTGGAGTTTCCTCCAGCCACCCCTTGGCCGTTCCACTGCTGGCTCATGGGGCCTGCTTTGACCAAAGGCTTGCTGCATTGGGCTTCCTCTGGTGTGGGGCCGATTGTTGGCCCGGTTGACTGAGCGATCCAGGTGCAGGTCCCAGTCCTTGAGGGCCGAACCAGCGGCCATTCGCAGGTTGCACTTTAAGATACCGTTGGTTTGTTCTACCAGTCCATTAGATTGCGGGTGATAGGTCCACAGCACACGATGTTTCGCGGCCCATTCATAGACAAGATGGTTGGGAAAATGTGAACCGTTGTCACTTTGCAGCTCTACGGGAGGTGGGTAGATGACTAACAGGTTTTCCAGTGCTGCACAGGTGTCCTGTGCAGTGGCCTTGGTGGAAGCCCAGGCGAACATCATTCTGGTGACTGCTTTCACTGCTACAAACACATACTGTCACTTTCTGAGGGTGCGGGGAAGTGGGCCTATAAAGTCACATTGCCAAACTTGCCATATTACCTTTTCATCGTGTAACGAAAAAGGGGTAGTTGAGGTGGGGGTTAGTCGGGCCTTGACTTTCTGGCAGGTGATGCAGGAGTTGATCAATTCCTGCGCTTCCTTTTTAGTTAGGTGAATGCCCCAGGTGGCTGCTAGGTGAGCAGTGCCATTGCGGGCAGTGTGCCCATGCTGCCGATGCAGCCATTCTGCAGCTAGCACTCCAGGGGGCTGCTGGAAGGGCCGGGTGCCTTCTCTGGGGGTGGTTGAGCCACTGCTTCAGCAACAAGAGCTTCTGTGCTGTCTTTGGCTAGCTCATCTACTTGCCTGTTCCACTTTACTTCAGGCCCTTCAGCTTTCTTGCTCCCATGTGCTGCACTAACATGTCATATATGTAAGGGAAGGCCTCCCTGTGCCATTTCTCACAAAGCCTCCCACTCATCACAGCTCCAAATGTCCCTGCCTTGCCTTTTGAAGTTTTCCTTTTCCCTAGGGGTAGCCACTTGGTGCACCCCTCTACTAGCATCCACAAATCGCAGTAGATATAAATGGGTTTTGTATAGCCTGACCCTAGTAACAGTTCACACTTGGCTACGTTGACTACAGCGGCCAGTTCGGCGTACTGTGCACTTTGGCCGTTTCCCCCCATCGTAAGCTGCTTACCATCTCGAACCCATATGGCAGCACTCCTCCAGGTACAACCTTTGGCTGAGCTGTCGGTAAACCAGACCTCTATGTCTTCTGATGTTTCCGTGTCGGGTGAGAAGGGAGGTGCTTCCTTGATGGGAGATGTCTCATCAGAGCTGGCTGCATCTGGGTATATGTTAACCGTGATTTCTGTGACTTTTTCTACTAGTGCTGGACGCCCCTTTGGGGTTACCTGCTGAGCCTGACTTAAAATATAATAGATCCATTTTTGCACTGTTGTTTCTTGGGCCCTCCCTCCAGGCGGGAGGTGTCGGTCAGACAATGCCATTCCCAGGATGGGTACCAGGGTGGTTATGACAGTGGGTAACTCCCCTCGCAGGGCCTCTGTAGCTTCTAAAGCTGTGGCTGCTGCACACAGCATTTGTTCTAGCAGGGTGTATTGGGCTTCAGCCCCCTTCTAGCCTCAGCTCCAAAACCCAAGGGGCTTTCCCTTTGCCTTAGGTGTATCCCTCTGCATAAGGTCCAATGGACACATTTACATGGTGCCAGAGCTCCCCTTCTGGGAGTTGTGCTGCTAGGGAGGCATGGGTGGTTACCGCCTCCTTGAGGGCTCTCATGACATGTTGGTGCTCAGGGCCCCATTCCCACTGTGCCTTTTTCTTGCACAAATTATACAGAGGTTGGGCCAACACGCTAAACTCGAGGACATGCAGGTGCCAGAAGTTAAGAGCTCCCAGCTGGGTTTGCAGTTCTTTTACATTGTTGGGGGTAGGGGTATCTACCAGGCTCTGCAGCTCTTTAGCTGGTATGGTGGGTCCACCTTGTTGCCATTGGATTCCCAGGAATTCACACTGGGGCCCAACTTCTTGGATCTTTTTGCTGGAAAGCGTGAACCCAAACACCTGCACCTTCTTCTTTAGGGACTCAAAAGCACAAATGGTTAATTCCTGGTCCTGGCCCCCCATCGTGACATTGTTGACATACTGCCAGACATGCACCTTCGGGTGGCTCAGTTGGACTTCATGGAGCGTTGCAGCTAGCACTCCATGGGCCAAGGTGGAGCTGTGCACCGAACCCTGGGGTAGGACTGTGTAGGTGTACTGCTGTCCTGGCCATGTGAAGGCAAACAAAGGCCAGTGATCTTCATGGATGGGGATCACAAAGAACATGTCTTTAATGTCCATGGATCCCATCCGCTGGGGTCCATAACACTTAATGTTTTCTGTTAATGCAGGCATGGATGGGACCGCGGCCGTCGGATGGTCGATGTTGGCATTCAAAGCCCTAAAGTCAATAGTCAATCGCCAATCCCCATTTGGTTTATGTACAGGCCACACCGGGTTGTTGTATGGAGAACGAGTTTGAATGATGGTTCCATCTTCCAGCTGCTGACTGATGTCCTGGATGGGTTGCGTTGCCTCGGGGGGGGGGTGCGGTATTGAGGTTGGTGTACCCCCTTCCTGGCCAGCAGGGCGAGTGGGGTCATGGAACATAGGGCTACTGCTGTCATTACATCCTCCTGCTCACTTTCCTGAACCGTGGCACATCCAAACTGCCAGGTTTCCTGCTTAAGGATAAACTGCTGTGGACCCATCCCTGTTCCAAATTCAACAGCAGCTCCATTGAATTGAGCATCTTCCATGTTTCTTCAGCTCATTGGTAGTTAAATGGATTTTGTTGGACTTGTGATGATTTAGTAATGGATAAAGTACAGTAAAGTTCAGAGCTGGAGGAGTCACTTCCACTAATTCTCTGAGAAACTGTTTGGGGGTTAGGAGGAAAAAGGATAGATTTAAAATTACCTTGGTATGAGACTGTGGTGAAGAAATGGATGCAGCTACTAAGAACCCACTGTGACGCTGCTAGGACATGTATCGTTGTTCTGTCTGCAGTAGTTAAATGCTTTATTTAGATAGCACGGATTTTAAAAAGTACTTGATTTAAGGGGCCAAGTCAACCTTTTATAAGCTTTCAGTGCTTCAACTCTTGCTTCGGGATTTGAATCCTCCTGCATGAAACAGATGTTTAGCTGTTGAAACAATGACTTTTTTGAGTGCTGTTAAATGTAATTGAAGTGCTGCTATTAACCAGGAGCTAGGAAGAGTTGTGTTCAGATGTGTGACCATTCTCTCCCGGCCTAGATGCCAGGACTATGCTCCTTTACTTTACTGTTATTTTCTGTCTACTATATAGAGGTATGAGATGTGTAGTCACCCTGCACTCAAACTGAAGTTATGAATATGAGAAGTCTGTTTTAAAAGGAGGTAGGACATTTTATGCCTTTGTTGGCATAAACTGACAGAACCCCATTGACAAGAATGAGCTTTGCTGGTTTACACCAGCTGAGAATCTAGCCAATCGTATGGTGGTAAACTTATATTTAGGATTAAATGAATACAGGAGAGATGTCTCTTCCCCCTCCCCCTTCCCCTGCATAAGGCACAGACAGCTTCAGGAGGACTGCTTCATGTGTTTGAAATAAAAACATTCCCAGTCCCTTGAGCTCTAGCAAGAAGTTTCATGCAGCCAGAAATTCATTTAACTGGATTCTTGTCTCTCGCTAAAAACAATGTTTCTGAGAAACAGTTAGGTGTCCAGGTATGAACATCTAAAAGCTTTCAGATTCCAGTAGCTTTTGATTTTTTTTAAATATAAAAAAAATCAGTTTACTACCTCATATCATCTCTTGGCACTGGAACTTGGCACTGGAACAAATAAAAATACCACTGAACAGCATCCATATGGAGGGACATTTTCAAAAGATGCCTGACTCCTTAATAAACTTTGGTTTGAATATCTTCAAGTGATTTTAAAAGACATCAAATATAAGCTACCCCTGTGAGATCCTACTTATACCATTTCTGGACAAGTGTGTTATAGCTGGTTAAATAGTTAAAGGTTTCTGCTTATTCTTGTGTTCCTCTGTGTCTGTGTCAGAGGTCATGGTGAAAATGTAGGAGCGGAAAATGGTTACCTTGATGTGTTCCCCTCCCCCCCCCCCCCCAGGTGTTCAGAGTTCATAGCTGCCATTGCCTAGTGGGAACTGTAGAAGTGCTTAGCTTTGCTACAATTTGGACTCCTCATTTAGTTGCTTGTACATTGAGTTTAATTTGGGGAGCCCAAGATTTGATTCATTTTGGTTCTGATGACTGAAAGCTCAAACAAGGAGTCAATGACAGTCCTTGTTTTCAGTTACATACTTGGCTCTGCCCACAAACCCCATGTCAGACCACTGCCTACTGTCTACAATAAGAATTTGGTACCAGTACTTTTTGGTGCAATAGACTTAAAGAAGTTTTTGCATTTATTTACCTTTTCAAAATCAAAACTCGAAAATGCTTCTGCATTTTTTTCCCTTCCAGTGCCCCTTTAGGAAGAATAATTAGTAGGGAGATGAGTAACCATGAACTGCAGTGCAACTACCTTAGGGTTACCATATATCTGGGTATTCCTGGACATATCCTCTTTTTGGGTTTTTCTATCTCCATTTATGTAGTTTTATGAAATATGAATGGATTTTACTCTCCTAGTCCTTTTTCAACACCAGTGCTTGTAGAACTGCATTTCCTGGCTTGCCCTAGTGGCATGCATGTTTACCATGGATCCGGTTTTTCTGTTTGCTGTGGAAAAACACAGATTTTTCCTCTTTAAAGGAGGAAACCATGGGTTTCCCCATGCAGGCTGGCAGCCTTCCAGCCTGCAGGGAGCTACTTGGGGTGATTGGAGGAAGGGGGTGCTATGTGTTTGTGTGTGCATATGGCCAGTATTAGGGCTGCGCAAAATTTTGCCGACAGTTTTGTTTTGACGCTGTTTTGACTCATTTCAAGCTCAAAACAGCAAAATTGAAATGAAACAGAGAACTTTGAAGCAGCCTCGAAACGAAACGAGGCAAGTCAAAACGTTTTGAAACTTTCAAAACGTTTCAAGTTTTGAAGCTCAAGCTGGGCTTGGCTGCAGGGAAACAGAAACTAAAGTAAGGAGAGGAGGGGGGAAGCGGGGTGGGGGGTGGAGAAGGAGCGCTCTCATTATTGACTGTGTAGCTGGCCACTGACTGTCATCCTTTCCTGAGATCCCTTCCAATCCCAGTGTTCTGGGGGAGGGATGGAAAAACTGCATAAAAGGCAGCATTGTTTGAACTGCCCTGCTTTCTGCCTTGGTGTCAGTTGGGTGAGGGTGCACCTTAACACACATGTAGTGTCACTCACCCATGACACTGCCTGTCAGCAGCTAGAGGTCCAGAACCCAGACTCCCCCTGCACCTATCTCCTTGACAGCTGGCCGGCTTTGTGGTTGCAGCAGGACCTAGCAGGCCTGTAGTTTTCACCCTTTTATGCCCCAAGACAGACACAATCCCACAAGCACCCATGTCACGAGTTTTGCCTGTCAGCAGCCAGAGGTGTAGGGACCCAGAACCCAGAAGCCCCTGCACCTATCTCCTTGAAAGCTGGCAGGCTTCATGGCCTCAGCAGGGGCTAGCATGCCTGCAGTTTTCACCCTGCTGCACCTTTAACACACACAGTCTCACCTATGTCACGAGTTTTGCTTGTCTGCAGCTTAAGGTGTAGTTTCCCCCAAACCGCTGCACCTATTTCCTTGAAACTTGGGGATGGGGACCCCTGACAGGGGCTGCTTCCCCTCTCCCTCTCCAGGCATACCCTGGCTGGGGACCCTGCAGGCCAGGGTAGGGATTTAAACTACACCCCAGTCATACTTAGGCCTCCTGGGGCCTGGCCACCCCCAGCCCCAGCTGAGTTTCCCTCCAGCCGAGGACTCTTTACATATAGTTTACATAAGAATGGTAAAAAAATAAGTCAAGTGAAGTGAGAGTAATAATACACTGTGCCTTGGCTCTTTGGCAAAAGATTTTTTTTAAAATCCAAGACATGCTATTTAAAGTCTGTGGGCAATGGTAAAATTACATAAAATAGCTTGCTTCCACTTTTTACGATGAAATGATCCCTCGCTACTAAAAAATGTTAGTCATTTTCATTAATATTGGCAATAAGAATTTTCTTTTCTTCAGTGAAAAGTAGCTCCCCTTGGATATTGTGGCCACCTGTTTCCTCAAAATTGGGTTTTATTGCAGCTCTGGACTCTGACCACCAAACTTTTGCCCATTTTTGATGTAGAGCTACAGGCTTAGCTTAAGGATCATAAGATCACATTGAGTAAGAAACCTAATAATATTACATTTTGTTGAAAAATGTTCCCTATTACAATCTTAAAATAAAGTCTAATTCAACTATTTTAATAGAAATTCCTTTTATTTAAAACAGGATATCTTAGTAGAATGAATAACCCAGTAATGTTTTTCCTATACCCTGGGTGCATCTACATGTTAAGTTAATGTAACGAAATAAACTCTGGCATAGTTTGCAACTGACTGAAGTGCTGCCAGGCACAACATCTACATCCAGAATAGCAGCTCTTTTAGCTGGGGTGGAACAGCCAGGGGCTGGCAGAAGGCATCAGGGGTCATTCCTGGGCTCTAGGTGGTGGCATCAGGCAGCTGAGGGGCTGACTGGGGCATGAGGATGCTAAAGTATGGGGCTAGGTGGCAGGCAGCCCCCACACTTCAGCACCCTTGTGCCCTAGCCAGCCCCTGTTACCATCTACATGTGCATTTCAGTGCAGTTAAGTACTCTGCCATAAGATAGTACTGTTCCTGACAGTACTGGAGGAGTTCATTCACTGCACCCTAATATGTAGATGTGGTGCTTTACTGTGAAGCTAATTAGTCAACTCCACAGTAAAGCACATGTGTAGATGGACTCACTGAGCATGTCTACATGTGCATTTATATTGTCTTAAATTTACTGTGCAGTAACTGGGAATAGGTCAGTGTCTACACGTCCAGGCATTAAAGCACATTAACACTGTGTGGACTGACTTGTGACTAAAGCGTTATTGTGCAGTAAGGCATCTACACGTGCATTACTGCACAGTCAACTAATCGCTCAAGTCAGCATAAGTTACCATATTTACTGTGCTGTATGGGCATGCATGTGTAGACATGTGCCCATAATGCACAGTAATTTCTGTTACTGTGCAATAAATGAACACATGTAGATGTGCTCACTGTGTACTTGCTATAGGAATTTGCATCTGTATTTTTTTAAACTGTACCAAGAACAAAACCCATTCTAAACAAGTTGAAAACTTGTTTTTCAAATGATACTTTTTGAAGCCACTTGTTAAATTTTATAGCTCCACTGTGGCAGGGGGCCATCCTGGGGCCGGGTCTCAGCATCAGCCCGCCCAACTGTTGATTCAGGGCAGTATGCCCAGCCTTACCTGCCACAACTTGCTGTTCCATAAACTTGTGCAAAATGTGGGAGGCTGCCCCTTTTACTGCCCTGATGCCAGGGGGTGCATACTGTCCCTGCTCCATGTCTCATGCCTCGCAGATGGCATCATAAGTTGGTAATGGCTCCAGCCCCACACTGGGCCCCATAACATTCTAGTCTGGACCCCAACTAGATCCCTCCTAATGAGGCAGTCTACTCTGCCCTCATTCTGGGCTGCCAAACTCCCTGCAGTTTTCTCCCTCTCAGCAGTAGCTCCATCTCTGGGATCTTTGGGCACACAAGCTCTGGCCCCACCTCTAGGCCAGTCAGAATCCCAGGCCTTCTGGATCTGGGCATCCCTTGCAGTAGGCACTCTTGGCCCTTTTGATCCTTCTGGTCCTGGCCCCAGCACTGACCAGTCAAGGGTACCTTGGGTCAGGCTTCTGAGTAGCTAGACCACTCCATCTTATATAGGTTCGCCTTCTTGGGCCTCTTACCATAACACTAGGCCTTACACCGCATGGGCCCCTGGCCTCTGATAGTCATGCCTGGACCTGCAAGCCTATCCCTACTACAGGGTTACCCACCAGGATGCAGGGGCTCAGGTTGTGGCAGGAACCCAAAAGTGCCTTGCCACATTCACTTTTTAATGATCCAGGGTCAAATGTAAACCTATAACTAAAATATATATCCTGATATTGTATATACTTCCTATTGATGTCTGAACATCCATCCATTGAAATATTTGTATCAACCTTTGTAACTTCAGTTAAAAAGAGTTTTTCTTTTCTTTCACACTAGTAAGCTTCTAATTAACAAGGCTATAGGATTATGATGTTGTCTTTAATGCCTTGTATCTGGGCTGTGGGCTGCACTGATATCTTGCTTCCTTAATTAGATACGTTAGACCCCGACTCCATGCAGCACCCAATGACTAGGGAGACGACGATTCAATTGCCCATGGATCCTGTTACTCATTAGCCAGAGCAAGCAGGGAGCAAACACCAGCACACATTGCTCGCAACAGCTTAATTCAGAATGGAGACAGCCTCGGACAAGGGTCCCAAAAAAACAACAAACCGGGGACCTGCACTGAACAATAGTTCTTTTTACATTTTATACACCTTGGCTCATACATATTAACATTCATTCCACCTGTGTCCCTCCTCTTGTTCCACCCATTTCGCCTCCCATCTCAAGCTCTTCCTCAGTTTACTGTTTACTTCATTAACATGGAATTGCCTATGCATTTCATTCATTTACATGCCTCTCTGCAAAGAGCGCATGCGTAAGGTCATGAACTCAAGTACTTTCAGTCATTTGCTAGTTTGTTTTGGTTCTTTGCTGACTCCAACAGCCTCTCCAAGGTCTGGCTTCTGTCTTATCTCCTGACGATAGCTGGTGGGCTGCATCTTGTTCTTCTTACACAAGGAATCATGTATCCTGCACACTATTCCATTGTTAAAGAAACTACTTGCCTGAGTATTTGCAAGGTTATTTTCATACATCATTTTGCCTTGTGACCAGCAGCTTTGCTGAGACACAAATTTAAAAGCCTTGTTCCAGCTACAGATCCAATGCTCCTCAATAATCCAAATTATTGTCACCCTATCAGTATACTTGGGCTATCTTACATTTTTTTTTAATTTATAGTCTCTCCATAGCCATGCATTAAACATTTTGGTGCCATATATGTCTCTGATATGATGCATTCTGTTCAGTTAACTTGCTCTATATCAGGACTCTTTGCCAAATACTTTCACATTCTGTATCTAATGAACTGGTAGTGAAATAATTGAATAACCTTACATTATCCATTGATTGTTTCTGGTGCAAAATATATTATGGCTTAGTTTCCATGCATTTCTGTCAATGCAGCTTTTTTTTCTAACAGGATAAGGCAAAGTAGCAAAATGTCAGTTAGCAGGAACTGTGCCATTTAGCTCTCATTTATGTCTCTCTTCTGGAACTATAGCCATGCAGTGGCCATCTCATGTGTTGTTTTTTCCTTAAAGTAGATGGCATTATAAAATGCTAAGTTTTCTTAGAATAATAAATCAACCCTTGCAATGTCATGTAGCATTGCTTTGCTTGCAGTTTTAGAACAGTATTTAGTCAAAATGCATATTAGAAAAATTCACCATAAGAGCAGATACCAATGTTTATCCCATTCTCATCGTTAAAAAGACATAATGGAAGTGAACATTAAACAAGTTCTCTTCCATCTGTGATTTTTTTCATTCATTTGGCTTCATCTCTCTTAATTTTGACCCCACGTGCAGTTACAGGCATGATAGAGACCTGCACGTACTTCCCTCTGACATATGTGTATTCTCTACTTCCTCTGGAATTAAGTGTGTCAATAAGTCATACTCAATGGTAAAGAGTTATGCTACTAATCTGGAAATGTTTTTAGGTATGACCTTGAGCAATGCTATCTAGCATCTGTCTAAAAAATATTGTGGAGAGGGACAAGGAACAAACTAATACCTATGAATCCTAGAATTGGTAACTAGAAAGCTTGGGCTTTATTCCCTTTTCAGTTACACATTTAAGTACAGAGGCTGTGGCCTGCTTAAACCTTTGGCAAAAACACTAGAATATTTAAGCCAAGGTTTGTGAACTTATTCATTAGGAACACACAAGAAGAAAAGATTCTAAACAAAAGGCTTTCTGAAACAAAAGCTACATACGGATGTTGAAAAAGCTCGTGGTGAAAGCTCTCTATCATGCCTTGCTTAAATCACTATAAGTTAGAGTATGTTCAAACGAACAGACATTTGGTGTTTGGTGGGGGGTGCTTGAGCTCAGCAGATAGGGGGAGTGCTTGCATGCTTCCCAGAGTGCCTTGCAGATTCCCTAGGCTGCTGGACATTCCTGAGCATAGCTGAATGGGATGAACCATCGCTGATTGGTTGCTTGGCACAGGGGAGCAGTCCCCCCTCCTGCTGCTCTGTCAGTGACAGGAATTGGGGAATTACAGAGAAGCAGGGCTGGAAGGGACCTCTGGGCCTGGCTGGGATTGGCCGGGGCCAGGATCCAGGCAGGGGAGCCCATCTGCTGAGTGCCAGTGGGAGCAGGCTGGGCACTGGAATCTCCCCAGAGCTGTCCGCAATTGGGGCTGGGTGTGCCTGTCCTGCCTGGATCTGCCATGGATCAGGGAAGGGTTGCAGGGCAGGATTGTTCAGGGCCAATTACTGAAGTCCAAAGACAGCATAGCGTGTGTGACCTTTGCAGATCTTGAAACACTCTTGTGGTCTTCATAGTGTCTTGAAAAAGAGCATGTGGTCGCTTCACAAAATAGATGCTAGTACTAACATCTTACTTAGGGCTTTATTGATAGATGTCAGTTCTTTTTATGTAAACATCTTTATCCTCATTTTATTGATAGGCAAACTGAGGGCAGGTCACTCAGGTAGCCAGTTGCACAGCTTGGAACAGAGCCCAATCCCTTGGTTTCCAGCCCAGGGCTATAGCTGCTTGGAAGGCAGGGGTGGGAGGTGGGGGGGAAGGTTAACTTTAATAATATTGAGGGACCCAAATGAAAATTGAAGAGTTTACATATTGTGCAACAGTTATGTTGTAAGTACATCTGAATGTAACATGGATCCATGGTTATGTGCCTCAGAAACTCATGCACTCAATATAGACAGTGGAATTCTGATACACTACAACCCACTGGACATCCTGACTCCCCAGGTACCTCTGCAATTTTACCTGTGCTGCTACATCCCTCCCCACCCCCAGCCTGTCCCTCAACTCCCTGATGCCTCCATTTCCATTTTCACTGACTGGCTTTCTTGCCTGCATTGCATGCCAGGCCAGCCTCTGGCTTTTTTACTATTCCTTCCATCCAGGACCAGGAGATATACCAACTGCAGGGGCTTTCTCAGCCTGACAAAGGGTTTTTCAACCCAAAAGCTGGCATCCCAGGCAGCTAAACTGAACTCACCTGGAGCCTCACAACTGCATTGCAACCAGCAAGTGTCAGGCCTGTCAAAGACATGACAGGTCTGGGCTTTCCCCAGCCAGGACTGCGTGCATGCGTGCGTGCATCAGCTGGAGGTTATGGCACCTCCTACCTGCCTTTTACCAGGGGATCATTGGTCCTGGCATCTACTGGGCTGTCGCATTGCCAGCAGTCCCACCAGGCCTCCCTACCCTGGCAGGGTGCAGTTTTAGTGGTCATGCCCAGGACCTGGGGACTTCTCCTTCCCCATAGCCCCAGCCCATACCTCCAAGCTTATCCTGGCATGGGAGTGAGCTCAGCAGGGACATGTTCTTCCCTTGCTGGCTGGCGATGCAGTGAGTGGTGTGTCCCCTCCAGCTGAGAGCAGGGCATTAACTTTTTTAAAAAATTGAAAAAGGAACTTGGTGCAGACAGAGTGAGGAGGGTGGCACTCAGTCTATATGCAGGTGGAGCTTGGGGAACCTCAGCAGCAGGAGGTTCACTCTCAAGAACACCAGCTACTCCACCAAACCAGGATCCAAGCAGGTGCAGTGGGGTGTCACAACATCCCCAGCAATGCTGAACACCCCCTCACTTGGAACACTGGTTGGTGGACAGGACAGGTGTTGTTAGGCAACCATGGCCAGATTCTGCCACATCTGGCTGCAGCTTGCCCAGTAGGCCAAGGGGTTGCAGTCCAGTGACTCCACATCCTCGGTGAGGTAGCCACAGAAGCCTTGATGCTACCTGCCCGAGGCTGGTTTTTGAGGCATTTGCACCCCAGCATTGAAGCCATGCCCTTGGCCCAGATTGGCAGTGGCTGGCGTGGTGGAGACTGGCTGGTGCTGGTGCTGGTGCAAGTGCTGTCATGGGAAAGTGGATCCCCTTCTTCCAGATCCCCTCGTCTCCATCCTTCTTCCTCCCTGACTCTGTTGACCAACACCTGCATCCAGTGATTGAGGGTTTTGGTGCTGCCAGTGCACATGGTCCCCTTCAGCCTCGGGTCACACATGCCTGCCAGCATGTGGACTGTACTGGACCGCAAGGAATCCAGCCATCTCCTGATGCCCTCCTTCAGATGTCACACCAGTGCCAGCGGCCTGTCTCAGCCAGAAACTTTGTTCCCCTGGAACTTCTCCATTTCATTCTCTAGTTCCATGACTACGGGGACCACCTGGCTAAGAAGGGCATCACCAGCACTGAGGCTCTCGGTGGCCTTGAGGAAGGGCTTGATGATCACGAGATGGTACCCCACTCAGCTCTGTTCAGGGGGCCACTGATTCTGATCTCCCTGAGCAAGGCCATTTCATGAATGGCCTTCTGTTGCTCCACCAGTCTCTTGAGCATCAGATAGGTGGAGTTCCACTGAGTCTCTACATCCTGCATGATTTTGTGCTGTGGGATGCTCAGCTCTTCCTGTTTAACCTGCAGCATCTCGCCCACCTTGATGCTGTGGTGGAAGTAGCCCACCACCTTCCTGCATTTTGAAATGATCTGGCTCATAGTGGTAGTGGTGGCAGCACCATCTACAGCAGCCCTGTATCCTTCCAACATGTCTCTGACTTTGAGGTGCAGCCTGTGTGCCGCACAGCAGATGCCAACAAAGTTGGCATCCCAGACGTTGGTGACCATGAACCCGTGGGTGAGCTTGTCCTGCCCAATGAGCTACCCCTATACCATGCGGTTCATGGCCACCATGATCTCCCTTTGATGTGGGGGGGGGGGGTCTTATCCAGCACCTCAGCTTGGAGGAGTGCCCACAGATGGCCTGACTGATCTCATCAGTACCCTGTGAGGGAGAGGTAGGTGTGATTGCCACCCTGGCTGCTCCAGATGTTGGAGGTGAAGTGCAAGGTTACTTGCGGCCCTGCCTTGCGCAGCTCCTCCCTCAAGTACTCCCTCCTCCCTCCATACAGGGAGGGCACCGCCATCCTGCTAAAGATGGTGCATGCGGGCACTTGATAAGATGGGTCTGAGTGCCATGAGCTACCTGAGCCCTGACCATTCAAGTAAGGAGAAGGGCTGGCTATCCAGAGCAAGCATCTCCCCAATGGTCTGGGTGATCTTGCTCACCTTGGGAATGCACCCCTCTCTGTCTGCAGCTTTCCCCCACCGCTCCAGGGTGGCCTGCCTCTGCTTTGGGGGGATGGGGGCTTCAAAGCAAGCAGGAGACTTTCCTTTGGGCATACTCACATTGGTGCCAGACTGAGAAGGAAAAAGGGCAAGGGGGTGCTGCCTCCTGAGATGCAGCAGCATCGCCGTGGTAAAGTGTTTCACCTCCTTGCCCCAGCTGATCTGCCTTCAGCAGTGCTGGCAGACAGCAAACCTGGGATCATCTGCCAGCTCAAAGTGATCCCACACTACACTACTCCCCTGCTTTTGGGTTGAGGGTGGAAATCCTGCCTTATCCCCCTCCTCAGCAGGCTGAGGCACAACAGCAGGAGGACCTGCCTCAGCTGAGCCACTTGCCTGAGCCTCCACAACCTTAAACTCCTCTGAGGTGCTGCTTTCCGGAGAAGGAGACCTGGATCTAGGGGAACTTTGAGGGTGTGGAGCTCAAACTCAGATTCCTCCTCGGTCCCTAGAATTGCTTGAGCCAGGGAAGACCTGGCACCTGCCTTTCCAGCACGCTTCATATTAACCTTTCCTGTGCTGCAAAAGGTGTGTGGCTGTGTGTGTCTGACTTCTTTTTCTTTTAGGTTGTGTGATTAGTTTGCTTTGTGATTATTAATTATGAATAATAACTATGGTGTGTGTTGTTCTTCTGTGATGTGATGTGTGACTGGCTCTTCTTTTTCTTCTGGGCTGTGCGATTAGTTTGCTTTGTGTTGTGTGTAGTCGACTGCAGCTTGCTGATGAATCTGATTATTGATTATGAATAACTATGGTGTGTGTTGTTCTTCTGTGATGTATGACTGGCTTCTTCTAAGACTGAGTTCTGTGTTGTGTTTTCATCTCAATCTGAATCTCTATCTGACTTCTGTGTTGTCTTCAGTTTGTATTTAAACTGACTATAATAATATTAATAACTATATATAATCCGAATCTCTTTTTCTATGAATATCTGACTTTTTCTTCTATGATGTGTGTGTGTGTGTGTGCAATGTGTGCTTCCCTGCACAGTGATGGATTACACTGCCAAGGAAAACACTGAGGTTTCTCTTTAAGAAGTATTGGAAAACAAAACAAAACAAATATAAATTGAAAGAAATGAATTGGAAGCTAAACTAAGCTAAGCTATATCCTGTCCAATCCTTTCTAAGAGCAAAAAGCAGCAGACCACTGACTAGGAAACCAGGCCAGTACCAAAGTCCGTAGTAGACTAGGGAGTCTCTCCATATTCTCCCATAATTACAGAAATTGGGGCATAGGGGTTTCTTGAGATATAATTATAAAAATGTTCATGCAACTAAAACTTACTATGCAATTAGGTATCTTTTTAATCATTTTGTTTTCTTTAATAGACATTAAAAAATAAATTGCTTGGAATAAAAATATTTTATATTCTTATAGTTTCATAGATAGTTTCATAGATGTTAGGGTCGGAAGGGACCTCAATAGATCATCAAGTCTGAGCCCCTGCATAAGCAGGAAAGAGTGCTGGGTCTAGATGACCCCAGCTAGATACTCATCTAACCTCCTCTTGAAGACCCCCAGGGTAGGGGAGAGCATCACCTCCCTTGGGAGCCCGTTCCAGATCTTGGCCACTCGAACTGTGAAGAAGTTCTTCCTAATGTCCAATCTAAATCTGCTCTCTGCTAGCTTGTGGCCACTGTTTCTTGTAACCCCCGGGGGTGCCTTGGTGAATAAAACCTCATCAATTCCCTTCTGTGCCCCCGTGATGAACTTAAAGGCAGCCACAAGGTCGCCTCTCAACCTTCTCTTGCGGAGGCTGAAAAGGTCCAGTTTCTCTAGTCTTTCCTTGTAGGGCTTGGTCTGCAGGCCCTTGACCATACGAGTTGCCCTGCTCTGGACCCTCTCCAGGTTATCCGCATCCTTCTTGAAGTGTGGAGCCCAGAACTGCACGCAGTACTCCAACTGCGGTCTGACCAGTGCCCTATAGAGGGGAAGTATCACTTCCCTGGACCTATTCGTCATGCATCTGCTGATGCACGATAAAGTGCCATTGGCTTTTCTGATGGCTTCGTCACACTGCCGGCTCATGTTCATCTTGGAGTCCACTAGGACTCCAAGATCCCTTTCCACCTCTGTGCCACCCAGCAGGTCATTCCCTAGGCTGTAGGTGTGCTGGACATTTTTCCTCCCTAGGTGCAGCACTTTGCATTTCTCCTTGTTGAACTGCATCCTGTTGTTTTCTGCCCACTTGTCCAACCTATCCAGGTCTGCCTGCAGCTGTTCCCTGCCCTCCGGCGTGTCCACTTCTCCCCATAGCTTTGTGTCATCTGCAAACTTGGACAGAGTACATTTGACTCCCTCGTCCAAGTCGCTGATGAAGACATTAAAGAGTATCGGTCCAAGGACCGAGCCCTGCGGGACCCCACTGCCCACACCCTTCCAGATCGAGACCGACCCATCCACCACGACTCTTTGGGTGTGACCCTCCAGCCAATTCGCCACCCACCGGACTGTGCAGTCATCCACATCACAGCCTAACATTATTGTATTATTATTGTTATGGAAATGAGGCACATTGCATTTTCTTTTTCTGATTGGGGGGGGGCAGAAGGATTACCCTTATATGACCTTCCTAACATCCATATGTTAGCAACGTTCTTGTGTTACTTATAACCTTCAGGCTTTCTCTGTCTTGCATACCAAGGTGATATCTCCATCACTCATTAGTATCTGTTCCTGTTGACCTAAAACAGTGTCTCTCAACCCATGGTACATGTACCCCTGGTTGTACATGAGACATGGGAAGGGGGTACACGGGTGGTGCGTTTTGAGTTTTCCTCCCGTCCGGCTGCTCGACAGGTTGGAGGCATCTTTGCTTGCTCAGGCTGGAAGTTCCAGCTACTGCCCCTCTTGCTGTGTCTGGTGTGCCGCAGCTTTCACTCCCCAGTGTCAGTGTGCCAGGGGATAGGGAGGGAGGCTCCACACAGGCTGCTTTGCCCTGGGCCATGGTCCACGAGGAAAAAGTGGGACTCGGTTCACGGCAGCAAAACCGGAAGTGCCACAGTGGGACTTCTAGTTTCGCTTTTGCCGCGTTGATTGGCAGAGGACATGTAAGGTACCAAAGGTTGAGAACCACTGAGCTAAAATATGTGTATGTCACTTTTTCTTAATTAAGGGATCCAACTGTCTGAGCAAAGTACAATCTACTTCAGATTTCATTTACTCCTTGTATATTCAGTTGATGAAAATTCTGCCACGTGAACTCAAATTAGTCAACTCCTGGATGTTGGCTGTGATATAGATTGCAAAACTGAGTTTCTTGAAAGTAACTTACATGAATGAGGCAGAATGTGTCAATATGCAGAAATATAATAATTCAAACCATTATTGAGAGAGAAATCTACTGGGCATCCACCTCTAGAAGTCAGCAGCAGTTGACTTCACTTTTCATAATTGTGTCTTAAAATTAAATATTAATGAATTCAGAAATGTTTTTGGCATGTGACTCTCTTACTGTAATAGAAACTGTGTTTGTAGAAATCTCTTATTAGTCACAGTTGCTCTGACTGGATCCCTCCGTATTCTTGATCTTACAGCCTCCCTATGGCAAATACCGTTCTTTCTTTCTTAGCTGTACTTTTTCATTGTACTGCATTGTCTACCTTGCATAGTTCTAGCTCTCATTTCCATGTAGTAACCATCTAGTTTGTCTCCATGTAATAACTATCCAGGCCACCAGTGGTCCATGGATTGTCTTCAGAGAGCCTATGGAATCTAAAAGCATAGACTCATGCTAGGAATAAAACACACAAGATTCATTGCACACATTCATCGTACAGGCAACCCACAGTTAGTACTCTTAATTGGTTCCTGATAAACTGAGCGTTAAGTGAAACTAAAAGTTTTTGACAACCCAAGATGGCAACTGCAAGTGTTTTTAATGACCCAAGATGGAAACCGTGAGCGTTATAATGAAATTTGCTAAGCGGAATCAGGTATCAATTTAAAACGAGCATTACAGCAAAACAGCACTAAGCAAAACAGCATTAAGCAGGGGTTGCCTGTAATGTGTACTATGGTCTTCTAATCGCTGCCTTTTTTTAGATGACATTGAACTTTGACTTTTTTTCCCCATTCATATTTGTAACAAATAACACTAAAGAGGCAGGGACAATGTTTTAGTTTCATAGATTCATAGATGTTAGGGTCGGAAGGGACCTCAATAGATCATCGAGTCCGACCCCCTGCGTAAGCAGAAAGAGTGCTGGGTCTAGATGACCCCAGCTAGATGCTCATCTAACCTCCTCTTGAAGACCCCCAGGGTAGGGGAGAGCACCACCTCCCTTGGGAGCCCGTTCCAGACCCTGGCCACTCGAACTGTGAAGAAGTTCCTCCTAATGTCCAATCTAGTTTACTTTAGTTTTGAATAATTTCCTGTAAAGTGTGTTTTATTTATATTTTATATGACCAGATCCAGAAGGTCTCAAATTGGGAGACATGCATAAGCATTTCAACTTTTGCCTTTTGATGCTGTTTTATTAATTTTTTAACTTGAAACGGCCCATTAAGTGCCAAAATACTCAAAAGGGTCAGCAAATTAAAATAACTGCATGTGCAAACCTAATCTATTGTTATTATCTTCTAAAAACAAGTAATTGATTACATCATCTTTAGATAGATAAATTGGATCACTTGCAGCTGGATTCACCCAACATACTAAATGAATCATTTAATTATCATTCCTTTTTTGGGTGCAGTTCAAACACTGCAAAAAATACTTTGCTGCTTTTCACTTTTGTTATTACAGAATAATTTTAATTTTTAGTCTAAATGTTGTCGTCATTCTCCTTCATCCCATTTTCATCTGTTTTAACTTTAAGGTTGGTAGAAGAGATGTAGCAGTATATGTTAGTTGTTGTAGGGTGCAAGTTACCTTTACTATCACCCAGACATACTGAACTTCAAATTTTAGATTTGTTGTGAATTAATCAGTCTTGTTCGATTACATTCTAGTTAGGTCAGAGGTTAGAGCAGGAGCATGCAAAATATAGCCCATGGACTGGATCCAGCCTGCCAGGATATTCTATCTGGCCCACGGGGCCCCTAAAAAACTTAGAAAATTTAATATTTATCTGCCCTTGGCTGCCTGTCAAAGATGACAGGACACCAGCAGCAGTAGGATCCAGCAGCAGGACTCAGCAGCCACAGCAGCAAAGCCTGACCCCACCCCACTCCACCCCCAGTCCCCAACTGGAAGCCTCTGCCTAGTAGAGGCTTCTGGCCTGGGGCCCTGGGGCTGTTCCTCAAATCCCTCCACTGGAGAGGGAAATTCAGCTAAGAAGGGTGGAGGGGAGGAGAAGGGAGGCAGGGAAGGACTGCAGATGATTGCCGCAATCCTTGGGGCCGGGCCAGGCCAGCTCCTGCTGAGTCCTGCAGTCCGGCAATGCAGCTGGGAACCACGTGGTGCCAAAGTGGCTGGCCAGGTGGATGGGAAGGAGTGGGGAGAAGCGGCCATGGCAGGAAGGAAAGCAGGGAAATGGCAGCAGGTGGAGGGGGCAAGTGGCAGCAAGCACGAGTGCAGCGGCAGCTGGGCAGGAGCATGGGGCCCACAATGGTGTGTCAGGGCCAGTGCCAGCAGGGGCCCAGAGCAGGGTGGCAGGAGCACAGGGCCAGGCTGGTAGGGGCTCCACGAAGCCTGGATGGGCTGCACCAGCAGGGAGGGGAGGGAGCCAGCCTGTCTCCACTGAGCCACTGCCAACCTGATCCTGTACTCCTGCTGCCCTACTCTGGACCTCCACTGGCACCAGCCCTGGTGCACCAGTGCGAGCCCTGCGCTTCCACCCAGCTGTTGCTGTGCTCCTGCGTACCTGCTAGCTGCCACTCACCCCTCCACATGCCACTGCCATTTCTCTGCTTTCCTGCCTGCCACTGCCGCTTCTTCCCATCCCCCTGCCTGCCTGCTGGCTGCTCTGGTACCATGTGGTTCACAGCTGCATTGCCAGACTGCAGGATACAGCAGGAGCTGGCCTGGCTGGCATTGCAGGGAGCCAGTCAAGAATCACGGGGGCTGATCTTGCTCCTGCTGTGTCCTGCAGTTTCAGCCGTATAGCTGGGACATGGTGCCAGAGCAGTGAGCTGGGGCGGGGGGGGGGGGGGAGAGGAAGGGGGAAGTGGTAGGAGAAGAACAGTGGTGGCAGATTGGAAGGGGAAGTGGTTGCAAGATGGAGCATGGGACCCGTGTCAGTGCCCTGAGCCAGGAACACTGAGAGCATGGAGTCCAGGCTTGGAGGAGTGCTGGCAGAGGCTGTGGGCAATGAGAGAGAGAGAGAGAGAGAGAGAGAGGTCCCACACGCACATCCCACCACACACATGTACCCGCACTCCCTCATACTGCCAAACATGCAGACCCCACACCCACATCTCCTCATAAACCCCAGCCACCCTCCCACTCCACACATGCCACAACCCTCTCCAGTTGTCTTCCCCCCCACAGACTCACAACCCCCACAAACCCCATACCTACCCACAACCCACATATCTATACATGCACCCATGTGCTCCCCACACACACACACACACACACACACACACCCTCACCCATCCATACCCCCGACACCTCTCCTCACAATATATGAATAAGACTTCATTTTAAGCTATTATACAGTCACTTCTATGTACACTACACAAACACATGTAAATCAGGACAAAAATATTTTTTGAAATCAAATTAATGAATGTTGTAGTAGATGTTTGGTTCTTAGAACATAATTAGGTATTTTTCTGGTTCTGAGATGTCAGACCCCCTTGCTGAAAGGAGTACTTTTGAGGGCAAGGGGAGGGAATTCTGGTGGCAACAGTCAGAGGTGAGGGGGCAGGCATTGCAGTTTCAAGATGGTGACTAGGGGACGGGGCACCAGTCAAGGGGCAGGGCTACTCTTGCAGCCCTTGACAGCTTGCCAAAAGTTGGTAAGCATCCATCCAGATGAAATAATTGCCCGCCCTGGGTTGGAGGTAACTTTGTGCTTTTAATAAATAAGTTCAACTAACCAACAGAGAGAACAGAACCTTTACATTTTTGTGATATATAAGCTCTTTTGGGACAAAGACTAAGTTTTTATGAGAAGGAAAAGATCATTTATAGTTTATAGTCCAGTGCTTCATTCGCTAGGCTTATTGACTGACTTCTCTCTCTGAGAAACTGGAAAATGCCAAGCCAATCACTGTAACAATTTGTCAGTTACAATGAAGACCTAAAAATATAATAGGGATTCTCCACGGCAGCACTGAAGTAAAGCAGCTGCCTGTGTAAACAGGTACAGCGATGTTTTTAAAAGTGTAAAGACCAGATCTGCTTTTCATGTCACAAGCTGGAAATGGAAAAGACCTGTTTGCTCTTAGAAACAGGTTC
The DNA here is from genome assembly GCF_030867095.1 of Alligator mississippiensis. Classification (NCBI taxonomy): domain Eukaryota; kingdom Metazoa; phylum Chordata; order Crocodylia; family Alligatoridae; genus Alligator; species Alligator mississippiensis. Next base: position 99,545,432 of record NC_081828.1, read on the forward strand.
TATTAACATATACCTTCTTGATGGAGAGCCTGCCTATACACCTTATTAAAAACTTTCTTCAAAGGGGTTAGAAAAAAGAAATTCACTAGCATTCAGACAAAGGTCAATGTGCTATATTGTTCTAAAGAAAATAAGTTGTGCTTACAAATAAGTGGCATCGTTCATATTCATTGCAACAGATTGTGAGTTTTCCTACGAAATTCTTCTCACTGAAAAGTACCAGTTTGTCTAATGGACATTTTCAAAATATCAGAATAATCTCAGCGGTGAATCTTTGGAATGTACAAAGATGTCAGCTATGTTATTTTATTTTGACTTCACTCTTTTCCTGAGTTTTATTACAATTTCTTTTTGGACTTTTATTTCATTTCTACCATAGCCCATTTTGTCCCTTGTTTCCCATTTCCCTTTGACTTAAAGTTGGAAAATGTCACTTCTGCTCTGTTACTTCCCATAATTTGTTAGTATCTATCTCCTGTTTCAGTCCCCTCAACACATTTTTGCCATCATCAGCTATGCAAACAGAGTCAATCTAGGCCCTGACTCCAGAATGGTAGAGAGATCACACATGACAAAACACATGGAACACAGTCTAGGAGCAAAGGTTATGTGCATTAATGTAGCTATATTAATAGAGCATGGCTCTCTGGCACAAAGCCAGCATGGGCTGTGTTTGCTTCCTCTTCCTGCTGCCCCTGAGAGTCCAGAAACATAGCAGCAGGACTCTGCATGGTTGCATATCATTTCCTCTTCCTGCTTTCAGGTGCCTCTGGGATTTGGGTGTTTAGGAATCCTTTCTCTTCAGGAACTTGAAGGAGGCATTGGTGCTTCAGAAAGACAGCCTCCTTTCCTGAACTCTTGTTTTTTCAGGGGGTCTGGTCAGGCTGCACTTCTTTCTTCCCCCTTTGGGGCACCTTGATTCCCTATGAGCCTCTCAACATGCTTTTGTGCTTTTTGTGTTTCTTTCTACCAACCACTGTAAAGGCCTATAACAAGCTGGCAGTGTCTGAGAAGACATAAACATGACAGCTGAATATTTATGCGTGAGAGCAAAAATGTTGAAAGGCTCCTCTTAAGAATAAAATACGTCCTCTTAATTGAGGGAAGGGTAGGGGGGAATTACATAAGCATCTGCTTTTGCTTACAGAGTAGGGCTGTGCAAAGCTTCGGTCCCCGATTCAATTTGGCAGAGATTTGGCCTGATTCGGTGGTCGAATCTCCAAATCCAAATCAAATCAGAGGACCCTTGAATTTCTCCAAATCAAATCGGAACCCTCTGAATTGATTCAGAGATTCACAGATTTCACAGACATTAGGGCTGGAAGGGACCTCGAAAGATCATTGAGTCCAGCCCCCTGCCCCAGCAAGATAAACATTCGGACATAGATATAACTTTAAATGTTTTTTCTACATAACTCTAGGTAGCTGGGATTGTGAATGTTGTGATGCTGGGGCACATGAAGTGTCCCACAGAAGCACCGGGGGAGGCTCTCCAGCAGACCTGAAAGTGGATCAGAAGCACTTCCTGTCCACTTCCCGGTCTGCCAGGAAGCGTGCAGGGTGTCCTCCTTGTGTCCCCCCAGCTTGGTGACTGGTGCCTCCTGGGCCTGGGGGGGGCACCTGGGGGGTCCCCCTGTGTCTGATTGCTGAGCCGGGAAGGCATGGGGGTGGGGGCCCCAGCAAGCTCCCTGGCAAACCTGGAAGTGGACCGGAAGTGCTTGTGGTCCATTTCCAGGTCTGCTGCCAAGCATGTGGAGGGCCCCCTACAATCCTGTGGGACGCTCCATGCACCCCAGCATTGCGGCAATCACGAGCCACACTGGTATCTTGAGGTATGTAAAAAAACATTTAAAGCTGTGTCTATGTATGAATCGCTGATTCTCTGAATCTGCATTGAATCTTCAGATTCGGATTTGGCCAAATCAAATCGGGCACAGTGATCTGAATCAATGAATCAAATCATTGTCCCTGATTTAGGCCAAATCAGAATCAAATACAGCCCGCTTTGCACACCGTTATTACAGAGTTTCTGTGGAAGGCTTCTCCATTGTTATGGTCTCCTTCCCATGTTGGTTGGGAATTATTCCTAACTTTTAGGCTTTTTACTGAGTCATATTTTATTAGTTTGTTTGTTTGTTTGTTTTTAATTTAATGGATGCTATTTATAAGTGTAGTGCAGTGTGGCTGCTGCTCATTGCCAGTCCTATTTAACAAGCAGAGCCAGATCTCACACAGGCAAAACAGGGCAGCTGCCTTGGGCAGCCAAATATTAGGCCCAGCAACAGGTTAAATGTCTGTTTATTAGGAAGCAAGATAGAGCTTTCTGATTTTGTTCTGAGCTGTGAGAACTGCAGAGCCAGACATACTTGCAAGATGCAACAGACTTCATAGGGTGAGTGGGTTGTGAGACCTGCCATAACTTCACAGCCCTGCTGCAGTTAACAACTAGTGTGCACAATCAGTTCAGCAAGAGCTTTGACCCTTGCTTCTGTTCATTGCTCTGATATAAATCTTGGGTTAAAAGACAGTAACATTTTGTACCATGGATGACTGCTCTGTAAAATGAATAGCATAAAGTCTTCCTCCCAGGGTTTTTGCAGATTATTTCATTTTTGGAAATGCTTGGAATTTCTTGGTGGTAAGATGCAGAGCAAGCGTGAAAGGTTGTCTTAGCTGAACGTAGTTCATTCAAAAAGAGAAGGGGGTATGTTGCACAAAAAAAGTATGCTTCTCACATTTTGATTACATCCAGTGTGCAATGTTCAGAATTTATGGGGCTAGGGACAGACATTCAAAAAGCCTGAGCCTGAATTGATTCAATCTTTGCAGGTGAGTCTAACCTGGCTAGGTTGAACTGGTTTGTAACTGCACAGACATCTCCTCTGGACTGAAGAAAAGCAGGCACATGCCTGCAGTGGCTCAGGCTAGAAGCTGGATGTGTGTGTGTGCTAGAGCAGCCCTCCCTTCCCTTCCTCAGTGCTGAGCTGAGGGGCAGGGGGTGTTGCCAGGTCCCAGCAGGACACACTGATTAGGGAGGGGCTCACCCCCTCCCCAGCAGCTACTTCTGACCAGTGGTGGAGCCTGCACAGCAGGGAGTTGATAACACAGTATTTATCACCCTTAACTCAGAGTTTTTCAGCCCATCAAGAAAACAAAAGCCTCTCTCATTAGTTCATGCTCTTCTTAAACAACTTTTTCCAAGGAAGGAACGGAGGGACATTACCAGCTGCCTGTTGATTAGCTCCAAAAAGCCCTAAGCAGACACTGTCCTGTCTGCCTTTGTCCTGTCTGTCTTACTCGGACAGCATTAGCTAGCATACCACATGCTGGCTACGGTCCATGCTTTGGGAGAGGGGCGGGGGAATCCTTGCTTAAGCAGGGAGTGGGGGGAGGGGAGGGCAGCAGGGGCAAGCCAGGCAGCTGCTGCTGTGCCTGTTGTCTCTACCAGAGCTCAACAGCCAGTCCAGCTCTCTGGAGCACAGCGCCCCACACAGGGCTGCAAAGCATCTGGGAATCTGGGGGACTCAGGTTTAAGTTGAACCTGGAGGGGGTCTGGGACAGATATTGCATAAAAATCGGTTTGAGCTAAATCAGGTAAGTGGTTTATCTCAAACGGGTTTCAGCCATTTTCAAACTGGCTTATGTGCACTGACTGCCAGTTCTGTTACAGGTTTAAACCAGTTTCTGATCACTTAAATTGGCTTATGTGTAATGTCTGTCCCTAGCCTTGGAGACCATTTCTTCAGAAGAGTGACACATTGAAGGGAAGAAGCTTGTTTTGAGGGCTGCATCCTGTAAAGGAAGAATCTAACATGATAAACTGTCAATGGAACAATATCAGAATGCAGAAGACCTGGTGTCTGACTTAAAATTCTAATATTATAAAAGCCTAAGTCTGTCTGTCTGTAATACTTTATTCGTACTCTGACAAACAGCCAATCAGAGCGCGAACAAGTGTTTGAACAGGAGCTGGCAGCCAATGGAACACTGCCAAGATGGTGGGGACACAGGGGATGGAGGGGGAGGGCGAGGGGTGAGGCCAGTGAAGCTCACCTTGCCCCCCCTGCCCTGCTCCCTGCAGGTCACAATGATGGAGTGAAGGTGGGGAGCAGAGTTGGGACACCGTGGGGGGGGTGAGGCCATGGCTCTGGCTTTGGCCTGCCCCTCATCCCTTCTATCATTAGGACAACACGGTGCCAGTGGGGAGAGGAGCAGGCCCAACATGGGTTTGGGGAATAGTGGGTGCACCGCGGCGGTGGTGGTGGCTGCGGGGGGAGGGGAAGAGTGGGCCCAGGCCCCATGTTGGGGGGGGTAGGAGGACTGAGACCAAGCTGGGGGAGAAGCCAGCCCACCGTGGTGGGAGGAGCAGCGGGCCTTGGCTGACCCTGCAGTTACGGGAGAATGGGAGGAGCAGGCTAGGAGCATACTGGGGGGAGGGGGGAGGAGTGGGCCTGGGCCTAAGGGGGGAAAAGTTTCACTTCTCCCCTCTCTCAGCTGCTGCTGCTCCCCCCCGCCATGGTGGGCCCGGCTTCTCCCCACCCTTGGGCCCGATCCTCCCCTGTGTTGGGCCCGGGCCCATTTCTCCTCTCCCCCCCACTGCTGCAGCGAGGATGGGGGGAGTCGGCCTGGACCCCAAGCAGCAGGAGGCAAAGGGGGAGTGGGCCTGGATGGAGGGGCATGGGACTCCATCCCTGCACGCTCCCCCCCAGCATTCCTGACAAGCAATTAGCTAGTAATTCTGTATAATCCTAATGGGCTTTCTCCTTTTCATCTCATTTTCTGTTTAACAAATATTTTTCATCCCCTCTAAGTGACGCTATTGTACAAAGCCTGTGAAATGTGTTAATGCATATATATGTTCATGCTTTTCTGCATAATGCATTGCCACTGTGTATGCTGAGTATTGATGGTAAGGACTGGATGGAATTGTCTGTGCTCAAAGTGTTTCCCATAGTCTGGTGGCTTCTCTACTAAGGGTACGGATCTTACTGTTATTGATAACTGATGGAAATGGTATCCTAGTTCCAGCAGTGCAGTTTTGTCTTATGCTGCCTGCATGTAGCTGGCAAATGTGGTGTCCATTGTTTGAATGTGTGACTTAATTTTTCCCAAAAGAATTGTCACCTTTGCTTAGAGGACATACTGTTAATCGCATCTTTCCATGCTGTCATTTTACTTTTGGGCTTCACTGCAGTTCCCATGTTACAGAAGGATGTGACAAAATTCCTTGAAAATACTATTTGGTTTTGCAAGATTTAATACTTAGTTTTTGCGGCAAGGTTGGAAGTGTGGTAATTCCTCCATCAAGTGCCACCTTAGTGAAAATGACTCGTTAGTTTTGTCTTTTTCTGCTAGTGAAAATGTCCTGAATCTCTAGTAATTTTCCTGGGAGTGATATAAAAATAATAATAATAAAAGTCTGGTAGGCCTACCTTTCTGCAATCTAATGTAAACTGTTACATCCCCTAATACAAACCCTGAGAAGCTGTGTTACGATTCTGTTACTGTGAAATGGCACCCAGCGCTGTATTGCTCCATTTCTTGTAACAGTAGGTGATGTGCTAGACTCTGCTTTTGATGTAGGATTGTTTTTATAAGGCAAGGTGGCAACCAAATTAATTATTATCTGTTGGGAACATGGGCTCTGATTTTAAAAATGCATTTTCTTTCTCACCCTCATCATCTAGCTGTGCTGTATCCCTTAGTTTCTTTCTGGCTCCTTAACATCCCCCCACCCCATGCCACCCCCCACTTCGTTGTTCACACCACAAATTCATATATGTTAAACTTAAGAAACTTTGCCATGTCTCCTTTTTAGACACGATGATCAGTTTCCAGAATGATAAAATACAGACCACGTTATACAAAAAACCCACAGACCAACATACATATCTGCACAGAACCAGCAATCGCCCTAAATGCATCAAAAAAGCTGTGATATACAGCCAAGCCTTCAGATACCACTGAATTTGCACTGAGGAGAACACCCCGGATTGCCACCTCACTAATCTTAAAAGGCTTTCACCCACCAAGGACACTCCTCCAGAGAGATAGATCGCATGTTTGAAAGAGCCACATGGATACCACATGAAGAATTGCTGAGGTACAGAAGAACCCCCCCCACGAATCACACACCGCTAGTTATGATATATCACCCCTCCCTCGAAACCATACAGAAAATCCTCAAACAATTGCAACCCATACTAGAAAGAGACCCTATTCTTAAAGAGATCTTCCCAGAGCCACCCATCCTAGCCTTCAAACAAGCACCAAACCTCACTAACCTCATCACCAGAAGCAAACTTCCCCAGGCCCAAAACACACCAAATGGATCCAGACCATGCTATGACAAGAAATGCAAAACCTGCCAACACATCTTGACCACCCTCACAATTACTACACCCCACAACAGAGCCTTCAGCATTCCCAGATCTTACAGCTGCACCTCCAGAAATGTAATATATCTCATCCAGTGCACCAAATGCCCTGATGGAAAATATGTAGGAGAGACCAAACAACAACTGCGCACCAGAATGAATGCACACTAGAAGTCTATCAAAGACAAGAATACCCAATTACCTTTGGGGGCACATTTCTCACAAGAAAACCACTTCAGTTCTAATCCTCAAAGGAAAGGTCCAAAACACTTCTCAGAGACAAGCCTATGAACTCCACTTCATCAGCCTCCTGGATACTAAAAATCATGGACTAAATACAGACATTGGATTTATGACACATTATAACCTGCCTGACATCTGACTCCCCAGGTACCTCTCCACTATTCATCCCCCTTCTCTCCCTCCCACCCAGACTGTCTCTCACCCACTGACTCCTCAGTTTACATCTTCACTGACTGCCTATCTTGTATGCATACCAGCCCAGCCTCTGGCTTCTTTACTTTTCATTCCATCCAGGAAAAGCATGTACCAACTGCAGAAACTTCCTCAGCCTGACAAAGGGTTTTTAAACCCAAAAGCTTGCTTAAAATTTTTTCCCAACTATTTAAGTTGGTCTCATAAAAGATATCAGATTCACCCAAATAACCTTGTCTGCCAGTGTCCTTAGACCAACACGGCTACAACCTACACCTCTGTAAGCTTGAGTTTGCACATTCAGCAGTCATTTTCTATTAAAAGACAAAAATTCTCATTTTGCTGTGGCACTTTTAAAAGAGCAGACCTCTTCCTTACCAACAAGGTAAGACCAACATCGCTACAACCAAAAACCTTACAATAGAAATTTTAAATTCTTATATCTTTCTGTGATAAGAGAGAATTTCTAGGTCATGTCTATAAAATGGGCCTGGTAGAGCAGGGTTGCACAGGAGGCCTGTGATGGAGGATGGTAGCTCAGTTTCTAGCTGTGAGTGTTGGTCTAAGACAGTGTTTCACAACCAGTGTGCCGTGGCACACTGGTGTGCCATTGGACATGTCCAAGTGTGCTGTAAAATCTTTGGGAGGCGTGGCTCCCAGTGGGGTGTAGTTGTGGGCCCCACACTGATGCCACCCCTCCCCCCACCTCCACGTCTGGCCGCTTGCCACCCCCACCCCCCTATTTCCCTCCCCTCCCCGCCCCCTGCATTTGGCCGGTGTGCCATAGGATGGAAAAGTGTGTGCACGCCATGGAATGGAAAAGGTTGGGAAACGCTGGTCTAAGACCTTAGCTCCTAAGAGCATGTTTAAGCAAAAGGGGCAAGTTAGTTAGAAATGTTACTTGATACATGTGTTCACCAAATGTGTTAAGTGCTTTTTTTTTCCTTTGGTCTGGTCTATATTTGAATTGGTTTAAGACACTTCTACAAATAATCAACTTAAGGGAGTCTTTTAAAGGAATATGTAGAAGACAATGGATTGTTGTTGCATATGAAACCTGATGTAATAAGACCTATTTGCAAGGAAAATAATTAATAGAAGCATCATGAATTGAGTACTAAGTAAACTCCATAATCTTTTGAGTTTCTACCTTGAATACCATGTCATTTAAAAAAAATAGTAACGTGCTTTGAAACTGATGCCAAGGAATTAAAAGTAAGAGCAGTTACAGGCAGAAAGAGTTGCTAATCCTTTGCTAATGATTTGGTCTGACACTGCTTACCTAGAGAGATTAGGTCACTGTTCACTCAAGGGCATTCGATAGTTTGTGTCTAAGGGAGGAATGATATTAAATGTCTCCATTAACACAATGTGGCTTGTAAATACATTTTGCAGGAGATTAAGGTATCAGAGAAATACTAATAATGTCCTGCTGCCTACCTAATACTGGGTTGGGAATGTGAAGTTAAGGGGTGTAGGTTGTAGCCATATTGGTCTAAGGACATAGGCAGACAAGGTTCTTTAGGTAAGTCTGATATCTTTTATTAGACCAACTCAAATAGTTGGAAAAGTTCTTCTTAACAGCCTTTTGGGTATTTACCCTTCATCAGGCTGAGGAAGCATCTGCAGTTGGTGTGTGCTCTTCCTGGATGGAATGAATAAACTTCAGTGTGAAGTCAGTACATTTTCAATGAGCTTCAGATGTTAGTGGGAAGTAGCATAGTCTGTTTATAGTTTGTTAAAATGTAAGGAAATACTGACTAGATACTACAATAAGGTTCTTGATGGCTAATTGAGAATCACTAAACCTATCCATCTGGAATAATGATAAAGACTGGAAAGATCCTAATCTTTGGGTGTGTTGAGGTGCTGACTTAAACCTTTTGTCTCGTTGGCTAAAGTGAAGGGATCTACTTAATGGTATGTAAACAGATTATTCTGTCATTTTAAGCTTCTCATGTCTTAACAAATTAAAAGGAAGTAATCCTTTTTTTCTGTTTTTTTTTTCCCCAGTATATTCTGATGGTTACAATCCTGAGGAACTCAGCTATACAGATGAAGAATAGTACAATATTTAATAGTAAAATCAGTATTTAAAAGTCATGGATCTCAAATTGCTCTGCTAGTAAATTGCCACATGCAGGTCAAAATCAGAGACCTGAATGGAACACTTACCCACCACCAAAGCTTGAGTTTTTTTTATCTACTTCTTGTTTTCCAGTGGCAATGGGTGCCATCCATGCATTTAAACTTTGAGAAACTCATGCAGGCTTCTACAGTAAGCTGAGAAGCTGTGGTTCAGTCCTTTGCTTTAACTGTCTGATGAAGAGAGAGGTAGTTAGCCTGTTATTCTGAAGTTAGGCAGAAGATAAGCTAATGTGGCATCTTAGATTAACCTTCTTCCAGATGAAGTTCACATTTGCTGTGTTACATAGTGACCCCTCTGGCCTGAGTATATGCCTGCATTTGTGGAATCAAAAGTATTCACTTTAATCAAAAGTCTATTCACTTGCAAATTGGTTCAGTCTAGCCTAGGAAGTATATTGTTAGTGTCAATGATGAAAGAACTTAAAGGGATAGTAGAGTAACATCCTTGTTACCCCTGCACAGGATGATTTCTCTTTATGATGAGGCATTTTGAGATAGCAAAATCAACCCAACAGAGCAGTACTGCCATGGTCTCTGCCTATAGCATCCTTTTTTCCCCATCTCATCTAGCATGTTATACACAGCAGAGGACATCTGTGCAAAAGCTGATAGTAACTGTTCACCACTTACCATAAGTTTCCTGTAGAAGTAAGGATGGATTTGATTTCATTTGGGAAACACTTAAGGTACTTAGAATCTACAGCCAAATCAAACCTTATTTCTGTCCCAGAAAGAATTTATACAAGAATCCCCGAAAATAGCTGAGGGAGGGCAGGGTAAGAGTAAAATAACAATAGATACAGAAATGTGCTTAATATAGTTCACATACTATATTACGCACATTTATAGCTTTCTCTAGAATTCCAAGAATTGTGACTCTTCCCATGTAGTTATTTTCAAGTGACTTTTAAAACTGACCCCTATAGCTCAAACTACAAGGCACTTTATAGACATGTTATTATTAAACTGCATGAATATGTTTTTTTTAAAGGTGTACTTTTTTTTCTTCCAGCTATACAATTTAACATATTTCATGGACCATTCCCAGTCAATATCTGAAACTTTTATGTCTACCAGTTATTTATATTAGGGAGTTTCAGTGAATAATGGAATAAGCCTCTGACTTTCACATAATTTTAATGAAATAAGAAGAAATAACTGGAGTTTTCGAAATATAAATGAAAGCTTTTACATTTCCATAAATCTCTGAACACATTTCTCAGTGTTTGTTTGAAAGTTTTGTCCTGTTAACTTTTTCTTGCTAGGACCCTCATAAATATAGACTCTCTCATTCCCTATGTAACAGGGGCTAAAGCAGAGACCCTGTTACTTAGCTACAAGCACGGGGTATGGGTAACAGAGGGAGGCGGGGTCACAGCGGTGAAGGGTTAACAGCGGTGAAGGAGATGGGGTTAATTGAAGTGATCACTGCACTTAAAAGGCAGGCAGCGGGAGACGGCACTTTGCCCTCCCGGGCACTGGAGAGGAGAGTCAGCTGTGGGAAATGGCGAACCAAGCCGGAAGCAGTAAGCTCCGAGGAACGGAGGCTCAGCGACGGACGGTAAGGAAGGGGGCTCTTACCTGTTGGGTCGTGGACAGTGAGGAAGACAGAAGACGAAGGTGAGGGGAGCCCGTAGGATGACAGGGACTGAATGCCCAAGCTGCTTGGGGCAGTGGGGAGGGAGAGCAATGTAAATAAAGGCAGCACCTGGTTAAGAACTGCCTGGGTGGTCTATGGTGACTCTCCTCATCAGGGAATAACAACTATTATTTCTCCCATCTCGAAGTCATGGCAGGCAAGCTCTGAGTGAGGCCTGAATGATCCATTAGTCCTACTACACGCTGCACAACCTTCCTTCCCAGGAGCACTTGAAACCTTCATCACTAGTTCACATGAGACTGTATTATGTGACATTACTTGAGCTCAGTGTAGAAATATTTTTATAGGGATGACTTAATATGTGCTTTTCCTTTCACCGTGTAGATGCATATACACTAAAGCTGTAAGAAAGTGCACAAAGTAGTAACTTTTTATCCTGGATGTAAACTCAAATCAGGGTTAATAAAGGGCACTGCCTCTCCTTCACCCTAATGCATATTCTTTTCAGAAGGCCAGGAAAGGTAGAAGAAGGGGCAAGAGGGGTTGCTGCCCTGAAATAAACAGGTGCAGATGGTCAAACAAAGAACGGGATGTCCAAGTGTAAGAACCTGTTCCTCATAATGCCCTACTAGCAATGCTCTTCTTGCTTAAATCAGGTAATGGCTAGCTCAGTGTTAGCTGATCTTAGTTTCCAAATTGCTATATAAAAGGAGACAAAGTTTCTGGTAGTCAGTATTCAAAGTAGTTAGAATCTTTGAAGACCAAAACCACTTCTTGAAATATAGCCGTTGCCCATCAGTGAGCACAGGTGTGATGTAGACAGTTTCATGTTTTGCTATAGGTGCATATTCCTTTAGTAGGGCACCTTGAATTATTCTTTTCTGCAGATGAGAAATGAATGGAACAATAGGGTGATATTCAGAGCCAAAGGAAAAGGATGCTCTCATATTCTAGCCTAGTGAATTTGCTGCAAAACACGGACCAATTTGTGACCTGCTCCCAAATCTAAGCCTAATTGAGTGCCTACTCGTCAAACTTGGGGTTCTTTTTTTTTTTTTTTGGTTTGGTTGGTTATTTTTGGTTTGTGTTTTGTTTTTTTTTTACTTTACTGTCTGTATTGAGTATCCAGGTAACCTCATTCATTCTGAATGGTTGATCAGCGTACTTGTATCCTCTGAGTCCATTCTAATTTAATCCCATTACTCAACTGCTTCCGGTAGCAGCAGCTGCAATGTTTAAGCCAGGGTGTTGTGCACTTGGAGACTCATATAGGTCTTCTGAACAGTTTTTGTTACATGCAAAAAATCTTGTCTGGCTTTGATATGGAATCCTAAAACTGCCACTGTTCATATGAAACTGACTTTGGATGAACTGAGTTTTGAATAGGTAATGAAAGTGGAAACAAGGCAAGTTTCATGTGACTTTGTGTTCTTTTGCAAACAGCAGACCTCTAGATGAGTGTAATGTTGCATTGCCAACTGTGCCTAAAAGGAATCCCTGAAGCCAAGAATCAGGGTGGAGGAAGGGGTGGTGTTTAAATCTGAAGCTATACACACTGTAGCACAATAAACAGAGCTCCCACCATCCCCATCCCCTCTATTTTACACAGACACCTCAGCATTAGCTAGCAGACCACATGCTGGCTGCAGTCCATTTTACAGTATACAAAGCCTGACTTGGATTGAGTAGCTGCTTCTCTTCACATTTGCAGAATACCTGCAGAAAGGTGGGAAATCCAAAATGGCAGGCTAAGAGAAAAAGTATAGGCAATGTACTAGCAATAATGATTACATTGCTCTCTTGTCATGAAGAAATGAAGGCATGGGAAACTTTTTTTCTAGTGTGTTGCTAGTGGAACTAAAATAAGCAGAACTGCTGACATTGTAGCTAGGGACAGACATTCAAAAAGCCTGAGCCAGAATTGATTCAGTCTTTGCAGGTTAGTCTAACCTGGCTAGGCTAAATCATATTGTAACTGCACAGACATCCAGAAACACAGGCACATGCCTGCAATGGCTCAGGCTAGAAGCTGGGGGGGGGGGGAGGTGCTAGAGCAGCCCTCCCTTCCGTCCTGCAATGCTGAGCTGAGGGGGTGTAGCTACACCTAGCAGAATGCTCTGATTGGGGTGGGCTTCTCCCTGCCCCCGCTCCTTCTGACCAGCCCAGTAGAGAATTGATAACACAGTGTTTATCACCCTTAACTCAGTGTTTATCACCACATTCAGAAAACAACAGAGGGACATTACCAGCTACCTAGAGTGAATGGTCACATAAGCAGAAGTCATAAACATAAATGTATTCTGGTAACCGGGGTGTACTTGGTAGCCGTGTTGGTCTGAGACAAAAAGACATACAAAAAACTAGAACTCTGGTAACTGGCAGTTTTATACATTCCTTCAGCCTCACCCTTAGAACTCAGTGTTTAATCACTCTCATTGTGGGTTTGATGCCTATTGCATATTCAGCAACTCTCTTTTCTTGGCTTTTCTTTTTTTTCATCGTAAAGACTCATTTTCCTCTTGGAACTCAATATCTGATGGATTGAGGGATTAATGTCTCTCAAAACTCTAATTTCTAAAATATGGTGAGGCATTTTGATTAGAAAACCAGGCACCTATCGCAGCCTATTTAAATGCTGAACTGGAAAGGCTGAACAGTTCAGATGTTGTCCTTTTTTCTGTGTTTGCATACTCAGTCCCACCAAAATGCAGCTGGGATTGCTCTATGGACTTTTAAAAATGTTATTCATAAGCACTGAGTCAGTTTGGTTAAGCTGCTTTCAATCCTATGTTGGTTGCGTTAGATTGGTTCTTTTCACAAAGACCCTGTCAGTATTTCTGCCTTCTTATCAGCAGGCAGGTAACTGAGACTTTCCAGAGCTGCAGGCCATCTGTTAGGAAAAAAAAAACTATCCCAACAAGCATTTCTTGGCTTTTCTTATTTTGGTTTCAGTTAACTCAGGAAGAATATCAGTATGGAAAGGTGAGCAAGCTGTAAGCATTTCAATTTCCCTTTCCCTTTTGTTTCTCCTTTCTTTTTTCCCAGTTTTGAGACTGTGGAGCAGCACCCTCAGAGAGCAGCATGGAAGCCAGTAAAGGTGAAATGTGTTAGTCTTAAATTAGATCTTAGGTTTAGCATATGTGGGGACATTTTGAAGTGGTAACAGTTCAGCCATGATCATGGGAAACAGTGAAACTACCTTCAAAGGAGCGAAACTAACAGAAAAGCTCTAAATAATACTTTGTTTTTTTCATATCTTGTATAAAGGATTCCATACTATAAGATGTGCTGTGGAGTTATTAGCTTTCAGCAATTGATATGCCTTAGCAAGTTTTATATGCTCCTAAAATTTAATCACAGTATAACCCTTTTGCCAGGCACTGGTAGCAGTACAAGGGCTGGGTTCAAATTTGTGGGGACTTGGCTCAAGCCTTCACCCAGAAACTTGAGAGAACTTACCCTACTGGGGGTGCTAAAAAGAACAACTTCCCCATTAGCAAGCATTTTGAACAAATAGACTGATTTTACTAAAGGTAATGAAATAATAACACTAATTGAGCCTTACCTAATCCCCCCACCCCCTTTCAGCTGTTAAACTTCCCAACTATTTTAACCCCAAAACAGGAGAAAACTCAATACCAAAACCCTCAAATAGCAAACAGCCCCCACATGTCCAACACTTCAAACTACCCAACACCCAAAATAACAGTTACTTCAAATGTCAAACTTTCCCAAGCAGTAAAATACCTGACAATATCAAATATACCAAGTACAAAAATATCAAATACCTTATTTGATATTAGGTATTTGGCTTATTGGGCTGCAGATTCAAGTACCAACTCCCGACATGGGGAGTTGCAACCTTGCCCAATCTAGTGGGGGCCAAAAGAGGTACTTTGCCTGGTCACGAGGGAAGACTTTCTGCTTGCTGCATTGCCACTTGCTGTCACTTTGCTGTGCCACTTGGGGTTGGGGGGGGGGGGGTCACATCACTCTGTTACCAGATTTACCCATCACTTTGGGGTGTGCTCATTTATTAGGGGTAAGTTTCTGGGGGTCTCTGTAATTCTGTCAATGTGCTGCTTGTGTTACTTGTGTTTCTATACAGAGCTGTATTTCTCCCTTCTGCAAGTCCTCACCCCCAATGGAACTACCATGCAGGACTCAGTTTCAATGGGGCTGGGTTCCTCCAGACACCAAAGCAGTCAAATACACACATGCACACACAGATTAACACAGGTCTGACCCAGCCGGATTGATCAGCATGGACGGGCTGACACCCTCATATGCCAGGAATCAGTTCATTAAGGTAACAACAAAATGTAGTCAGACACAAGCACACAGGTAAACAGAATACCTCTGAATCCAGCTGGGTGTCCAGTTGACACCCTCATGGGCCAGCATTCAGTTCACTAGGGCATGTCTGAGCCAAACTGGGTCAATCAGCCTGTACAAGCTGATCCCCTTATGTGTCTCAAACTCAGGACGTTCCAATCTTTTGCCCTAACCATCCTAGCAGTAACCCCCTTGATGAGCAGACCCCTCTGTGGTTTTGGGCATTACAGGGATCTTTGGCATAGGTAAAAGAAGCATTGCTTCAGAGCAAATGGGGAGGTCGAGGGGAAGAAAGAGTAGGTGAAGTTCATAGAAAAAGTATAGCAACCAGCTTGACCATAAAAGTTATTTATTGCCAGGTATATGAACTTATGATGATACCAGCAATAATAGCCATACAAGAGAGAGACAACTAAACAGTTACAAGTTTACATAGGTTCAATTAGGGTTTTGGGGAAGTCTAGCTTGAGTTTGATTAGCAAAAGTCAGGTTTAGAAAGCTGTGCCTGGAGTAAGAGAATAAAAGTCAGGTTCCTGGAGTCAGAGAGAGAGAGAGAGAGAATTGGGGTCTCACCACTCAGTGAAGCTTGAATCAATTGAGGTTCCCAGGTGTTGTTGGATCTGGCAGACAGACAGAGTCCTTAGCATGATTAATGGAGAGATTCCAGGCAGAAAAGGAGTGAAACTGATGCAGCTTTGGATCCAAACAACAGAACAGAAACTTGAGCTTGGGTAGGGGTTTTTGTAGGGATCTAACAATGACTCAAGGGAGAATACTAGGTTTGTTTAGGGGTAAACAATGGTTCATATGCTGGATAATAGGAATTGATCACTGCTGGCTATAGGTGGCATAACTCTGAGGGATCTCACAATACAGACAGGAAGATTCAGTGTTTTGGATACCAATAGAGGAGTCATTACTAGAATTGATCTGATAAATGCCAAGCTTGGTGTGTGTAGATGTGGGTTGCTTTGCATTTGGAGCAAGGATTCCCCATCATGCAGTGCTCCCCTGCTTTTCTGATCCCAGAATTCAGTGCAGTCCTTGCTTTGGACTCTCTGTTCTCCATCCTGAATGCTAATGAGGGGGAGAGTTCTTTGCGAGTCAGACAGGCTGCGTCCTGTGCCAGGGTTCCGCAAGAACATGGAGCTGAGAGGTAACAACTCCACAGCTGGCATTGGCATGGAGGTCATGCCATCTGCTGCTATTCTAGAAGTGATGCTGGGGTTGCCACTGCTGGGATTTTGGAAAGCACCACCCACGGTCCACCGCCACTTGGGTGGGGGTTGCTGCTGCTTTAAGCATCTGTTGGGATCTAGGATTGGAGTCTGTGTTGCCTTATGGGATCACCGTTGCTGCTGCTTGCTGTTTCTGGGAGCACTGTGTGTGTTGGGGCGGGGGGACTCCTCTGCTACAGGTGCCCCCTCAAAGATGACAGTTCCTTGACTCAGTAGTGAGATAGCTAGTGACAGACAACAGAGCTAAGATTTCACTATCCTTGGTGAGAGTGCTCTCAACAGGAAATTCTACACTGGAGTCTCCTTGGGCTCTCTGGCTTCTCCCATTGCTGCCCTGAAGCTTTCCTTCCTTGGCCTCTTGGCTCCCCCACCCCCAGCTGTTCTCAATTGTTTCAGTATAACCTTCTGACCCTGCATGCCAATTCCTGAACACCTACAGCAGGCCATGTGACCAACTGTACACACAAGCAAGGTTACAGTACCAGCAATGTCAGCTGGCTGCAGGTCTATTAAAATTAATCAAGTCACTCCAGAAACTTGCATGACATGATTTGAGGGATCTGGTTGAGAAGGCTTTCATAACTCAAAAAGTGGCAGGGTCTTATATTGCTTGATGTTGCCATCAATTTGCAAAGCCTAGGTCAAAGCCCTCAGGTTTGGTTTTTCCTAGCAGTGGTTGTGGTGTGCTATGATAGCATGCAGCTCATTTCCACCTTGGCAAGTCCAAGCCAGCAGAGTAAAATTCATACAGCTGAGGGTTTCATTTTTATAGGAATTTCTCATGAAGGCATAACAACATATATTTCTGCTCGTTATGGCTGAAGAAATTGAATTATGGAAAAGATGGGGATTTCTACAAGGATAGATCCTTACCTTGCTAAAAGATTTTAAGGGCATCAATAATCATGGGAGTTTGCTGTTCCCAGCTGGAGGGCTTTGATTTGCCTCATAACTGTATAAATGAAGGTTTTCCACACTGGAAACAAAAACATTTTGAAAGCATTGCACGGTTTAGCCATACAGCTCCTATTTAAGTCATGGAACTTGTGTGGTGCCTGAAACCTCAGAACCTCTGTCAAGCTTCACTCCATCTAGTAAAGGGGTGGGCAAAATGCGGCCTGGATGCAGCCTGCCAGACCATTCTATCCAGCCTACGGGGCCCCTAGAAAATTTAGAAAATTAATATTTGTCTGCCCCTGGCTGCCTGTCACGCGGCCCTCGATGGCTTGCCAAAACTCCATAAACGGCCCTCCGCCCAAAATAATTGCCCACCCCAATCTAGTAGCTGCTTGTTTTCTTGGCACGAGAAGAAATTGCTGTTAGCTTTCAAGAATAGAAACAAATGTGGTATAAATGATAGAAATGTAATTGGGCTGTCTTCAGTGGTTTCCAGCTCAGGAGGCTAGTGTTTACTTAATGTTATTTATTTATTGTTTTTATTATGGGCTGAGAGAATGCTAGCTTGAACTCTGCCTCCTGAAGTCATCTCCTGGGTTGGTGACCCCTCAGCTGTTCAAATGAGGTTTTAATTATCATTTGTAATCTAAAACTGTGTGCAAGATTGCATTCCAATCTGAGTTTAACTCTAAGTGGGTTTTCTCTTTTCAGTTCCAGCAGACTCATAACTTACCAGATTCTTTCTTGTGTCTGAGATTCCATTGCCCTAAACTCTGCTCCTTTCCTTCTTTCTGCTAATATACACAACATATAGGATTTGAATTGCTTATTGAGCAAGAATCATACTTGCTTGGCTATGTGCAGAAGTTATACCCATAAGTCAGGTTAAAATTAATAGCTCTTTGGCTATATGGTAGGGATTTAGCATCCGATGTATGACGACTGTCAGAATGCTGATGTGCAATTCTTGACAAATGTGGTCTTCTGAGACAAATTTCTGTTCAGAGCAATGAATGGCTATTTTTCCAATGTGGACTGGAGAAACCCTTTAAGACTCTTTGTATATTCAGATATGATCCTTTTCTCTCTATTTTCTTATGATAATGGAAAATCACGATTCTCTGACCTTTCTAGGAGAACTAGTAGATCAAACTTAATTGCTTTCTAACAGATTTTAGGTATAGTTTCACAGAAGATAAATCAGTATCAGCTCAACATAGTGGGGTATTCTGTGAAGCAGCCTCAGGCTATGCACAAATACATATATGCATACTTTTTGAGTACAAACTATTTCAAAGTCTGGACTGAGATAATTTTGTCTATTTAAATATTCACCTCTCACTATCTTCAACTTAAGTGAGCCTGCTGGTGTTGCTGCATAATCAGGAGGAACCTTGATTGAAGCCCATTTGGTGATCTAACACATTATCACCAGTCCTTGTGTGCTCTGTCTTCCTAATCATTAGTTCAACTCTTGAACCACTCTTCCTAAGAGTCCAATAATAGTGCAAAGTTCTTCCGGTACATGGGATATCTTTTATTAGACCAACTAAATTTGTACCCGAAGAACCTTGTCTGCCTATATACTTAGACCAACATGGCTTCAGCCAACAGCCCCAGTAATAGTGCAGGAAACTCTCAGCAACAGATAAATATTTCCTCATGTTTTAAGACTTATATAATCCCATTTTGAATTAAAGAAAGCAGAAATAAGTTGATGCTACCGTAGTTGTAGCTGCAATGCACAACTGATGGCTTACTGTTGTAATTTGTGTTGTTTTGGCTTAACTCCATCTACCCTTACTCAGAGTGGCCACAGGCCTTACTTTGGTCCTGATACAGAAAGGTACCAAGCTGTAAGCATGTGGAAAAAGTGATATTACATAGAGGCCACTTGAGAGCTCAGTTCTACCATTAGAAGAAGAGATGCACAGCAACCCATGAACTCAGTCTTACTCAGTTAACCAGTCTTACTCAGTTAACAGCAACCCATGAACCCAGTCTTACTCAGTTAATTTTAATGTTTATTTGCTGTTGCAGACCAACTCAGTTCAGAACCTGCAGAGTCTGGTGTAGCATGCTGCTGGAAGGAGAGGATGAAAAATGATGGAAAGGCTGAGCTGATTTTTAAAGAGAGAAGTTTTAAAACTTCTAACTAAATAAATAAAATGCACCTCAAAGTCATAGGTAGTGCTACTAGATAAAGGTAACAGAATCCAAACAAATCGCTGTCAGAAACTCTTAACATTCTCTTGCGATGTTTGTTTGCATTGGGTAACTAACCTGTAAATTCTTGCTGTGTCATGCTCATTACAAAGTATTGAGTTTCTAAATTACGCCAGCATGAGGACTGCTGAGGCGAAGCAAGTGTTTCCTTGTGCTGGGCCCCTACTAGAAATTGCTTTTCTCCTAGAAAGAAGTGACTAACCATTGCAGGTTTGAGGAAAAACAAACTTCCCAAGATCAGCAGCAGCATGACTTGTTGGAGATGAATGAATTATTAAAAGCAAATCTGACCCTCCTGAGCCTTTTATGGAATCTGGTGGTTGCTGCAAAAATTAGTATATCGCATTACTTCAGGAAGCACCTTGGTTATATAGAATGTATTATCCCAGAAGATAGGGCTACTAGCCAAATATGGAATCTCATGATTTACCTCAGGGTTGTGGCTGTAAATCAATAGAAGGTCACATTTCAATCCAAAATATGGTTTCTCTCTCTTTCTTCCTGGACTGAATTCTACAATAATCTCTCATCCAGCCACAAGTCTGCAACAGAGATTAATTTCAGATAATCCCAGAGTCCTACAGTTTACAAAGGGAATTTAGGGCTGTGCGAAACAGCACTGTTCCGTTCCAACTTGCGTTTTGACATTATACAGAACAGCATTTCATTTCCAATTTTGTTTCGATTCGAAACTCCTGTTCCGTTTTGCTGTTTTGATGCTGTTTTCACGTTTCATCCATAGGCTATAATGGGGAAGCTCAAAACAGCCTATAACTTTGTCATTTCTGGCCTGATCTGGATGAAACTTGCAGGAATGGTAGCCCCTGCTGAGGCCACAAAGCCTGCCAGCTTTCAAGGAGATAAGTGGAGGGGCTTCTGGGTTCTGGGTGTGCCCTCACTCAACTGGTACCAAGGCAGAAAGCAGGGCAGTTCAAACAATACTGCCTTTTATGCATTTTTTCCATCCCTCCCCCAGAGCACAGGGATTGGAAGGGACCTCAGGAAAGGATGACAGTCGGTGGCCCGCTACACAGTTAATAATGAGAGCATTCCTTTCCCCCCTCTTCCCCTTCCTCTCCTTACTTTAGTTTCTGTTTCCCTGCAGGCAAGCCCACCTTGAGCTTCAAAACTCGAAACGTTTTGAAAAGTTTGAAACATTTTGACTTGCCTCATTTTGTTTCGAAGCTCTCTATTTAATTTTGATTTCTCTATTTCAAGCTTGAAACAGTGTCAAAACAAAACTGCCGGCAAAATTTTGCACAGGCCTAAAAGGGATATTGTATTTCTTCATCAGTTGGAAAGAGTTAAGTTTGGAGTAAAAGAATCAGTTGGATGCACACAGAGTTCCCAGTCATTACTGCATTAATATTAAAGAAGTGACCACCTAGCACCCAGGGAACAGAAGCCTCTGCTCCCCACCACCACCACCGACACGTGACCTAGGTTTTACTACCTTTATCAGAAGCCATAACTGGGCCAAAATTAAAAGGAGGTTAAAATTAGTGTAAATGTTTATACTTAAAAATGGATACACTGGGTTATCATGGTATCCAGGATTCTGTCAAATCTTGATTTATTTGTGGCAAATCTAGGGGACATTGATGTTTATATGAAATAAGGCATGAGGCTAATTGATAATAGTCTAAGGGTAAGTTCTGCAGTGTTGCTGCATCTAACTCCAGAATGCTCCTGTCTAGCTGTACTGGAGTTCTCGAGTAACCATGCAGGAGATGATAATCCCTGAATTTCAATTCTGTTTCAGTTGTTGCTCTGAAATTTAATCAGAACAATTTCCCCAAAGTACAAGACAATAGAATCTTTGTATGTATGGGATTGCGCAGGTTTCATTGCCTTAAAATAAGCTAGCATCAAGGTGTTCGGCTCTGGTTGCACATGTTTAAAAACATTCCAGTATTATTTGGAAGAATCCATCAAACAGACTCAACTATGAAATAATAGTTCACCCTCCTTCTGAAGCTTGCTTCTTTCCTAGCTATCCAATTATATAGTGTTAACATTTTTCTGTGTTTAGTAAATTTTTTATTACTTGGATTACTTTCTTTTTGGTCTTCATTTTTTTTCCTTTGACTTCTTGTGCTTTGTTTATTGGTAAACCAGTTCAATATTATTGTTTGACTGTACAGATTTTCAGGCTCGGTAGGTCGAAATGCGTTATGAGCAATTTCTCCTATGTTACTACAACATTCTTTTTGCAGAAGCCTGCGCATTCATGATTTGTTAGACCTGGGGTCCCGTTTCCGGGGGGACCAATTTAAGCGCGTCACTGGGGGTAGGAAACAAAAAACGGGGGTAGGAACCAAAAAAACGGGCCCCCGTTTCCGGGGGGAACGATTTAAGCGCGACACCGGGGGTAGGAACCAAAAAACGGGGGTAGGAACCCAAAAAACGGGCCCAAGTTTCCGGGGGGACCCATTTAAGCGAGACACCGGGGGTAGGAACCAAAAAACGGGAGTAGGAACCAAAAAAACGGACCCCCTTTAAGGGGGGACCCATTTAAGCGCGACACCGGGGGTAGGAACCAAAAAACGGGGGTAGGAACCAAAAAAACGGGCCCCCGTTTCCGGGGGGACCCATTTAAGCGCGACACCGGGGGTAGGAACCAAAAAACGGGGGTAGGAACCAAAAAAACGGGGTCCCGTTTCCGGGGGGACCCATTTAAGCGCGACACCAGGGGTAGGAACCAAAAAACGGGGGTAGGAACCAAAAAAACGGGCCCCGTTTCCGGGGGGACCCATTTAAGCGCGACACCGGAGGTAGGAACCAAAAAACGGGGGTAGGAACCAAAAAAATGGGCCCCCGTTTCCGGGGGGACCCATTTAAGCGCAACACCGGGGGTAGGAACAAAAAAACGGGGGTAGGAACCAAAAAAACGGGCCCCCGTTTCCGGGGGAACCCATTTAAGCGCGACACCGGGGGTAGGAACCAAAAAACGGGGGTAGGAACCAAAAAAACGGGCCCCCGTTTCCGGGGGGACCCATTTAAGCGCGACACCAGGGGTAGGAACCAAAAACGGGGGTAGGAACCAAAAAAACGGGCCCCCGTTTCCGGGGGGACCCATTTAAGCGCGACACCGGGGGTAGGAACCAAAAAACGGGGGTAGGAACCATAAAAACGGCGTCCCGTTTCTGGGGGGACCCATTTAAGCGCGACACCGGAGGTAGGAACCAAAAAACGGGGGTAGGAACCAAAAAAACGGGGTCCCGTTTCCGGGGGAACCCATTTAAGCGCGACACTGGGGGTAGGAACCAAAAAACGGGGGTAGGAACCATAAAAACGGCGTCCCGTTTCTGGGGGGACCCATTTAAGCGCGACACCGGAGGTAGGAACCAAAAAACGGGGGTAGGAACCAAAAAAAACGGGGTCCCGTTTCCGGGGGAACCCATTTAAGCGCGACACTGGGGGTAGGAACCAAAAAACGGGGGTAGAAACCAAAAAAACGGGGTCCCGTTTCCGGGGGGACCCATTTAAGCGCGACACTGGAGGTAGGAACCAAAAAACGGGGGTAGGAACCAAAAAAACGGGCCCCCGTTTCCGGGGGGACCCATTTAAGCGCGACACCGGGGGTAGGAACCAAAAAACGGGGGTAGGAACCCAAAAAACGGGGCCCCCGTTTCCGGGGGGACCCATTTAAGCGCGACACCGGGGGTAGGAACCAAAAAAACGGGGGTAGGAACCCAAAAAACGGGCCCCCGTTTCCGGGGGGACCCATTTAAGCATGACACCGGGGGTAGGAACCAAAAAACGGGAGTAGGAACCAAAAAAAAAACGGGCCCCCGTTTCCGGGGGGACCCATTTAAGCGCGACACCGGGGGTAGGAACCAAAAAACGGGGGTAGGAACCAAAAAAAACGGGGTCCCGTTTCCGGGGGGACCCATTTAAGCGCGACACCGGAGGTAGGAACCAAAAAACGGGGGTAGGAACCAAAAAAATGGGCCCCCGTTTCCGGGGGGACCCATTTAAGCGCAACACCGGGGGTAGGAACAAAAAAACGGGGGTAGGAACCAAAAAAACGGGCCCCCGTTTCCGGGGGAACCCATTTAAGCGCGACACCGGGGGTAGGAACCAAAAAACGGGAGTAGGAACCAAAAAAACGGGCCCCCGTTTCCGGGGGACCCATTTAAGCGCGACACCGGGGGTGGAAACCAAAAAACGGGTGTAGGAACCAAAAAAACGGGGTCCCGTTTCTGGGGGGACCCATTTAAGCGTGACACCAGGGGTAGGAACCAAAAAACGGGGGTAGGAACCAAAAAAAACGAGCCCCCGTTTCCAGGGAGACCCATTTAAGCGTGACACCGGGGGTAGGAACCAAAAAACGGGGGTAGGAACCATAAAAACGGGGTCCCGTTTCTGGGGGGACCCATTTAAGCGCGACACCAGGGGTAGGAACCAAAAACGGGGGTAGGAACCAAAAAAAACGGGCCCCCGTTTCCGGGGGGACCCATTTAAGCGCGACACCGGGGGTAGGAACCAAAAAACGGGGGTAGGAACCATAAAAACGGCGTCCCGTTTCTGGGGGGGACCCATTTAAACGCGACACCGGAGGTAGGAACCAAAAAACGGGGGTAGGAATCAAAAAAAACGGGGGTCCCGTTTCCGGGGGAACCCATTTAAGCGCGACACTGGGGGTAGGAACCAAAAAACGGGGGTAGAAACCAAAAAAACGGGGTCCCGTTTCCGGGGGGACCCATTTAAGCGCGACACTGGAGGTAGGAACCAAAAAACGGGGGTAGGAACCAAAAAAAACGGGCTCCCGTTTCCGGGGGGACCCATTTAAGCGCGACACCGGGGGGTAGGAACCAAAAAACGGGGGTAGGAACCCAAAAAACGGGCCCCCGTTTCCGGGGGGACCCATTTAAGCGTGACACCGGGGGTAGGAACCAAAAAACGGGGGTAGGAACCCAAAAAACGGGCCCCCGTTTCCGGGGGGACCCATTTAAGCGCGACACCGGGGGTAGGAACCAAAAAACAGGGGTAGGAACCAAAAAAAACGGGCCCCCGTTTCCGGGGGGGCCCATTTAAGCGCGACACCAGGGGTAGGAACCAAGAAACGGGGGTAGGAACCAAAAAAAACGGGGTCCCGTTTCCGGGGGGACCAATTTAAGCGTGACACCAGGGGTAAGAACCAAAAAACGGGGGTAGGAACCAAAAAAACGGGCCCCCGTTTCCGGGGGACCCATTTAAGCGCGACACCGGGGGTAGGAACCAAAAAACGGGGGTAGAAACCCAAAAAACGGGCCCCCGTTTCCAGGGGGGACCCATTTAAGCGTGACACCAGGGGTAGGAACCAAAAAACGGGAGTAGGAACCAAAAAAAACGGGCCCCCGTTTCCGGGGGACCCATTTAAGCGCGACACCGGGGGTGGAAACCAAAAAACGGGGGTAGGAACCAAAAAAACGGGGTTCCGTTTCTGGGGGGACCCATTTAAGCGTGACACCAGGGGTAGGAAGCAAAAAACGGGGGTAGGAACCATAAAAACGGGGCCCCCGTTTCTGGGGGGACCCATTTAAGCGCGACACCGGGGGTAGGAACCAAAAAACGGGGGTAGGAACCAAAAAAAGGGGTCCCGTTTCCGGGGGAACCCATTTAAGCGCGACACTGGGGGTAGGAACCAAAAAACGGGGGTAGGAACCAAAAAAACGGGCCCCCGTTTCCGGGGGGACCCATTTAAGCGCGACACCAGGGGTAGGAACCAAAAAACGGGGGTAGGAACCAAAAAAAACGGGGTCCCGTTTCCGGGGGGACCCATTTAAGCGTGACACCAGGGGTAGGAACCAAAAAACGGGGGTAGGAACCAAAAAAAACGGGCCCCCGTTTCCGGGGGGACCCATTTAAGCGTCACACCGGGGGTAAGAACCAAAAAACGGGGGTAGGAACCAAAAAAAACGGGCCCCCGTTTCCGGGGGGACCCATTTAAGCGCGACACCGGGGGTAGGAACTAAAAAACGGGGGTAGAAACCAAAAAAAACGGGACCCCGTTTCCGGGGGGACCCATTTAAGCGCGACACCGGGGGTAGGAACCAAAAAAGGGGGGTAGGAACCAAAAAAACGGGCCCCCGTTTCCGGGGGGAACGATTTAAGCGCGACACCGGGGGTAGGAACCAAAAAACGGGGGTAGGAACCAAAAAAAGGGCCCCCGTTTCCGGGGGGACCCATTTAATTGCGACACCGGGGGTAGGAACCAAAAAACGGTGGTAGGAACCCAAAAAACGGGCCCCCGTTTCCGGGGGGACCCATTTAAGCGCGACACCGGGGGTAGGAACCAAAAAACGGGGGTAGGAACCCAAAAAAACGGGCCCCCGTTTCCGGGGGGACCCATTTAAGCGTGACACCAGGGGTAGGAACCAAAAAACGGGAGTAGGAACCAAAAAAACGGGCCCCCGTTTCCGGGGGACCCATTTAAGCGCGACACCGGGGGTGGAAACCAAAAAACGGGGGTAGGAACCAAAAAAAACGGGGTCCCGTTTCTGGGGGGGACCCATTTAAGCGTGACACCAGGGGTAGGAACCAAAAAACGGGGGTAGGAACCAAAAAAAACGGGCCCCCGTTTCCAGGGGGACCCATTTAAGCGTGACACCGGGGGTAGGAACCAAAAAACGGGGGTAGGAACCATAAAAACGGGGTCCCGTTTCTGGGGGGACCCATTTAAGCGCGACACCAGGGGTAGGAACCAAAAACGGGGGTAGGAACCAAAAAAAACGGGCCCCCGTTTCCGGGGGGACCCATTTAAGCGCGACACCGGGGGTAGGAACCAAAAAACGGGGGTAGGAACCATAAAAACGGCGTCCCGTTTCTGGGGGGACCCATTTAAACGCGACACCGGAGGTAGGAACCAAAAAACGGGGGTAGGAATCAAAAAAACGGGGTCCCGTTTCCGGGGGAACCCATTTAAGCACGACACTGGGGGTAGGAACCAAAAAACGGGGGTAGAAACCAAAAAAACGGGGTCCCGTTTCCGGGGGGACCCATTTAAGCGTGACACTGGAGGTAGGAACCAAAAAACGGGGGTAGGAACCAAAAAAACGGGCTCCCGTTTCCGGGGGGACCCATTTAAGCGCGACACCGGGGGTAGGAACCAAAAAACGGGGGTAGGAACCGAAAAAACGGGCCCCCGTTTCCGGGGGGACCCATTTAAGCGTGACACCGGGGGTAGGAACCAAAAAACGGGAGTAGGAACCAAAAAAAACGGGCCCCCGTTTCCGGGGGGACCCATTTAAGCGCGACACCGGGGGTAGGAACCAAAAAACAGGGGTAGGAACCAAAAAAAACGGGCCCCCGTTTCCGGGGGGGCCCATTTAAGCGCGACACCAGGGGTAGGAACCAAGAAACGGGGGTAGGAACCAAAAAAACGGGGTCCCGTTTCAAGGGGGACCCATTTAAGCGTGACACCAGGGGTAGGAACCAAAAAACGGGGGTAGGAACCAAAAAAACGGGCCCCCGTTTCCGGGGGACCTATTTAAGCGTCACACCGGGGGTAAGAACCAAAAAACGGGGGTAGGAACCAAAAAAACGGGCCCCCGTTTCCGGGGGGACCCATTTAAGCGCGACACCGGGGGTAGGAACCAAAAAACGGGGGTAGGAACCATAAAAACGGCGTCCCGTTTCTGGGGGGACCCATTTAAACGCGACACCGGAGGTAGGAACCAAAAAACGGGGGTAGGAATCAAAAAAACGGGGTCCCGTTTCCGGGGGAACCCATTTAAGCACGACACTGGGGGTAGGAACCAAAAAACGGGGGTAGAAACCAAAAAAAACGGGGGTCCCGTTTCCGGGGGGACCCATTTAAGCGTGACACTGGAGGTAGGAACCAAAAAACGGGGGTAGGAACCAAAAAAACGGGCTCCCGTTTCCGGGGGGACCCATTTAAGCGCGACACCGGGGGTAGGAACCAAAAAACGGGGGTAGGAACCGAAAAAAACGGGCCCCCGTTTCCGGGGGGACCCATTTAAGCGTGACACCGGGGGTAGGAACCAAAAAACGGGAGTAGGAACCAAAAAAAACGGGCCCCCGTTTCCGGGGGGACCCATTTAAGCGCGACACCGGGGGTAGGAACCAAAAAACAGGGGTAGGAACCAAAAAAAACGGGCCCCCGTTTCCGGGGGGGCCCATTTAAGCGCGACACCAGGGGTAGGAACCAAGAAACGGGGGTAGGAACCAAAAAAAACGGGGTCCCGTTTCAAGGGGGACCCATTTAAGCGTGACACCAGGGGTAGGAACCAAAAAACGGGGGTAGGAACCAAAAAAACGGGCCCCCGTTTCCGGGGGGACCTATTTAAGCGTCACACCGGGGGGTAAGAACCAAAAAAACGGGGGTAGGAACCAAAAAAAACGGGCCCCCGTTTCCGGGGGGACCCATTTAAGCGCGACACCGGGGGTAGGAACCAAAAAACGGGGGGTAGAAACCCAAAAAACGGGCCCCCCGTTTCCGGGGGGACCCATTTAAGCGTGACACCAGGGGTAGGAACCAAAAAAACGGGAGTAGGAACCAAAAAAAACGGGCCCCCGTTTCCGGGGGACCCATTTAAGCGCGACACCGGGGGTGGAAACCAAAAAACGGGGGTAGGAACCAAAAAAAACGGGGTTTCCGTTTCTGGGGGGACCCATTTAAGCGTGACACCAGGGGTAGGAACCAAAAAAACGGGGGGTAGGAACCATAAAAACGGGGGCCCCCGTTTCTGGGGGGAACCCATTTAAGCGCGACACCGGGGGTAGGAACCAAAAAAACGGGGGGTAGGAACCAAAAAAAGGGGTCCGTTTCCGGGGGAACCCATTTAAGCGCGACACTGGGGGTAGGAACCAAAAAACGGGGGGTAGGAACCAAAAAAAAAAACGGGGTCCCGTTTCCGGGGGGGACCCATTTAAGCGCGACACTGGAGGTAGGAACCAAAAAAACGGGGGTAGGAACCAAAAAAAAACGGGCCCCCATTTCCGGGGGGACCCATTTAAGCGTGACACCGGGGGTGGAAACCAAAAAAAGGGGGTAGGAACCAAAAAAAACGGGCCCCCGTTTCCGGGGGGAACGATTTAAGCGCGACACCGGGGGTAGGAACCAAAAAACGGGTGTAGGAACCAAAAAAACGGTTCCCCGTTTCCGGGGGGACCCATTTAAGCGCGACACCGGGGGTAGGAACCAAGAAACGGGGGTAGGAACCAAAAAAAAACGGGGTCCCGTTTCAAGGGGGACCCATTTAAGCGTGACACCAGGGGTAGGAACCAAAAAAACGGGGGTAGGAACCAAAAAAAACGGGCCCCCGTTTCCGGGGGGACCTATTTAAGCGTCACACCGGGGGTAAGAACCAAAAAACGGGGTAGGAACCAAAAAAAACGGGCCCCCCGTTTCCGGGGGGACCCATTTAAGCGCGACACCGGGGGTAGGAACCAAAAAACGGGGGTAGAAACCCAAAAAACGGGCCCCCCGTTTCCGGGGGGACCCATTTAAGTGTGACACCAGGGGTAGGAACCAAAAAACGGGAGTAGGAACCAAAAAAACGGGCCCCCGTTTCCGGGGGACCCATTTAAGCGCGACACCGGGGGTGGAAACCAAAAAACGGGGGGTAGGAACCAAAAAAACGGGGTTCCGTTTCTGGGGGGACCCATTTAAGCGTGACACCAGGGGTAGGAACCAAAAAAACGGGGGTAGGAACCATAAAAACGGGGCCCCCGTTTCTGGGGGAACCCATTTAAGCGCGACACCGGGGGTAGGAACCAAAAAACGGGGGTAGGAACCAAAAAAAGGGGGTCCCGTTTCCGGGGGAAACCCATTTAAGCGCGACACTGGGGGTAGGAACCAAAAAACGGGGGTAGGAAACCAAAAAAACGGGGTCCCGTTTCCGGGGGGGACCCCATTTAAGCGCGACACTGGAGGTAGGAACCAAAAAAACGGGGGTAGGAACCAAAAAAAACGGGCCCCCATTTCCGGGGGGACCCATTTAAGCGTGGACACCGGGGGTGGAAACCAAAAAAAGGGGGGTAGGAACCAAAAAAAACGGGCCCCCGTTTCCGGGGGGAACGATTTAAGCGCGACACCGGGGGTAGGAACCAAAAAACGGGTGTAGGAACCAAAAAAACGGTTCCCCGTTTCCGGGGGGACCCATTTAAGCGCGACACCGGGGGTAGGAACCAAGAAACGGGGGGTAGGAACCAAAAAAAACGGGGGTTCCCGTTTCAAGGGGGACCCATTTAAGCGTGACACCAGGGGTAGGAACCAAAAAAACGGGGGTAGGAACCAAAAAAAACGGGCCCCCGTTTCCGGGGGGACCTATTTAAGCGTCACACCGGGGGTAAGAACCAAAAAACGGGGGTAGGAACCAAAAAAAAACGGGCCCCCGTTTCCGGGGGGGACCCATTTAAGCGCGACACCGGGGGTAGGAACCAAAAAACGGGGGTAGAAACCCAAAAAACGGGCCCCCGTTTCCGGGGGGACCCATTTAAGCGTGACACCAGGGGTAGGAACCAAAAAACGGGAGTAGGAACCAAAAAAAACGGGCCCCCGTTTCCGGGGGACCCATTTAAGCGCGACACCGGGGGTGGAAACCAAAAAACGGGGGTAGGAACCAAAAAAAACGGGGTTCCGTTTCTGGGGGGACCCATTTAAGCGTGACACCAGGGGGTAGGAACCAAAAAACGGGGGTAGGAACCATAAAAAACGGGGCCCCCGTTTCTGGGGGGACCCATTTAAGCGCGACACCGGGGGTAGGAACCAAAAAAACGGGGGGTAGGAACCAAAAAAAAGGGGTCCCGTTTCCGGGGGAACCCATTTAAGCGCGACACTGGGGGTAGGAACCAAAAAACGGGGGTAGGAACCAAAAAAACGGGGTCCCGTTTCCGGGGGGACCCATTTAAGCGCGACACTGGAGGTAGGAACCAAAAAACGGGGGTAGGAACCAAAAAAAAACGGGCCCCCATTTCCGGGGGGACCATTTAAGCGTGACACCGGGGGTGGAAACCAAAAAAAGGGGGTAGGAACCAAAAAAAACGGGCCCCCGTTTCCGGGGGGGAACGATTTAAGCGCGACACCGGGGGTAGGAACCAAAAAACGGGTGTAGGAACCAAAAAAACGGGCCCCCGTTTCCGGGGGGGACCCATTTAAGCGCGACACCGGGGGTAGGAACAAAAAAAATGGGGGTAGGAACCAAAAAAACGGGGTCCCGTTTCTGGGGGGACCCATTTAAGCGCGACACCGGAGGTAGGAACCAAAAAACGGGGGTAGGAACCAAAAAAAAACGGGGTCCCGTTTCCGGGGGGACCCATTTAAGTGCGACACCGGGGGTAGGAACCAAAAAAACGGGGGTAGGAATCAAAAAAAACGGGGTCCCGTTTCTGGGGGGACCCATTTAAGCGCGTCACTGGGGGTAGGAAACAAAAAAACGGGGGTAGGAACCAAAAAAAACGGGCCCCCCGTTTCCGGGGGGAACGATTTAAGCGCGACACCGGGGGTAGGAACCAAAAAACGGGGGTAGGAACCCAAAAAAACGGGCCCAAGTTTCCGGGGGGGACCCATTTAAGCGTGACACCGGGGGGTAGGACCCAAAAAAACGGGTGTAGGAACCAAAAAAACGGGGTCCCGTTTTCCGGAGGGACCCATTTAAGCGCGACACCGGGGGTAGGAACTAAAAAAACGGGGTTAGGAACCAAAAAACGGGACGGGGGTAGGAACCAAAAAAACGGGCCCCCGTTTCCGTGGGGGACCCATTTAAGCGCGACACCGGGGGTAGGAACCAAAAAACGGGGGTAGGAACCAAAAAAACGGGCACCTGTTTCCGGGGGGACGCATTTAAGCGTGACACCGGGGGTAGGAACCAAAAAACGGGGCTAGGAACCAAAAAAACGGGGCCCCCGTTTCCGGGGGGACCCAT
The DNA here is from genome assembly GCF_030867095.1 of Alligator mississippiensis. Classification (NCBI taxonomy): domain Eukaryota; kingdom Metazoa; phylum Chordata; order Crocodylia; family Alligatoridae; genus Alligator; species Alligator mississippiensis. The sequence goes on from NC_081828.1 coordinate 99,576,561, forward strand.
TTAAGCGCGGCACCGGGGGTAGGAACCAAAAAACGGGGGGAGGAGCCTAAAGAATGGACCCCGTTTCCGGGGGGGACCCATTTAAGCTCGTCACCGGCGGTAGGAACCAAAAACGGGGGTAGGAAACAAAAAAACGGGCCCCCCGTTTCCGGGGGTACCCATTTAAGCGCGACACCGGGGTAGGAACCAAAAAAACGGGGGTAGGAACCAAAAAAAACGGGGCCCCCGTTTCCTTGGGGACCCATTTAAGCGCGACATCGGGGGTAGGAACCAAAAAACGGGGGTAGGAACCAAAAAAACGGGCCCCCCGTTTCCGGGGGGACCCATTTAAGCGCGACACCGGGGGTAGGAACCAAAAAAACGGGGGTAGGAACCAAAAAAAACGGGCCCCCGTTTCCGGGGGACCCATTTAAGCGCGACACCGGGGGTAGGAACCAAAAAACGGGGGTAGGAACCAAAAAAACGGGGTCCCGTTTCCGGAGGGACCCATTTAAGCGAGACACGGGGGTAGGAACCAAAAAAAGGGGGTAGGAACCAAAAAAACGGTCCCCCGTTTCTGGGGGGACCCATTTAAGCGCGACACGGGGGTAGGAACCAAAAAAACGGGGGTAGGAACATAAAAAATGGGCCCCCCGTTTCCGGGGGGGACCCATTTAAGCGCGACACCGGGGGTAGGAACCAAAAAAACGGGGTTAGGAACCAAAAAACGGGCCCCATTTCCGGGGGGGACCCATTTAAGCGCGACACCGGGGGTAGGAACCAAAAAACGGGGGTAGGAACCAAAAAACGGGCCCCCGTTTCCGGGGGGACCCATTTAAGCGCGACACCGGGGGTAGGAACCAAAAAACGGGGGTAGGAACCAAAAAAACGGGGCACCTGTTTCCGGGGGGGACGCATTTAAGTGTGGACACCGGGGGTAGGAACCAAAAAACGGGGGTAGGAACCAAAAAACCGGGCCCCCGTTTCCGGGGGGACCCATTTAAGCGCGGCACCGGGGGTAGGAACCAAAAAACGGGGTTAGGAATCAAAAAACGGGCCTCCGTTTCCGGGGGGACCCATTTAAGCGTGACACCGGGGCTAGGAACCAAAAAACGGGGGTAGGAACCAAAAACGGGCCCCCGTTTCCGGGGGGGACCCATTTAAGCGCGACACCGGGGGTAGGAACCAAAAAACGGGGGTAGGAACCAAAAAAACGGGCCCCCGTTTCCGGGGGACCATTTAAGCGCGACACGGGGGTAGGAACCAAAAAAACGGGGGTAGGAACCAAAAAAAACGGGCTCCTGTTTCCGGGGGGACGCATTTAAGCGTGACACCGGGGGTAGGAACCAAAAAACGGGGATAGGAACCAAAAAAACGGGCCCCCGTTTCCGGGGGGACCCATTTAAGCGCGGCACCTGGGGTAGGAACCAAAAAACGGGGTTAGGAACCAAAAAACGTTCCCCGTTTCCGGGGGGACCCATTTAAGCTCGGACACCGGCGGTAGGAACCAAAAAACGGGGTTAGGAACCAAAAAACGTTTCCCCGTTTCCGGGGGGACCCATTTAAGCACGACACCGGGGGTAGGAACCAAAAAACGGGGGTAGGAACCAAAAAAAACGGGCACCTGTTTCCCGGGGGGACGCATTTAAGCGTGACACCGGGGGTAGGAACCAAAAACGGGGGTAGGAACCAAAAAAAACGGGCCCCCGTTTCCGGGGGGACCCATTTAAGCGCGGCACCGGGGGTAGGAACCAAAAAACGGGGGGAGGAACCTAAAGAATGGGCCCCCGTTTCCGGGGGGACCCATTTAAGCTCGACACCGGCGGTAGGAACCAAAAAACGGGGGTAGGAAACAAAAAAACGGTCCCCCGTTTCTGGGGGGACCCATTTAAGCGCGACACCGGGGGTAGGAACCAAAAAATGGGGGTAGTAACCAAAAAAAAACGGGCCCCGTTTCCGGGGGGGACCCATTTAAGGCGTGACACCGGGGGTAGGAACCAAAAAACGGGGCTAGGAACCAAAAAAACGGGCCCCCGTTTCCGGGGGGACCCATTTAAGTGCGTCACCGGGGGTAGGAACCAATAAACGGGGGTAGGAACATAAAAAATGGGCCCCCGTTTCCGGGGGGACCCATTTAAGCGTGACACCGGGGGTAGGAACCAAAAAACGGGGGTAGGAACCAAAAAAACGGGGTCCCGTTTCCGGAGGGACCCATTTAAGCACGACACCGGGGGTAGGAACCAAAAACGGGGGTAGGAACCAAAAAAACGGGCCCCCATTTCCGGGGGACCCATTTAAGCGCGACACCGGGGGTAAGAACCAAAAAAACGGGGGTGGGAACCAAAAAAAACGGGCCCCCGTTTCCGGGGGGACCCATTTAAGCGCGACACCGGGGGTAGGAACCAAAAAACGGGGGTAGGAACCAAAAAAACGGGCCCCCGTTTCCGGGGGGACCCATTTAAGCGCGACACCGGTGGTAGGAACCAAAAAACAGGGGTAGTAACCAAAAAAAACGGGTCCCCATTTCCGGGGGGACCCATTTATGCGTGACACCGTGGGTAGGAACCAAAAAACGGGGGGTAGGAACCAAAAAAACGGGCCCCCGTTTCCGGGGGGACCCATTTAAGCGCGACACCGGGGGTAGGAACTTAAAAAACGGGGGTAGGAACCAAAAAAAACGGGCCCCCGTTTCTGGGGGGACCCATTTAAGCGCGACACCGGAGGTAGGAACCAAAAAACGGGGGTAGGAACCAAAAAAAACGGGCCCCCGTTTCCGGGGGGACCCATTTAACCGCGACACCAGGGGTAGGAACCAAAAACGGGGGTAGGAACCAAAAAAATGGGCCCCTGTTTCCGGGGGACCCATTTAAGCGCGACAACCGGGGGTAGGAACCAAAAAACGGGGGTAGGAACCATAAAAAACGGCGTCCCGTTTCTGGGGGGACCCATTTAAGCGCGACACCGGAGGTAGGAACCAATAAACGGGGGTAGGAACCAAAAAAACGGGCCCCCGTTTCCAGGGGGAACGATTTAAGCGCGACACCGGGGGTAGGAACCAAAAAACGGGGGTAGGAACCAAAAAAACTGGCCCCCGTTTCTGGGGGGAACGATTTAAAGCGCGACACCGGGGGTAGGAACCAAAAAACGGGAGTAGGAACCAAAAAAACAGGCCCCCGTTTCCAGGGGGAGCCATTTAAGCGCGACACCGGGGGTAGTAACCAAAAAACGGGGGTAGGAACCAAAAAAACGGTCCCCCGTTTCCGGGGGGACCCATTTAAGCGCGACACCGGGGGTAGGAACCAAAAAACGGGGGTAGGAACCAAAAAAACGGGGTACCGTTTCCGGGGGGGACCCATTTAAGCGTGACACCAGGGGTAGGAACCAAAAAACGGGGTAGGAACCAAAAAAAACGGGCCCCTGTTTCCGGGGGGACCCATTTAAGCGCGACACCGGAGGTAGGAACCAAAAAACGGGGGTAGGAACCAAAAAAATGGGCCCCCGTTTCCGGGGGGGACCCATTTAAGCGCGACAACCGGGGGTAGGAACCAAAAAAACGGGGGTAGGAACCAAAAAAACGGGGTCCCGTTTCTGGGGGGACCCATTTAAGCGCGTCACCGGGGGTAGGAACCAAAAAAGGGGGGTAGGAACCAAAAAAACGGGCCCCCGTTTCCGGGGGGAACGATTTAAGCGCGACACCGGGGGTAGGAACCAAAAAACGGGGGTAGGAACCAAAAAAAAGGGGCCCCGTTTCCGGGGGGACCCATTTAATAGCGACACCAGGTGTAGGAACCAAAAAACGGTGGTAGGAACCCAAAAAACGGGCCCCCGTTTCCGGGGGGACCCATTTAAGCGCGTCACCGGGGGTAGGAACCAAAAAAACGGGGGTAGGAACCAAAAAAACGGGCCCCCCGTTTCCGGGGGAACCCATTTAAGCACGACACCGGGGGTAGGAACCAAAAAACGGGGTAGGAACCAAAAAAAAACGGGCCCCCGTTTCCGGGGGGACCCATTTAAGCGCGACACCGGGGGTAGGAACCAAAAAACGGGGGTAGGAACCAAAAAAAAAGGGCCCCCGTTTCCGGGGGGACCCATTTAAGCGCGACACCGGGGGTAGGAACCAAAAAACGGGGGTAGGAACCAAAAAAACGGGGTCCCGTTTCCAGGGGGGACCCATTTCAGCGTGACACCAGGGGTAGGAACCAAAAAACGGGGGTAGGAAACAAAAAAAAACGGGCCCCCGTTTCCGGGGGGACCCTTTTAAGCGTCACACCGGGGGTAAGAACAAAAAAAACGGGGGTAGGAACCCAAAAAACGGGCCCCCGTTTCCGGGGGGACCCATTTAAGCGTGACACCAGGGGTAGGAACCAAAAAACGGGGGTAGGAACCAAAAAACGGGAGTAGGAACCAAAAAAATGGGCCCCCCGTTTCCGGGGGGACCCATTTAAGCGCGACACCGGGGGTGGAAACCAAAAAACGGGGGTAGGAACCAAAAAAACGGGGGTCCTGTTTCAGGGGGGGACCCATTTAAGCGTGACACCAGGGGTAGGAACCAAAAAACGGGGGTAGGAACCAAAAAAAACGGGCCCCCGTTTCCGGGGGGAACGATTTAAGCGCGACACTGGGGGTAGGAACCAAAAAACGGGGGTAGGAACCATAAAAACGGGGTCCCGTTTCTGGGGGGACCATTTAAGCGCGACACCGGAGGTAGGAACCAAAAAACGGGGGTAGGAACGAAAAAAAGGGGTCCCGTTTCCGGGGGAACCCATTTAAGCGCGACACTGGGGGTAGGAACCAAAAAACGGGGGTAGGAACCAAAAAAACGGGGGTCCCGTTTCCGGGGGGACCCATTTAAGCGCGACACTGGAGGTAGGAACCAAAAAACGGGGGTAGGAACCAAAAAAAACGGGCCCCCATTTCCGGGGGGGACCCATTTTAAGCGTGACACGGGGGTGGAAACCAAAAAAAGGGGGTAGGAACCAAAAAAAACGGGCCCCCGTTTCCGGGGGGACCCATTTAAGCGTGACACCGGGGGTAGGAACCAAAAAACGGGAGTAGGAACCAAAAAAAAGGGCCCCCGTTTCCGGGGGGACCATTTAAGCGCGACACCGGGGGTAGGAACCAAAAAACAGGGGTAGGAACCAAAAAAAACGGGCCCCCGTTTCCGGGGGGGCCCATTTAAGCGCGACACCAGGGGTAGGAACCAAAAAACGGGGGTAGGAACCATAAAAACGGCGTCCCGTTTCCTGGGGGGACCCATTTAAGCGCGACACCGGAGGTAGGAACCAATAAACGGGGGTAGGAACCAAAAAAACGGGCCCCCGTTTCCGGGGGGACCCATTTAAGCGCGGCACCGGGGGTAGGAACCAAAAAACGGGGGGAGGAACCTAAAGAATGGGACCCCGTTTCCGGGGGGACCCATTTAAGCTCGTCACCGGCGGTAGGAACCAAAAAACGGGGGTAGGAAACAAAAAAAAACGGGCCCCCGTTTCCGGGGGTACCCATTTAAGCGCGACACCGGGGTAGGAACCAAAAAACGGGGGTAGGAACCAAAAAAACGGGCCCCCGTTTCCGGGGGGACCCATTTAACCGCGACACCAGGGGTAGGAACCAAAAACGGGGGTAGGAACCAAAAAAATGGGCCCCTGTTTCCGGGGGACCCATTTAAGCGCGACACAGGGGGTAGGAACCAAAAAACGGGGGTAGGAACCAAAAAAAACGGCGTCCCGTTTCTGGGGGGACCCATTTAAGCGCGACACCGGAGGTAGGAACCAATAAACGGGGGTAGGAACCAAAAAAACGGGCCCCCGTTTCCGGGGGGACCCATTTAAGCGCGGCACCGGGGGTAGGAACCAAAAAACGGGGGGAGGAACCTAAAGAATGGGACCCCGTTTCCGGGGGGGACCCATTTAAGCTCGTCACCGGCGGTAGGAACCAAAAAACGGGGGTAGGAAACAAAAAAAACGGGCCCCCGTTTCCGGGGGTAACCCATTTAAGCGCGACAACCGGGGTAGGAACCAAAAAACGGGGGTAGGAACATAAAAAATGGCCCCCGTTTCCGGGGGGGACCCATTTAAGCGCGACACCGGGGGTAGGAACCAAAAAACGGGGGTAGGAACCAAAAACGGGCCCCCGTTTCCGGGGGGACCCATTTAAGCGCGACACCGGGGGTAGGAACCAAAAAACGGGGGTAGGAACCAAAAAAACGGGCCCCCGTTTCCGGGGGACCCATTTAAGCGCGACACCGGGGGTAGGAACCAAAAAAACGGGGGTAGGAACCAAAAAAACGGGCACCTGTTTCCGGGGGGACGCATTTAAGCGTGACACCGGGGGTAGGAACCAAAAAACGGGGATAGGAACCAAAAAAACGGGCCCCCGTTTCCGGGGGGACCCATTTAAGCGCGGCACCTGGGGTAGGAACCAAAAAACGGGGTTAGGAACCAAAAAACGTTCCCCGTTTCCGGGGGGACCCATTTAAGCTCGACACCGGCGGTAGGAACCAAAAAACGGGGTAGGAACCAAAAAAAACGGGCACCTGTTTCCGGGGGGACGCATTTAAGCGTGACACCGGGGGTAGGAACCAAAAAACGGGGGTAGGAACCAAAAAAAACGGGCCCCCGTTTCCGGGGGGACCCATTTAAGCGCGGCACCGGGGGTAGGAACCAAAAAATGGGGGTAGTAACCAAAAAAACGGGCCCCGTTTCCGGGGGGACCCCATTTAAGCGTGACACTGGGGGTAGGAACCAAAAAACGGGGCTAGGAACCAAAAAAAAAGGGCCCCCGTTTCCGGGGGGACCCATTTAAGTGCGTCACCGGGGGTAGGAACCAATAAACGGGGGTAGGAACATAAAAAATGGGCCCCCGTTTCCGGGGGGACCCATTTAAGCGTGACACCGGGGGTAGGAACCAAAAAACGGGGGTAGGAACCAAAAAAAACCGGGGTCCCGTTTCCGGAGGGACCCATTTAAGCACGACACCGGGGGTAGGAACCAAAAAACGGGGGTAGGAACCAAAAAAAACGGGCCCCCGTTTCCGGGGGACCCATTTAAGCGCGACACCGGGGGTAAGAACCAAAAAACGGGGGTAGGAACCAAAAAAACGGGCCCCCGTTTCCGGGGGACCCATTTAAGCGCGACACCGGGGGTAGGAACCAAAAAACGGGGGTAGGAACCAAAAAAAACGGCCCCTGTTTCCGGGGGGACCCATTTAAGCGCGACACCGGAGGTAGGAACCAAAAAAATGGGGGTAGGAACCAAAAAAAAACGGGCCCCCCGTTTCCGGGGGGAACGATTTAAGCGCGACACCGGGGGTAGGAACCAAAAAAACGGGGGTAGGAACCAAAAAAAACGGGCCCCCGTTTCCGGGGGGACCCATTTAATAGCGACACCGGGTGTAGGAACGAAAAAAACGGTGGTAGGAACCCAAAAAACGGGCCCCCGTTTCCGGGGGGACCCATTTAAGCGCGTCACCGGGGGTAGGAACCAAAAAACGGGGTAGGAACCAAAAAAACGGGCCCCCGTTTCCGGGGGAACCCATTTAAGCGCGACACCGGGGGTAGGAACCAAAAAACGGGGTAGGAACCAAAAAACGGGCCCCCGTTTCCGGGGGGACCCATTTAAGCGCGACACCAGGGGTAGGAACCAAAAACGGGGGTAGGAACCAAAAAAACGGGGTCCCGTTTCCGGGGGGACCCATTTAAGCGTGACACCAGGGGTAGGAACCAAAAAACGGGGGTAGGAACCAAAAAAACGGGCCCCCGTTTCCGGGGGGACCCTTTTAAGCGTCACACCGGGGGTAAGAACCAAAAAAACGGGGGTAGGAACCAAAAAAACGGGCCCCCGTTTCCGGGGGGGACCCATTTAAGCGCGACACCGGGGGTAGGAACTAAAAAACGGGGGTAGAAACCAAAAAAACGGGACCCCGTTTCCGGGGGGGACCCATTTAAGCGCGACACCGGGGGTAGGAACCAAAAAACGGGGGTAGGAACCAAAAAAACGGGCCCCCGTTTCCGGGGGGAACGATTTAAGCGCGACACCGGGGGTAGGAACCAAAAAACGGGGGTAGGAACCAAAAAAAGGGCCCCCGTTTCCGGGGGGACCCATTTAATTGCGACACGGGGGTAGGAACCAAAGAACGGTGGTAGGAACCCAAAAAACGGGCCCCCGTTTCCGGGGGGACCCATTTAAGCGCGACACCGGGGGTAGGAACGAAAAAAACGGGGGTAGGAACCCAAAAAACGGGGGTAGGAACCCAAAAAACGGGCCCCCGTTTCCGGGGGGACCCATTTAAGCGTGACACCAGTGGTAGGAACCAAAAAACGGGAGTAGGAACCCAAAAAAATGGGCCCCCGTTTCCGGGGGGACCCATTTTAAGCGCGACACCGGGGGTGGAAACCAAAAAACGGGGGTAGGAACCAAAAAAAACGGGGTCCCGTTTCAGGGGGGACCCATTTAAGCGTGACACCAGGGGTAGGAACCAAAAAAACGGGGGTAGGAACCAAAAAAACGGGCCCCCGTTTCCGGGGGGACCCATTTAAGCGCGACACCGGGGGTAGGAACTTAAAAACGGGGGTAGGAACCAAAAAAAACGGGCCCCCGTTTCTGGGGGACCCATTTAAGCGCGACACCGGAGGTAGGAACCAAAAAAACGGGGGTAGGAACCAAAAAAAACGGGCCCCCCGTTTCCGGGGGGACCCATTTAACCGCGACACCAGGGGTAGGAACCAAAAACGGGGGTAGGAACCAAAAAAATGGGCCCCTGTTTCCGGGGGGACCCATTTAAGCGCGACACCGGGGGTAGGAACCAAAAAACGGGGGTAGGAACCATAAAAACGGCGTCCCGTTTCTGGGGGGACCCATTTAAGCGCGACACCGGAGGTAGGAACCAATAAACGGGGGTAGGAACCAAAAAAACGGGCCCCCGTTTCCGGGGGGAACGATTTAAGCGCGGACACCGGGGGTAGGAACCAAAAAACGGGGGTAGGAACCAAAAAAACTGGCCCCCGTTTCTGGGGGGAACGATTTAAGCGCGACACCGGGGGTAGGAACCAAAAAACGGGAGTTAGGAACCAAAAAAACAGGCCCCCGTTTCCAGGGGGAGCCATTTAAGCGCGACACCGGGGGTAGTAACCAAAAAACGGGGGTAGGAACCAAAAAAAAAACGGTCCCCCGTTTCCGGGGGGACCCATTTAAGCGCGACACCGGGGGTAGGAACCAAAAAACGGGGGTAGGAACCAAAAAAAACGGGGTACCGTTTCCGGGGGGACCCATTTAAGCGTGACACCAGGGGTAGGAACCAAAAAACGGGGGTAGGAACCAAAAAAACGGGCCCCTGTTTCCGGGGGGACCCATTTAAGCGCGACACCGGAGGTAGGAACCAAAAAACGGGGGTAGGAACCAAAAAAATGGGCCCCCGTTTCCGGGGGGACCCATTTAAGCGCGACACCCGGGGGTAGGAACCAAAAAACGGGGGTAGGAACCAAAAAAACGGGGTCCCGTTTCTGGGGGGACCCATTTAAGCGCGTCACCGGGGGTAGGAACCAAAAAAGGGGGGTAGGAACCAAAAAAAACGGGCCCCCGTTTCCGGGGGGAACGATTTAAGCGCGACACCGGGGGTAGGAACCAAAAAACGGGGTAGGAACCAAAAAAAAGGGGCCCCGTTTCCGGGGGGACCCATTTAATAGCGACACCAGGTGTAGGAACCAAAAAACGGTGGTAGGAACCCAAAAAACGGGCCCCCGTTTCCGGGGGGACCCATTTAAGCGCGTCACCGGGGGTAGGAACCAAAAAACGGGGGTAGGAACCAAAAAAACGGGCCCCCGTTTCCGGGGGAAACCCATTTAAGCACGACACCGGGGGTAGGAACCAAAAAACGGGGTAGGAACCAAAAAAAAACGGGCCCCCGTTTCCGGGGGGACCCATTTAAGCGCGACACCGGGGGTAGGAACCAAAAAACGGGGGTAGGAACCAAAAAAAAGGGCCCCCGTTTCCGGGGGGACCCATTTAAGCGCGACACCGGGGGTAGGAACCAAAAAACGGGGGTAGGAACCAAAAAAAACGGGGGTCCCGTTTCCAGGGGGACCCATTTAAGCGTGACACCAGGGGTAGGAACCAAAAAACGGGGGTAGGAAACAAAAAAACGGGCCCCCGTTTCCGGGGGGACCCTTTTAAGCGTCACACCGGGGGTAAGAACAAAAAAACGGGGGTAGGAACCCAAAAAACGGGCCCCCGTTTCCGGGGGGACCCATTTAAGCGTGACACCAGGGTAGGAACCAAAAAAACGGGGGTAGGAACCAAAAAACGGGAGTAGGAACCAAAAAAATGGGCCCCCGTTTCCGGGGGGACCCATTTAAGCGCGACACCGGGGGTGGAAACCAAAAAACGGGGGTAGGAACCAAAAAAACGGGGTCCTGTTTTCAGGGGGGACCCATTTAAGCGTGACACCAGGGGTAGGAACCAAAAAACGGGGGTAGGAACCAAAAAAACGGGCCCCCGTTTCCGGGGGGAACGATTTAAGCGCGACACTGGGGGTAGGAACCAAAAAACGGGGGTAGGAACCATAAAAACGGGGTCCCGTTTCTGGGGGGACCCATTTAAGCGCGACACCGGAGGTAGGAACCAAAAAACGGGGGTAGGAACGAAAAAAAGGGGTCCCGTTTCCGGGGGAACCCATTTAAGCGCGACACTGGGGGTAGGAACAAAAAACGGGGGTAGGACCAAAAAAACGGGGTCCCGTTTCCGGGGGGACCCATTTAAGCGCGACACTGGAGGTAGGAACCAAAAAACGGGGGTAGGAACCAAAAAAACGGGCCCCCATTTCCGGGGGACCCATTTAAGCATGACACCGGGGGTGGAAACCAAAAAAAGGGGGTAGGAACCAAAAAAAACGGGCCCCCGTTTCCGGGGGGACCCCTTTAAGCGTGACACCGGGGGTAGGAACCAAAAAACGGGAGTAGGAACCAAAAAAAAGGGCCCCCGTTTCCGGGGGGACCCATTTAAGCGCGACACCGGGGTAGGAACCAAAAAACAGGGGTAGGAACCAAAAAAAACGGGCCCCCGTTTCCGGGGGGGCCCATTTAAGCGCGACACCAGGGGTAGGAACCAAAAAACGGGGGTAGGAACCATAAAAACGGCGTCCCGTTTCTGGGGGGACCCATTTAAGCGCGACACCGGAGGTAGGAACCAATAAACGGGGGTAGGAACCAAAAAAACGGGCCCCCCGTTTCCGGGGGGACCCATTTAAGCGCGGCACCGGGGGTAGGAACCAAAAAACGGGGGGAGGAACCTAAAGAATGGGACCCCGTTTCCGGGGGGACCCATTTAAGCTCGTCACCGGCGGTAGGAACCAAAAAACGGGGGTAGGAAACAAAAAAACGGGCCCCCGTTTCCGGGGGTACCCATTTAAGCGCGACACCGGGGTAGGAACCAAAAAAACGGGGGTAGGAACCAAAAAAAACGGGCCCCCGTTTCCGGGGGGACCCATTTAACCGCGACACCAGGGGTAGGAACCAAAAACGGGGGTAGGAACCAAAAAAAATGGGCCCCTGTTTCCGGGGGACCCATTTAAGCGCGACACAGGGGGTAGGAACCAAAAAACGGGGGTAGGAACCAAAAAAACGGCGTCCCGTTTCTGGGGGGACCCATTTAAGCGCGACACCGGAGGTAGGAACCAATAAACGGGGGTAGGAACCAAAAAAACGGGCCCCCGTTTCCGGGGGGACCCATTTAAGCGCGGCACCGGGGGTAGGAACCAAAAAACGGGGGGAGGAACCTAAAGAATGGGACCCCGTTTCCGGGGGGACCCATTTTAAGCTCGTCACCGGCGGTAGGAACCAAAAAACGGGGGTAGGAAACAAAAAAAACGGGCCCCCGTTTCCGGGGGTACCCATTTAAGCGCGACACCGGGGTAGGAACCAAAAAACGGGGGTAGGAACATAAAAAAATGGGCCCCCCGTTTCCGGGGGGGACCCATTTAAGCGCGACACCGGGGGTAGGAACCAAAAAACGGGGGTAGGAACCAAAAACGGGCCCCCGTTTCCGGGGGGACCCATTTAAGCGCGACACCGGGGGTAGGAACCAAAAAACGGGGGTAGGAACCAAAAAAACGGGCCCCCGTTTCCGGGGGACCCATTTAAGCGCGACACCGGGGGTAGGAACCAAAAAACGGGGGTAGGAACCAAAAAAACGGGGCACCTGTTTCCGGGGGGACGCATTTAAGCGTGACACCGGGGGTAGGAACCAAAAAACGGGGATAGGAACCAAAAAAACGGGCCCCCGTTTCCGGGGGGACCCATTTAAGCGCGGCACCTGGGGTAGGAACCAAAAAACGGGGTTAGGAACCAAAAAACGTTCCCCCGTTTCCGGGGGGGACCCATTTAAGCTCGACACCGGCGGTAGGAACCAAAAAACGGGGGTAGGAACCAAAAAAAACGGGCACCTGTTTCCGGGGGGACGCATTTAAGCGTGACACTGGGGGTAGGAACCAAAAAACGGGGCTAGGAACCAAAAAAAAGGGCCCCCGTTTCCGGGGGGACCCATTTAAGTGCGTCACCGGGGGTAGGAACCAATAAACGGGGGTAGGAACATAAAAAATGGGCCCCCGTTTCCGGGGGGACCCATTTAAGGCGTGACACCGGGGGTAGGAACCAAAAAACGGGGGTAGGAACCAAAAAAACGGGGTCCCGTTTCCGGAGGGACCATTTTAAGCACGACACCGGGGGTAGGAACCAAAAAACGGGGGTAGGAACCAAAAAAACGGGCCCCCGTTTCCGGGGGACCCATTTAAGCGCGACACCGGGGGTAAGAACCAAAAAACGGGGGTAGGAACCAAAAAAACGGGCCCCCGTTTCCGGGGGACCCATTTAAGCGCGGACACCGGGGGTAGGAACCAAAAAACGGGGGTAGGAACCAAAAAAACGGGCCCCCGTTTCCGGGGGGACCATTTAAGCGCGACACCGGTGGTAGGAACCAAAAAACAGGGGTAGTAACCAAAAAAACGGGTCCCCCGTTTCCGGGGGGACCCATTTATGCGTGACACCGTGGGTAGGAACCAAAAAACGGGGGTAGAAACCAAAAAAACGGGGTCCCGTTTCCGGAGGGACCCATTTAAGCGCGACACCGGGGGTAGGAACCAAAAAAAGGGAGTAGGAACCAAAAAAAAACGGGCCCCCGTTTCCGGGGGGGACCCATTTAAGCGCGACACCGGGGGTAGGAACCAAAAAACGGGGGTAGGAACCAAAAAAACGGGCCCCCGTTTCCGGGGGGACCCATTTAAGCGCGACACCGGAGGTAGGAACCAAAAAACGGGCCCCCTATTCTGGGGGGACCCATTTAAGCGCGACACCGGGGGTAGGAACCAAAAAACGGGGGTATTAACCAAAAAAAACGGGGTCCCGTTTCCGGGGGGACCCATTTAAGCGCGGCACCGGTGGTAGGAACCAAAAAACAGGGGTAGGAACCAAAAAAACGGGCCCCCCGTTTCCGGGGGGACCCATTTAAGCGCGACACCGGGGGTAGGAACTAAAAAACGGGGGTAGGAACCAAAAAAAGGGCCCCTGTTTCCGGGGGGACCCATTTAAGCGCGACACCGGGGGTAGGAACCAAAAAACGGGGTAGGAACCAAAAGAACGGGCCCCCGTTTCCGGGGGGAACGATTTAAGCGCGACACCGGGGGTAGGAACCAAAAAACGGGGGTAGGAACCAAAAAAACTGGCCCCCGTTTCTGGGGGGAACGATTTAAGCGCGACACCGGGGGTAGGAACCAAAAAACGGGAGTAGGAACCAAAAAAACAGGCCCCCGTTTCCAGGGGGAGCCATTTAAGCGCGACACCGGGGGTAGTAACCAAAAAACGGGGGTAGGAACCAAAAAAACGGTCCCCCGTTTCCGGGGGGGACCCATTTAAGCGCGACACCGGGGGTAGGAACCAAAAAACGGGGGTAGGAACCAAAAAAAACGGGGTACCGTTTCCGGGGGGACCCATTTAAGCGTGACACAGGGGTAGGAACCAAAAACGGGGGTAGGAACCAAAAAAACGGGCCCCTGTTTCCGGGGGGACCCATTTAAGCGCGACACCGGAGGTAGGAACCAAAAAACGGGGGTAGGAACCAAAAAAATGGGCCCCCGTTTCCGGGGGGACCCATTTAAGCGCGACACCGGGGGTAGGAACCAAAAAACGGGGGGTAGGAACCAAAAAAACGGGGTCCCGTTTCTGGGGGGGACCCATTTTAAGCGCGTCCACCGGGGGTAGGAACCAAAAAAGGGGGGTAGGAACCAAAAAAAACGGGCCCCCGTTTCCGGGGGGAACGATTTAAGCGCGACACCGGGGGTAGGAACCAAAAAACGGGGGTAGGAACCAAAAAAAAGGGGCCCCGTTTCCCGGGGGGACCCATTTAATAGCGGACACCAGGTGTAGGAACCAAAAAAACGGTGGTAGGAACCCAAAAAACGGGCCCCCGTTTCCGGGGGGACCCATTTAAGCGCGTCACCGGGGGTAGGAACCAAAAAACGGGGTAGGAACCAAAAAAAACGGGCCCCCGTTTCCGGGGGAACCCATTTAAGCACGACACCGGGGGTAGGAACCAAAAAACGGGGTAGGAACCAAAAAAAACGGGCCCCCGTTTCCGGGGGGACCCATTTAAGTGCGACACCGGGGGTAGGAACCAAAAAACGGGGGTAGGAACCAAAAAAAAGGGCCCCCGTTTCCGGGGGGACCCATTTAAGCGCGACACCGGGGGTAGGAACCAAAAAACGGGGGTAGGAACCAAAAAAAACGGGGTCCCGTTTCCAGGGGGACCCATTTAAGCGTGACACCAGGGGTAGAACCAAAAAACGGGGGTAGGAAACAAAAAACGGGCCCCCGTTTCCGGGGGGACCCTTTTAAGCGTCACACCGGGGGTAAGAACAAAAAAAACGGGGGTAGGAACCCAAAAAAACGGGCCCCCGTTTCCGGGGGGACCCATTTAAGCGTGACACCAGGGGTAGGAACCAAAAAACGGGGGTAGGAACCAAAAAAACGGGAGTAGGAACCAAAAAAATGGGCCCCCGTTTCCGGGGGGACCCATTTAAGCGCGACACCGGGGGTGGAAACCAAAAAACGGGGGTAGGAACCAAAAAAACGGGGGTCCTGTTTCAGGGGGGACCCATTTAAGCGTGACACCAGGGGTAGGAACCAAAAAAACGGGGGTAGGAACCAAAAAAAACGGGCCCCCGTTTCCGGGGGGGAACGATTTAAGCGCGACACTGGGGGTAGGAACAAAAAACGGGGGTAGGAACCATAAAAACGGGGGTCCCGTTTCTGGGGGGGACCCATTTAAAGCGCGACACCGGAGGTAGGAACCAAAAAACGGGGGTAGGAACGAAAAAAAGGGGTCCCGTTTCCGGGGGAACCCATTTAAGCGCGACACTGGGGGTAGGAACCAAAAAACGGGGGTAGGAACCAAAAAAACGGGGTCCCGTTTCCGGGGGGACCCATTTAAGCGCGACACTGGAGGTAGGAACCAAAAAACGGGGGTAGGAACCAAAAAAACGGCCCCCATTTCCGGGGGGACCCATTTAAGCGTGACACCGGGGGTGGAAACCAAAAAAAGGGGGGTAGGAACCAAAAAAAAACGGGCCCCCGTTTCCGGGGGGACCCCTTTAAGCGTGACACGGGGGTAGGAACCAAAAAACGGGAGTAGGAACCAAAAAAAAGGGCCCCCGTTTCCGGGGGGACCCATTTAAGCGCGACACCGGGGGTAGGAACCAAAAAACAGGGGTAGGAACCAAAAAACGGGCCCCCGTTTCCGGGGGGGCCCATTTAAGCGCGACACCAGGGGTAGGAACCAAAAAACGGGGGTAGGAACCATAAAAACGGCGTCCCGTTTCTGGGGGACCATTTAAGCGCGACACCGGAGGTAGGAACCAATAAAACGGGGGTAGGAACCAAAAAAACGGGCCCCCGTTTCCGGGGGGACCCATTTAAAGCGCGGCACCGGGGGTAGGAACCAAAAAACGGGGGGAGGAACCTAAAGAATGGGACCCCGTTTCCGGGGGGACCCATTTAAGCTCGTCACCGGCGGTAGGAACCAAAAAACGGGGGTAGGAAACAAAAAAAAACGGGCCCCCGTTTCCGGGGGTACCCATTTAAGCGCGACACCGGGGTAGGAAACCAAAAAACGGGGGTAGGAAACCAAAAAAACGGGCCCCCGTTTCCGGGGGGACCCATTTAACCGCGACACCAGGGGTAGGAACCAAAAACGGGGGTAGGAACCAAAAAAATGGGCCCCTGTTTCCGGGGGACCCATTTAAGCGCGACACAGGGGGTAGGAACCAAAAAACGGGGGTAGGAACCAAAAAAAACGGCGTCCCGTTTCTGGGGGGACCCATTTTAAGCGCGACACCGGAGGTAGGAACCAATAAACGGGGGTAGGAACCAAAAAAAACGGGCCCCCGTTTCCGGGGGGGACCCATTTAAGCGCGGCACCGGGGGTAGGAACCAAAAAACGGGGGGAGGAACCTAAAGAATGGGACCCGTTTCCGGGGGGACCATTTAAGCTCGTCACCGGCGGTAGGAACCAAAAAACGGGGGTAGGAAACAAAAAAAACGGGCCCCCGTTTCCGGGGGTACCCATTTAAGCGCGACACCGGGGTAGGAACCAAAAAACGGGGGTAGGAACATAAAAAAATGGGCCCCCGTTTCCGGGGGGGACCCATTTAAGCGCGACACCGGGGGTAGGAACCAAAAAACGGGGGTAGGAACCAAAAACGGGCCCCCGTTTCCGGGGGGACCCATTTAAGCGCGACACCGGGGGTAGGAACCAAAAAAACGGGGGTAGGAACCAAAAAAACGGGCCCCCGTTTCCGGGGGACCCATTTAAGCGCGACACCGGGGGTAGGAACCAAAAAACGGGGGTAGGAACCAAAAAAACGGGCACCTGTTTCCGGGGGGACGCATTTAAGCGTGACACCGGGGGTAGGAACCAAAAAACGGGGATAGGAACCAAAAAAACGGGCCCCCGTTTCCGGGGGGACCATTTAAGCGCGGCACCTGGGGTAGGAACCAAAAAACGGGGTTAGGAACCAAAAAACGTTCCCCGTTTCCGGGGGGACCCATTTAAGCTCGACACCGGCGGTAGGAACCAAAAAACGGGGGTAGGAACCAAAAAAAACGGGCACCTGTTTCCGGGGGGACGCATTTAAGCGTGACACTGGGGGTAGGAACCAAAAAACGGGGCTAGGAACCAAAAAAAAGGGCCCCCGTTTCCGGGGGGACCATTTAAGTGCGTCACCGGGGGTAGGAACCAATAAACGGGGGTAGGAACATAAAAAATGGGCCCCCGTTTCCGGGGGGACCCATTTAAGCGTGACACCGGGGGTAGGAACCAAAAAACGGGGGTAGGAACCAAAAAAAAACGGGGTCCCCGTTTCCGGAGGGACCCATTTAAGCACGACACCGGGGGTAGGAACCAAAAAACGGGGGTAGGAACCAAAAAAACGGGCCCCCGTTTCCGGGGGACCCATTTAAGCGCGACACCGGGGGTAAGAACCAAAAAACGGGGGTAGGAACCAAAAAAACGGGCCCCCGTTTCCGGGGGGACCCATTTAAGCGCGACACCGGGGGTAGGAACCAAAAAAACGGGGGTAGGAACCAAAAAAACGGGCCCCCGTTTCCGGGGGGACCCATTTAAGCGCGACACCGGTGGTAGGAACCAAAAAACAGGGGTAGTAACCAAAAAAACGGGTCCCCCGTTTCCGGGGGGACCCATTTATGCGTGACACCGTGGGTAGGAACCAAAAAACGGGGGTAGAAACCAAAAAAACGGGGTCCCGTTTCCGGAGGGACCCATTTAAGCGCGACACCGGGGGTAGGAACCAAAAAAAGGGAGTAGGAACCAAAAAAAACGGGCCCCCGTTTCCGGGGGGACCCATTTAAGCGCGACACCGGGGGTAGGAACCAAAAAACGGGGGTAGGAACCAAAAAAACGGGCCCCCGTTTCCGGGGGGACCCATTTAAGCGCGACACCGGAGGTAGGAACCAAAAAAACGGGCCCCCTATTCTGGGGGGACCCATTTAAGCGCGACACCGGGGGTAGGAACCAAAAAACGGGGGTATTAACCAAAAAAACGGGGTCCCGTTTCCGGGGGGACCCATTTAAGCGCGGCACCGGTGGTAGGAACCAAAAAACAGGGGTAGGAACCAAAAAAACGGGCCCCCGTTTCCGGGGGGACCCATTTAAGCGCGACACCGGGGGTAGGAACTAAAAAACGGGGGTAGGAACCAAAAAAAGGGCCCCTGTTTCCGGGGGGACCCATTTAAGCGCGACACCGGGGGTAGGAACCAAAAAACGGGGGTAGGAACCAAAAGAACGGGCCCCCGTTTCCGGGGGGAACGATTTAAGCGCGACACCGGGGGTAGGAACCAAAAAACGGGGGTAGGAACCAAAAAAAGGGCCCCCGCTTCCGGGAGGACCCATTTAATTGCGACACCGGGGGTAGGAACCAAAAAAAGGGGGTAGGAACCAAAAGAACGGGCCCCCGTTTCCGGGGGGAACGATTTAAGCGCGACACCGGGGGTAGGAACCAAAAAAAGGGGGTAGGAACGAAAAAAAACGGGCCCCCGTTTCCGGGGGGAACGATTTAAGCGCGACACCGGGGGTTGGAACCAAGAAACGGGGGTAGGAACCAAAAAAACGGGCCCCCGTTTCCGGGGGGAACGATTAAAGCGCGACACCCGGGGTTGGAACCAAAAAACGGGGCTAGGAACCAAAAAAACGGGCCCCCGTTTCCGGGGGGACCAATTTAATTGCGACACCGGGGGTAGGAACCAAAAAACGGGGGTAGGAACCAAAAAAACGGGCCCCCGTTCTCCGGGGGGACCCATTTAAGCGCGACACCAGGGGTAGGAACCAAAAAACGGGGGTAGGAACCAAAAAAAACGGGTCCCCGTTTCCGGGGCGACCCATTTAAGCGCGACACCGGGGGTAGGAACCAAAAAACAGGGGTAGGAACCATAAAAACGGGGTCCCGTTTCTGGGGGGACCCATTTAAGCGCGACACCGGAGGTAGGAACCAAAAAAACGGGGGTAGGAACCAAAAAAACGGGGTCCCGTTTCCGGGGGAACCCATTTAAGCGCGACACTGGGGGTAGGAACCAAAAAACGGGGGTAGGAACCAAAAAAAACGGGGTCCCGTTTCCGGGGGGACCCATTTAAGCGCGACACTGGAGGTAGGAACCAGAAAACGGGGGTAGGAACCAAAAAAAACGGGCCCCCGTTTCCGGGGGGAACGATTTAAGCGCGACACCGGGGGTAGGAACCAAAAAAACGGGGGTAGGAACCCAAAAAACGGGCCCCCTTTTCCGGGGGGACCCATTTAAGCGCGACACCGGGGGTAGGAACTAAAAAACGGGGGTAGAAACCAAAAAAACGGGACCCCGTTTCCGGGGGGACCCATTTACGCGAGACACCGGGGGTAGGAACCAAAAAATGGGGGTAGGAAGCAAAAAAACGGTCCCCCGTTTCCGGGGGGAACGATTTAAGCGCGACACCGGGGGTAGGAACCAAAAAACGGGGGTAGGAACCAAAAAAAGGGCCCCCGTTTCCGGGGGGACCCACTTAATTGCGACACCGGGGGAGGAACCAAAAAACGGGGGGAGGAACCTAAAGAATGGGACCCCGTTTCCGGGGGGACCCATTTAAGCTCGTCACCGGCGGTAGGAACCAAAAAACGGGGGTAGGAAACAAAAAAACGGGCCCCCGTTTCCGGGGGTACCCATTTAAGCGCGACACCGGGGTAGGAACCAAAAAACGGGGGTAGGAACATAAAAAATGGGCCCCCGTTTCCGGGGGGGACCCATTTAAGCGCGACACCGGGGGTAGGAACCAAAAAACGGGGGTAGGAACCAAAAACGGGCCCCCGTTTCCGGGGGGACCCATTTAAGCGCGACACCGGGGGTAGGAACCAAAAAACGGGGGTAGGAACCAAAAAAACGGGCCCCCGTTTCCGGGGGACCCATTTAAGCGCGACACCGGGGGTAGGAACCAAAAAACGGGGGTAGGAACCAAAAAAACGGGCACCTGTTTCCGGGGGGACGCATTTAAGCGTGACACCGGGGGTAGGAACCAAAAAACGGGGATAGGAACCAAAAAAACGGGCCCCCGTTTCCGGGGGGACCCATTTAAGCGCGGCACCTGGGGTAGGAACCAAAAAACGGGGTTAGGAACCAAAAAACGTTCCCCGTTTCCGGGGGGACCCATTTAAGCTCGACACCGGCGGTAGGAACCAAAAAACGGGGGTAGGAACCAAAAAAACGGGCACCTGTTTCCGGGGGGACGCATTTAAGCGTGACACTGGGGGTAGGAACCAAAAAACGGGGCTAGGAACCAAAAAAAAGGGCCCCCGTTTCCGGGGGGACCCATTTAAGTGCGTCACCGGGGGTAGGAACCAATAAACGGGGGTAGGAACATAAAAAATGGGCCCCCGTTTCCGGGGGGACCCATTTAAGCGTGACACCGGGGGTAGGAACCAAAAAACGGGGGTAGGAACCAAAAAAACGGGGTCCCGTTTCCGGAGGGACCCATTTAAGCACGACACCGGGGGTAGGAACCAAAAAACGGGGGTAGGAACCAAAAAAACGGGCCCCCGTTTCCGGGGGACCCATTTAAGCGCGACACCGGGGGTAAGAACCAAAAAACGGGGGTAGGAACCAAAAAAAACGGGCCCCCGTTTCCGGGGGACCCATTTAAGCGCGACACCGGGGGTAGGAACCAAAAAACGGGGGTAGGAACCAAAAAAACGGGCCCCCGTTTCCGGGGGGACCCATTTAAGCGCGACACCGGTGGTAGGAACCAAAAAACAGGGGTAGTAACCAAAAAAACGGGTCCCCGTTTCCGGGGGGACCCATTTATGCGTGACACCGTGGGTAGGAACCAAAAAACGGGGGTAGAAACCAAAAAAACGGGGTCCCGTTTCCGGAGGGACCCATTTAAGCGCGACACCGGGGGTAGGAACCAAAAAAAGGGAGTAGGAACCAAAAAAAACGGGCCCCCGTTTCCGGGGGGACCCATTTAAGCGCGACACCGGGGGTAGGAACCAAAAAACGGGGGTAGGAACCAAAAAAACGGGCCCCCGTTTCCGGGGGGACCCATTTAAGCGCGACACCGGAGGTAGGAACCAAAAAAACGGGCCCCCTATTCTGGGGGGACCCATTTAAGCGCGACACCGGGGGTAGGAACCAAAAAACGGGGGTATTAACCAAAAAAACGGGGTCCCGTTTCCGGGGGGACCCATTTAAGCGCGGCACCGGTGGTAGGAACCAAAAAACAGGGGTAGGAACCAAAAAATCGGGCCCCCGTTTCCGGGGGGACCCATTTAAGCGCGACACCGGGGGTAGGAACTAAAAAACGGGGGTAGGAACCAAAAAAAGGGCCCCTGTTTCCGGGGGGACCCATTTAAGCGCGACACCGGGGGTAGGAACCAAAAAACGGGGGTAGGAACCAAAAGAACGGGCCCCCGTTTCCGGGGGGAACGATTTAAGCGCGACACCGGGGGTAGGAACCAAAAAACGGGGGTAGGAACCAAAAAAAGGGCCCCCGCTTCCGGGAGGACCCATTTAATTGCGACACCGGGGGTAGGAACCAAAAAAAGGGGGTAGGAACCAAAAGAACGGGCCCCCGTTTCCGGGGGGAACGATTTAAGCGCGACACCGGGGGTAGGAACCAAAAAAAGGGGGTAGGAACGAAAAAAACGGGCCCCCGTTTCCGGGGGGAACGATTTAAGCGCGACACCGGGGGTTGGAACCAAGAAACGGGGGTAGGAACCAAAAAAACGGGCCCCCGTTTCCGGGGGGAACGATTAAAGCGCGACACCGGGGGTTGGAACCAAAAAACGGGGCTAGGAACCAAAAAAACGGGCCCCCGTTTCCGGGGGGACCAATTTAATTGCGACACCGGGGGTAGGAACCAAAAAACGGGGGTAGGAACCAAAAAAACGGGCCCCCGTTTCCGGGGGAACCCATTTAAGCGCGACACCGGGGTAGGAACCAAAAAACGGGGGTAGGAACCAAAAAAACGGGCCCCCGTTTCCGGGGGGACCCATTTAAGCGCGACACCAGGGGTAGGAACCAAAAAACGGGGGTAGGAACCAAAAAAAACGGGTCCCCGTTTCCGGGGCGACCCATTTAAGCGCGACACCGGGGGTAGGAACCAAAAAACAGGGGTAGGAACCATAAAAACGGGGTCCCGTTTCTGGGGGGACCCATTTAAGCGCGACACCGGAGGTAGGAACCAAAAAACGGGGGTAGGAACCAAAAAAACGGGGTCCCGTTTCCGGGGGAACCCATTTAAGCGCGACACTGGGGGTAGGAACCAAAAAACGGGGGTAGGAACCAAAAAAAACGGGGTCCCGTTTCCGGGGGGACCCATTTAAGCGCGACACTGGAGGTAGGAACCAGAAAACGGGGGTAGGAACCAAAAAAACGGGCCCCCGTTTCCGGGGGGAACGATTTAAGCGCGACACCGGGGGTAGGAACCAAAAAAACGGGGGTAGGAACCCAAAAAAACGGGCCCCCTTTTCCGGGGGGACCCATTTAAGCGCGACACCGGGGGTAGGAACTAAAAAACGGGGGTAGAAACCAAAAAAAACGGGACCCCGTTTCCGGGGGGACCCATTTACGCGAGACACCGGGGGTAGGAACCAAAAAATGGGGGTAGGAAGCAAAAAAAACGGTCCCCCGTTTCCGGGGGGAACGATTTAAGCGCGACACCGGGGGTAGGAACCAAAAAACGGGGGTAGGAACCAAAAAAAGGGCCCCCGTTTCCGGGGGGACCCACTTAATTGCGACACCGGGGGAGGAACCAAAAAACGGTGGTAGGAACCCAAAAAACGGGCCCCCGTTTCCGGGGGGACCCATTTAAGCGCGACACCGGGGGTAGGAACCAAAAAACGGGGGTAGGAACCAAAAAAACGGGCCCCCGTTTCCAGGGGGACCCATTTAAGCGTGACACCAGGGGTAGGAACCAAAAAACGGGAGTAGGAACCAAAAAAACGGGCCCCCGTTTCCGGGGGGACACCTTTAAGCGCGACACCGGGGGTGGAAACCAAAAAACGGGGGTAGGAACCAAAAAAAGGGCCCCCGTTTCCGGGGGGACCCATTTAAGCGCGACACCGGAGCTAGGAACTAAAAAACGGGGGTAGGAACCAAAAAAACGGGCCCCCGTTTCCGGGGGGACCCATTTAAGCGCGACACCGGGGGTAGGAACCAAAAAACAGGGGTAGGAACCATAAAAAAGGGGCCCCCGTTTCCGGGGGGACCCATTTAAGCGTCACACCGGGGGTAGGAACAAAAAAAACGGGGTCCCGTTTCTGGGGGGACCCATTTAAGCGCGACACCGGAGGTAGGAACCAAAAAACGGGGCTAGGAACCAAAAAAACGGGCCCCCGTTTCCGGGGGGACCCATTTAAGCGCGACACCGGGGGTAGGAACCAAAAAATGGGGGTAGGAACCAAAAAAACGGGCCCCCGTTTCCGGGGGGAACGATTTAAGCGCGACATCGGGGGTAGGAACCAAAAAACGGGGTTAGGAACCAAAAAAACCGGCCCCTGTTTCCGGGGGGACCCATTTAATTGCGACACCGGGGGTAGGAACCAAAAAACGGGGGTAGGAACCCAAAAAACTGGCCCCCGTTTCCGGGGGGACCCATTTAAGCGCGACACCGGGGGGTAGGAACCAAAAAACGAGGGTAGGAACCAAAAAAACGGGCCCCCGTTTCCGGGGGGACCCATTTAAGCGCGACACCGGAGGTAGGAACCAAAAAATGGGGGTAGGAACCAAAAAAACGGGCCCCCGTTTCCGGGGGTAACGATTTAAGCGCGACACCGGGGGTAGGAACCAAAAAACGGGGGTAGGAACCAAAAAAACGGGCCCCCGTTTCCGGGGGAACCCATTTAAGCGCGACACCGGGGGTAGGAACCAAAAAACGGGGTAGGAACCAAAAAAACGGGCCCCCGTTTCCGGGGGGACCCATTTAAGCGCGAAACCAGGGGTAGGAACCAAAAACGGGGGTAGGAACCAAAAAAACGGGGTCCCGTTTCCGGGGGGACCCATTTAAGCGTGACACCAGGGGTAGGAACCAAAAAACGGGGGTAGGAACCAAAAAAACGGGCCCCCGTTTCCGGGGGGACCCTTTTAAGCGTCACACCGGGGGTAAGAACCAAAAAACGGGGGTAGGAACCAAAAAAACGGGCCCCCGTTTCCGGGGGGACCCATTTAAGCGCGACACCGGGGGTAGGAACTAAAAAACGGGGGTAGAAACCAAAAAAACGGGACCCCGTTTCCGGGGGGACCCATTTAAGCGCGACACCGGGGGTAGGAACCAAAAAATGGGGGTAGGAACCAAAAAAACGGGCCCCCGTTTCCGGGGGGAACGATTTAAGCGCGACACCGGGGGTAGGAACCAAAAAACGGGGGTAGGAACCAAAAAAAGGGCCCCCGTTTCCGGGGGGACCCATTTAATTGCGACACCGGGGGTAGGAACCAAAGAACGGTGGTAGGAACCCAAAAAACGGGCCCCCGTTTCCGGGGGGACCCATTTAAGCGCGACACCGGGGGTAGGAACCAAAAAACGGGGGTAGGAACCCAAAAAACGGGCCCCCGTTTCCGGGGGGACCCATTTAAGCGTGACACCAGTGGTAGGAACCAAAAAACGGGAGTAGGAACCAAAAAAATGGGCCCCCGTTTCCGGGGGGACCCATTTAAGCGCGACACCGGGGGTGGAAACCAAAAAACGGGGGTAGGAACCAAAAAAACGGGGTCCCGTTTCAGGGGGGACCCATTTAAGCGTGACACCAGGGGTAGGAACCAAAAAACGGGGGTAGGAACCAAAAAAACGGGCCCCCGTTTCCGGGGGGACCCATTTAAGCGCGACACCGGGGGTAGGAACTTAAAAACGGGGGTAGGAACCAAAAAAACGGGCCCCCGTTTCTGGGGGGACCCATTTAAGCGCGACACCGGAGGTAGGAACCAAAAAACGGGGGTAGGAACCAAAAAAACGGGCCCCCGTTTCCGGGGGGACCCATTTAACCGCGACACCAGGGGTAGGAACCAAAAACGGGGGTAGGAACCAAAAAAATGGGCCCCTGTTTCCGGGGGACCCATTTAAGCGCGACACAGGGGGTAGGAACCAAAAAACGGGGGTAGGAACCATAAAAACGGCGTCCCGTTTCTGGGGGGACCCATTTAAGCGCGACACCGGAGGTAGGAACCAATAAACGGGGGTAAGAACCAAAAAAACGGGCCCCCGTTTCCGGGGGGACCCATTTAAGCGCGGCACCGGGGGTAGGAACCAAAAAACGGGGGGAGGAACCTAAAGAATGGGACCCCGTTTCCGGGGGGACCCATTTAAGCTCGTCACCGGCGGTAGGAACCAAAAAACGGGGTTAGGAAACAAAAAAACGGGCCCCCGTTTCCGGGGGTACCCATTTAAGCGCGACACCGGGGTAGGAACCAAAAAACGGGGGTAGGAACATAAAAAATGGGCCCCCGTTTCCGGGGGGGACCCATTTAAGCGCGACACCGGGGGTAGGAACCAAAAAACGGGGTTAGGAACCAAAAAACGGGCCCCACGGGCCCCCGTTTCCGGGGGGACCCATTTAAGCGCGACACCGGGGGTAGGAACCAAAAAACGGGGGTAGGAACCAAAAAACGGGCCCCCGTTTCCGGGGGGACCCATTTAAGCGCGACACCGGGGGTAGGAACCAAAAAACGGGGGTAGGAACCAAAAAAACGGGCACCTGTTTCCGGGGGGGACGCATTTAAGTGTGACACCGGGGGTAGGAACCAAAAAAACGGGGGTAGGAACCAAAAAAAACGGGCCCCCGTTTCCGGGGGGACCCATTTACGCGAGACACCGGGGGTAGGAACCAAAAAATGGGGGTAGGAAGCAAAAAAACGGTCCCCCGTTTCCGGGGGGAACGATTTAAGCGCGACACCGGGGTAGGAACCAAAAAACGGGGGTAGGAACCAAAAAAAGGGCCCCCGTTTCCGGGGGGACCCACTTAATTGCGACACCGGGGGAGGAACCAAAAAACGGTGGTAGGAACCCAAAAAACGGGCCCCCGTTTCCGGGGGGACCCATTTAAGCGCGACACCGGGGGTAGGAACCAAAAAACGGGGGTAGGAACCCAAAAAACGGGCCCCCGTTTCCAGGGGGACCCATTTAAGCGTGACACCAGGGGTAGGAACCAAAAAACGGGAGTAGGAACCAAAAAAACGGGCCCCCGTTTCCGGGGGGACACCTTTAAGCGCGACACCGGGGGTGGAAACCAAAAAACGGGGGTAGTAACCAAAAAAACGGGTCCCCGTTTCCGGGGGGACCCCATTTATGCGTGACACCGTGGGTAGGAACCAAAAAACGGGGGTAGAAACCAAAAAAAACGGGGTCCCGTTTCCGGAGGGACCCATTTAAGCGCGACACCGGGGTAGGAACCAAAAAAAGGGAGTAGGAACCAAAAAAAAACGGGCCCCGTTTCCGGGGGGACCCATTTAAGCGCGACACCGGGGGTAGGAACCAAAAAAACGGGGGTAGGAACCAAAAAAACGGGCCCCCGTTTCCGGGGGACCCATTTAAGCGCGACACCGGAGGTAGGAACCAAAAAAACGGGCCCCCTATTCTGGGGGGACCCATTTAAGCGCGACACCGGGGTAGGAACAAAAAAACGGGGGTATTAACCAAAAAAAACGGGGTCCCGTTTCCGGGGGGACACATTTAAGCGCGGCACCGGTGGTAGGAACCAAAAAACAGGGGTAGGAACCAAAAAAAACGGGCCCCGTTTCCGGGGGGACCCATTTAAGCGCGACACCGGGGGTAGGAACTAAAAAACGGGGGTAGGAACCAAAAAAAGGGCCCCGTTTCCGGGGGGACCCATTTAAGCGCGACACCGGGGGTAGGAACCAAAAAACGGGGGTAGGAACCAAAAGAACGGGCCCCCGTTTCCGGGGGGAACGATTTAAGCGCGACACCGGGGGTAGGAACCAAAAAACGGGGGTAGGAACCAAAAAAAGGGCCCCCGTTTCCGGGAGGACACATTTAATTGCGACACCGGGGGTAGGAACCAAAAAAAAGGGGGTAGGAACCAAAAGAACGGGCCCCCGTTCCGGGGGGAACGATTTAAGCGCGACACCGGGGGTAGGAACCAAAAAAAGGGGGTAGGAACCAAAAAAACGGGCCCCCGTTTCCGGGGGGAACGATTTAAGCGCGACACCGGGGGTTGGAACCAAGAAACGGGGGTAGGAACCAAAAAACGGGCCCCCGTTTCCGGGGGGAACGATTAAAGCGCGACACCGGGGGTTGGAACAAAAAAACGGGGCTAGGAACCAAAAAAAACGGGCCCCCGTTTCCGGGGGGACCCATTTAATTGCGACACCCGGGGGTAGGAACCAAAAAACGGTGGTAGGAACCCAAAAAACGTGCCCCCGTTTCCGGGGGGACCCATTTAAGCGCGACACCGGGGGTAGGAACCAAAAAACGGGGGTAGGAACCAAAAAAACGGGCCCCCGTTTCCGGGGGAACCCATTTAAGCGCGACACCGGGGTAGAACCAAAAAACGGGGGTAGGAACCAAAAAAACGGGCCCCCCGTTTCCGGGGGGACCCATTTAAGCGCGACACCAGGGGTAGGAACCAAAAAACGGGGTAGGAACCAAAAAAAACGGGCCCCCGTTTCCGGGGCGACCCATTTAAGCGCGACACCGGGGGTAGGAACCAAAAAACAGGGGTAGGAACCATAAAAACGGGGTCCCGTTTCTGGGGGGGACCCATTTAAGCGCGACACCGGAGGTAGGAACCAAAAAACGGGGGTAGGAACCAAAAAACGGGGTCCCGTTTCCGGGGGAACCCATTTAAGCGCGACACTGGGGGTAGGAACCAAAAAACGGGGTAGGAACCAAAAAAACGGGGTCCCGTTGCCGGGGGGACCCATTTAAGCGCAACACTGGAGGTAGGAACCAAAAAACGGGGTAGGAACCAAAAAAAACGGGCCCCCGTTTCCGGGGGGAACGATTTAAGCGCGACACCGGGGGTAGGAACCAAAAAAACGGGGGTAGGAACCCAAAAAACGGGCCCCCTTTTCTGGGGGGACCCATTTAAGCGCGACACCGGGGGTAGGAACTAAAAAACGGGGGTAGAAACCAAAAAAAACGGGACCCCGTTTCCGGGGGGACCCATTTACGCGAGACACCGGGGGTAGGAACCAAAAAATGGGGGTAGGAAGCAAAAAAACGGTCCCCCGTTTCCGGGGGGAACGATTTAAGCGCGACACCGGGGGTAGGAACCAAAAAACGGGGGTAGGAACCAAAAAAAGGGCCCCCGTTTCCGGGGGGACCCACTTAATTGCGACACCGGGGGAGGAACCAAAAAACGGTGGTAGGAACCCAAAAACGGGCCCCCGTTTCCGGGGGGACCCATTTAAGCGCGACACCGGGGGTAGGAACCAAAAAACGGGGTAGGAACCCAAAAAACGGGCCCCCGTTTCCAGGGGGACCCATTTAAGCGTGACACCAGGGGTAGGAACCAAAAAAAACGGGAGTAGGAACCAAAAAAACGGGCCCCCGTTTCCGGGGGGACACCTTTAAGCGCGACACCGGGGGTGGAAACCAAAAAACGGGGGTAGGAACCAAAAAAACGGGCCCCCGTTTCCGGGGGGACCCATTTAAGCGCGACACCGGAGCTAGGAACTAAAAAACGGGGGTAGGAACCAAAAAAAACGGGCCCCCGTTTCCGGGGGGACCCATTTAAGCGCGACACCGGGGGTAGGAACCAAAAAACAGGGGTAGGAACCATAAAAAAGGGGCCCCCGTTTTCCGGGGGGACCCATTTAAGCGTCACACCGGGGGTAGGAACAAAAAAACGGGGTCCCGTTTCTGGGGGGACCCATTTAAGCGCGACACCGGAGGTAGGAACCAAAAAACGGGGCTAGGAACCAAAAAAACGGGCCCCCGTTTCCGGGGGGACCCATTTAAGCGCGACACCGGGGGTAGGAACCAAAAAATGGGGGTAGGAACCAAAAAAACGGGCCCCCGTTTCCGGGGGGAACGATTTAAGCGCGACACCGGGGGTAGGAACCAAAAAAACGGGGTTAGGAACCAAAAAAACCGGCCCCTGTTTCCGGGGGGGACCCATTTAATTGCGACAACCGGGGGTAGGAACCAAAAAACGGGGGTAGGAACCCAAAAAACGGGGCCCCCGTTTCCGGGGGGACCCATTTAAGCGCGGACACCTGGGGTAGGAACCAAAAAACGGGGTTAGGAACCAAAAAACGTTCCCCGTTTCCGGGGGGACCCATTTAAGCTCGACACCGGCGGTAGGAACCAAAAAACGGGGTTAGGAACCAAAAAACGTTCCCCGTTTCCGGGGGGGACCCATTTAAGCACGACACCGGGGGTAGGAACCAAAAAACGGGGGTAGGAACCAAAAAAACGGGCACCTGTTTCCGGGGGGACGCATTTAAGCGTGACACCGGGGGTAGGAACCAAAAAACGGGGGTAGGAACCAAAAAAAACGGGCCCCCGTTTTCCGGGGGGACCCATTTAAGCGCGGCACCGGGGGTAGGAACCAAAAAACGGGGGTGGAACCTAAAGAATGGGCCCCCGTTTCCGGGGGGACCCATTTAAGCTCGACACCGGCGGTAGGAACCAAAAAACGGGGGTAGGAAACAAAAAAAAAACGGTCCCCCCGTTTCTGGGGGGACCCATTTAAGCGCGACACCGGGGGTAGGAACCAAAAAATGGGGGTAGTAACCAAAAAAACGGGCCCCGTTTCCGGGGGGACCCATTTAAGCGTGACACGGGGGGTAGGAACCAAAAAACGGGGCTGGGAACCAAAAAAAACGGGTCCCCTTTTCCGGGGGGACCCATTTAAGTGCGTCACCGGGGGTAGGAACCCAATAAACGGGGTAGGAACATAAAAAATGGGCCCCCGTTTCCGGGGGGACCCATTTAAGCGTGACACCGGGGGTAGGAACCAAAAAAACGGGGGTAGGAACCAAAAAAAACGGGGTCCCGTTTCTGTAGGGACCCATTTAAGCACGACACCGGGGGTAGGAACCAAAAAACGGGGGTAGGAACCAAAAAAAACGGGCCCCCGTTTCCGGGGGACCCATTTTAAGCGCGGACACCGGGGGTAAGAACCAAAAAACGGGGGTAGGAACCAAAAAAAACGGGCCCCCGTTTCCGGGGGACCCATTTAAGCGCGACACCGGGGGGTAGGAACCAAAAAAACGGGGGTAGGAACCAAAAAAACGGGCCCCCGTTTCCGGGGGGACCCATTTAAGCGCGACACCGGTGGTAGGAACCAAAAAACAGGGGTAGTAACCAAAAAAAACGGGTCCCCGTTTCCGGGGGGACCCATTTATGCGTGACACCGTGGGTAGGAACCAAAAAACGGGGGTAGAAACCAAAAAAAAAACGGGGTCCCGTTTCCGGAGGGACCCATTTAAGCGCGACACCGGGGGTAGGAACCAAAAAAAGGGAGTAGGAACCAAAAAAAACGGGCCCCCGTTTCCGGGGGGACCCATTTAAGCGCGACACCGGGGGTAGGAACCAAAAAACGGGGGTAGGAACCAAAAAAACGGGCCCCCGTTTCCGGGGGGACCCATGTAAGCGCGGACACCGGAGGTAGGAACCAAAAAAAAAACGGGCCCCCTATTCTGGGGGGACCCATTTAAGCGCGACACCGGGGGTAGGAACCAAAAAACGGGGGTATTAACCAAAAAAAACGGGGTCCCGTTTCCGGGGGGACACATTTAAGCGCGGCACGGTGGTAGGAACCAAAAAACAGGGGTAGGAACCAAAAAAACGGGCCCCCGTTTCCGGGGGGACCCATTTAAGCGCGACACCGGGGGTAGGAACTAAAAAACGGGGGTAGGAACCAAAAAAAGGGCCCCCCGTTTCCGGGGGGACCCATTTAAGCGCGACACCGGGGGTAGGAACCAAAAAACGGGGGTAGGAACCAAAAGAACGGGCCCCCGTTTCCGGGGGGAACGATTTAAGCGCGACACCGGGGGTAGGAACCAAAAAAACGGGGGTAGGAACCAAAAAAAGGGCCCCCGTTTCCGGGAGGACCCATTTAATTGCGCACGGGGTAGGAACCAAAAAAAGGGGGTAGGAACCAAAAGAACGGGCCCCCGTTTCCGGGGGGGAACGATTTAAGCGCGACACCGGGGGTAGGAACCAAAAAAAGGGGGTAGGAAACCAAAAAAACGGGCCCCCGTTTCCGGGGGGAACGATTTAAGCCGCGACACCGGGGTTGGAACCAAGAAACGGGGGTAGGAACCAAAAAAACGGGCCCCCGTTTCCGGGGGGAACGATTAAGCGCGACAACCGGGGGTTGGAACCAAAAAACGGGGCTAGGAACCAAAAAAACGGGCCCCCGTTTCCGGGGGACCCATTTAATTGCGACACCGGGGGTAGGAACCAAAAAACGGTGGTAGGAACCCAAAAAACGTGCCCCCGTTTCCGGGGGGACCCATTTAAGCGCGACACCGGGGGTAGGAACCAAAAAACGGGGGTAGGAACCAAAAAAAACGGGCCCCCGTTTCCGGGGGAACCCATTTAAGCGCGACACCCGGGGTAGGAACCAAAAAACGGGGGTGGGAACCAAAAAAAACGGGCCCCCGTTTCCGGGGGGACCCATTTAAGCGCGACACCAGGGGTAGGAACCAAAAAACGGGGGTAGGAACCAAAAAAAACGGGCCCCCGTTTCCGGGGCGACCCATTTAAGCGCGACACCCGGGGGTAGGAACCAAAAAACAGGGGTAGGAACCATAAAAACGGGGTCCCGTTTCTGGGGGGACCCATTTAAGCGCGACACCGGAGGTAGGAACCAAAAAACGGGGGTAGGAACCAAAAAAACGGGCCCCCGTTTCCGGGGGGAACGATTTAAGCGCGACACCGGGGGTAGGAACCAAAAAAACGGGGGTAGGAACCCAAAAAACGGGCCCCCTTTTCCGGGGGGACCCATTTAAGCGCGACACCGGGGGTAGGAACTAAAAAACGGGGGTAGAAACCAAAAAAACGGGGACCCCGTTTCCGGGGGGACCCATTTACGCGAGACACCGGGGGTAGGAACCAAAAAATGGGGGTAGGAAGCAAAAAAACGGTCCCCCCGTTTCCGGGGGGAACGATTTAAGCGCGACACGGGGGTAGGAACCAAAAAACGGGGGTAGGAACCAAAAAAAGGGCCCCCGTTTCCGGGGGGACCCACTTAATTGCGACACCGGGGAGGAACCAAAAAAACGGTGGTAGGAACCCAAAAAAACGGGCCCCCGTTTCCGGGGGGACCCATTTAAAGCGCGACACCGGGGGTAGGAACCAAAAAAACGGGGGTAGGAACCCAAAAAACGGGCCCCCGTTTCCAGGGGGACCCATTTAAGCGTGACACCAGGGGTAGGAACCAAAAAAACGGGAGTAGGAACCAAAAAAAACGGGCCCCCGTTTCCGGGGGGACACCTTTAAGCGCGACACCGGGGGTGGAAACCAAAAAACGGGGGTAGGAACCAAAAAAACGGGCCCCCGTTTCCGGGGGGACCCATTTAAGCGCGACACCGGAGCTAGGAACTAAAAAACGGGGGTAGGAACCAAAAAAAACGGGCCCCCGTTTCCGGGGGGACCCATTTAAGCGCGACACCGGGGGTAGGAACCAAAAAACAGGGGTAGGAACCATAAAAAAGGGGCCCCCCGTTTCCGGGGGGACCCATTTAAGCGTCACACCGGGGGTAGGAACAAAAAAACGGGGTCCGTTTCTGGGGGGACCCATTTAAGCGCGACACCGGAGGTAGGAACCAAAAAACGGGGCTAGGAACCAAAAAAACGGGCCCCCGTTTCCGGGGGGACCCATTTAAGCGCGACACCGGGGGTAGGAACCAAAAAATGGGGGTAGGAACCAAAAAAACGGGCCCCCGTTTCCGGGGGGAACGATTTAAGCGCGACACCGGGGGTAGGAACCAAAAAACGGGGGTAGGAACCAAAAAAACGGGGTACCGTTTCCGGGGGGACCCATTTAAGCGTGACACCAGGGGTAGGAACCAAAAAAACGGGGGTAGGAACCAAAAAAAACGGGCCCCTGTTTCCGGGGGGACCCATTTAAGCGCGACACCGGAGGTAGGAACCCAAAAAATGGGGGTAGGAACCAAAAAAACAGGCCCCCGTTTCCGGGGGGAACGATTTAAGCGCGACACCGGGGGTAGGAACCAAAAAACGGGGGTAGGAACCAAAAAAAACGGGCCCCCGTTTCCGGGGGGACCCATTTAATAGCGACACCGGGTGTAGGAACGAAAAAACGGTGGTAGGAACCCAAAAAACGGGCCCCCGTTTCCGGGGGGGACCCATTTAAGCGCGTCCACCGGGGGTAGGAACCAAAAAACGGGGGTAGGAACCAAAAAACGGGCCCCGTTTCCGGGGGAACCCATTTAAGCGCGACACCGGGGGAAGGAACCAAAAAACGGGGTAGGAAACAAAAAAAACGGGCCCCCGTTTCCGGGGGGACCCATTTAAGCGCGACACCAGGGGTAGGAACCAAAAACGGGGGTAGGAACCAAAAAAACGGGGTCCCGTTTCCGGGGGACCCATTTAAGCGTGACACCAGGGGTAGGAACCAAAAAACGGGGTAGGAACCAAAAAACGGGCCCCCGTTTCCGGGGGGACCCTTTTAAGCGTCACACCGGGGGTAAGAACCAAAAAACGGGGGTAGGAACCAAAAAAACGGGCCCCCGTTTCCGGGGGGACCCATTTAAGCGCGACACCGGGGGTAGGAACTAAAAAACGGGGGTAGAAACCAAAAAACGTTCCCCGTTTCCGGGGGGACCCATTTAAGCTCGACACCGGCGGTAGGAACCAAAAAACGGGGTTAGGAACCAAAAAACGTTCCCCGTTTCCGGGGGGACCCATTTAAGCACGACACCGGGGGTAGGAACCAAAAAACGGGGGTAGGAACCAAAAAAACGGGCACCTGTTTCCGGGGGGACGCATTTAAGCGTGACACCGGGGGTAGGAACCAAAAAACGGGGGTAGGAACCAAAAAAACGGGCCCCCGTTTCCGGGGGGACCCATTTAAGCGCGGCACCGGGGGTAGGAACCAAAAAACGGGGGGAGGAACCTAAAGAATGGGCCCCCGTTTCCGGGGGGACCCATTTAAGCTCGACACCGGCGGTAGGAACCAAAAAACGGGGGTAGGAAACAAAAAAACGGTCCCCCGTTTCTGGGGGGACCCATTTAAGCGCGACACCGGGGGTAGGAACCAAAAAATGGGGGTAGTAACCAAAAAAACGGGCCCCGTTTCCGGGGGGACCCATTTAAGCGTGACACCGGGGGTAGGAACCAAAAAACGGGGCTAGGAACCAAAAAAACGGGCCCCCGTTTCCGGGGGGACCCATTTAAGTGCGTCACCGGGGGTAGGAACCAATAAACGGGGGTAGGAACATAAAAAATGGGCCCCCGTTTCCGGGGGGACCCATTTAAGCGTGACACCGGGGGTAGGAACCAAAAAACGGGGGTAGGAACCAAAAAAAACGGGGTCCCGTTTCTGTAGGGACCCATTTAAGCACGACACCGGGGGTAGGAACCAAAAAACGGGGGTAGGAACCAAAAAAACGGGCCCCCGTTTCCGGGGGACCCATTTAAGCGCGACACCGGGGGTAAGAACCAAAAAACGGGGGTAGGAACCAAAAAAACGGGCCCCCGTTTCCGGGGGACCCATTTAAGCGCGACACCGGGGGTAGGAACCAAAAAACGGGGGTAGGAACCAAAAAAACGGGCCCCCGTTTCCGGGGGGACCCATTTAAGCGCGACACCGGTGGTAGGAACCAAAAAACAGGGGTAGTAACCAAAAAAACGGGTCCCCGTTTCCGGGGGGACCCATTTATGCGTGACACCGTGGGTAGGAACCAAAAAACGGGGGTAGAAACCAAAAAAACGGGGTCCCGTTTCCGGAGGGACCCATTTAAGCGCGACACCGGGGGTAGGAACCAAAAAAAGGGAGTAGGAACCAAAAAAAACGGGCCCCCGTTTCCGGGGGGACCCATTTAAGCGCGACACCGGGGGTAGGAACCAAAAAACGGGGGTAGGAACCAAAAAAACGGGCCCCCGTTTCCGGGGGGACCCATTTAAGCGCGACACCGGAGGTAGGAACCAAAAAAACGGGCCCCCTATTCTGGGGGGACCCATTTAAGCGCGACACCGGGGGTAGGAACCAAAAAACGGGGGTATTAACCAAAAAAACGGGGTCCCGTTTCCGGGGGGACACATTTAAGCGCGGCACCGGTGGTAGGAACCAAAAAACAGGGGTAGGAACCAAAAAAACGGGCCCCCGTTTCCGGGGGGACCCATTTAAGCGCGACACCGGGGGTAGGAACTAAAAAACGGGGGTAGGAACCAAAAAAAGGGCCCCCGTTTCCGGGGGGACCCATTTAAGCGCGACACCGGGGGTAGGAACCAAAAAACGGGGGTAGGAACCAAAAGAACGGGCCCCCGTTTCCGGGGGGAACGATTTAAGCGCGACACCGGGGGTAGGAACCAAAAAACGGGGGTAGGAACCAAAAAAAGGGCCCCCGTTTCCGGGAGGACCCATTTAATTGCGCACCGGGGGTAGGAACCAAAAAAAGGGGGTAGGAACCAAAAGAACGGGCCCCCGTTTCCGGGGGGAACGATTTAAGCGCGACACCGGGGGTAGGAACCAAGAAACGGGGGTAGGAACCAAAAAAACGGGCCCCCGTTTCCGGGGGGAACGATTAAAGCGCGACACCGGGGGTTGGAACCAAAAAACGGGGCTAGGAACCAAAAAAAACGGGCCCCCGTTTCCGGGGGGACCCATTTAATTGCGACACCGGGGGTAGGAACCAAAAAACGGTGGTAGGAACCCAAAAAACGTGCCCCCGTTTCCGGGGGGAGCCATTTAAGCGCGACACCGGGGGTAGGAACCAAAAAACGGGGGTAGGAACCAAAAAAACGGGCCCCCGTTTCCGGGGGAACCCATTTAAGCGCGACACCGGGGTAGGAACCAAAAAACGGGGGTGGGAACCAAAAAAACGGGCCCCCGTTTCCGGGGGGACCCATTTAAGCGCGACACCAGGGGTAGGAACCAAAAAACGGGGGTAGGAACCAAAAAAACGGGCCCCCGTTTCCGGGGCGACCCATTTAAGCGCGACACCGGGGGTAGGAACCAAAAAACAGGGGTAGGAACCATAAAAACGGGGTCCCGTTTCTGGGGGGACCCATTTAAGCGCGACACCGGAGGTAGGAACCAAAAAACGGGGGTAGGAACCAAAAAAACGTGGTCCCGTTTCCGGGGGAACCCATTTAAGCGCGACACTGGGGGTAGGAACCAAAAAACGGGGGTAGGAACCAAAAAAACGGGGTCCCGTTACCGGGGGGACCCATTTAAGCGCGGCACTGGAGGTAGGAACCAAAAAACGGGGGTAGGAACCAAAAAAACGGGCCCCCGTTTCCGGGGGGAACGATTTAAGCGCGACACCGGGGGTAGGAACCAAAAAAACGGGGGTAGGAACCCAAAAAACGATCCCCCTTTTCCGGGGGGACCCATTTAAGCGCGACACCGGGGGTAGGAACTAAAAAACGGGGGTAGAAACCAAAAAAACGGGACCCCGTTTCCGGGGGGACCCATTTACGCGAGACACCGGGGGTAGGAACCAAAAAATGGGGGTAGGAAGCAAAAAAACGGTCCCCCGTTTCCGGGGGGAACGATTTAAGCGCGACACCGGGGGTAGGAACCAAAAAACGGGGGTAGGAACCAAAAAAAGGGCCCCCGTTTCCGGGGGGACCCACTTAATTGCGACACCGGGGGAGGAACCAAAAAACGGTGGTAGGAACCCAAAAAACGGGCCCCCGTTTCCGGGGGGACCCATTTAAGCGCGACACCGGGGGTAGGAACCAAAAAACGGGGGTAGGAACCCAAAAAACGGGCCCCCGTTTCCAGGGGGACCCATTTAAGCGTGACACCAGGGGTAGGAACCAAAAAACGGGAGTAGGAACCAAAAAAACGGGCCCCCGTTTCCGGGGGGACACCTTTAAGCGCGACACCGGGGGTGGAAACCAAAAAACGGGGGTAGGAACCAAAAAAACGGGCCCCCGTTTCCGGGGGGACCCATTTAAGCGCGACACCGGAGCTAGGAACTAAAAAACGGGGGTAGGAACCAAAAAAACGGGCCCCCGTTTCCGGGGGGACCCATTTAAGCGCGACACCGGGGGTAGGAACCAAAAAACAGGGGTAGGAACCATAAAAAAGGGGCCCCCGTTTCCGGGGGGACCCATTTAAGCGTCACACCGGGGGTAGGAACAAAAAAACGGGGTCCCGTTTCTGGGGGGACCCATTTAAGCGCGACACCGGAGGTAGGAACCAAAAAACGGGGCTAGGAACCAAAAAAACGGGCCCCCGTTTCCGGGGGGACCCATTTAAGCGCGACACCGGGGGTAGGAACCAAAAAATGGGGGTAGGAACCAAAAAAACGGGCCCCCGTTTCCGGGGGGAACGATTTAAGCGCGACACCGGGGGTAGGAACCAAAAAACGGGGGTAGGAACCAAAAAAACGGGGTACCGTTTCCGGGGGGACCCATTTAAGCGTGACACCAGGGGTAGGAACCAAAAAACGGGGGTAGGAACCAAAAAAACGGGCCCCTGTTTCCGGGGGGACCCATTTAAGCGCGACACCGGAGGTAGGAACCAAAAAATGGGGGTAGGAACCAAAAAAACAGGCCCCCGTTTCCGGGGGGAACGATTTAAGCGCGACACCGGGGGTAGGAACCAAAAAACGGGGGTAGGAACCAAAAAAACGGGCCC
The DNA here is from genome assembly GCF_030867095.1 of Alligator mississippiensis. NCBI lineage: Eukaryota > Metazoa > Chordata > Crocodylia > Alligatoridae > Alligator > Alligator mississippiensis. The sequence continues at coordinate 99,614,352 of NC_081828.1, forward strand.
CCGTTTCCGGGGGGACCCATTTAATAGCGACACCGGGTGTAGGAACGAAAAAACGGTGGTAGGAACCCAAAAAACGGGCCCCCGTTTCCGGGGGGGACCCATTTAAGCGCGTCACCGGGGGTAGGAACCAAAAAACGGGGGTAGGAACCAAAAAAACGGGCCCCCGTTTCCGGGGGAACCCATTTAAGCGCGACACCGGGGGAAGGAACCAAAAAACGGGGTAGGAAACAAAAAAACGGGCCCCCGTTTCCGGGGGGACCCATTTAAGCGCGACACCAGGGGTAGGAACCAAAAACGGGGGTAGGAACCAAAAAAACGGGGTCCCGTTTCCGGGGGGACCCATTTAAGCGTGACACCAGGGGTAGGAACCAAAAAACGGGGGTAGGAACCAAAAAAAACGGGCCCCCGTTTCCGGGGGGACCCTTTTAAGCGTCACACCGGGGGTAAGAACCAAAAAACGGGGGTAGGAACCAAAAAAACGGGCCCCCGTTTCCGGGGGGACCCATTTAAGCGCGACACCGGGGGTAGGAACTAAAAAACGGGGGTAGAAACCAAAAAAACGGGACCCCGTTTCCGGGGGGACCCATTTAAGCGCGACACCGGGGGTAGGAACCAAAAAACGGGGGTAGGAACCAAAAAAACGGGCCCCCGTTTCCGGGGGGAACGATTTAAGCGCGACACCGGGGGTAGGAACCAAAAAACGGGGGTAGGAACCAAAAAAAGGGCCCCCGTTTCCGGGGGGACCCATTTAATTGCGACACCGGGGGTAGGAACCAAAGAACGGTGGTAGGAACCCAAAAAACGGGCCCCCGTTTCCCGGGGGTAGGAACCCAAAAAACGGGGGTAGGAACCCAAAAAACGGGCCCCCGTTTCCGGGGGGACCCATTTAAGCGTGACACCAGTGGTAGGAACCAAAAAACGGGAGTAGGAACCAAAAAAATGGGCCCCCGTTTCCGGGGGGACCCATTTAAGCGCGACACCGGGGGTGGAAACCAAAAAACGGGGGTAGGAACCAAAAAAACGGGGTCCCGTTTCAGGGGGGACCCATTTAAGCGTGACACCAGGGGTAGGAACCAAAAAACGGGGGTAGGAACCAAAAAAACGGGCCCCCGTTTCCGGGGGGACCCATTTAAGCGCGACACCGGGGGGTAGGAACTTAAAAGGGGTAGGAACCAAAAAAACGGGCCCCCGTTTCTGGGGGGACCCATTTAAGCGCGACACCGGAGGTAGGAACCAAAAAACGGGGGTAGGAACCAAAAAAACGGGGGTACCGTTTCCGGGGGGACCCATTTAAGCGTGACACCAGGGGTAGGAACCAAAAAACGGGGGTAGGAACCAAAAAAACGGGCCCCTGTTTCCGGGGGGACCCATTTAAGCGCGACACCGGAGGTAGGAACCAAAAACGGGGGTAGGAACCAAAAAAATGGGCCCCCGTTTCCGGGGGGACCCATTTAAGCGCGACACCGGGGGTAGGAACCAAAAAACGGGGGTAGGAACCAAAAAAACGGGGGTCCCGTTTCTGGGGGGACCCATTTAAGCGCGTCACCGGGGGTAGGAACCAAAAAAGGGGGGTAGGAACCAAAAAAACGGGCCCCCGTTTCCGGGGGGAACGATTTAAGCGCGACACCGGGGGTAGGAACCAAAAAACGGGGGTAGGAACCAAAAAAAAGGGGCCCCGTTTCCGGGGGGACCCATTTAATAGCGACACCAGGTGTAGGAACCAAAAAACGGTGGTAGGAACCCAAAAAACGGGCCCCCGTTTCCGGGGGGACCCATTTAAGCGCGTCACCGGGGGTAGGAACCAAAAAACGGGGGTAGGAACCAAAAAAACGGGCCCCCGTTTCCGGGGGAACCCATTTAAGCACGACACCGGGGGTAGGAACCAAAAAACGGGGTAGGAACCAAAAAAAACGGGCCCCCGTTTCCGGGGGGACCCATTTAAGCGCGACACCGGGGGTAGGAACCAAAAAACGGGGGTAGGAACCAAAAAAAAGGGCCCCCGTTTCCGGGGGGACCCATTTAAGCGCGACACCGGGGGTAGGAACCAAAAAACGGGGGTAGGAACCAAAAAAAAGGGGTCCCGTTTCCAGGGGGACCCATTTAAGCGTGACACCAGGGGTAGGAACCAAAAAACGGGGGTAGGAAACAAAAAAACGGGCCCCCGTTTCCGGGGGGACCCTTTTAAGCGTCACACCGGGGGTAAGAACAAAAAAACGGGGGTAGGAACCCAAAAAACGGGCCCCCGTTTCCGGGGGACCCATTTAAGCGTGACACCAGGGGTAGGAACCAAAAAACGGGGGTAGGAACCAAAAAACGGGAGTAGGAACCAAAAAAATGGGCCCCCGTTTCCGGGGGGACCCATTTAAGCGCGACACCGGGGGTGGAAACCAAAAAACGGGGGTAGGAACCAAAAAAACGGGGTCCCGTTTCCGGGGGGACCCATTTAAGCGCGACACTGGAGGTAGGAACCAAAAAACGGGGGTAGGAACCAAAAAAACGGGCCCCCATTTCCGGGGGGACCCATTTAAGCGTGACACCGGGGGTGGAAACCAAAAAAAGGGGGTAGGAACCAAAAAAACGGGCCCCCGTTTCCGGGGGGACCCATTTAAGCGTGACACCGGGGGTAGGAACCAAAAAACGGGAGTAGGAACCAAAAAAAAGGGCCCCCGTTTCCGGGGGGACCCATTTAAGCGCGACACCGGGGGTAGGAACCAAAAAACAGGGGTAGGAACCAAAAAAACGGGCCCCCGTTTCCGGGGGGGCCCATTTAAGCGCGACACCAGGGGTAGGAACCAAAAAACGGGGGTAGGAACCATAAAAACGGCGTCCCGTTTGTGGGGAGACCCATTTAAGCGCGACACCGGAGGTAGGAACCAATAAACGGGGGTAGGAACCAAAAAAACGGGCCCCCGTTTCCGGGGGGACCCATTTAAGCGCGGCACCGGGGGTAGGAACCAAAAAACGGGGGGAGGAACCTAAAGAATGGGACCCCGTTTCCGGGGGGACCCATTTAAGCTCGTCACCGGCGGTAGGAACCAAAAAACGGGGGTAGGAAACAAAAAAACGGGCCCCCGTTTCCGGGGGTACCCATTTAAGCGCGACACCGGGGTAGGAACCAAAAAACGGGGGTAGGAACATAAAAAATGGGCCCCCGTTTCCGGGGGGGACCCATTTAAGCGCGACACCGGGGGTAGGAACCAAAAAACGGGGTTAGGAACCAAAAAACGGGCCCCCGTTTCCGGGGGGACCCATTTAAGCGCGACACCGGGGGTAGGAACCAAAAAACGGGGGTAGGAACCAAAAAACGGGCCCCCGTTTCCGGGGGGACCCATTTAAGCGCGACACCGGGGGTAGGAACCAAAAAACGGGGGTAGGAACCAAAAAAACGGGCACCTGTTTCCGGGGGGACGCATTTAAGTGTGACACCAGGGGTAGGAACCAAAAAACGGGGGTAGGAACCAAAAAAACGGGCCCCCGTTTCCGGGGGGACCCATTTAAGCGCGGCACCGGGGGGTAGGAACCAAAAAACGGGGGTAGGAACCAAAAAAACGGGGTACCGTTTCCGGGGGGACCCATTTAAGCGTGACACCAGGGGTAGGAACCAAAAAACGGGGGTAGGAACCAAAAAAACGGGCCCCTGTTTCCGGGGGGACCCATTTAAGCGCGACACCGGAGGTAGGAACCAAAAAATGGGGGTAGGAACCAAAAAAACGGGCCCCCGTTTCCGGGGGGAACGATTTAAGCGCGACACCGGGGGTAGGAACCAAAAAACGGGGGTAGGAACCAAAAAAACGGGCCCCCGTTTCCGGGGGGACCCATTTAATAGCGACACCGGGTGTAGGAACGAAAAAACGGTGGTAGGAACCCAAAAAAAACGGGCCCCCGTTTCCGGGGGGACCCATTTAAGCGCGTCACCGGGGGTAGTAACCAAAAAACGGGGGTAGGAACCAAAAAAACGGGCCCCCGTTTCCGGGGGAACCCATTTAAGCGCGACACCGGGGGAAGGAACCAAAAAACGGGGTAGGAACCAAAAAAACGGGCCCCCGTTTCCGGGGGGACCCATTTAAGCGCGACACCAGGGGTAGGAACCAAAAACGGGGGTAGGAACCAAAAAAACGGGGTCCCGTTTCCGGGGGGACCCATTTAAGCGTGACACCAGGGGTAGAAACCAAAAAACGGGGGTAGGAACCAAAAAAACGGGCCCCCGTTTCCGGGGGGACCCTTTTAAGCGTCACACCGGGGGTAAGAACCAAAAAACGGGGGTAGGAACCAAAAAAACGGGCCCCCGTTTCCGGGGGGACCCATTTAAGCGCGACACCGGGGGTAGGAACTAAAAAACGGGGGTAGAAACCAAAAAAACGGGACCCCGTTTCCGGGGGGACCCATTTAAGCGCGACACCGGGGGTAGGAACCAAAAAACGGGGGTAGGAACCAAAAAAACGGGCCCCCGTTTCCGGGGGGAACGATTTAAGCGCGACACCGGGGGTAGGAACCAAAAAACGGGGGTAGGAACCAAAAAAAGGGCCCCCGTTTCCGGGGGGACCCATTTAATTGCGACACCGGGGGTAGGAACCAAAGAACGGTGGTAGGAACCCAAAAAACGGGCCCCCGTTTCCGGGGGGACCCATTTAAGCGCGACACCGGGGGTAGGAACCAAAAAACGGGGGTAGGAACCCAAAAAACGGGGGTAGGAACCCAAAAAACGGGCCCCCGTTTCCGGGGGGACCCCATTTAAGCGTGACACCAGTGGTAGGAACCAAAAAACGGGAGTAGGAACCAAAAAAATGGGCCCCCGTTTCCGGGGGGACCCATTTAAGCGCGACACCGGGGGTGGAAACCAAAAAACGGGGGTAGGAACCAAAAAAACGGGGTCCCGTTTCAGGGGGGACCCATTTAAGCGTGACACCAGGGGTAGGAACCAAAAAACGGGGGTAGGAACCAAAAAAACGGGCCCCCGTTTCCGGGGGGACCCATTTAAGCGCGACACCGGGGGTAGGAACTTAAAAACGGGGGTAGGAACCAAAAAAACGGGCCCCCGTTTCTGGGGGGACCCATTTAAGCGCGACACCGGAGGTAGGAACCAAAAAACGGGGGTAGGAACCAAAAAAACGGGGGTACCGTTTCCGGGGGGACCCATTTAAGCGTGACACCAGGGGTAGGAACCAAAAAACGGGGGTAGGAACCAAAAAAACGGGCCCCTGTTTCCGGGGGGACCCATTTAAGCGCGACACCGGAGGTAGGAACCAAAAAACGGGGGTAGGAACCAAAAAAATGGGCCCCCGTTTCCGGGGGGACCCATTTAAGCGCGACACCGGGGGTAGGAACCAAAAAACGGGGGTAGGAACCAAAAAAACGGGGTCCCGTTTCTGGGGGGACCCATTTAAGCGCGTCACCGGGGGTAGGAACCAAAAAAGGGGGGTAGGAACCAAAAAAACGGGCCCCCGTTTCCGGGGGGAACGATTTAAGCGCGACACCGGGGGTAGGAACCAAAAAACGGGGGTAGGAACCAAAAAAAAGGGGCCCCGTTTCCGGGGGGACCCATTTAATAGCGACACCAGGTGTAGGAACCAAAAAACGGTGGTAGGAACCCAAAAAACGGGCCCCCGTTTCCGGGGGGACCCATTTAAGCGCGTCACCGGGGGTAGGAACCAAAAAACGGGGGTAGGAACCAAAAAAACGGGCCCCCGTTTCCGGGGGAACCCATTTAAGCACGACACCGGGGGTAGGAACCAAAAAACGGGGTAGGAACCAAAAAAAACGGGCCCCCGTTTCCGGGGGGACCCATTTAAGCGCGACACCGGGGGTAGGAACCAAAAAACGGGGGTAGGAACCAAAAAAAAGGGCCCCCGTTTCCGGGGGGACCCATTTAAGCGCGACACCGGGGGTAGGAACCAAAAAACGGGGGTAGGAACCAAAAAAACGGGGTCCCATTTCCAGGGGGACCCATTTAAGCGTGACACCAGGGGTAGGAACCAAAAAACGGGGGTAGGAAACAAAAAAACGGGCCCCCGTTTCCGGGGGGACCCTTTTAAGCGTCACACCGGGGGTAAGAACAAAAAAACGGGGGTAGGAACCCAAAAAACGGGCCCCCGTTTCCGGGGGGACCCATTTAAGCGTGACACCAGGGGTAGGAACCAAAAAACGGGGGTAGGAACCAAAAAACGGGAGTAGGAACCAAAAAAATGGGCCCCCGTTTCCGGGGGGACCCATTTAAGCGCGACACCGGGGGTGGAAACCAAAAAACGGGGGGTAGGAACCAAAAAAACGGGGTCCTGTTTCAGGGGGGACCCATTTAAGCGTGACACCAGGGGTAGGAACCAAAAAACGGGGTTAGGAACCAAAAAAACGGGCCCCCGTTTCCGGGGGGAACGATTTAAGCGCGACACTGGGGGTAGGAACCAAAAAACGGGGGTAGGAACCATAAAAACGGGGTCCCGTTTCTGGGGGGACCCATTTAAGCGCGACACCGGAGGTAGGAACCAAAAAACGGGGGTAGGAACGAAAAAAAGGGGTCCCGTTTCCGGGGGAACCCATTTAAGCGCGACACTGGGGGTAGGAACCAAAAAACGGGGGTAGGAACCAAAAAAACGGGGTCCCGTTTCCGGGGGGACCCATTTAAGCGCGACACTGGAGGTAGGAACCAAAAAACGGGGGTAGGAACCAAAAAAACGGGCCCCCATTTCCGGGGGGACCCATTTAAGCGTGACACCGGGGGTGGAAACCAAAAAAAGAGGGTAGGAACCAAAAAAACGGGCCCCCGTTTCCGGGGGGACCCATTTAAGCGTGACACCGGGGGTAGGAACCAAAAAACAGGGGTAGGAACCAAAAAAAACGGGCCCCCGTTTCCGGGGGGGCCCATTTAAGCGCGACACCAGGGGTAGGAACCAAAAAACGGGGGTAGGAACCATAAAAACGGCGTCCCGTTTCTGGGGGGACCCATTTAAGCGCGACACCGGAGGTAGGAACCAATAAACGGGGGTAGGAACCAAAAAAACGGGCCCCCGTTTCCGGGGGGACCCATTTAAGCGCGGCACCGGGGGAAGGAACCAAAAAACGGGGGGAGGAACCTAAAGAATGGGACCCCGTTTCCGGGGGGACCCATTTAAGCTCGTCACCGGCGGTAGGAACCAAAAAACGGGGGTAGGAAACAAAAAAACGGGCCCCCGTTTCCGGGGGTACCCATTTAAGCGCGACACCGGGGTAGGAACCAAAAAACGGGGGTAGGAACATAAAAAATGGGCCCCCGTTTCCGGGGGGGACCCATTTAAGCGCGACACCGGGGGTAGGAACCAAAAAACGGGGTTAGGAATCAAAAAACGGGCCTCCGTTTCCGGGGGGACCCATTTAAGCGTGACACCGGGGGTAGGAACCAAAAAACGGGGGTAGGAACCAAAAAACGTTCCCTGTTTCCGGGGGGACCCATTTAAGCTCGACACCGGCGGTAGGAACCAAAAAACGGGGTTAGGAACCAAAAAACGTTCCCTGTTTCCGGGGGGACCCATTTAAGCACGACACCGGGGGTAGGAACCAAAAAACGGGGGTAGGAACCAAAAAAACGGGCACCTGTTTCCGGGGGGACGCATTTAAGCGTGACACCGGGGGTAGGAACCAAAAAACGGGGGTAGGAACCAAAAAAACGGGCCCCCGTTTCCGGGGGGACCCATTTAAGCGCGGCACCGGGGGTAGGAACCAAAAAACGGGGGGAGGAACCTAAAGAATGGGCCCCCGTTTCCGGGGGGACCCATTTAAGCTCGACACCGGCGGTAGGAACCAAAAAACGGGGGTAGGAAACAAAAAAACGGTCCCCCGTTTCTGGGGGGACCCATTTAAGCGCGACACCGGGGGTAGGAACCAAAAAATGGGGGGTAGTAACCAAAAAAACGGGCCCCGTTTCCGGGGGGACCCATTTAAGCGTGACACCGGGGGTAGGAACCAAAAAACGGGGCTAGGAACCAAAAAAACGGGCCCCCGTTTCCGGGGGGACCCATTTAAGTGCGTCACCGGGGGTAGGAACCAATAAACGGGGGTAGGAACATAAAAAATGGGCCCCCGTTTCCGGGGGGACCCATTTAAGCGTGACACCGGGGGTAGGAACCAAAAAACGGGGGTAGGAACCAAAAAAACGGGGTCCCGTTTCCGTAGGGACCCATTTAAGCACGACACCGGGGGTAGGAACCAAAAAACGGGGGTAGGAACCAAAAAAACGGGCCCCCGTTTCCGGGGGACCCATTTAAGCGCGACACCGGGGGTAAGAACCAAAAAACGGGGGTAGGAACCAAAAAAACGGGCCCCCGTTTCCGGGGGACCCATTTAAGCGCGACACCGGGGGTAGGAACCAAAAAACGGGGGTAGGAACCAAAAAAACGGGCCCCCGTTTCCGGGGGGACCCATTTAAGCGCGACACCGGTGGTAGGAACCAAAAAACAGGGGTAGTAACCAAAAAAACGGGTCCCCGTTTCCGGGGGGACCCATTTATGCGTGACACCGTGGGTAGGAACCAAAAAACGGGGGTAGAAACCAAAAAAACGGGGTCCCGTTTCCGGAGGGACCCATTTAAGCGCGACACCGGGGGTAGGAACCAAAAAAAGGGAGTAGGAACCAAAAAAAACGGGCCCCCGTTTCCGGGGGGACCCATTTAAGCGCGACACCGGGGGTAGGAACCAAAAAACGGGGGTAGGAACCAAAAAAACGGGCCCCCGTTTCCGGGGGGACCCATTTAAGCGCGACACCGGAGGTAGGAACCAAAAAAACGGGCCCCCTATTCTGGGGGGACCCATTTAAGCGCGACACCGGGGGTAGGAACCAAAAAACGAGGGTATTAACCAAAAAAACGGGGTCCCGTTTCCGGGGGGACACATTTAAGCGCGGCACCGGTGGTAGGAACCAAAAAACAGGGGTAGGAACCAAAAAAAACGGGCCCCCGTTTCCGGGGGGACCCATTTAAGCGCGACACCGGGGGTAGGAACTAAAAAACGGGGGTAGGAACCAAAAAAAGGGCCCCCGTTTCCGGGGGGACCCATTTAAGCGCGACACCGGGGGTAGGAACCAAAAAACGGGGGTAGGAACCAAAAGAACGGGCCCCCGTTTCCGGGGGGAACGATTTAAGCGCGACACCGGGGGTAGGAACCAAAAAACGGGGGTAGGAACCAAAAAAAGGGCCCCCGTTTCCGGGAGGACCCATTTAATTGCGCACCGGGGGTAGGAACCAAAAAAAGGGGGTAGGAACCAAAAGAACGGGCCCCCGTTTCCGGGGGGAACGATTTAAGCGCGACACCGGGGGTAGGAACCAAAAAAAGGGGGTAGGAACCAAAAAAACGGGCCCCCGTTTCCGGGGGGAACGATTTAAGCGCGACACCGGGGGTTGGAACCAAGAAACGGGGGTAGGAACCAAAAAAACGGGCCCCCGTTTCCGGGGGGAACGATTAAAGCGCGACACCGGGGGTTGGAACCAAAAAACGGGGCTAGGAACCAAAAAAACGGGCCCCCGTTTCCGGGGGGACCCATTTAATTGCGACACCGGGGGTAGGAACCAAAAAACGGTGGTAGGAACCCAAAAAACGTGCCCCCGTTTCCGGGGGGACCCATTTAAGCGCGACACCGGGGGTAGGAACCAAAAAACGGGGGTAGGAACCAAAAAAACGGGCCCCCGTTTCCGGGGGAACCCATTTAAGCGCGACACCGGGGTAGGAACCAAAAAACGGGGGTGGGAACCAAAAAAACGGGCCCCCGTTTCCGGGGGGACCCATTTAAGCGCGACACCAGGGGTAGGAACCAAAAAACGGGGGTAGGAACCAAAAAAACGGGCCCCCGTTTCCGGGGCGACCCATTTAAGCGCGACACCGGGGGTAGGAACCAAAAAACAGGGGTAGGAACCATAAAAACGGGGTCCCGTTTCTGGGGGGACCCATTTAAGCGCGACACCGGGTAGGAACCAAAAAACGGGGGTAGGAACCAAAAAAACGGGGTCCCGTTTCCGGGGGAACCCATTTAAGCGCGACACTGGGGGTAGGAACCAAAAAACGGGGGTAGGAACCAAAAAAACGGGGTCCCGTTACCGGGGGGACCCATTTAAGCGCGACACTGGAGGTAGGAACCAAAAAACGGGGGTAGGAACCAAAAAAACGGGCCCCCGTTTCCGGGGGGAACGATTTAAGCGCGACACCGGGGGTAGGAACCAAAAAAACGGGGGTAGGAACCCAAAAAACGGGCCCCCTTTTCCGGGGGGACCCATTTAAGCGCGACACCGGGGGTAGGAACTAAAAAACGGGGGTAGAAACCAAAAAAACGGGACCCCGTTTCCGGGGGGACCCATTTACGCGAGACACCGGGGGTAGGAACCAAAAAATGGGGGTAGGAAGCAAAAAAACGGTCCCCCGTTTCCGGGGGGAACGATTTAAGCGCGACACCGGGGGTAGGAACCAAAAAACGGGGGTAGGAACCAAAAAAAGGGCCCCCGTTTCCGGGGGGACCCACTTAATTGCGACACCGGGGGAGGAACCAAAAAACGGTGGTAGGAACCCAAAAAACGGGCCCCCGTTTCCGGGGGGACCCATTTAAGCGCGACACCGGGGGTAGGAACCAAAAAACGGGGGTAGGAACCCAAAAAACGGGCCCCCGTTTCCAGGGGGACCCATTTAAGCGTGACACCAGGGGTAGGAACCAAAAAACGGGAGTAGGAACCAAAAAAACGGGCCCCCGTTTCCGGGGGGACACCTTTAAGCGCGACACCGGGGGTGGAAACCAAAAAACGGGGGTAGGAACCAAAAAAACGGGCCCCCGTTTCCGGGGGGACCCATTTAAGCGCGACACCGGAGCTAGGAACTAAAAAACGGGGGTAGGAACCAAAAAAACGGGCCCCCGTTTCCGGGGGGACCCATTTAAGCGCGACACCGGGGGTAGGAACCAAAAAACAGGGGTAGGAACCATAAAAAAGGGGCCCCCGTTTCCGGGGGGACCCATTTAAGCGTCACACCGGGGGTAGGAACAAAAAAACGGGGTCCCGTTTCTGGGGGGACCCATTTAAGCGCGACACCGGAGGTAGGAACCAAAAAACGGGGCTAGGAACCAAAAAAACGGGCCCCCGTTTCCGGGGGGACCCATTTAAGCGCGACACCGGGGGTAGGAACCAAAAAATGGGGGTAGGAACCAAAAAAACGGGCCCCCGTTTCCGGGGGGAACGATTTAAGCGCGACACCGGGGGTAGGAACCAAAAAACGGGGGTAGGAACCAAAAAAACGGGGTACCGTTTCCGGGGGGACCCATTTAAGCGTGACACCAGGGGTAGGAACCAAAAAACGGGGGTAGGAACCAAAAAAACGGGCCCCTGTTTCCGGGGGGACCCATTTAAGCGCGACACCGGAGGTAGGAACCAAAAAATGGGGGTAGGAACCAAAAAAACGGGCCCCCGTTTCCGGGGGGAACGATTTAAGCGCGACACCGGGGGTAGGAACCAAAAAACGGGGGTAGGAACCAAAAAAACGGGCCCCCGTTTCCGGGGGGACCCATTTAATAGCGACACCGGGTGTAGGAACGAAAAAACGGTGGTAGGAACCCAAAAAACGGGCCCCCGTTTCCGGGGGGACCCATTTAAGCGCGTCACCGGGGGTAGGAACCAAAAAACGGGGGTAGGAACCAAAAAAACGGGCCCCCGTTTCCGGGGGAACCCATTTAAGCGCGACACCGGGGGAAGGAACCAAAAAACGGGGTAGGAACAAAAAAAACGGGCCCCCGTTTCCGGGGGGACCCATTTAAGCGCGACACCAGGGGTAGGAACCAAAAACGGGGGTAGGAACCAAAAAAACGGGGTCCCGTTTCCGGGGGGACCCATTTAAGCGTGACACCAGGGGTAGGAACCAAAAAACGGGGGTAGGAACCAAAAAAACGGGCCCCCGTTTCCGGGGGGACCCTTTTAAGCGTCACACCGGGGGTAAGAACCAAAAAACGGGGGTAGGAACCAAAAAAACGGGCCCCCGTTTCCGGGGGGACCCATTTAAGCGCGACACCGGGGGTAGGAACTAAAAAACGGGGGTAGAAACCAAAAAAACGGGACCCCGTTTCCGGGGGGACCCATTTAAGCGCGACACCGGGGGTAGGAACCAAAAAACGGGGGTAGGAACCAAAAAAACGGGCCCCCGTTTCCGGGGGGAACGATTTAAGCGCGACACCGGGGGTAGGAACCAAAAAACGGGGGTAGGAACCAAAAAAAGGGCCCCCGTTTCCGGGGGGACCCATTTAATTGCGACACCGGGGGTAGGAACCAAAGAACGGTGGTAGGAACCCAAAAAACGGGCCCCCGTTTCCGGGGGGACCCATTTAAGCGCGACACCGGGGGTAGGAACCAAAAAACGGGGGTAGGAACCCAAAAAACGGGGGTAGGAACCCAAAAAACGGGCCCCCGTTTCCGGGGGGACCCATTTAAGCGTGACACCAGTGGTAGGAACCAAAAAACGGGAGTAGGAACCAAAAAAATGGGCCCCCGTTTCCGGGGGGACCCATTTAAGCGCGACACCGGGGGTGGAAACCAAAAAACGGGGGTAGGAACCAAAAAAACGGGGTCCCGTTTCAGGGGGGACCCATTTAAGCGTGACACCAGGGGTAGGAACCAAAAAACGGGGGTAGGAACCAAAAAAACGGGCCCCCGTTTCCGGGGGGACCCATTTAAGCGCGACACCGGGGGTAGGAACTTAAAAACGGGGGTAGGAACCAAAAAAACGGGCCCCCGTTTCTGGGGGGACCCATTTAAGCGCGACACCGGAGGTAGGAACCAAAAAACGGGGGTAGGAACCAAAAAAACGGGCCCCCGTTTCCGGGGGGACCCATTTAACCGCGACACCAGGGGTAGGAACCAAAAACGGGGGTAGGAACCAAAAAAATGGGCCCCTGTTTCCGGGGGACCCATTTAAGCGCGACACCGGGGGTAGGAACCAAAAAACGGGGGTAGGAACCATAAAAACGGCGTCCCGTTTCTGGGGGGACCCATTTAAGCGCGACACCGGAGGTAGGAACCAATAAACGGGGGTAGGAACCAAAAAAACGGGCCCCCGTTTCCGGGGGGAACGATTTAAGCGCGACACCGGGGGTAGGAACCAAAAAACGGGGGTAGGAACCAAAAAAACTGGCCCCCGTTTCTGGGGGGAACGATTTAAGCGCGACACCGGGGGTAGGAACCAAAAAACGGGAGTAGGAACCAAAAAAACAGGCCCCCGTTTCCAGGGGGAGCCATTTAAGCGCGACACCGGGGGTAGTAACCAAAAAACGGGGGTAGGAACCAAAAAAACGGTCCCCCGTTTCCGGGGGGACCCATTTAAGCGCGACACCGGGGGTAGGAACCAAAAAACGGGGGTAGGAACCAAAAAAACGGGGTCCCGTTTCCGGGGGGACCCATTTAAGCGCGACACCGGGGGTAGGAACCAAAAAACGGGGGTCGGAACCAAAAAAACGGGCCCCCGTTTCCGGGGGGACCCATTTAAGCGTCACACCGGGGGTAAGAACCAAAAAACGGGGGTAGGAACCAAAAAAACGGGCCCCCGTTTCCGGGGGGACCCATTTAAGCGCGACACCGGGGGTACGAACCAAAAAAGGGGGGTAGGAACCAAAAAAACGGGCCCCCGTTTCCGGGGGGAACGATTTAAGCGCGACACCGGGGGTAGGAACCAAAAAACGGGGGTAGGAACCAAAAAAAAGGGGCCCCGTTTCCGGGGGGACCCATTTAATAGCGACACCAGGTGTAGGAACCAAAAAACGGTGGTAGGAACCCAAAAAACGGGCCCCCGTTTCCGGGGGGACCCATTTAAGCGCGTCACCGGGGGTAGGAACCAAAAAACGGGGGTAGGAACCAAAAAAACGGGCCCCCATTTCCGGGGGGACCCTTTTAAGCGTCACACCGGGGGTAAGAACAAAAAAACGGGGGTAGGAACCCAAAAAACGGGCCCCCGTTTCCGGGGGGACCCATTTAAGCGTGACACCAGGGGTAGGAACCAAAAAACGGGGGTAGGAACCAAAAAACGGGAGTAGGAACCAAAAAAAA